>NW_025421575.1:1200000-1800000 GCF_011764305.1 Mustela putorius furo | reverse complement strand
AGGGAAATCAAGGAATCAATCCCATTTGCAATTGCACCAAAAACCATGACACCTAAGAATAAACCTAATCAAAGAGGTAAAAGATCTGTTATCTGAAAACTAGAAAACACTGATGAAAGAAACTGAAGAGGACACAAAGAAACTGAAAGACATTCCATGATCATGGATTGGAAGAACAAATATTATTAAAAATCTCTACACTACCCAAAGCAATCTACACATTTAATGCAATCTCTGTCAAAATACCAACATCATTTTTTATAGAGCTACAACAAACAATCCTAAATGTTCTGTGGAATCTCAAGAGGCCCTGAATAGTCAAAGCAATCTTCAAAAGAAATGTAAATCTAGAGACATCACAGTTCCAGACTTCAAATTCTATTACAAAGGTGATCAAAATAATCAAAATGATCAAAACAGTTTGGTACTGGCACAGAAATAGACACATAGAGCAATAGAACAGAAGAGAAAACCAAGATATGAACCCAATCTTTGACAAAGCAGGAAAGAATACCTATTGGGAAAAATAATGTCCCTTCAGCAACTAGTGGTCTTTGATTTATAGTTACTATTAGTTTTGTATAAAATGTCTTCCATATATAGCAGTCTATATTAAGTTGATGGTCCCTGAAGTTTGAACCCATTTTTACTTCTTCCTCCCCATACACATTTTAGGCATATGGTTTCATATTTTATATTTTTATTTTTTGAATACTTTGATTTTTTCTAGAAATATTTATTTTTACTGCTTTTTTGTTTCATACTTTTCATACTGCCACTTTGGGTCTTTCCTTTCCACTCAGAGTATTCCCTTTAATATTTCTTTTAGGGCTGGTTTAGTGGTCATGGAATCTTTTATCTTTTGTTTGTCTGGGCAACTCTATTTCTCCTTTTGTTCTCAATGATAGTCTTGCTGGATAGAGATTCTTACCTGCAGATTTTTCCCTTTCAGAACTCCGATTGTATCATGTCACTCTCTTCTGGCTTGCAAATTTCTCCTGAAAAATCTGCTTAAAACCTTATTATGGAGTTTCCCTTGTGTGTAGTTGTCTTCTTTTCTCTTGCTGATTTAAAAATTTTTTCTTCATCACTATTTTTTGCCATCGTAATTACTATGTGTCTTGGTGTGGACCCCCTTTCATTGGTTTTGTTGGGGGGTCTCTGTGCTTTCTGGATCTGGATATGTTTCCTTCACTAGATTAGGGATATTGTTAGCTATTATATATTCAAATAAATTTTCTTCCCCCTTTTTTCTCTCTTCCCCCTCTGGGATCTCCATAATGCAAATGTTATTATACTGGATGCAGTCACCACATTCTCTAAGTCTATTCTCATTTTGCATAATTCATTTTTCTTCCATTTGTTCAGCTTTATTACTTTGCATTACTCTGGATTCTAGTTCATCAATTTATTCTGATTCTTCCAGCCTGCTATTTATTCTACCAACTGTATTTTTAATTTCATTTATTCTTTTCTTCATCTCTGATTGGTTCTTTATGTTTTCTACCTCCATCTTAAGGTCTCACTGATTTCCTTCACTCTTTTCTCAAATGCAGTGACTATCCCTATGATCATAACTTTAAATTCTCCATCAGGCATTTTACTTATATCTTTTTCACTTAGGTGTTTTGCTATGGTTTTGTCCTGTCCTTTCATTTGTGATATATTCTTCAGTCTCTTCATTTTGCCTAACTCTCTATTTGTGTTTGGGAAGTCAACTATGTCTCTTGCTCTTGAAAGTAGTAGGCCAGACATACACTTTTTAAAATTTTTTTTCAGTGTTCCAAGATTAATTGTTTATGCACCACACCCAGTGCTCCATGCAATATGTGCCCTCCTTTGTACCCACCACCAGGCTCACCTAACCCCATACCCCCCTCCTCTCCAAAACCTTAATATGGAGGACACTAGGAGAAGGAAAGGAAAAGTGCATTGGGGGAAATTAGAGGGCGAGATGAACCATGAGAGACTGTGGGCTCTGCCAGACATACACTTTTAACTAGGTAGCACTGGTCCTCCTCCAGCAGGAGGCAGGGCTCCACAAAGCTTGCAGAGGTGACAGGGGCACTCCACAAATTGTGCACATTTGGACAGGGGCACATTTTCACAAGCATGGGCATTGGTCCTGTCCCACAGGGGACGTGCAGCCACCCTGTAGGCCCGAGCCAGCCTGGGCTGCTTGGCAAAGTATGCGCAGGCAAAGGATGTACGTTTTTAATGTCTTTTTTTTTTACTATTATTTTCAGAGGTAGAATTTAGTGATTCATCAGTTGCATATAACACCCAGCACTCATTACATCAAGTAATCAAGTGCTCTCCATAATGCCCATCATCTGATTATCCCTTCCCTCCACTTCCTCCCCTCCAGCAACCCTCAGTTTGTTTCCTAGAGTTCACTGTCTCTTATGGTTTGCCTCTTTCTCAATTTTCATTTTATTTTATTTTTCTTTCCTTTCAAGGGGGGGGGGCACTTTTAACAAGGTGTGCTCCTTCTCCACAGGAGTTCAGGAGAAACAGTGTTTTTAAAGTTTGCATGGGTCTTCTTAGGGAGGGTATCCAAAGCACTGGGACTGAGACAGGTCTAGCTGAAGGGGACAGAGCATAATGTAAGTGAGTTACATAATAAGTTCTGGTGCACTGATTCCTGCAGGTGGCTGTGTGTTTATAGTGTCAGGCTGGGGGGAGAAATGACATCTGCCAGTTCCTTTGTTCCTGGTGAAGTCCCTGAGCAAACTCTGAGATTAGTAACCAACTCTCCCTCCTATAAGCCCTAGGGTACCTTTTAAACTGCTGCTTCCAAGCTGTATTTCCATAGGCTGTTTGCTGTGCTAGATCTTTTTAAAAATTTTTTTTATTTTCAGCATAACAGTATTCATTATTTTTGCACCATACCCAGTGCTCCATGCAATCCGTGCCCTCTATAATACCCACCACCTGGTACCCCAACCTCCCACCCCCCACCCTTTCAAAACCCTCAGATTGTTTTTCAGAGTCCATAGTCTCTCATGGTTTACCTCCCTTTCCAATTTCCCCCAACTCCTTTTTGTGCTGTATCTTTAGTGGCAAGGGCTCAGTTTCCTAGAATCCTATAGACTCTCTCACAAGCAAGCCCACTAATTTTTTAAAATTTCAGGCTTTAAGTCCCACTAGTTGTTAAACACCATGAAATTTGACCCCTCTGATTTTCATAGTCAAATCTTATGGGAATTTCTTTTCCTTTTGTAGCCTCCTCTCTGTACTAGTCTGTTTCTCACCCTTCTCCATACCCACAGCTACCTCCTTGGTCATGACACATGGTCAGACACATGGGGTTTAGGTTCCCACCAAGTCCTCATCTTTCCTACCCTCTTTGATGTGGCCTCTTCTCTACATTTAGTTGTGGAGTTTGTTGGGCCAGTCTTTGGGGTACTTTTCTGGGTTGTTTGCTCTGATGCAAATATCATCTAGCTGTATCCATGGGATGACATGAGTTCAGGGACCTCCCACTCTGCCATTTTCCCTGGAAGTCTGATCAAAATAGACTTTAAACATTTTAAGAGAGATGAACACGTATACATTTTATAATTATACTCAAAGATGAAATTCTAAAATTGTTGCCCATAAGATCAGAACCAAAATGAAGATGCCTGCTTTCAGCACTTTTTTCAGTATTATAATGGAATTTCTAGCCACAGCAATTAGGCAAAAAAGGAATAAAATTCATTCAAATTGGAAAAGAACTAAAACTATCTCTATATGCATATAGCATGATCTTATATGTAGAAAATCCTGGAGAAGACACACACACACACACACACACAAACACACACACCATTTAGAGCTAATAAACAAGTTCTGCAAAGTTACAGGATATAAGATCAACACAGAAAATCACTCTAATACCCATATTTTAGCAATGAATAATCTGAAAGGAAATTAATAAGACAACTTCATTTACAATAGTATCAAAATGAATAAAATACTTAGGAATAAATTTAATGAAGGAGGTATAAGACCTGTACACAAAAATCTACAAAACATTGCTGGAAGAAATTAAATGCAAATAAATGGAAAGACATCTCATGTTAATGGGTTGGAAAAGAATATTGTTAAGATGTTAATATTACTCAAAGTGACCTGTGGATTCAGTGCAATTCCTATAAAAATCCTAGTGGCCCATTTTACAGAAATGGAAAAGTTTTTCCTAAAATCCATAAGGAATTGTAAGGGACTCCAAGTAGCCAAAACAATCCCAATAAAGCACAAAGTAGAAGAATTTACATTCCCTGATATCAAAATTTACTGCAAAGCTACAGTACTCAAAACTAGTCTAACGATAAACATATACAATAAAACAGAATTGAGAGTTCATAAATAAACTTTTATATTTATGGTCAATGGATTCTTGACAAGGGTACCAAGACAATTCAATGGGAAATAACGTCTTTTTTATAAATGGTACTGGGACAACTGGATAACCACATGCAAAAGAATAAAGTTGAACTCTTCCCTTACACCAAACATGAAAATAAACTGAAAATGGATTACATATTGTATGATTACATTTATGTCAAATATTCAGAATATGTAAATCTATTGAAACAGAAGATAAATTACTGGTTTCCAGGGACTAGAGGGAGGTAAAATGGAGTGTGACTACTAATGAATACAGGTTTTTTTATTGGATTAATAAAAATATTCTTGAATTAGATAGTGGTGGTTGGTCAATTTTGTGAACATATTAAAAATGACAAATATTGGGTCGCCTGGGTGGCTCAGTGGGTTAAAGTCTCTGCCTTCCACTCAGGTCATGATCCCAGGGTCCTGGGATTGAGCCCCACATCAGGCTCTCTGCTCAGCAGGGAGCCTGCTTCCTCCTCTCTCTGCCTGCCTCTCTGCCTACTTGTGATCTCTCTCTGTCAAATAAATAAATAAAACCTTTTAAAGAAATGACAAATATTTTAAAGGATTACTTATACTGTATGTGAATTATGACATTTAAAAAATGATGAAAGACAAAAGCATGGAAACTACATACTTCAAAGAATGTGTGCTCACATTCAACATGAAGGCAACAAAAGAACGGTCCCCACTGAATGGTCTCCTCTATTTTTGTAGGGAAGTATGTGTATGGAGGATACTGTAAAGCTATTTAATACCTTCACACATCATCTCAACAGTTTTTCCTGCTTGATGAAGTGGTTTTCAGACCAGGATTACAACAGTGCCTCAGATACAGGGATGATTTCCAAGCAAGAAACTAATTATACCTTTAAATCTTTATGCCAGATTTTCTAAGGGCCTTTTGGGATGGATTATACTTTCACTCTATCTTGCAAAGTTGGAATTGACAATGACTGCAGCTGTATTGCCTAGTGGCTTAGAGAGCCTACTAGTTATCTATCTGTGTAACCCTTTTCTATACAAATGGGAATGGACTGAAAGGAAATCACTTGCTAGACCCTTACTACTGTTGCCAGCAATCTGAACCAGCACTATCATTGAATCTTAACACTTCTTCTAAAGATGGAAAACCAATGACATGTACAAAGAAGGAAAAATATTAGCTGAAGGTAAAAGAGTGAATAAATGGCTTATGCAACAAAGGACATCCCATATTACACTGTTTCCTCAAGGGGCTCAAAAGAAGAGAAAAATTGTCTCATCATGATCATACCAGATATCCAAGAGGGTGACAGTGTATATTTGCCCTGACCACCCCCACTTTTGGATTTTGACAAGGTTGAATGGAAGCTTGCAAAGCTGAGTGCTTTTAGTTCTCTGAGAGACATTCTGGTCATATGCTATAATGAACAGGATCAGCTGTTGATGACTGAATAAAACTTCAATAATGTGGGGTGCCTGGGTGGCTCAGTGGGTTAAGCCTCTGCCTTCGGCTCAGGTCATGATCCCAGGGGTCTGGGATCGAGTCCCATATTGGGCTCTCTACTCAGCAGGGAGTCTGATTCTCTTCATCTCTGTCTGTCTCTCTGCCTACTTGTGATCTCTCTGTCAGATAAATAAATAAAATCTTTAAAAAAAACGTTCAATAATGTGCCAGTACATTTTGCTTCCTAAATGTCAGGTTATATCTACTATAAAGGATGTAAGACACTTCCAGGAATTAAGAAGACACTTCCAGGAATTACTATGCTGAACCATCAAACCACACAACTCCTGGCAGATTGATCACTGTAAAACTATAAACTTTGATCACCAAATACTTAGAAAGGTTCTGGGTTTATTGTGGTCAGAATATAGCAGCTACATGCCTATGTTGCCAAAGTATGCTATGGATAAATACTTAACACCTTTGTTTTAGTGGGTATAGAGCAGTAAATAAAAGCTAGTTTCTGATAGGAATAGAGTAGTGGGCTTAAATGCCCACGGGAAATGGCCCCATTGTGAGACAAGGAAGGCTAGGAGAGGCCTTCATGGCATACTGACAGTTAATAACATCTAGGTGTGACTATGCATATAACCTTAGTATGTGGGACCCAACATTTTAAGGAACAAAACATGTATTCTTTTTAAAAAAGGATTTATTTATTTGTATGATGGGGGGACAGAGAGAGAGCATGCACCAGCATGTGGGTGCAGGGTGGGGGACAAAGGGAGAGGGAGAGAGAAAACTCAAGCAGACTCTGCTCTGAGCCTGGATATACCAATGAATTTTAACACTTTAGTCTCTCAATAACTGATAGAACAAACACACAGAAATATCTGTAAAGAAAGAGAAATCTTTAACAACACTATCAACTAACTTAACCTAATTGCCATTTCTATAGAACACTAAACAACAGTAGGATACACATACTTTTCAAGCACACAGGGAAGATTTACCAAAAGAGATTATATTCTGGGCCATAAAACAAATCTTAATAAAATTTTAAAGGATTCAAATCATATGAAGCATATTCTCTGAATTAAATTAGGAATCAACAATAAAAAAGAATCTAGAAAATACTATAAATTTAGAAATTAAATAACACACTTCTAAATAACCCTAGATCAAAGGAAAAATCAAAACAGAAATGAGAAAAAGTGTTTTGCCCAAAATGAAAATGAAAACAATATATCAAAATTTGTAGGGTACAGCTCAATCAGTATTTCTAAGGAAATGTATATCATGAAATTCTTATATTATAAAAGAAGAAGTACCCGATATCAAAGTGTGGCCACCAGACCAGCAACACCAGCATTACCTGGGAACTTAGAAATTCAGTCCCCAGGCCCTACTCCTGACCTACCAAACCAGAAATTCAGTGGTGAGGTCCAGGTGATGCTGATGCACATTATACTTTTGAGAAACACTGTCGTACACTGTTTGAGTATCATTTTTATGGTGTTAGAGTTTCTTTCTTCAGTAATGAATCTACACAGTTTAAACTGCTTTGAAATTCATCTCATTAAAAAAATCTTGTTTTGAATAGTCTGTTAATTTCGTATCATTTAGAAAATTTCCCGGGCCCTGAGTTGTACAAGTGATTAACCCTACAAATAATGCCTCACTTGGCAAAAACATCTAAATATCAGAAGCCATAGTTACAATTTTTCTTAAAATCTGAAGGGGGTTAAAGGAAAGACATTAGTGGGGAATATGATCCCATTGAATAATTGCTACTGCTTATAGCAGGATTTTCCTCCATGTGGGAAACGAGTGTTGTCAAATCCTAATCACATTCACTGATGAAAAGAAACAAGACACATTATTTTTTTTAAGATTTTTATTTTTTTGAGAGAGAGAAAGCCAGAGACAGAGCATGAGTGGAGAAGGAGAGGGAAAAGAGTGGCAGAGGAAGTGGGAGATGCAGACTCCCCACTGAGCAGGGAGCCCATTGTGGGGCTCAATCCCAAGACCCTGGGATCATGACCTGAGCCAAAGAAAGACGCTTAAACAAGTAAACCATCTAGGTGCTGTGAAACAAGACAAATTAAATTTAAATGGCTGATAATATAAAAATAATTTGCTTACAATATGGTTTTATACATGCACTTCAATATGAACTTGTCTGATGTTCTAGACTGTTACTTCAAAATACTGAAACCCTAACAGAAGTACTAATGCAGAATCACTGACTCCTATAGTGATAGATACCACCTTTCCAACTAACTCAATGCATCAGTCCAAACCAAATCTGGTCTCTATCTGAAATTTTCCCTAGGACATTTTCCCTAGGACACTGAGTTAAAGATTTGGGCTTTACTGGGCTTCAGTTACAGCTTCTACTAATCAAGAATAAACAAGGGGCGCCTGGGTGGCTCAGTGGATTAAGCCGCTGCCTTCGGCTCAGGTCATGATCTCAGAGTCCTGGGATCGAGCCCCGCATTGGGCCCTCTGCTCAGCAGGGAGCCTGCTTCCCCCTCTATCTCTGCCTGCCTCTCTGCCTACTTGTGATCTCTCTCTCTGTCAAATAAAATAAATAAAATCTTAAAAAAAAAGAATAAACAAATTCCAAATTGTATCAAAATACTTAACTGATGGGTAATAAATGATAATAAGAACATGAAAGCAACATTTGCCGTGGAAGAACTGTAATATGGATAATCTATCAATTAATCTCAGTGTTCATAATTATGACAGTTTTCAAAAATAAAGGGAGAGAGGTTAGAGCTAAGATTGTGGCATACTAGGAGGACCCAAGGTTCATCTTGTCCCTCAAACACAACTATATAACTAACAAATCATTTTAAATGCCCCAGACATCAACCTGAAGACTTACAGAACAAATTGCACAACTAAAGGGAGAGAAGAAACCACATCGAAGAAGACAGGGAGTATGGAGATTTGGTTGAGGGAAGAAACAGATCAAGGATACAGGTTTTAGAAGCTGTGGCTGTGGAGAAAGATGAGAGAGGAGCACACAGTGGAATGCACAAGGAGAAATTCCCAAAGCCACTCACCGGGAAAACAAGAAGGGCTGATTTTCATGAGTTCTTGCAACCAGGAAGGCTTAAAGACTAACATTTTGAAGGTCAGCAGGCAGGGCTGGGATAGAGCCCTAAGGGCACTGCCTACTCCTGGAGAGAAGGTAGGCTAAAAACCCAGGGGCACATGGCATGGAAATAATGAAATGAAGAACTCTTGGGGCACATGGTGGGGGTGGGGGGAAGATTATTTGACTTTTCTTGGAGTGCGTCCCTTACAGGCAGAGTTCAGGGAGATGCCTCTCTTCGTGACAAAAGAGTTGGCCAGAGTCACTTCTGTCCCTAGCTCCTCAGCATAAACACAGAGACACCTGTATAAAGCAACAATGGTAGCAACCTGCTTATACCATGTCCCAAACCCCTGTGCTCCAGCAGTACTGCCCTTCTTGGTGAAGCCTGTCTCAGTCTAGGGCGACAGGCCCCCTTCCTCAGGAGACCAGCAGAAAACCCTGCAACACCACATCTCCTGACCAGAGAGGTCTTCAACTCTAGTGGAAGCAGTAGCAGGTCTCATTTCACAAGCAGACCAGAGCACACCTAGTTAAAACTCACCAGTTTGGCCAAGGACTAAACACTGTCCAATACAGGCAAGGAGAGCCTTTGTAGATGACTAGCCTGAAGGATAGAGCAGCCAAAACAAAAGAACTACTCCCAGAAGTGCCAGGCTCTCGACACTATATGACCTCTTCTACATAAAGCCATTCCTCTGAGGAACAGGAAACATAATTGGCTCTTTTAACACATGGAAGTTAGAGACAGAGACAAGATGCCAAGGAAGTGGGATTCATTCCAAATGAAAGAACAAGATAAGGTCACAGACAGAGATCTATGCAGAACAGATACAAGTACCATGCCTGATGGAAAATTTCAAGCAATAATCATAAGGATACTTGCTAGGCTTGAGAAAACACTGGACCTAATCTTACACCTAAAGGAACTACAAAAAGAACAAAAAACAAAACCTAAAGCCAGTAGAAGGAGGGATAGTAATAAAGATTAAAATGGAAAGAAATGATACAGAAAATAAAAAACAATAAAACAGTACCATGCTGTCTTGATGATGACAGCTTTGTAATAGAGCTTGAAGTCCGGAATTGTGATGCCACCAACGTTGGCTTTCTTTTTCAATATCCCTTTGGCTATTCGAGGTCTTTTCTGGTTCCATATAAATTTTAGCATTATTTGTTCCATTTCTTTGAAAAAGATGGATGGTACTTTGATAGGAATTGCATTAAATATGTAGATTGCTTTAGGTAGCATAGACATTTTCACAATATTTATTCTTCCAATCCAGGAGCATGGAACATTTTTCCATTTCTTTGTGTCTTCCTCAATTTCTTTCATGAGTACTTTATAGTTTTCTGAGTATAGATTCTGTGTCTCTTTGGTTAGGTTTATTCCTAGGTATCTTATGGTTTTGGATGCAATTGTAAATGGGATTGACTCCTTAATTTCTCTTTCTTCTGTCTTGCTGTTGGTGTAGAGAAATGCAACTGATTTCTGTGCATTGATTTTATATCCTGACACTTTACTGAATTCCTGTATAAGTTCTAGCAGTTTTGGAGTGGAGTCTTTTGGGTTTTCCACATATAGTATCATATCATCTGCGAAGAGTGATAATTTGACTTCTTCTTTGCCGATTTGGATGCCTTTAATTTCCTTTTGTTGTCTGATTGCTGAGGCTAGGACCTCTAGTACTATGTTGAATAGCAGTGGTGATAATGGACATCCCTGCTGTGTTCCTGACTTTAGCGGAAAAGCTTTCAGTTTTTCTCCATTGAGAATGATATTTGCGGTGTTCAATGGAACAGAATAGAGAGCCCAGAAATAGACCCTCAACTCTACAGTCAACTAATCTTTGACAAAGCAGGAAAGAATGTCCAATGGAAAAAAGACAGCCTCTTCAATAAGTGGTGCTGGGAAAATTGGACAGCCACATGCAGGAAAATGAAATTGGACCGTTTCCTTATACCACACACAAAAATAGACTCAAAATGGATGAAGGACCTCAATGTGCAAAAGGAATCCATCAAAATCCTTGAGGAGAACACAGGCAGCAACCTCTTCGACCTCTGCCGCAGCAACATCTTCCTAGGAACAACGCCAAAGGCAAGGGAAGCAAGGGCAAAAATGAACTATTGGGATTTCATCAAGATCAAAAGCTTTTGCACAGCAAAGGAAACAGTGAACAAAATCAAAAGACAACTGACAGAATGGGAGAAGATATTTGCAAACGACATATCAGATAAAGGACTAGTGTCCAGAATCTATAAAGAACTTAGCAAACTCAACACCCAAAGAACAAATAATCCAATCAAGAAATGGGCAGAGGACATGAACAGACATTTCTGCAAAGAAGACATCCAGATGGCCAACAGACACATGAAAAAGTGCTCCATATCACTCGGCATCAGGGAAATACAAATCAAAACCACAATGAGATATCACCTCACACCAGTCAGAATGGCTAAAATCAACAAGTCAGGAAATGACAGATGCTGGCGAGGATGCGGAGAAAGGGGAACCCTCCTACACTGTTGGTGGGAATGCAAGCTGGTGCAGCCACTCTGGAAAACAGCATGGAGGTTCCTCAAAATGTTGAAAATAGAACTGCCCTATGACCCAGCAATTGCACTTCTGGGTATTTACCCTAAAGATACAAACGTAGTGATCCAAAGGGGCACGTGCACCCGAATGTTTATAGCAGCAATGTCCACAATCGCCAAACTATGGAAAGAACCTAGATGTCCATCAACAGATGAATGGATCAAGAAGATGTGGTATATATACACAATGGAATACTATGCAGCCATCAAAAGAAATGAAATCTTGCCATTTGCGACAACATGGATGGAACTAGAGCGTATCATGCTTAGTGAAATAAGTCAAGCAGAGAAAGACAACTATCATATGATCTCCCTGATATGAGGAAGTGGTGATGCAACATGGGGGCTTAAGTGGGTAGAAGAAGAATCAATGAAACAAGATGGGATTGGGAGGGAGACAAACCATAAGTGACTCTTAATCTCACAAAACAAACTGAGGGTTGCTGGGGGGAGGGGGTTTGGGAGAAGGGGGTGGGATTATGGACATTGGGGAGGGTATGTGCTTTGGTGAGTGCTGTGAAGTGTGTAAACCTGGTGATTCACAGACCTGTACCCCTGGGGATAAAAAATATATGTTTATAAAAAATAAAAAATTAATAAAAGAAAGTGAAACATAAAAAAAAAAAACAATAGAACAGATCAATGTAACCAGGAGCTGTTTCTTAAAAAAACATAATAAAATTGATAACCCCCTGGGCACACTTACCAAAAAGAAAAGTGAAAGGAGCCAAACTAATAAAATCACAAGTAAGAGAGGAGATATCACAACCCATAACAACAAAAATCCAAACAATTCTAACAGAATATTATGAAAAAATATATGGCAAAAGTTGGACCACCTGGAAGAAATAAATTCCTAGAAACATAAACTACCATAACTGAAACAGGAACAAATAGAATGCTTGAAAAGACGAATAACAAGCAATCAAAAAAATCCCAACAAACAAAAGTCCAGGGCCAGATGATTTCCCAGTGGGAATTCTATAAAGAAGTGTTAATACCTATTCTTCTCAAACAATTTTAAAAAACAGAATTGGAAGGAAAACTTCCAAATTCATTCCATCGGGCCAGCATTACCCTGATACCAAAACCAGATAAAGACTCCACTAAAAAAGAGAATTACAGGCCAATGTCCCCAGTGAACAAGGGTACAAAAATTTTCAATAAAATACTAGGAAATTGAGGAGCACCTGGGTGGCTTGGTCAGTTAAACGGTTACCTTCAGCTCAGGTCATGATCTTGGGGTCCTGCAACTGAGCCCCATGTAGGGCTCCCCGCTCAGCAGCTAGTCTGCTTCTCCCTCTTCCTCGGCCCCTCCCTCCTGCTTGTGCTTACTCTCTCTCACATAAAATCTTTTAGAAAAAACACTAGGAAATCAAACCCAACTGTACATTAAATGAATCATTCACCATGATCAAGTGGAGTTTATTCCTGGGTTGCAAGGGTGGTTCAAAAATCCCAAATCAATCAAGATGATATACCACTCTAATAAAAGAAAGGACAAGAATGATACGATCCTTTGAGTAGATTCAGGAAAATCACTTGACAAAGTACAGTGACCATTTTTTGATAAAAACCCTCAACAAAGTAGGGACTGAGGGAACGTACCTCAACATCATAAAGACTATTTACAAAAAAACCCAGAGCTAAGATCCTCCTCAATGGGGAAAAACTGATAGCTTTTCCTCTATGGTCAGAAACAAGACAGGGATGTCCATAAGATAGTACTGGAAGTTTCAGCCTCAGCAAACAGACAAGAAAAGGAAATAAAAGGCATCCAGATCAGTAAAGAAGAATTCAAATTTGCACTATCTGCACACAACACGATACCCTATATAGAAAATCCAAAAGACTCCACAAAAAATTGCTAGAATTAATACATGAATTCAGTCAAGTCTCAGGATCCAAAATCAACATACAGAAATCTGTTGCATTTCTATACACTAATAATGAACCAGCAGAAAGAAAAACCAAGGAAACAATCCCATTTACAACTGCAGCAAAAACCACAAGATACCTAGGAATAAACCTAACCAAAGAGGCAAAATCTGTACTCTGAGAAGTATAAAACACTGATGAAAGAAATTGAAGATGCCACAAAGAAATGAAAAGACATTCCATGCTCATGGATTGGAAGAACAAATATTGTTGAAATGTCTATACCACCCAAAGCAATCTATACATTTAATGCAATCCCTATCAAAATAATACCAGCATTTTTCACAGAGCTAGAACAACCAATCCTAAAATTTGTATGAAACCAGAAAAGGCCCAAATAGGCAAAGCAACCTTGAAAACGAAAAGCAAGGCTCATAGCATCATAATTTCAGACTTCAAACTGCATTATAAACTTGTATTCATCAAGACAATATGGTACCAGCATAGAAACAGGCGCGCGCGCACACACACACACACACACACACACACACATATTTGGTCATAAAAATAATGAAATCTTGCCATTGAAATATGGGTGGACCTACAGAGTGTTATGCTAAGCGAAATAAGTCAGAGAAAGACAAATACCATATGATTTCACTCATATGTGGAATTTAAGAAACGAGACAAATGATCATAGGGGTAAACAAAACGAGGTAAACTGGGAAACACTCTTAACTATAGAGAACAAACTGATGGTTACTAGAGGGGACATGGGGTGAGGGATGGGTTAAATAGGTAATGGGGATAAAGGATGGCACTTGTGATAAGCATTGGGTGTTGTATGTAAGTGTTGAATCCCAAAATTCTACACCTGAAACTAATATTACACTGTATGTTAAGTAATATAAAGTGAATTTAAATAAAAACTTAAAAATTAAAAACAAAGGGAAAATATAATGAAGTCTTTCTAGCATTCCAAGGCTTTACATTCCCCTGTACACCAGCTTTTCCTTCCTCTCCCCTAATCGTTGCTGACTTCCATCAGCTTTGGTTCTAAGATAGTGTCTGCTGTTCTTTCTGGATTTTCTGGAGCAGAGGCCCCAAACAGCTGCCTATGGGGCTGTGAGAGTATAACTATTCAAGTCATCAGCCAGAACCACTGTTAAAATGTTTAATATCAATGCAAAATGAGATCAGGATTTTACAAGCAAGTTTCAGAACACATTGATTCTACAGCAGTTTATCTTCAGAGGCCTAAATATGAACACATACAAATCTTAAGGATTTAAAAAATATCACGGTATTTTTAACTTTCATACATCTACAGGTGACAAGTATGTGAAAGAACTCCTTTCCAAACTGAATGAAATACGCAAATTAAAAATGCAGCAATTTAATATACTGATTCACCATGAAACTTAGCAAGAAACTGTTCTTTCCCCCATACCTCAGAAAGACCACCACAAATTCCTTTCTAGGGCATCAATGTCATTAACAGTACTCCTCCATCAGCATCCAGACAGACCTGGTTCTATCCATCTGTGTAAATTAATGTTACAGTTCTGTGGTTGGAAATGCTCACCATCTTCTTCACTGAATTATACTTGGCAAGGCACCTACCAACAATGTACACGATGGGAAGTAAGCCGTAAAGAACATAATGGCTTGACTAAAGAACTAACCATATACCCTGGGTCTGCTAATTGAGTGAGGATATTAACAGAAATGTAAAATTTCAGGAGGCATTCTTTCTTCGCCCTCTCCAAGTTACCAGCACATATGGTACTGGGAAGTAAAGAGTAGAAGAAGGTGATGACAGCCATATACACAAACTCTCCCTAAAAATGAAAGCAAACTAAACAAAATGCAAAATATAGCGGACTAAAGACCAGACTCGCATTTGGGTTTTATTTGTGGCGGCAAACAACACCAAACTGTAAGGTTCAAAAATCAGGAAACAGGTTTGGGGTGCCTGGGTGCCTCAGTCAGTTAAGCATCCAACTCTTGATCGCAACACAGGTCTTGATTTCTGGATCGTGAGGTCAAGCCCCACACTAGGCTCCATGCTGGGTGTGGAGCCTACTTAAAAAAAATACTAAGTAACAGTTTCAATGCACTAGGGGATCATCAACTTGCATAAGAGTATTATTAAAATATTTTCTAAGAGTTGTGTGTGCTTCCCTGTTGAATTTAGTGCCAACAGTTAAATAATCAAATAAATTAAATAAACCTCAAATATTTCCTTTTTACTATACTCTTTTCCAAAAATTACAAAACACAATTTTCTCTACCATTCCTCAAGTGAATTAGTAAACAAGTAGAAACTCAAAACATTAACTGTAATATTACACAAGGTAATTAATTTTCCTTTGGCAACTCAGTCTGTCCCGAAGTATTTCTGTCCAAAATGTGTTGGTGCGACAGGATGAACTTCAGTAGTTAAAATTGTGATCTCTGGAAACTCCTGAATGATTGATTTGGCACCTTTAAAAAATAAAAAGAGAGTATCTGTAATGGAATGACTTTTTGCTAATATTAGCTGGAATTCAGGAATTTTAGTCATTAGTTATAATATAGACAGAAGACAAAAAGCAATGACCTTTTAATACCTAGTCAGACTTTATTAATCTCTTAGTTTATGTGTCTGATACCTGAAAAGTTTGACAATCATCACACACCTCCACTAGTTCACTAATAAACTCTTAGAATCAAACTGTTTCATATCCAGGATTTTAAAAATACATTCAGTTGGCGAGGATGCGGAGAAAGGGGAACCCTCCTACACTGTTGGTGGGAATGCAAGCTGGTGCAGCCACTCTGGAAAACAGCATGGAGGTTCCTCAAAATGTTGAAAATAGAACTGCCCTATGACCCAGCAATAGCACTAACTGGGTATTTACCCTAAGGATACAAATGTAGTGATCCAAAGGGGCACATGCACCCGAATGTTTATAGCAGCAATGTCCACAATCGCCAAACTATGGAAAGAACCTAGATGTCCATCAACAGATGAATGGATCAAGAAGATGTGGTATATATACACAATGGAATATTATGCAGCCATCAAAAGAAATGAAATCTTGCCATTTGCGACAACATGGATGGAACTAGAGCGTATCATGCTTAGCAAAATAAGTCAAGCAGAGAAAGACAACTATCATATGATCTCCCTGATATGAGGAAGTGGTGATGCAACATGGGGGCTTAAGTGGGTAGAAGAAGAATCAATGAAACAAGATGGGATTGGGAGGGAGACAAACCATAAGTGACTCTTAATCTCACAAAACAAACTGAGGGTTGCTGGGGGGAGGGGGTTTGGGAGAAGGGGGTGGGATTATGGACACTGGGGAGGGTATGTGCTTTGGTGAGTGCTGTGAAGTGTGTAAACCTGGTGATTCACAGACCTGTACCCCTGGGGATAAAAATATATGTTTATAAAAAATAAAAAAAAATTTTAAAAAGAGAGAACAAGTTGAAAACTTGTTCATAATAACAAAAACAAAAACAACAAAAAAATACATTCAGTTATAGAAACTTTCTCCCTGAATAGTCTTTGTTTTGTTTCATTTTAAAGGCAGTGGAATAGAGCGAATACAATCTTTTCCAGAAACAGGATCATATATTAAGATAATGGCTTCTCAACCAGAATACTGTGAAACAAGGGTAAAAACATCTTTGGTATGTTAGAGTGAGCTAGCTTTCAGAAGTTAAGACTCTAGCTTTGGGGGTTGCAGGAAAACCGATGAGCTAGGACGCTTGCCAAACTAAAAAAACCATAGCAATGTAGCCACAAAATAAGATTTTTTTCATCTACCATGTCAAAGAATAGTATACCATTTAATGTATGCTCTTAGAATTAATACTTACTATTGGGCAGGAAGCCCAATAATTATTTGGTTATCTCAAAGTTTACAGTGCCACCTCTGCTGTATATAAATAGATGACCAAGGAAATTGCCCTTTGTCTCCATCAACACTTGAACTACAGGTAATTTTTATTATGAAATGACAAAATAAGCAATGGCCTGCAGAAAGCAGCCCTCCTAACTGCATACACTGTAGCCCCTTCAAGGTTGGCTGAGACTCGAAACCTTTGGAAATGAGGAAACACCCTAACTAGAAGCCACATATTTCTCTTTTTTTTCAATTAAGAAACAAATACAAATTCACTGTCAAACACTTGGAAAATACAAAAAAAGCTTAAAAAAATAAAATGAATTGCTTAGAGTCCTCAAATCCTATGATAACCACCATTAATACAGTATGTATTTTAAAATGAAAATTGAAATAGTACTGTGTATCTGTCTAGCCTCTCAGGCTAAGGAAAGACTCATCAGGAAAGACTCATGTTAAATCCAAGTCTGATTTTGGTAGTCATAAGAGTCATAACTTGCATAAGTCATCTCTAAACTTGGTGGTAGCATTTAATGTTATTCTAATGCTGTTATTTTTTTACATACTTTCTTAAATTTACATATAGCTTTTTCGATGTTATTAAACGTTTTTCAAAAACATGATTTAAAAGTTATGTAATATTACATCCTTTGAATATATATTTATTTAATCATTTCTTTATTATAAGCCATTTACATACTTTCAAGTTTTTTCTTACACTAAAAATAACTCTGCAGTGGATATCCTAAGGGCTAAATTTCTACATGCACATATGATTATTTTCTTAGGATACTTTCACAATTGTCCTAGATTATATGGCAAAAAAATAGGGCCTTAGCTTCCAAAGGAAATGGAGAACACACAGTTCTACCCTTTATGCCCTCTGAGCAGAAGCAGAACTTAGAAAACTTCTGCTCTTTGCTTCATGCTGCAAAGTTTATGCAGCAAGACCAGAGGGCTAACGAACCTCAAGTTTCTTGCAGTTTGGGAGCAGTTCTCAGGCTCAGGTGAGAAGTCAGGAGAAACAGAGACACTTCAGCCACGTGCAGGCTCTACCCAAACAGGGATACCAGGAAAACAATTACAATCCCCTTCAAAGGGGTTAGTTCATACTTTCCCATTTGAATTTGAACATTAGACTGGTATAAAAATACTTTATCACCAAGCTGAGAGATGATAAACAAAAGTTATAAACTACCAAAATTCGATTTAGATTTAATGTGAAAGTAGAAATGAACTTTTCTTCACAATGAGAGTCTGGACAGATACATACCTATCCAACCCATGACTATCTGGAACCCCAGACATGCTGAACTCACCATGAGGAGTAGAGAACAGACTGAGTAGGATGATAACACTGGGTTGAACTCCATGTTCTATAAGAACCTTTACAGCTTCAATTACAGTATTTCCAGTGCCTGAAATCAAATGACAACCAAATGCATTAGCAACTTGAACATTTATCTCAAAACGTCTTTGAAGTTTCTTTGAAGTAGAGGCAGTTTGGCAATCCAACATAAGGCACTAGGCAAAGCTTCATTTGAAGGAACTGTTTTTTATCAATAACGTCCTCTTTTTTGTTTAAAGATTTTATTTATCTCTTTATTTATTTCCAAGAGAGAGAGAAAGAGAGAGAAAGAGGAGTGTGATGCTGAGCTTGATCTCAAGACCCTGAGATCATGACCTGCACTGAAACCAAGAGTTGGACGCTTAAGAGACTGAGCTACCCAGGCACCCCATCCATAATGTTATTTTCAATAATGGACATGACACACATACTTTTCAGTTTTCAAATGCACAAAAAACCCTAAATTCATTCAGTATTTGAGATATCAAATCTGACACTCAACCTCCACCACCAACCCTGGGAGACAATACCGTGTGTGATCTGAATAAGCTTATAAATCAGAATAGGAGAAAAAATATTACTTTCAGAAAGGATAAATCCTTGAGAAATTCATTGCTACATTAATTGGGCTACAGAAGGGACATATTTCAATATATTTTTTGTGTCTATAAACTTTGCCTCATTAGATCCTTTGCTTCACTGTTTTCACTCATTTTAAAACAAAAGCTCTTTGGAGCTACCAAAGTTTATTTAAACAATGTATATGCTCTTATTACACAATAAAAATACTGCCCAGGGAAACTCCAAATGCAACTGAGAAAAACACGTTTAGAAATGGTTTTGCCAAGTTCTTTATAGATTCTAGACACTAGTCCTTTATCTGATATGTCGTTTGCAAATATCTTTTCCCATTCTGTCAGTTGTCTTTTGATTTTGTTCACTGTTTCCCTTGCTGTGCAAAAGCTTTTGATCTTGATGAAATCCCAATAGTTCATTTTTGCCCTTGCTTCCCTTGCCTTTGGCGTTGTTCCTAGGAAGATGTTGCTGCGGCAGAGGTCGAAGAGGTTGCTGCCTGTGTTCTCCTCAAGGATTTTGATGGATTCCTTTCGCACATTGAGGTCCTTCATCCATTTTGAGTCTATTTGTGTGTGTGCTGTAAGGAAATGGTCCAATTTCATTTTCCTGCATGTGGCTGTCCAATTTTCCCAGCACCATTTATTGAAGAGGCTGTCTTTTTTCCATTGGACATTCTTTCCTGCTTTGTCGAAGATTAGTTGACCGTAGAGTTGAGGGTCTATTTCTGGGCTCCCTATTCTGTTCCATTGATCTATGTGTCTGTTTTTGTGCTAGTACCATGCTGTCTTGATGATGACAGCTTTGTAATAGAGCTTGAAGTCCGGAATTGTGATGCCACCAACGCTGGCTTTCTTTTTTAATATCCCTTTGGCTATTCGAGGTCTTTTCTGGTTCCATATAAATTTTAGAATTATTTTTTCCATTTCTTTGAAAAAGATGGATGGTACTTTGATAGGAATTGCATTAAATGTGTAGATTGCTTTAGGTAGCATAGACATTTTCACAATATTTATTCTTCCAATCCAGGAGCATGGAACATTTTTCCATTTCTTTGTGTCTTCCTCAATTTCTTTCATGAGTACTTAGCAAACTCAACACCCAAAGAACAAATAATCCAATCAAGAAATGGGCAGAGGACATGAACAGACATTTCTGCAAAGAAGACATCCAGATGGCCAACAGACACATGAAAAAGTGCTCCATATCACTCGGCATCAGGGAAATACAAATCAAAACCACAATGAGATATCACCTCACACCAGTCAGAATGGCTAAAATCAACAAGTCAGGAAATGACAGATGCTGGCGAGGATGCGGAGAAAGGGGAACCCTCCTACACTGTTGGTGGGAATGCAAGCTGGTGCAGCCACTCTGGAAAACAGCATGGAGGTTCCTCAAAATGCTGAAAATAGAACTGCCCTATGACCCAGCAATTGCACTATTGGGTATTTACCCTAAAGATACAAACGTAGTGATCCAAAGGGGCACGTGCACCCGAATGTTCATAGCAGCAATGTCCACAATAGCCAAACTATGGAAAGAACCTAGATGTCCATCAACAGATGAATGGATCAAGAAGATGTGGTATATATACACAATGGAATACTATGCAGCCATCAAAAGAAATGAAATCTTGCCATTTGCGACAACATGGATGGAACTAGAGCGTATCATGCTTAGTGAAATAAGTCAAGCAGAGAAAGACAACTATCATATGATCTCCCTGATATGAGGAAGTGGTGATGCAACATGGGGGCTTAAGTGGGTAGGAGAAGAATAAATCAAACAAGATGGAATTGGGAGGGAGACAAACCATAAGTGACTCTTAATCTCACAAAACAAACTGAGGGTTGCTGGGGGGAGGGGGTTTGGGAGAAGGGGGTGGGACATTTGGGAGGGTATGTGCTTTGGTGAGTGCTGTGAAGTGTGTAAACCTGGTGATTCACAGACCTGTACCCCTGGGGATAAAAATATATGTTTATAAAAAATAAAAAATTAAAAAAAAAAAAAAAGAAATGGTTTTGCCTTTATATAAGGGTACCTAAATGGCAGTCACTAAGCTGAACTGATTTAAACCCTAAGCAAAGTATACAAATTAAACTCCAGCCACTCACTGAGAATTGGATACATCAGAAGGACTTTTCTCCGGTAAATGTCTGGGGGGAACTTGGCATAATACACTTTGGCTCTTTGTGTCTCTTCATCACTCTGAATCAGGATCTTTCCAATTCGTATGGATCGACAACAGTCTCGTAAACCTTGTTCCATTGCTTCACCTTGAAGAAGGAAAATTTCAAAAAAAAGGGAGGGGGATAGAATTAAAGTCCAAAAACAGACCAAAGCAAAGTGTGTGACTATTATTAATACAAGAAGGACATTGTCAAGATGGGAGCAATTCTTCTTAAGTTAAGAGCTTTTATTTCTGATATGCTCTTATTTTATACTTAGTGCAGGTCAATTAAACTAGATTAAGTCCTGGTCAATGAAAGTAGGACAAACTAGTTTTATTGCTCACTTTCAAGTTTTAGGGATGTCACTCTTCCATGAATACAAAAAATACAGTGTTTTGTTAGGCTGCTCCCTGAGCTTTTCCAATTATCAGGACCATTTTATTCCTATTATTTTAAGGAAGGCTTTAAACCACTTCAACCTGTTATTTTCATCTGAAAAAACAATATAGAAGATTTATGGAGGAATTGGGTTACAGATCAAGGTGACATTAGGAGATATCACTGCAGCCCAGCAATGAGTTCAATGGCAGAAGTTTGCCAGCAAACAGTGAAAAAAGTATACCGTTCCCTCCATTCCCCCCAAGAACCATAACCAACACTACTACTAACCTCTTGGTTTCTGAACAGCTATTTTTTAGTCTAAATTCCTTTCAGGAAGTGCTTGCCAAAAGTGAATCATTCTCGTACCACCTTCCAGATTTTAGGTTATATCAGAATTCTATCTGTACTGTTACTTAATATTTTTCTTTAACTATTTACACCTATTTTAAGAGGAAAGTGTCTATCACTGGTGTAAACATAAAAAATAATCTCTAATCTATATGAAAATCAGTCAATAACAAATAATGTTAAAAAAGAACCCTTGTCTCTGCACTACCCCAAGGTCATCTGCCATATTCTAGGGGTTTGAGGATGCTGCTGCCTTTAGGGCAGGTACTAGACTAAAATAGAAGGAAAAAAATGCCTTAAAAGCCCATCCCCATTGTCTTCACCAGTTTTAAAATGTTAAATAACATTGTCCTGAAAATCCTTTCATTACTTAAAAGCAACATTCTTTAAAAAAGGGAACTTACAGCTCCTATTCTACTTGACATATTCAATTGTTCACAAACAGAAATTCACAGCCAGAATAAGGCAATGCTTACATGTGGAAAAAAAAAAATCCATCTGTCTCCAGTGCAAGCAAGTGAGGCTTCCACTGAACCTTGGATCTTGTGCAAAAGTTTAGTTAGTTAGGTACCAAATGGAAGTAATCATCCCCATGGAAAAGGTAGACATACTAATTATAGGCATGTGATTTTGTTGCACAAAGGTTGGTTTAAAAGAGTAATCAGTTGGACTCAAACACAAATACAACATTTATAATACCAGCAACTGGAAATACCTAGAGTTAATAACAGATAAGTGTTTTTGCTATATGGCCACATACACTGTGGAGGCCAAGAAAAACAAGGCTGTACCCACCTCGAGTCTAGCCCTGACATAAGTACAGCCATCTTGGCAAAGCAAAAGCTGGCACCTTGCTCCCCCCTCTCCACCCACTCCCCTCCCCTCGGTAGTATGTGTGACATTCCTCAGCCACCCCTGGCTGCCCTAAAAAAAAAACAAAGAGTTAACTTACAGAGATCACAATTCTTCAAGATAGGAGTCTCCCTCGGTTTACAAATGTCCTAGTGATTCACAACAAAGAAGCTATCTTCTCAATAGCCCAACTTCAAGAGACAAATAACTTAGTTCCTTAAGCCCTAATGTCGCCCTCCCCACCATAAAACTGAAGGAGGCTGAGGCAGAAGGAAATGTAAATAAAGTTAAATTTCTTCTAAACCTAAACCTAAACCTAAACCTAAACCTAAACCTAAATCAAGGACACTTGATGGGAGAAATGTGAAACTTTATCTCTAAACCTCCAAGATAGTGTCAGCAATCATTCCCAAGCATATGACCCACTGATATACATCTAACGGGTCTCAGGAGAAGATTTTTATTACTGGTAATGAATAACCTTTTCCCCAGACAATAGCTAGCCCCTCAAGGTCCTGGAGACCTTGCTTCCAAAATTCCTTAGAGACTAACATCATCCATAAACCCCTTTTGTCCTCAACCACTGCTGAGTATACCTCTACTCTGCCTTTTAAAAACCCTGACTGTAATCTGGCTCAGGGTCCAAGTCCCTACTCTGCTGTGTCGGGTATACTTGGGCCCAAGCTTAAGCTTGCTGAATAAACCCTCGTGTGATTGCATCGGTGCTTGGCTCCTTGGTGGTCTCTCAGACGCAAACACTCGGGCATAACAACACATCAAATATAAAACTAAACACACTGAATAAGTCATTCAGGCCATCTCCGGCTCAGGTAGGACTGTTCCCTAGTAAAGAAATTTAAAAAAAAAATTTCTCCAGTCAGGTATTCAAAGTTCCACAGGCCCAAATTTGTGCCATATTCCATCAGTCTTCAAGCTGCCCTGTTCTCCCCAAGATAGTACCATCTCATCCTCCTATCCTACCCTGAATTTCTCTGAAAGCAGGCTTGCCTGTGGGGATAGGCCACATAGAGTAGATGCTCTGCAGTTAAAATTAATCAAACTCAGCAACATGCAGGCCATGATCCAAGGCACTGTGAGGACAGACAACATAGGTGGTGAGATTTAAGTCAAGTCAGGCTGCAATTATGACAGACAAGCCCACCTCTCTCCTGGAAAACGACTGTTTCTATGCATGCAAAGAAACAAGAATCACATATATGCAAACCTACCGCTTCTCATTATGCTGACCCCACAATTTCCCTTCTCAAATTTCACTCCTTCATACTTGTACCCTGTTGGGGAATAGAATCAAAGAATTTATCTCTCATTACTGGAAGTATCCACTTATTTTTAAAGTGCCTGTAGTTTAAAGCCAATGGGTACAAAGCAACCCTTGTCTAGACATTCTGTATAACCTCTTAGGTTCCCTCTGAAAGTAATGAGAAGGCATGATTTTTCAATTATTTCTTAATTCTTCATAAAAAAAACCTGTGGAGATAATTGGGAGACACAGGCTTCGTTGAGTAGGAACAGGACATATGATGACATGATATTCACACACACATTCCTCAAATTGAATTCAGAGAGGAATCACTCCGCTCTGAACACTATAAACATCATCAATTCAAACTGGGAGCTCACTGTGATGCACAGGAGAGAGCCTCCTCATTCCACCCCTTTTATGAGCTCCTATTCTGCCTTAAAAAGCAGGAGAGAAAGGCTGAGATTGTTACCAAGACTTGCTCAACCATTGGTGCCATGCTGAATTGGATCAATTATGATGCAACAAGCTCAGCCCCTAATTTTCATAAAGTCAACCACTGAATAGAACAGCTTCCATTATTTACTAGAGAACAAAATCAGAATTTTAAATCCCTGAAATAGGGATCTTCAGCTGTGTTCTATTAAAGTAAAACAAAGTACTCTCTCCAGATGTCATCATTTTTAGTTTCCTTTGTCTTTTTTACTTCTCATTCTTTTACTTGGAATCTCAATGCTAAACCAACCTACCCCTTTATTAACACCAGCAGCTTCCCCACAGAGGTGAAGATAAGCTGCTAGCCATTCTTAGCTCTTGTCCCAATGGGATGTCATCAAGGCAACACCTGCATGCTAAAGAATATTTATTAACCTTTAACTTGAATTGACAAGCAAGCCATTAACAAAAAGTCACCCATATAAATTTCTTTACTAAACATCTCTGAGTTTATTAAGTTGTTTAAAAGAACAGCTCCACCTAGACTCCTCATTTTGGATACTGATTTACTCAGATCGCTTTTTTCCCCCAT
The DNA here is from genome assembly GCF_011764305.1 of Mustela putorius furo. Classification (NCBI taxonomy): domain Eukaryota; kingdom Metazoa; phylum Chordata; class Mammalia; order Carnivora; family Mustelidae; genus Mustela; species Mustela putorius. The sequence continues at coordinate 1,774,749 of NW_025421575.1, read as the reverse complement.
TTCCCCCTAACTTCCAGAACTTTCAGGACAAGAATCTGAGAGTAATGACCCTTGTTACCTGTTGGAGTGGTCACCATGCATTCTTTATATGGCAGCTGATTTAATCCCTCTTCCACAACCAGTCTGATCTAAAGAGTCAAAAGAAGAAGTTGAGAACCTGCTAGGTCTAGTGTTAGCTGTTAGCTTTAGGAGCTGAACACTAGGCACAAAGTCAGTAACACAACAGGCAAGGGTTTAGCTTATGGAGGTAGGTAGGGGCCCCCAACACAAGTTAGATGCAGAAACAGATCCAAATGCTAGGCTGCTTGCTGGTAAGTATCGAACCTTGGGTAGGCACATGATTGCCACCAAAAGGCTCAAGTATGCCTTCTGATACTAATTCACTTAGGCCAGCCGATATTACAAGAGATGCAGAACTACAAGTGACAAGAGTCATCCTTAGATGCAACAGACTTCCTTTTTGAATTTTTAAAAAATTTAACTATGTTCTGTTAGTCACCATTCAGTACACCATTAGTTTTTGATGTAGTGTGCCATGATTCATCGTTTGCATATAACACCCAGTGCTCCTTGCAATCCGTGCCTTCCTTAATACCCATCACCAGGCTCACCCATCCCCCCACCCCTCTGCCCTCTAAAACCCTCAGTTTGTTTCCTGGAGTCCATACCCTCTTGTGGTTCATCTCCCCCTCTGACTCTCCTGCCCTTCATTTTTTTCCTTCCTTCTCCTAATGTCCTCCATGCTATTCCTTATGTTCCTTCTGGTAACTCTGAAAATAGTGCCCACTGGGAACTTCTCTGCCTTGTTTAGTACTTTGAAATTAAGTTGGATTCTTTTTAACAAAGGCTTGCCATAATGCAAATAAAACCTGAAACTTCTCAGGAGGAAATAAATGAATGGATGGGGCTGGATCAATTTCCCGAGCTTGAAGTAGGAGCCAGTAGAATGCCCTGGGGATTCTCGGCTTAAAAAAAAGGGCTTCTAATGATCTTATTGTGTGGTACAGAGGAAAGAATACATCAGAGCTACTAGGAATAGCCTCCAAAACCCAAATATGATACTCCTATGAGCACCCAGAGCCCACCACAATTAAGATAGTGTCTGCAATGCACATTTTCTCTAATCAATCCTTCATTATTGATTAAGAATTAGGAACAGCAGGGAGAAACACCATGTTCTATCACTACAATACAACACCCTGCTGCCATTAAAATGATCAATGCTAAATGGGCTAGCACTTTGTCAGCCTGAAACACCAGAGAGCCCAGGAACCTGATGAATACTGTATATGTATGCACACTCATCTCTAGCCACCACCTTCGAGGTGAATGTTTCTCAGGTGCAAGCTGAAGGGAAGAAAAGGAACCTTTTCTTTGGATAGCTGAGATCTCTTAGTAACACTTTTTTTTTTAAAGATTTGTATATTTCTTAGAGAGAGAGAGAGAGTTTGGGGGAGGGAGTGGACAGAGAAGGACAGTCTCAAGCAGACTTCCCGCTGAGCGTGGAGCTTGAGGTAGGACTTGATCTCATGGGCATGAGATCATGACCTGAGCCAAAATCAAGAGTCAGGCACTTAATGGACACCTGAGCCACCCAGGCACCCTGCCCAGGAACACTCTCCTAAAGAGTCTTGCCTCCTGCCAGTCTCCTGCAATTCTGGAACAGAAATTAATATGTCCAAGCCTTATGGGAGAACATAAAACCAGCAAAAGGATGACTAAATATAACGAACTCAAGATCTGAGTGCCAGGGAAGCCAATCCTGACAAATTCAGGATAGAATTAATGTCAACTATAATGGGACCCTTGTGCTAGGACAGTGTACAAGAAATCCTCAATACCAGAAACCTAAATAGCTCCAGTCCCTACCACAACCACAAAAGACCCTCCACACACTCTCCTAGTATCAGAACCTTCAAAGCCAGAGAGGTCCAAATTATCATTGCCTCGTGTCAATTGTCATGGGTCCTCATGACATGATTTGATTAAGATATAACCCCTGCCCTTTCAAGTATTTTACAATGACCACGAACTTAACTCCTTCCTTCCATAGACAAAAGGCAAAGAAAGCAAAAGAAAGAGGAACCATTTTTGACTAATGAACACCAACATTTGTTTTCTCCACAGCAGCCAATGACAGAAGTTCCTTCCTCCTTGAACCCCTTCCTTTGGTTTGATAAAAGCATAAAGACAGAATGACCTAACTATAACTCCAGGAGTGCCAACTACACTGACCTTGATGCAGTCCAAGTGTTATTACTGCCTCTGGAAGCTCAAATGATTGTAAATAGAAGTGGCCTCTGAACTAGGAATACTTAAGGCCACAAGCCCAAAAGGAGCCGCCTATACTCCTTAGGAATTAATATTTCCTGAGGGAAAATCAAAATGGAAAGTTTCATGCCTTCCCCCCCAACATTCCCTTTAATAATCTATCTTCTATTCTTTGATTACACCTGTAAAGTTAAGAAGCTACTTTTTTCTTTCCCAAACTAAATACTGACAACAGCATTTCAAATGTAAACTCCATGAAATCAGGGACAATGTCTGTATTCTGGACTGCTGTATCTCCTCCCTCTGTAACACAGCCCAGCCAAGGACCTGACTGGAGTTCAGTATATATTTCATCAATGATGAATAATGAATAGCGACAGCAGAAAATGTATCAACCTTATTCCAAGCCCTGAACACACTTAGATGTAAACACAAAAAGGAAATGCAGTGCTTAACCTGAAAACAACCCAAATCGGCCTGAAACTCTCTCAGACCTCATCAACTAAACTGAACTGGGCTTATCAGAAAGAATGAACACCGACCATTGACATTGACATGCATGGAACTGGAGGGTATTATGCTGAGTGAAATCAGTCAAGCAGAGAAAGACAATTATCATATGCTTTCACTCTTTTGTGTGGAATATTAAGAAACAGCACAGAGGATCATAAGGAAATGGAGGCAAAACTGAATGAGAAGTCATCAGAGAGGGAGACAAACCATTAGAGACTCTTAACCAGAGGAAACAAACTGAGGGTTGCTGGAGGAGAGGTGGGAGAGATGGGGTAACTGGGCAATGGGCATTAAGGAGGGCACCTGATGGGATGAGCACTGGGTGTTATATGCAACTGATGAATTACTGAACTCTACATCTGAAACTAATCATGTACTATATGTTAGCTAATTGAATTTAAATTTAAAAAAAATTTTTAATTCAAAAAACTTTTCCTTCACACATTTAAAATAAATAAATAAACTAACTGAATTGGGCTTGGCCAATCCTTAACAGGAAGTCCCTGAGGGAAGCATACACAGTCCAACTTAGCATTCCGCATGTGAGAATAGTACAGAAAAGGCAAAATAAATATCCCCCCGAGGTAAGTTACAAGAGGCGATATTAGTGTTTCTCTATTAAATGAATTATCACAAGGGTAACTACTAGATCTCCTTACATCTTTGGTTTTCTTTTAATGTACTTTCTTTTAATGTACTTTCACTGCCCAAAGATGACATATTTAAGGGTTGCCAAGATCTACTTGAGAGGTAGAAGTACTTCAGAATAAACTCAGAATGAGTTCATGGGCAACGCTTTTGAGGTGAAAGAGACTGAGGCACAGCTTTAATGAAGGGGTAGAATCAATACTTCAGAAGCCTGCCAGGATGATGACTACTTGGCACGATCTCTCTAACCCCCCAGAATTCTCTAGAACAAAAAAGTCACTTGGCCTACTGTGATTATATCACTAGGAACAATGAAACAAAAATGCAAAGTCTCCACCTACCAGACGATCCGCAGAAAACATGAAGTCCCCTCTACTGGCTGTCCTAGAAAGAAAGTAGTATAAATTTTAGTCCAGATTACAGCTTTAAGGGAAAATATTACTTAACACATATAGTAACAATGCTATTAAGACCTATCACATACTAAAGGCCTAAAAGATAACATGTACAAACTATCACTGAAGCAAGATATTTTTCACTAGAATACAGGAACTTAAATGGAATGACATCCTACTTAATGCTGTCTATAATGCACTCTGTACTTAATGCTGTCTATAAAGCACCTTAAAATTTCAATAGAGGCAGAACACCTGGGTGGCTCAGTTGGTTAAGCATCAACCTTCGGCTCAGGTCATGAACCTGGAGTCCTGGGATTGAGGCCCCCATCAGGCTCCCTGCTTGGCGGGGAACGTGCTTCTCCCTCTCCCTCTGCTACCCTGCTCCTGTGCACATATGCAAGCTCTCTTTCTCTTTCTCTCAAATAAATAAATAAAATCTTTAAAAAGAACCTACTAGAAGAATTCTCTAGTGTGCTGGAAGATATCCTCCCCTGGGAAAATTACAACTTCAATTTCCACAGCAGAAATTGCCATGTGATCACTCTCTCTTACTTCTTTTTATTCCAAATAAACTTGATAGCTCCCCGCCTTTTATTGACAAAAGCCATTTTTAACAACTACACTCGTGTATACATGCACTAGGTGTACAAAGATTTACTTATAAGCTTTTCTTAAAAGGTCTGAAGATTACATCAGGTGCCTAATATTATAAATATATTACTGCCATCTTTCCCACAGGTCACTATCTTTTAAAAACTTCCTTGGTGCCAAGTATTAAGCATATTTGGTGCATTATCTGATCTATTCCTCACACAACCTTAAGAGGTAGATTCCACTGTAAGGGCCTACTTAGCCAGAGCGACTCCATCTTGGTTAAATAGCCATTTTGTTGTTTATGCAGTAAACTTAGATTGACCTTGCCCCCCCCCCAGAGGAATTTACTTAAAAACAAGTCTGGGAAACCAGTAAAATATGGCCGACCAGCCCCTGATAACAGAGCCCATATACCAGGACGTGTCAGGTCAGGGGGAGATAACAGAGCCCAGAATGCAAGGATGAGTCAAGCCAGGTGGAGACATCCAATCAGTAAAGCACCTCCCTAACCACCAATGAATGTGGGCCCTGCCTTTTGGGTGCCAATTCTGACCAGAGTGATAGGCTAGTTCAAATAGCTACTATAGGGTGAATTATAATTCAACTCGCCACCTGTGTGCGGCCAGGCTCAAAAACCACATGGCCTTTGATCTATAAAAGTTAGTCTGTGAGGCTGGGAGGGGTCACCTTCTCTGTAAGAGGCAGCCCTGACTGGTCGGTTTGATTCTCGGTGCTGGCACGAAATAAAGCTTTGCTTGACCCTCGCTTTGTATCAGTCTCACTCCTTTGATCACAGACCCAGAACTGGGGGCTTGTCCAGGATTAAATGACAAGAACTGAGCCAGCATCAGAGTTTCTGGGAAAAGTCTCTGGAGGCAAGATCTCAATATTTTATTCTGTGAGATCCAGTCTGTCTGTCTGTCTGGTTGCGGAGCTCCAGGGTATGGCCCACTGGGGAGAAGCTGGACGCAGCATTGCTACCCAGGGCTGAAGTGGATGTGGGGACGGCCCTTCCCTCTTCTGGTAGATCGCCAGGGGTTTGAGTCCCCCTAGGCATTCAGGGTACCTAGAAAATCCCCACCAGCGGGTGTTTGTAGGGGACCGAGAAGATCCCCACCGGCTGCTGGGTCTGTGGTTGTCTTTGTCCTTTTTGTTGTCTGTTGTGTTGTTCGTTTGTAGGGGACCGAGAAAATCCCCACCGGTGGCAGGTTCTGGGTAAGGGCTGCTGGGTCTGCAGTTGTCTGTGTCTTGTCTTTTTGTTGTCTGTTATGTTGTTTGTTGTGCTTGAAGAAACGGGGCAAGCAGAGAGTAAGGGCACTCTGACTTTCATCTCTCCGTTCCTCCTAATAGGTGTGGGGCTTCTCGCTCACTCATTTCATGTGTTAATGGCTATAACTGGAGCCAACTGTGGTTAATCTAACTCAAGACAGAGACTTTAAGGAATATTCCCAAGTAGCTGCCGAAACTCCCTTTGTTTCAGGAAAATTCCATGCCTTCTGTGGCCCGACATGGACTGCTTAGCCCCTCCCCCTTGCTAGTGAGAAGGCATGGCATCTGTTCCTCTGTTGGAGCTGATGAGCACTAAAACTGGGAACCCTTTCTCTGCCTTCTAGCGGCACTTCATTCTTCTGTTCTTTACTGTCAGGAAACAAGAAGATCACCCCCTGGACCTAACACCCCCCAACTCCGGAACTTCCCACCTAGGTCTCAGGTAAACATTCGAAGTGGAGTGGGTCCAGGTGGAATGTAAATTGGTATTTGAACTAAGTTAAGTTTGTTGGTTTAATTAAGATAAACATGTCTTTGAAGTTACAGCACTAAATGTGAAACTTCAAAGTTTACCGAAGGTCAAATAAGCTCGTGTTATTTGTGTTAAAATCTGTGTTAAAATCTGTTAAAATCTATTAGCAAAGAGATGACTGAACTGATGGTTAATTGTCTGTCTCAAAGTTTTAATGGGTAATTGTTAAAGTAGCTTTCAAAGTCTTTGGTAACCTGAAACTTTAAAGTTTTGACTGGATGACAAATGGAATTAAAATACGAACATCTAGGTCTTAACCAAGTGGGATAAAATGTTAAAGCATTAATTACTGGAACTAGGTTTGTGATTTTAACTTCCTACTGCAAAGAAATTAAGAATGTTTAAATCTGTTGGTAAACATGTTTTGTGCTTAACTGATTGGTAAATTTGCCATCTAAAGAATTCTGTTGTAACTGTTCACAGTTGGTTAATACTTAACCATCACTAGAGAGTGAAGAGTTTCTAAGAGTACAAAATTCTAATAAGTGTAACTAAGACTGATGGAAATAAGGGAAGCAACTCTGTATGTAGCAAAGTAGGAGATACATAAGAAAGAGATAAGGAATGGGAATACATTTTGTTAAAAGTAAGAGAAGGTAATTTTGTCCTAAATGAAATGGTTGTTTGGAAGAAAATGACTTGGGACAAAATAGGAATGCAAAGGAAAGTTGTAGAAGTTTTGTGAAGGGAAATCTTTGGAATGGAATTTTAGGTATGGTCAGGACTGACTAAGAAAAAAAAAAAAAGAAAAAGACCAGATGCCTGATCCTGTTTTAATAAGAAAAGAAAGAAAAACAGCCCCCAAGGTGATTTAACACTCTCTTGAGGTGCCTCCACATATATTATCCTTCCACATGAAAGGGCCATTTGGCCTTGAGAGACTGGGAAAGCGCCCGGCCTTGAGAGACTGCGAAAACACCCCGTTACCATCTCCCATTGCCTGTGACCATAGAAACTCACTCCTAACCCTGTCAGGTACTCAGTCTTAGGGAACGATCCCACTGAGCCCACCAGCGTTAATAAAGCTGTGTTCTCCCATCTCTCCATGTGCCGTTTGGGTTTCCTCAGTCCCCTCGGATTTTCTGCAACATCTGGTTCCCTGACCAGGAATCCCAACTGCACTAGCCCATTGTGCCACTGGTGTGGGACAGGGGACGGGCCACAGAGGGCAAATGGAGTACCTGCTCTAGGGTTTAGGCTCGCCCCGCTGATTTCAGCAGACCCAAGGCTGGGCTCTCCTGGACACTGTCTGAGCCAGACCCATTCGTAAAGAATGGAAGGAAAGACTGATCACCTCCCATTAGCCAAGGATACCCAGAGGGGGGTGTCCAACCTGTATGAATCTGAAAAGTGCCTGACTGTGTGAATCTCTCTGTACAGCTCCACTGCTTCGGCTACAGAGTCTGAATGGGCTGCACTCTGAGTCTCTTGGGGCGTCATACAGCATATCAGTCATCTACTCCACGGAGTAGCCTGGTCCGGGGCTTATACGGACAGACCTTAGCTAAGATGCTCCTAAGTTCCCGTGAGGGACGAGAGCAGGACAGAATCTGTAAGATCCCCCTCCCTTTGTCTGCGACATCATTCATGATGGGAGGGAAACCCAGTAAACCCACTATCTTAAGACTGCATGCTTAAGAATAAAAAAAGAAAAGACACTGGTATAGAAAAGCTGGTTTTCTCTCTGTTTGAAAGGGCAAAGTTTTCTTAGGTTAATTGATCTGTTAAAAAATGTAAATGGTTTTCTCTCTGCCTGCTCAGAATATTCAGTTTCTATGTTTTGTTTTATCAGGTGCTTAACATCCCTAATTATATTTAGGCATGTGCTTTAAAACTTTCTAAGGTTTTAGCAATTGTTGACAAGAGGTAAATTGTAAATGAGACCTCTTTGACTCATAAGGCTTTTCCTTGGTATACTAAGTTACTCAATAAGTACTGGTAAACCAATAATAAACCTTGGGTTACATTTGGGTAAATGCTGTAACTACTCTAGAGGTTCTATACATTTCCTAAAGTTTTAATGTTTTGATAGGGTCATCACTTAATAATTTAACCGTATCTATTCTGAGTTCTTGTAATTTGTAATTGTTTTAATTCTCTTGTAAAATGAATTCCACCTTAAAGGAAATTCACATGGGAGACTTTCAGGACATATACAGGTCTTTGATATGTTGAAATCCTGGAATTGAATTGGGTAAGAACTTCCAGAAGTAAAAGCTGCATTCAGACTAAACCAGAATTAGCAACATGGGACTAGATGAACTGAAAGTTTGTAATGTTGTATCTCTTAATGTTTTGGCTTATTTTAAACATTACTTGTTCTGTAATGTTCACTTTTCCAGACTAGGGAAACTTTTTCTTATCTATAACTTACAGAGATGTAAAAGTATTCATTTGTAAACAAATCAAGGCATTCAACTTTTCTCTCTATCCAAACCCTCTGAAACTCAAAAGGTCTCAGCAAGTATTCTTTCTTCCATGGCAATCAGTCATTTGCATAAGTTCAATAAGAATCTGTTCTCCTTATAACAGGACACCATTGGAAACACTGGTTATTTTACCAAGGCTTAGACTGGAATGTCATATTTGAAAAAGACTCAGATATGACCAGACAGCTTAAAGGAACTAAAGTTGACTTTATAAAACATGGAGCTGTAAAGCCCTTTGGAACTGTTGGCCTGATACCTTGCTTACAGATTTCCCAGCAGCCTCACCAGATGAGTAAAGAATGTCACTTACTGGCAGGTGCAGGAACCTCAAGATACTTTGGGGACCTGAGGAAGAGGAATTCGCCCAAATCAACAGGTATTGCAGGCATGTCTGATGGCACGTACATGGCTTGGCTTCTGGCCTGGAGAGGCTACTAAAAGTTCAACCTAGAAATTCCTTATAAGAAGTTCCAGCAAAGCAGATTCTAAAAGATCTATATGAACACTCACTGTTCTTGCTGAGCTTATGTAAATAATTAGGCCAAGTTTGTTAAAACTGGACTTGTTTTTCAAATGAATTAGTCCTGATTTGGCTATCTTTGGAAATGAGGGTTATTTTAGAGAAAAAAAATGTGCTTTAATAACACACCTTTATGGATGTTAAATTCTAGATTTGATTGTTTTTAAGTGTTTGTTTACCTACGCTAGACAACTTGAGGTAAACTTCAGAGAAGTTGCACGATAGCTCGTTTTGACGATCCTGCCTTTGCCAGTCAGTCAGCCCCAGATATAAGGTGAGAACTTCAGAAAATTGAAGGATTTGAAGGGAAGAATCTGACTGAGTTAGTGGGAATAGCAGAAATAGCCACTGAGGACAATGAGTCATGCTTGCGGGGGATGAGAGCTCTCTTACAGACTCTGCAGGAAAAGGGTATCGAGTGTCAGAAAAGAAAGCACAGCTTTGTCAGAGCCACGCCACATATTTCAGCTTTGATCTCCACGAGGGAGTGCGTTCACTGAGACCAGGAAACAGGTGATCACCCGATACCTCTGCCCCACCACGCCCCAACAAGTGAAGGAGTTTCTTGGGACGGTGGGCCATGACAGGCTGAGGATACCGTGGTTCGTGGAGATGGCCTGACCTCTCTATGAACTAAAGGAGGACTCACTATGGTAGAGTGGACAGCTGAGAAAGAAGGAGCATTTCGGGAATTACAAACAGCCTTACTGAGTGCCTCAGCATGGGCCATCCCAGATGTTACCAAGCCCTTCCACTTGTATGTGGATGAAAAGGCAGGGGTGGCCAAAGGAGTTTTGACTCAGACTCTGGGGCCTTGGGAAAGGCCAGTAGCCTATCTTAGCCAGAAACCAGATCCAGTAGCGACTGCATTCCCCCCTTGCCTCTGCATAATTGCTACCACGGCCCTCCTGGTCAAGAATGCAAGTAAACTGACTTTGGGTCAAAATCTCATCTTGACCACCACTCATGCTATCGAGGGCCTTCTCCAGACTCCACCAGACTGATGGGTGACAAATGCCTGAGTGATGGGGTATCAGGTCCTCCTCCTCAATGAACCAAAAGTGACTTTCTTGCCCCCAGCAGTGCTAAATCCAGCCACGGTGCTGCCAGAGGAGCTGGCTGACCCACCCACATGACAGCGGGGAGGTTCAAACCCAGGTCACAGGAATAAGGTCAGATCTTAGAGACCCTCACCTCCCAGATACAGAGATGACTCTGGTCACTGACGGGAGTAGCTACATGGTTGATGGAAAGAGGTATGCGGGGGCTGCGGTGGTTTCTCCTGAGCAGGAACTCTGGACGGTGGCCCTGCCACACGGAACCTCGGCACACACACACACACACACACACACACACAAACGGAGCTGACTGCACTCACCAAGGCACTGCAGATGGCCAAGGGTAAGACCGCCAACATCTATATGGACGGTAGGCTGGGTAGAGGCTTTTTCTGCCAAACATGAGATGGCAGGAGTGGTAGCCAAAAAGCTACTAGAGGTTTGGGTTACCTCTCACATCAGGTCAGACATCAGCCCGGCATTTGTGAGTTCAGTCTCACAGGCATTAGCCAAGGCCACAGGTACTAATTGAAAACTACATTGTGCCTACCAGCCCGAGAGCTCCGGGCAAGTAGAGAGAATGAACCGGACTCTTAGAGACCTTGACAAAGCTAATTCTGGAGATTTGCAGTGGATGGGTGGATCTCCTTCCTTTCACCCTCCTCAGGGCACGATGTACACCCTACTTAAACAAGGTTACCCCATTTGAAATAATGTTCGGGAGACCCCCCACCCCGCTCTGCCCTTGGCTACAAGAGTTTGCCCTAGCAGAAAAGACTGATCAGTCTGTTCTCCAGTCACTGCAGGCATTACAGTCTGTCTAGCCCACGCAGGGATCCCACACTGAGACAGAGACAGAGTTGGAACCATATTCTTACCAACCTGGGAACTTGGCTTGGATATGCCACCACCAAGTGGGAAACTTGGAGCCTCACTGGAAGGGACCATCTACTGTCATCCTGACCACCCCCTCGGCAGTAAAAGTAGAAGGCATCAGGGCCTGGATTCACACAGGTCACACCAAATGAGCAGAAGACAAGGACACTCCCCAAAGATGGAAGCTACTGCCGATGGACCCTGCTGACCGTGGACTAAAGCTAAGACTCAAAAGACTATGAGTTCATTGCTGCTCCTATTGTTACCTGTTTGTGTAAGAGCTTCTGAGTCACCTCATAAGACAGAAAAGTATAGATGGGAAATTAGATGAACGGAATTTGGAGAAGTGGAAAAGGTTCTACAAAGCAGTAAATGGCTAACTCATCAGCCGACTGTGCATTTAATATAACCTTATGCCAATTGGTACCCATTAACCCCTGTTTAGATGCCTTACAGTTTTACATGTGCCCTAACACTGGGCCTCCCCAATGCAGTGGGGGGATGGCCTGGGGGCCCACCAGAGTACTATTGTGCACAATAGGGATGCTACAGAAGTTTGTTCAACTGGTCCCTGTGGATAACTTCCCTAATATCAGCAATTGCAGGCCCCCTGGTTTTATGATTACTAATGTTACTTTTTGGCCCCTGCATTATAAATGCCCTAATGTCATTTGTACAAAAGAAAATTGGAGCAATAAAAATGTTAGTCTTACATGCTCAATATAACCCCTTACAACAGGAGAACATAGAACTGGCTAAAAAGTCAAGGATTTGACTAATCTCCAAAGAAAAGGGGGGAATGTAAGGGCCTACTTAACCAGAGTGACTCCATCTCAGTTAAATAGCCATTTTGTTGTTTATGCAGTAAACTTAGATTGACCCTGCCCCCCCCCAGAGGAATTTACTTAGAAACAAGTCTGGGAAACCAGTAAAATATGGCCAACCAGCCCATGATAACAGAGCCCATATACCAGGACGTGTCAGGTCAGGGTGGGGATAACAGAGCCTAGAATGCATGGATGACTCGAGCCAGGTGGAGACACCCAATCAGTAAAGCACCTTCCTAACCACCAAAGAATGTGGTTTTGGGCGCCAATACTGACCAGAGTGATAGGCTAGTTCAAATAGCTACTATAGGGTGAATTGTAATTCAATTGGCCACTTGTGTGTGGCCAGGCTCAACCACATGGCCTTTGCTCTATAAAAGTTAGTCTGTGAGGCTGGGAAGGGTTGCCCTCTCTGTAAGAGGCAGCCCCAACCAGTTGGTTTGATTCTCGGTGCTGGCACAAAATAAAGCTTTGCTTCACCTTCGCTTTGTATCAGTCTCACTCCTTTGATCACGGACCCATCACCATTACTACTAATTTAGTGATGAAAACAGTGAGGCTTACAGAGGTCAAGTACTTCAAGGTACTTCCCAGCCTGAAGCTCTCCAATTCCAAGTCCCTGAGTGAAGCCATTATTTATTTTGCTCTAATAAGGGTATATTTTCTAAAGGGCCAGCTTTGCAATGTATTTTAACTTCTCTTCCTGCAAATCAGACTGGCATGCACACAATGAAATAGAGTTTGGTAGGCAAATAAAAAACATCATTAAAATGCTCCTTCTGAAGAGGGAGAAGCTACCATTATTGCATGGCTTGTAAAAAAAAGTTAACAATATAAGAACACACCCTTTTAAAAAATTATTACATCAAGACCTCTGATCTATAACTTAAAACAATTGATTTGAAATCAAATCCCAGTAGCACTGATTTAGGTGTCATTTAAGAAATAAGGCCCAAGGAGGGAGTTAAGATGGCACAGTAGTAGGGGGACCCCAGGCTTGCCCTGTCTCTAAATTACAGCTAGATAAATATAAAAACTTTCTGAACACCCAACAGATCAATCTGAATGGTGAGAGAACAAACTGGAGAACTAGAGAGAAAAGATGCCACATCATGGAGGTAGGACATGCTATGTGAAGAAAAGAATTGTGGGTGCTGCAGAGGGGAGGGAGCCTTAATCTCAGAGAGAGGAAAGAGAGATAGAGAAACAGAAGGCAGCACACAGGGAACTGCACCAGATAGACAGACTTACCCAACACCATTCACTGGGAAAACTACTGTGGCTGATTATTGCAAGTGTTTATAAGCACTGGAGCCCAAAGTCTGAAGTTTTAGAAGTCTGGGCCACTGCTGGGTGGAGCTGGGCAGGCAGTGGTGCTCCTGTGGGGAAGGAGGGCAGAGGCCCAGAAAAGGACAGTGTGCTCTGAGAATCCCCTGGATTGCACAGGGAGAAACAGTTCCCCTTCTCGTAGGGCATTTGGGGGAGGTAAAACAGCCTCTCAGAGGACAAAAAAGCTTGTGGATGCCAGTGTGAGACCCCATTTATTAGCACAGGAATGGAGACACCTGCTGAGGGCAACAAACCTTGGTCCCAGCTTTTAGCTGCACTTTACCTTAAACTCCAGCCACTGTGCGACAGTGCTAATGGGCATGATCAGCGGTGTGCAGAGATCCTCCCTCAGAGGATCACCATGGCTCCACATGCACCAGGTCTCTAAAAATCAGAGTTTTTAGTTTTGAAATCCAGCCATGTGCCTGAGATAAAACACAGGAATTCTGTACCGTTTGGCAGGCAGACAGCTTGGAGGCAGGGATCTGACAGAGGCCACAAGAGGGGTGAATATTTGCTTTTCTGTGAGGGCTTCCTAAGTGGTGGACAGGAGCTCTCTGCTCTGGGGACAAGAGAGCAGAACAATGCCACTGCCCACCCCCACATCAGCATTGCCCTACTTCAGTGAGCAATACAGTGCCACCTACTGGAGGCTTAGAGCTGCTTGGAACAAGCACCCTCTTGCTACCCCTCCCAACACCCTGCAGGTGCATCTCTACTGGGGCAAATCCCCCTGAGAATCAGTGCATCAAACCCCTCCCCCAGAAGACCAGCACAAATCCCTCACATGCATCATGTCTAGTGATCATAGAGTGTTGCAAACCTTCAACTCTAGAGGAAATAGGATCTAGTTTCGGCTTTTTTTTTTTAACCTGTTTTTAATAGAGCCATTACTCTCAGGAGCAGGAATAGAACAGGCTTCCCTAACAACCATACACACATAAAAATGTGACCTAGAATAAATGACAAGGTGGAGGAACTCACCCCAAAATACAGAACTGGAAGAAGTCACAGCTAGGGATTTATACAGATACAAGGAAGATGTCTGAACCAGAATTTAAATAAACAATTATAAAGATACTAGCTGGGCCTGAGGAAAAGCACAGAAGACACGAGAGAAACCTTTACTACAGAGGTAAAAGAAATACAACCTAGTAAGGCCAAAATTAAAAATGCTAGAACATGAATGGCTGCCATGACAATGAGGATGGACAAAGCAGAGGAATAAATCAGTAACATAGAAGATGAAAGTATGGAAAATAATGAAACTGAAAAGAAGAGGGAAAGAAAAGTATTGGATCACAAATGTAGACTTAGGAAACTCAGCAACTCCATGAAGCATATTTCTATCATAGGAGTCCCAGAAGAAGAGAAAGAACAAGGAGGTTTATTTGAACAAATTATAGCTGAAAACTATCTTAATCTGGGGACAGAAACAAACACTGAAATCCAAAAATCACAGAGAACTCCCATTAAAGGTAAAAAAAGCTGACAATCATCAAGACATATCATAGCCAAATTCACAAAATACACAGACAAGGAAAGAATCATGAAGGCAGTAAGGTAAAAAAAAAAAAAAAGTCCTTAACCTACAGAGGTTCCCAACAGGTTCCCAACAGATAACTCCATAAACTCTTGGCTGGCCAGAAGAAATGGTATGATATGTTTAATATGTTGCCTGGGGAAAATATGCAGCCAAGAATATTTCAAGGCTTGAATTAAGAATAGAAAGAGAGATAAAGGCTGTCATTCAGAATAGAAAGAGAGATAAAAAGTTTCCCAGACAAAACTAAAGGAGTTCATGACCACTAAACCAGTCCTGCAAGATATATACAAGGGGCCTCCTTAGATGGGGGAAAAGACCAAAGGTGACAAAGACTAGGAAGGAACAGAGAACATCATCAGAAACACCAACTTTAAGATAATGCAATGGTACTGAATTTGTATCTATCAATAATTACTCTGAATTTAAATGGACTAAATAATACAATCAAAAGACACAGGGTACTATGAAGGAAAGGATAAAGAAAGACCCATCTATATGCTGCCTATAATACTCGTTTTATTTTTTTACTATCATTATTAAGACATATATTTGTTTTTCAAAGTTTTATTTAAACTCAGGAAAATTCAGGGGTTCATCACTTACATTACATTACATTACAACATCCAGTTGTAACATCCAGTTACATTACAACATCCAGTGCTCATCGTAACAAGTGCCTCCTTAATACCCATCCCCCATCAAGCCCATCCCCTACCCAGCTTTCTCCACCAACCCTCAATTTGTTTGCTATCATTAAGAGTTACAAGAGATTCATTTTAGACCTAAAGACACCTGCAGATTGCAAGTGAGTGGATGGAGAACAAAAGAAAGTCAGACTAGCTATACTTATATCAGAAAAACTATATTTTAAACCAATGACTATACCAAGAGATAAAGGGCACTATATCATAATTAAGGGGTCTATCCATCAAAAAGATGTAACAGTTGTAAATATTTATGCCCCCAACTTGGAAGCATCCAAATATATAAATCAATTAATAACATATATAAAGAAACTCATTTATAATGACACAATAATAGTAGGGGACTTTAATACCACACTTACAGCAATGGATAGACCATCTGAACAGAAAATCAAGAAGGAAACAATGACTTTAAATGATATACTAGACCAGATGGACTTAACAGACATACTCAGAACACTTTATCCTAAAGAGCAGAATACACATTCTTTTCAAGTGCACATGGCACATTCTCCAGAATAGATTACATAATGGATCACAAATCAGGCCTCAACAAGTACAAAAAGATTTAGATCATACCATGTGTTATTTTCAGACTGCAACACTATGAAACTTGAGGTCAACCATGAGAAAAAATTTGGAAAGACTGCAAATACATGGAGGTTAAAGAACAGCCAACTAAAGAATGAATGGGTTAACCAGAAAATTAAAGATAAAAAAGAAAAAAGATACATGGAACCAATGAAAATAAAAACACCAGTCCAAAACCTTTGGGAGGTAGTGAAGGTAGTAGGTCCTAAGACAGAAGTAAATACACATAATATACATAAATATACATAATACACATAAATAAATATAGTGCAATAGTAATACAGGCCTACCTCAAGAAGCAAGAAAAGTCTCAAATACACAACCTAACCATACACCTAAAGGAGCTATGAAAGGAACAGCAAATAAAGGCTAAAGCTGGAAGAAGGGAAATAAGAAGAGATTAGAGCAGAAAGAAATAGTATAGAAATCAAAAAACTAGAAAAGTTCAATGAAACTAAGAGCTGCTTCTTCGGGAAAAAAAAAAAAAAAAAACCTGATAAACCCCTAGCCATACTTATCAAAAAGAAAAGAGAAAGAACCCAAATAAATAAAAACATGAATGAAAGTGGAAAGATCACAACCAACACCACAGAAAGAAAGAATTGTAAGAGAATATTATGAAGTTATATGCCAACAAAATGGGCAATCTGGAAAAAATGGATAAATTCCTAGAAACATACAAATGACCAAAACTGAAACAGAAAGAAATAGAAAAATCTGAACAGACCCATAACCAGTTAAGAAATTGAATCAGTAAACTAAAATCTCCTAACAAACAAAACTCCAGGGCCAAATGGCTTCCTAAGGGAATTCTACCAGACATTTCAATAAGAATTGATACCTATTCTTCTCAAACTGTTCCAAAAAACAGAAATGGAAGAAAACTTCCAAACTATTTCTATGAAGCCAGTGTTACCTTGATTACAAAACCAGACAAAGACCCTGCTAAAAAGGAGAATTACTAGGCCTCTATCCCTGGTGAACATGGTTGTAAAAATTCTCAATAAAATACTAGTGAATCAAATTCAACAATACATTAGAAGAATTATTCACCATGATCAACTGGTATTTATTTCCAGTTGCAGGGGTGGTTCAATATTCACAAATAAATCAATGTGATATACCACAGTAATAAAACAAAGGATAAAGACCATATGATCCTCTCATTCGATGCAGAAAAAGCATTTAACAAAATACAGCATCCATTCTTGATTTTTAAAAAAACCCTCCACAAGGAGGAATAGAGGTAACATACCTCAACATCATAAAAATCATATAAGAAAGATCCACAATGAGGAAAAACTGAGAGCTTTTCCTCTATGGTTAAGAACAAGACAGGGAAGTCCACTCTAACGATTACTAATTTTTTTAAGATTTTATTTCTTTATTTGACACATAGAGAGAGAGATCACAAGAAGGCAGAGAGACAGGCAGAGATAGAGGGGAAAGCAGGATCCCAACTGAGCAGAAAGCCCGATGCAGGGCTTGATCCCAGGACCCTGAGATCATGACCTGAGCCGAAGGCAGAGGCTTAACCCAATGAGCCACCCAGGCACTCCTCACCATTATTATTTAACATACTACTGGAATCAGCAATCATACAACAATCTTAGGATCAGCAATCATACAACACAAAGAAATAAAAGACATCCAAATTGGCAAAGAAGAAGTCAAACTTTATTTGTAGACAACATGATACTATGTAGAAAACCAAAAGGTTCCACCAAAAAAATCGCTAGAGCTAATACATGAATTCAGCAAAGTTGCAAGATATAAAATTAGTGGATAGAAATCTGTTGCATTTCTATACACCAATAATGAAGCAGCAGAAAAAGAAATCAAGGAATCCATCCCATTTACAAGTACACCAAAAACCACAAGATAGCTGGGAATAAACCTAACCAAAGGGACAAAAGACCCACTCTCCGAAAACTATAGAACTTTTATGAAAGAAACTGAAGAGGACACAAGGAAATGGGAAAAAATTCCAATGCCATGGATTGGAAGAACAAACATTATTAACATGTCTATACTATCCAAAGCAACCTACACATTTTATGCAATCCCTATCAAAACACCACCAGCATTTTTCACAGAGCTAGAACAAACAATCCTAAAACTTGTATGGAACTACAGAAGACCCTGAATAGTGAAAGCAATTTTGAAGAAGAAAAGCAAAGCTGGAGCCATCATGATTCCAGACTTTAAGCTATATTGCAAAGCTGTAGCTATTAAGACAGTATGGTACTGGCACAAAACAGACACATAAAACAAAAGAACAGAATAGAAAACCCAGAAATCGACCCACAACTATATGGCCAACTAATCTTCAACAAAGCAGGAAAGAATATCCAACGGAAAAAAAACAATCTCTTCAACATATGGTTTTGGGAAAACTTAAGAGCAACATGCAGAAAAATGAACCTGGACCACTTTCTTACACCATACACAAAAATGAATTCAAAATTGATGAAAGACCTAAATGTGAGACAGGAAACCTGTCTCCTCCTTGAGGAGACCACAGGCAATAACTCTTTGACCTTGTTCATAGCAACCTCCTATTAGAGATGTCTCTGGAGGCAAAAGAAACAAAAGCAAAAATGAACTCTTGGAACTTCATAAAGATAAAAAGCTTCTGCAAAGCATAGGAAACAATCAACAAAAATAAAGGAGCCCATGAAGGAAGACAACATATCTGCAAATGACATACCTGATAAAGGGTTAGTACCCAAAATCAATAAAGAATTTATAAAACTCAGCACTGAAAACACAAACAATCCACTTTAAAAAAGGGAAGAAGACATGAATAGACATTTTTCCAAAGAAGATATCCAGATGGCCAACAGACACATGAAAAGATGCTCAACATCACTCATCATCAGGAAAATACAAATCAAAACCATGATGAGATACCACCTCACACCTGTCAGAATGGCTAAGTCAACAGCTTCACATCCTGGCAAGGATGTGGAGAAAGGGGAACCAACCCTCTTACACTGTTGGTGGGAATGCAAGATGGTGCAGCTACTCTGGAAAAGAAAAAGAGTATGGAGTTTTCTCAAAAAGTTAAAAATAGAACTACCTTAGGACCTAGCAACTGCACTCTTAGATATTTCCCCAAAGGGTTCCAAAGTACAGATTTGAAGGGGTACATGCACCTGGATGTTTACAGCAGCAATATCCACAACAGTCAAACTATGGAAAGAGCCCAAAAACCCAACGACCAATGAATGTATAAAGAAGTGGTATATACATACAATGGAATATTACTCAGTCATAAAAAGAATGAAATTTTGCCATTTGTCACAAGGTGGTAGAGCTAGAGTGTATTACGCCAGGCGAAATAAGTGAGAGAAAGACAAATACCATATGATTTCACTCACATGTGGAATTTAAGAAGCAAAAAAATTGAACATATGTGAAGGGGGAAAAAAGCAAAAAAGAGAAAGTGAAAGAAACCATAAGAGACTCTTAAGGATAGATAACAAGCTGAGGGTTAATGGAGGAGGTGGGTGGGTTATGGGCTAGATGGGTGGTGGGTATTAAGGAGGACACTTGTTATGATGAGCACTGTGTTTTCTTAAGTAAGCAATGAATCTCTAAATTCTACCCCTGAAACCGATTTTATACCATATGTTAATTAACTAGAATTTAAATAATAATCAATTAATTTTACAAAATTTTTAAAGGATTATTTTCAACATTTGGGATGGGAGAAGTTAGGGTTAACACAGGGTTGCCAGATTTAGCAAATAAAAATACAAGACACCCAGTTAAATGTGTATTTCAGAAGTATGTCCCATTCAATGTTTAGGATATATGAAAAAAAGTTCATTGTTTATCTGAATTCAAACTTAACTTGGTGTCCTGTATTTTACCTCGTAACCTAAGAAAAAAGAACTAAATAGGCTTAAATCCACTTCTATTATGTTTTTGTTTGGTTTTGATTTTGAATTTTTTAAAGCAAGAGGTAAAAGGGAAATAGAACATAAAAGCTTTCTGGCAGGTTTAAACCAAAGGAATATTTTATTTAGAGTTAATGGTTAGTTAAAGCTCTGAAAACATAAACTCTATTTCCAGAGCTATTTTGTTATAATGTGATCACTAAAATAAAGAATAACTCCAAGGTCTTTCATGGTATACAGATGTTTTGTAAATGATACTCTGTCTCCTCCCTTCACCCTAAGAAAAACAACCCCCCAGTGAAGTCCTTGGAGCAAAACTAATCTGATGTGAAAAACTGAAAAAAAAAAATATATGGCTTTTACTACCTGCCAGGTAGAAGTCATCAAGGCCACAATCCCTAGCACCTTAAAAGCTATTAAAATAGTGTCAATATTTACTTGCACCTCAAAGCAGAGTTTAACATAAGTGTTCAAAGTCAGGAAAAGAAGAGAAGCTATCATTTTCCCTTAGAACTCAGGCTTCATTCAGAAGGTTATTTTCTTATAATGATTGAATATCAATTCCCATATGTGTCTGGTACTGTGCCATGCCAGATTTTCTTTATGTCTCCCTGGAGTATAGACTAGTTGGTGAGACATTACTAGGATATGACCAATAAATCTTTTAACCAGGGTATGCATAGTTTAAAGAGGTGATTCCCCCTTCCTGGACTAAAAGCCAGTTAGAAAATTCACAGGTGAGTGCCTGAGTGGCTCAACTGGTTAAGCAACTGCCTTCACCTCGGCTCAGGTCATGATCCCAGAGTCCTGGGGATCAGAGTCCATGGGGAGTCTGCTTCTCCCTCTGACCTTCTCCCCTCTCATGCTCTCTCTCTCTCTCTCTAATAAATAAAGAAAATCCTTTTAAAAAAGAAAGAAAGAAAATTCACGTGTAAGGGCTCCTGGGTGGCACAGCCTGTATCAGGCTCCCTGCTCGGAGGGGAGCCTGCTTCTCCCTCTCCAGCCTGCTGCTCTCCCTGCTTGTGGTCTCTCTCCCTCTCTCTCTGTCAAATAAATAAATAAAATCTTTTTAAAAAACTTTTTTAATTTTTAAATTTTTAAATTAAAAAAATATATATTTTTAAAGATTTTATTTATTTATTTGACAGACAGAGATCACAAGCAGGCAGAGAGGCAGGCAGAGAGGCAAGCAGGTGGGTAGGAAGCATACTTCACGCTGAGCAGAGAACCCGATGTGGGTCTCCATCCCAGGACCCTGAGATCATGACCTGAGCCAAAGGCAGAGGCTTAACCACTGAACCACCCAGGTGCCCCAAATAAAATCTTTTTAAAAAAAATTGACATGTAAAACCAAAACCATGTCCATGTTGTAAACAACTTGCAGGTCACAGTTTTTTTCTGTGGTGAATACGTTGGTTTTGTACAAGTAGGGAAAATAACCAAGATTCCTCCATTCTCAGGGTATTGCCAGGCCAGGCTCTCTAGGATGGTTGGGTTTGGTGTGGAATCCCTAGCTCAGCCTATATCCCTAATCCAAAGCCAGGCAAATCACCATGCTGGGGGAGAACGGTCATTCTCCCAAAAGCAGTGGGCACAATCGCCTGTGGTGTTTGTTAAGCTACAGGTACTCAGGTTTCACCCAAGACTACCCAGGTTTTACCCAAGACTATGCTAAGGGTACCAAAAATTTTATTTGGGGAAAAAAAAAGACTCCCCAGGAAATTCAGATGCACAGTCTCAGTAAAGAACATCACATTACCTAGCCAGATGACTCAAATCACATTAGGCTGCATTCACATTAGGGCTAAACAGGATGTTCATCCCTCCTGAGGTTGTCTCCCCTCCAGGTGACTAAAAAAATTAACTCACAAGGCTGATCTGGTTCATCTTTAGTGTTATTTCATGGAGTAAAATACTCTTAGAATGCTCCATTTTCATCCCAGTTGTCTGCTGAGGCCAAGGAAAGCCCTTCCAAGTACAAGGGAACACTCAACAGCTCATGAAATAGCTTTAACCTTTCAGGAGACAAAAGAAAAAAATTAGAGAGGGATTATCTTTAAATGCATTGCCTTAGACATGAGCTCATGAAGTATGGTCAAGGTAAAAGTACATTACACTCAGATTTTGCTGGTTTAATATATAAAGGAGGCAGGAAGAGAAGGATGTTCTTGCTGTTACAAAAACTGAAAATGAAGGGTAAGTTCTCTTCCCAAGTTCACCAGTTACCCATATGTAACTCAGTAAATAATTTGCTCTCTCAATGTTTAGATGACCGCACTCTCTGAGAGAAAACCATTTACTTGAAATTCAATAAGACAGCCAACATATTATATTACAAATACTCACATTTTTTTAAAAAAAGACATTTTAGATCAGTACAATATTCTCAATCTTGCCTGCTTTATCTTTTTACAACATGCAGCCCTGTGGCTCAACCTCCATTTCTCCAGGGCAAAGTCAACTCAGAAACCAATCCCTTCAACAGCTAGATAGAAAGGACAGGATCAATAAAGGAATAACAAGTACTCCAATTACTTCTATTATCAGACAGCTCCACAGTGCACATATATGATGTCACAGCAAAACAGAGAAGAGCATAAGCTCCGAGGAAGACAGGATATGATAACTGATGGCAACTTTAATAGCTTAACCTATGTAACTATAGCTCCTCTTACCACAGGCACCTTATACCAGCCCCCTAGAGGGGATAAGACAGATCTTGTGTGAGGGGAATGGCAATTTTTTAAGATAAAGGAACAGAGGCCTCTGTTAACAGATTTGATTAACAAAAACAAAACTAGGGGCGCCTGGGTGGCTCAGTGGATCAAACCCTCTGCCTTGGGCTCAGGTCATGATCCCAGGGTTTGGGAATGAGCCCCTCATCCAGCACTCTGCTCAGCGAGAGCCTGCTTCTCCTCTCTCTGTCTGCCTGCCTCTCTGCCTACTTGTCTGTCAAATAAATAAATAAAATCTTCAAATAAAAAAAAAACAAACAAACAAAACTAAAACACTGTCACCAGCCTAAATAACTAAACATCAATTAGTTAAAAAGAATTTTAGTGAGTCTCTCTATATTGTATCATAGCAGGATAAAAATTACCCAGGATCTCTCAATTTTGCTTTTTAAAATAAGAATGAGAGGGGCGCGTGGGTGGCTCGTTCTGTTAAGAGTTTGCTTTCAGCTCAGGTCATGAGCCCCACATCAAGCTCCCTGCTCATCGAGCTCTGCTCAGGGGAGCCTGCTTCTCCTTCTCCCTCTCCCTCTGCCCCTCCTCCTGCTTGTGATCAATGTCAAATAAATAAATGAATGAAATCTTTTAAAATTAGAAAAAAAAAGAATGTCAGTTCTATATATATAGTTAAATTCCCTTTACTGTCTCCTGACCCTTATGTACGCAATTCGAACCATGCATAAATCGAAACATGAAGGCTGGCACAGCTCTTCACAGTTTACAACAAATGTTCAGACAGTATCTTGTTTTAGCATCCCAGGAGTTCCATGAGATATTACCCCATCCTCGTTTAACAAATGATAAAGCTGAAGCACAGAGATGCTAAACATCTTGCCTAAGATCACTCTGGATCCGGCTGTCTCTTTCCAAGCTCACAAAAAAAAAAAAAAAAAAAAAAAAAAAAAAAGATTTCATTTACACTGAGGTTTTTCTGAACAATGCAGTAAAATCAAGTATTGATGCTGTCATATATGAATGCTGAACCTCATGTCCTCTCCAAATCTTACAGCAATGGTTTACCCTTACAATGTCATGAATACCCCTTCATGAAAGGTAATGAAAGCTAAGGAATCCCCACCCCATTAAAAAAGGCACATATGCAGATGTTCATAGTAACATTATTCATAATGGCCAAAGAGTGGAAACCACCCAAAAATCCATCATTTGGGGACAGATATACCAAAATGTGGTATATCAATACAGTGGAATATCATTCAGCTAAAAAAGGAATGGCGTACTGATGCAATGTGGTTGAAACTTGAAAACATTATGCTAAATGAAAGAATCTAGTCACACAGAAGACCATATGTTATATGACTCCATCTATAAGAAATGTCCAGAATAGGCAACTTAACAGAGATAAAAAGTATATTTGTGCTTGTCTAAATTAGTGGTTGGGTGGGTTGAGCAGAAATGGGGAGTGACTGCTGATGTGTATAGGCTTTCTTGCTGAGGTAATGAAGATAGTGCAAAATTGACTGTGGTGATGGTTGCACAGCCATGAACATGTAAAAGCCACTCAATTGTGCACTTTAAATGATGTATTATATGGTATGCAAATTATATCTCAATAAAGATGCTATTTAAAAATCATTAAAATACATATAGTCCAAATAATTTCTGATGGTTAACCAAGACCCTGAAACCCATCTACAGGTACACTGGTGTCCAAGACTCAGGATCAATAACTCCTGATCTACAGAAATAAGAATCATCCTATTTTCTTTGTTCTACATTTGAGTATTATTTCAGCTTCCCCTACCACAACTATCAAACCTATGCCTCCTACTTTTTAAGATCACTATTTCCACCTATTAGATCACATGACCACAGTATTTTTCAATATTGATTCATTACATCTAATAGGTGAGACAAGACTGATACACAAATAACAACATACAAAACAGAAGGTGAATCTTGCATTTGAAAAGCCAGGGAAGATCAGCAAGGAAGAATGATTAGAGGAAAGCTTTTGAGAGGTGGACATTTAATGCTCGGTTTAAGCTTGAAGAATAGATAGGAGATGAACATGCAGAGAAGGAGTATAAGGAGAATTTCAGAGGACGGCAGAATCAGAGATGTTGCCGAATAGTTCCTAGGAACCATGAAGAGAGGACTTACTACTGTCAAGCTCAGGATCCTGGACTTTAATCGATAGGCTCTAAGAAGCCAAGGAAGGCTGCTGAGTAGGATAGTTATCTAATCAAAACTGTATATTAAGACTGTTCAGTAATATCTGGGAGTATGTGGAAGGCAGAAAAAAACTGAAAGCAAGGAAACAAATAGGGAGCCTATTAACAATAGTATGAAGAAAAAGAAAAAGTACGAAGAAACGAAGAAAAAAATAGTACAAAGAAAAAGTTACAGTATGATTTAGAGAATGATGTCTTGACCCAACAACCATTTTAAAAGATTAAGGCACCCACGGAAAAAACGAGTGCTTTGATATTGCAGTAGCTACTCATTTAAGGTGCTGCCATCGGTGCATGGGTGGTTCAGTGGTAGAATTCTCGCCTGCCATTTAAGGTGCTGCCAATATACAAACCAGCTGTAGTTCATCATGGTACTTACTCCCCTTGAAAAACCCCATCTACAACATGAGTTTTGAGATCTCCTCAAGACAGAATTTTAACATTGCATTTTTGGTTATTCGTGAGATTTTGTGTGGCTGTTTGTGGGATTAGGAGGGGGCGCCAAAGATTCCTTTAGGTTCCCTTTGCTCCATTAACTCCACAGGAAACATTTGAGGTTCTGTAACTTTACAAAAATGAATCCTGATAAGAGTTGGATGATAAGCTTCCACGTGACCAACAAAACCCAAACTCCAAGACTAAAAGACCTTAGGCAAAATGACATATTTGCAGTAGCAAACAGTAAACGGTCAGAGAACTCGTTGAACGCAATATAATTCCCTTGAAATTGCTTTATTTCTATTTGTGCGCCCGAGGTGATTTGTGGCAGGGCATAAGCTTCGGCAGCAACCATTTCTGGGTTATAGACCAGCACAGGACACACAGCGTGGGTGAGTTTACACCCAGGAACCGCTGAGGATTAGTATTCCCTCGGAAGAAGCCAAGGAGGAGCCAGGAGCTACTTCAAAGTATCCCTCCTTTTACAGGGTGATGTTAAACCCAGGGACTAGGAAAGACAGGGTTGGAGGCCCGAGTCACGTGACACCCTGCCCTGCCCTATCCCCACAGACTAGTTTCCCAGAGCCCAAGACATTACCCCTTAGCCCTTTTACTTCCAGTCCCGGGCCCCTCCTCCCCCGCCTTGAAACACCCTCCACGTCCCCTATCCCTTTAGATCTCTGCTCACTTGTCCCGGATGATGGTCTGCAGCTCC
Source organism: Mustela putorius furo (assembly GCF_011764305.1). Classification (NCBI taxonomy): domain Eukaryota; kingdom Metazoa; phylum Chordata; class Mammalia; order Carnivora; family Mustelidae; genus Mustela; species Mustela putorius. The sequence goes on along the minus strand of NW_025421575.1, from coordinate 1,748,662 downwards.
CGGATCTGATCATTCATAGGCAGCAGTTTAAGCTGCGACCCGATCTGCTGGGAGAATTCGCGGTCCCCAAGGAGGGATTCGCTGGTTGGTGCGTCACAGTTGCCACTGCCACTGCTGCTCTCTGGGTTGAGGCTGGCCTCGTCGCAGGCCGGACGATCCAGCTCGGTTGGTATGCTGGAATGAGCATACCCTGCGAGGAGAGTCGGCATGGTCTTGGAGGCGCTGTTTCCCCCGGGCTGGTCTGACATCAGTTCGCCGGGTCGCAGCGGCTCAGAGCTCGGGGTAGACAGAGTTTGCTTTCTGGTTGTGACAAGGCGTGGAGTCCGAACACCGTAAGTCCACAGCCATACACGAGGCCCCGGGCTGTACCTGCAGCTACTGACCCCTAAGGCTAAAGGAGAGCGAGGAGAAGAGGCGGATGCTCATCCGCTCTCTCGTTCGTCCCGGACGTTTCTAAAACTCTTAACCTGGGTTGCCCCCTCTCACCCCACCACCCCCTTTCCCGGCCTACGTAAGTTCCCCTGGGCGCGTTACGTCCTTGCCCCGCCCACACCGGACGTACAGCCTGCCTAGACGCTATTGGCTCCTCTCCCGGTTGCTCTCAGGCGAACTGCCTGTAACCCTTTGATCACCGGGCTGCTTGGGTTCCCACACCTTAACCAGGCGGCCGGGACGAAGCCAGGGGTGCTTGGTTCCAGGGTCTTCCGGGAGCCCTTGGAGGTTCTGCAGGCAAAACTTTGGGGGCGTGGTAGAGCCAGAAAAATCTGGGAGTGGAGAGTGATAAAATGATTACGTACAGAAGGCCCACTGGTTTTAGACTTTGTGTGTTGGCCGAGAGATTATACTTCAAAAAAACGGCATCTTCACTTAGCTTGTCTGTGTAACCAAAAGGAAACGTAAAAAGCGAAAAGCTGCCGAAGAGCCCGCCTTCTACTAGACTGTTCTACAAACTGCAGCTTCCCAAGTGTGCTTGACCACTAGAGTTTTCCTTATCTTTATTCCTTGGGACCTACATTGAACTGTTACTATGGGGATTCCGACAGCATATCAGATCCACGACCACTTTGTTTATTGTAAGTACGTGGAAAGACACTTTTTTGAATCTTTTGGGAAAGAAGGTACAGGCAGCACTACTTCTCAACACCAGTGTGTATTAGAACAACTGGAGAGCTTGTTAAAAATACAGGTTCTCATGGCCTGCCTTTGAGATTCTGATCCAGTAGATCTGAGAAAGGATCAAAGAATCCTTGTTTTTAACAAGCAACCCAGCAATTATGATCTTTTTTTAAAAAGAGCACACTGGGGGCTCCTGGGTGGCTCAGTGGGTTAAAGCCTCGCCTTCGGCTCAGGTTTTGATCCCAGCATCCTGGGATCGAGCCCCACATCTGGGCTTTTTGCTCGGCGGGGAGCCTGCTTTCTCCTCTCTCTCTGCGTGCCTCTCTGCCTACTTGTGATCTCTGTCTGTTAAATAAATAAAATCTTTTATAAAAAAGCACGCTGTAAGAAAATAATTTACAGGCTTCCTTTTTAAAGAGCTATAATGTGAAAGTCAGACACCTGCTAATTCTGCTAAAGAAAACTATTGAGCGACATTTAACAAGACCCTTTCCCTTTCTGGACTTGCCTCTCCCCATCTATAAATGAGATGCATTAACTATTTGACTCCTAAATGTTCTTCCAATTTTGACATTCTGTAATTCTATTTCGCCTCCCAAAAAACCAATTCTTAAAATTCCCTTTTCCACAGAGTCACATAAGCCACTTACGAGAGATCAGAGTAACATTAGTAACAGATAACAACACTATCCAGGCCTTTCCTTGGTGGGACTTGAGCCTTGATCTGGCACTCTGTTTCCAATTTTTTGTTTATTGTTTTGGTATTCATATTAATGGTATTTTTATCCCTTTGTTTCACTCCTATTTTCTCTGCTTTGTTCCTGACTCTCTAGGTCAGTACACTATTAGCTGTAATTATAGAGAGTTTAAATTTGATTGGATGAAAGGCATTGCAGCCTAAAACTGTAATCCAGTCACTTTTGAAAGCTTATGTATTTGTCCACCTAGCACTGCATATAGTTCAAAGGGCCTCTGGGTTTAAAGACAAATCTGGCGGGGCACCTGGGTGGCTCAGTGGATTAAAGCCTCTGCCCTTGGCTCGGGTCATGATCCCAGGGTCCTGGGATCAAGCCCTGCATCCAGGTCTCTGTTCAGCAGGCAGCCTGCTTCCTCCTTTCTCTCTGCCTGCTTCTCTGCCTACTTGTGATCTCTGTCTGTCAAATAAATAAATAAAATCTTTTAAAAAAAAGACAAATCTGGCTACTTTGCCAATGGATGCTCTAAAGGAAAACACTGCAGTACAGTATTGTTTCACTATCAGTAATTTAAATGAACTAATGAATCTAAAATGGTATCGTGAGATATTCCAGGACTAAAACTGTACTGTAGTCATTTTTATCTAGTTTTTTATCAGGCAAATGGCTTGTTCTCAAGGCCACAGAATATGAGTTAAGACTGTACTTAACTCATGTTGCTAGTATGTCTTCTGTTGCTAGTGTGTCTTCTGTTTTCACTCTTATAGGAAATATCCATACATACACTTACCTATGTTAACCAGTAATCATTAGAAAATCTATGTATGTAGTTATTTAAGAAGCTATTAAAGCACAATTCACTAATGAGTAGATAATGACACCTAAAGTTTGGTACTTTGTAATTTAGGAAACACTTTTATACACTCTCTCACTTAATTTAAAAAAAAAAAAAAAGCTGGAGGTTTACCAAGCCCCATTTAGAGATCTTATCTGTGCGATTCTTTATCTTCAAGTGACTTGTCCAAAGTCACAATCCCAAAAGTAGCAGACCAAGACAGAAACCCCAGTCTTTTGACTTCAGATGCAACCTTCTTCACACATACTGATAGAACCATGAAATCATTCGGTTAACAAATACTAGCTGAGCCCTTAACTATTTGCCAGGAATGTTGCTATGTGCTGGAACAGATAGAAAAATGAGTGACGATCTTAAAATTCTCCATGGTGGTAGAGGTCAGGGATAGTATGGATCTTTGAAAACCAAAGGACAAAATTAAGCAGCATGGAAACCTAAACCAAAAATGCTAATAACAGAATTGACAAATTTGAATTTAGCTCTCTTGCTCACTTTTTTAATGAAGGCATGAAGCCAAATAAAGCAAAAGCTGGAAAATTCTCCTGTAGTATTTGAGATGACTGTAAACTTCATTTTAGATTGTGAGCTCCAAATTTGATATATCCCAAAAAATTATGGGAAGCAACAAACCAATTGCTTGTGTCAATAGAAATCCTTTACGTACATCTACATAGTACTTTTAGAAAGCACTTTATATAGAAGTTATCTCATTCAACATTGTGGAGTAGTGAGGCTCAGTATTATAATTTCTGTTTTACAGGTGAGAAAATTAAGACTTAGGAAACTAATTTAGAGTTACATCATGAGTAGTAGAGTTGGAAGAAGGCAAAAGAGAATTCATATTAATATAATCTCTATTTTCTATGCAGTATGTTTTAGTTAACCTCATTTAAATCTTTCAATAACCTTAGACGGAAGGCTGTATTTGTTATCTATTTGTTATCTGATATTTACTGATAACAAAACAAATGTATTGAGATTAACGACTCTGTCACACAGGTAGAAAGTGCAGGAGCAGAGATTTTTTTTTAAAGATTTTATTTATTTGTCGGAGAAAGAGAGAGAGAAAGTACGCACAAGCCAGGGGAGCGGCAGGCAGAGGGAGACTCAGGCTCTCTGCTGATCAAGGAGCCTGATGCAGTACTCGAGCCCAGGATCCTGAGCCAAAGGCAGACACTCAAATGACTGAGCCACCTGGGTGCCCCAGGAGCAGAGATTTGAACGAAAAGTCAATTTGACTGTTCCTATAACCCAGGTCCTCAAATTTGTCCAAGTTATCTTCCTCTACTATAGACTAAGATTATGCTTGTACTAGATAGTATCTCACCTGAAATACCAGATTAAACCTATGAACCAAAAACTGTACTATATGACTGAGCTGGGGGATCCTGATATAATTATGTTAATACATAGTTCTCAGATGAACTCTTTGACAATCCCTTTGTGCCCTAAGCTCCAAGAATTCTTTAATTCAATTGACTTTGGTCATGCTTAAGCTATTGCATTATTTTCCTTTTTTAAAAAGATTTTATTTATTTGACAGAGAGATAGAGAGAGCACAGGTAGGCAGAATGGCAGGCAGAGGGGAGAGGGAGAAGCAGACTCCCGGCTGAGCCAGGAGCCCTATACAGGGTTTGATCCCGGGACACTGAGATCATGACCTGAGCCAAAGGCAACTGCTTAACTAACTGAGCCATCCAGCTGCCCCTGCATTGTTATTTTAAATGTCTTATGAACAAAAATTTTAATTAAAAGATTAGCCAGTGTTCTGAACAAATACTGTGGTTTGTTTCTCTCCAAATAGCTACAACTTTTAGATGTATGCCTTGGTTCTATGGCTTCCAGTAGTCTCAAAATCTCTATTTGGATATCTTTTTTTTGTAATTTACTCCTCCTCCTTTCAAAATTTTTGAATCACTTTTAAAATACATATTTACCTGATGATTCACAGACCTGTACCCCTGGGGCAAATAATACATTATATGTTAATAAAATAATTTTAAAAAGAGTACTTAGTACTCTAATTTGGAATAATAAGAAAGTACATATTTACAGCCTTTTGCAGTTAGTTTACTTGTTAAGTACAAAGACCCTCCTGTGGAGCTTTAAACAATTTCTGGTAAGGTGTATGGGGCAGGGCAGGCATATCTTTTATAAAGAATTATTCCCTGTTCTAAGAAAGAAAATGCCTTGTATAAGAGGTATAAAATAGAACTTGTTAATATGATGTATTAATAACTGAGGTGTCTTGTTTTTTTAAGTTTTTTTTTTTTTGAGAGAGAGAGGAGAGGGAACATGAGCAAGTGGTGGGGGTCTGCAGGGGAGGAGAAGCAGACTCCTGCCTGAGCAGGAAGCCTGAATTGAGGCTCCATCCCAGTTCCCTGGGATCATGATCAGAACCAAAGGCAGATGCTTCACCTTCACCGACTGAGCAATCTAGGCACCTCCTGAGGTGTCTTTTTTTGTGTTTTGTTGATTTTTTATATTGTATACTTTGAAATGTTTCTATTTTTCTTTTGTGTAAATTCTAAAGGTATTTTTTTCTAGTTACCTTGGGACTTATATAACACATTTTCTAACAGTATAGTTTAAATTGATAACAACTTTAATTTTAATCACATATAAAAATTCTACACTTTAACTTCTCCTGTCCCACTTTAAGTTATTGTCACAACTTACATTTATTCCTATTACGTATCATTAAACATGTTTTACTTATAGTTATTTATAATAATCTTCTTTTTTTAAGTAAGATCTATGCCCAGTGTGGGGTTGAACTCATGATCCTGATATCAAGAGTCACATGCTCTACTGACTGAGCCAGCCCGGCACTTCTATAATAATTTTCTTTTAACTTTTATATTTGAATTTAAATTTATTTACTCACCACCATTATACTAATGCAGTGTTCTTTCCTTTGTCTATATATTTACCTTTACCAACGAGTTCCATATTTTTTTACTAGTGTTGAGTAGCTGCTTAGTGTCCCTTTGTTTCAACTTGAAGAACTCCCTTCAGCATTTCTTAAAAAGCAGGTCAAGTGGTGATTAAGTCCCTCAGATTTTGTTTGTATGGTCTTTATCTCTCTTTCATTTTTTTCCCTTCCAAGTTTGTATTTAAATTCCAGTTATTAACATACAGTGTAATACTAGTTTCAAGTGTCAGATTCAGTGATGCATCATTTACATACAACACCCATTGCTCATCACAAGTGCCCTCCTGAATAGCCATCACATTTAACACATCCCCCCACCCATCTCCCCTCTGGCAGCATTCAGTTTGTTTCCAAGAGCTAATGCGTTCCTCTCTCTATTTCCCCCCATGTGTATCTGTTTTGTTTCTTAACTTCCACATATGAGTGAAATCCCGTTATTGGTCTTAATTTGACTGACTGATTCTGCTTAGCAGAATATTCTCTAGATCTATCCACATTGTTACAAATGACAAGATTTCATTCTTTTTTGTGGCTGAGTAATAGTCCATTGAATATATATATCACTCCTTCTTTATCTGTTCATTAGGCCATGGACACTGGGACTCCTTCCATAATTTCCCTGTTGTTGATGATGCTGCTATAAACATAAGGGTGCATGTATCCCTTCAAATCAGTACTTCTGTGTCCTTTGGGTAAAATACATAGGAGTGCAACTGCTGGATCTTAGGGAGGCTACATATTTAACTTTTTGAGGAACCCCCATGCTGTTTTCCAGAGTGACTGCACCAGTCTACATTCCCATCAACAGTGTAAGAGGGCTCCCCTTTCTCTGAATCATTGCCAACGTCTGTTGTTTCCTGACTTGTCAGTTTTAGCCGTTCTGACAGGTGTGGGGTGATACCTCATTGTAGTCCTGATTTGTATTTCCCTGGTGATGAGTGATGTTGTGCATCTTTTCATGTGTCCATTGGCTATCTGGATGTCATCTTCAGAAAAATGTCTATTCATGTCTTCTACCCATTTTTTTTAAACTGGATTATTTGGGTTTGGGGTGTTGAGTTTTATAAGTTCTTTATATATTTTGGATGCTAACCCTTTATCAGATATGTCATTACAAATATCTTCTCCCATTCCACTGGTTGTCTTTTAGTTTTGTTGATTGTTTCCTTCACTGTGCAAAAGTTTTTTATCTTGATGAAGTCCCAATACTTTATTTCTGTTTTTATTTCCCTTGCCTCAGGAATGTTGGTAATGAGAAGGTGCAACAGCTGATGTCAAAGTGGTTACTACCTGTGTTCTCCTCTATATTTTGATTATTTCCATCTCACATTTATATCTTTCATCCATTTTGAATTGATTTTTGTGTATGGTGTGAGAAAGTGGTCTGGTTTCAGACTTCTGCATGTTGTTCCCCAGTTTTCCCAAAACCATTATGTGAAGAGATAGTCTTTTACCCCTGAATATTCTTTCCTGCTTTGTTGAAGATTAGTTGACAATATAGTTGTGGATCCATTGCTGGATTTTATATTCTCTTCTGTTGACCTATGTATCTATTACTGTGACAGTATCATACTGTTTGGATCATTACAGCTGAAGGAGCAGGAGGCTGGCTGAGGACAAAGCAAAAGCTGGCGCCTTGCACCCCCCCTTCACCCGCTCCCCTCCGTATGTGTGGCATTCCTCAGGCACCCCTGACTGCCATAAAATGATAAATGGTTAACTTGCTGAGATTGCGATCCTGCAAGACAGGAGTCTCCCTTGGTTTGCAAGTGTCCTTGAGATTTACAAACAAAGAAGTTACCTTATCAATAGCCCAATTTCCAGGGACACAGGACTTAGTTCCTCAAGCCCTAATGTCACCCTCCCCTCCATGAAAAACGGAAGGAGGCGGAGGTAGAAGGAAAAGTAAATAAAGTTAAATTTCTTTTAAACCTAAATCTCATTAACAAGGATGCTTGATAGCAGGAATGTAACATTCCACCAGGAGACTCCCAATTGTCTTTACTTGGTAGTAACCAGGCCTTCAATATCCTGATAGTGCTTTTTTCTGCATGCGTGGGCTAACCGGCCAGTTCTGCTTCTGTAAGATTGCTTTGTCTGCTTTCACGCGGGGTCCCTTGACCCAATTCACTGACGCCAAGTATGCCTGTTCAAACTGTCAATCAATCAGCTCAGCCCCACCCGAAACTTGTTTGTACCTGTCTATAAAAACCCTGCACCAACCCAGTTCTGGACCTCTCGGCGTTATCGGCAACGAGCGGCGCAGAGGTCCAGGTTCGAACCTGCAATAAACGACCTTTGCTGATTGGCTTTGACTCACGTCTCTGGTGGTTTTTTAAGGTGGGGGTAATATTCAATTGGCATTTCACAGCTTTGTAATAAAACTTTAAGTCTGGAATCATGATGGCTCCAGGTTTGCTTTTCTTCTTCAAAATTGCTTTGGCTTTTTAGGGTCTTTCGTGGTTCCATACAAATTATAAGATTGTTTGTGCTAGCTCTATGAAAAATGCTGTTGGTATTTTGATAGCAATTGCATTGAATACCTTTAGTAAGTAGTATAGACATTTTAACAATGTTTATTTTTTCCAACCCATGAACATGGAATGTCTTTCCATTACTTTGTGTCATCTTCAGTTTATTTCATCAGTGTTTTCTAGTTTCAAGAGTACAGATCTTTTGCCTCTTTGGTTAAGTTTATTCCTAGATATCTTATGGTTTTGCTTCAGTTGTAAATGGGATGGATTCCTTGATTTCTTATTCTGCTGCTTCTTTATTGGTATATAGAAATACAACAGATTTCTGCACGTTGATTTTGTATCCTATGACTTGACTGAATTTGTGTATCAGTTCTAGCAATTTTTTGGTGGAGTCTCTTGGGTTTTCTACATAGAGTGCCATGTTATCTGCAAACAGTGAAAATTTCACTTCTTTCTTGCCAATTTGGATGCCTTCCATTTCATTTTGTTTTCTGTTTGCTGAGGCTAGGATTTCCAGTACTATGTTAAAATAACAAAGGTCAGAGTGATCATCCCTGTCTTGTTCCTGACTATAGAGGAAAAACTCTCAGTTTTTCTCCATTGAGGATATTAGCTGTGGGTTTTTTGTATGTGACCTTTATGATTCTTCTATTCCTAAATGGTGGAGGGTTTTTATCATAAATGGATGTTGTACTTTATCAAATATTATTTCCAAATTGATTGAAAGGATCATATGGTTCTTATCCTTTCTTTTATTAATGTGGTGTATCACATTCATTGATCTGTAAATATTGAATCATCCTTGCAATTCAGGAATAAATCCCTCCTGATCATGGTGAAAGATTCTATTAATGTACTGTTGCATTCAATTTGCTAGTATTTTATTGAGAATTTTGTATCCACGTTCATCAGGGATATTGGTGTGTAGTTCTCTTTCTTAGCGAAGTCTTGTCTGGTTTTGGAATCAGGGTAATGCTGGCCTTGTAGAATGAGTTTGGAAGTTTTCCTTCCATTTCTATTTTTTTGGAATAGTTTAAGAAGAATAGGTATTATCTCTTCTTTAAATGCTTGGTAGAATTCCCCTGGGAAGCCATCTTGCCCTGGACTTTGGTTTGTTAGGAGACATTTGATTACTGATTCAATTTCTTTGGTGCTTATGGGTCTGTTCAAGTTTTCTATTTCTTCTTGTTTCAGTTTTGGTAGTTTATATGTTTCTAGGAATTATTTCATTTCTTTTAGATTCCCCTATTTGTTCACATACGATTTTTCATAATATTCTCTTATATTGTTTGTATTTCCATATTGTTGCTTATGATTTTTTCCTCTCTCATTTGTGATTTGATGATTATTTAGGTCATTTCTCTTTTCTTTTTGATAAGTATGGCCAGGAATTTATCAATGCTATTAATTTTTTTAAGAACCAGCTCATGATTTCATTGATCTGTTATATTGGGGTGTTTTTTTTTTGTTTATATCATTTATTTCTAGTCCAATCTTTCTTATTTCCCTTCTTCTGATGGCTTTGGACTTCATTTGTTGTTCTTTGTCTATCTCCTTTAGGCTTAAGTTTACATTTCTTCTTTGAGATTTTTCTTGCTTCTTGAGGTAGGCCTGAATTTGTGGTCTTTCTACATTTTTTCTTGTGGTTGACTTCAAGCTTCCTAGATTTGTGGTTGGAAAAGATGTATGGTATGAACTCAATCTTTTTATATTTGTTGATGCCTGATTTGTGACCTCGTATGGGACCTATTCTGGAGAATGTCCCATGTGCACTTGAGAGGAACGTGTATTCTGCTCCTTTAGGATGAAATATTCTGAATATATCTGTAAAGTCCATCTGGTCCATTTGTCATGCAAAGCCATTGTTTCCTTGTTGATTTTCTGCTTAGGTGATCTGTCCATTGCTGTAAGTGGGGTGTTAAAGTCCCTTACTATTATTGTATTATTATCAATAATATGTTTGTTAGTATGTGTTCCTTTATGTTTGTTATTAAGTGTTACTAAGGATGCTCCCCTTTGGGGTGCATAAACATTAACAATTATTAGATCTTCTTATTGGATGGACCCCTTTACTATGATAGAGAGCCCTTCTTCATCTCTTGTTACAGTCTTTGGATTAAAATCTATTTTGTGTGATAGAAGTATTGCTACTCTGGCTTTCTTTTGACTTCCATACGCATGGTAAACTTTTCTCCATCCCCTCACTTTTAATCTGCAGGTGTCATAAGGTCTAAAATGAGTCCTTGTAGGCAGCAGATAGATGGATCTCATTTTTATCCATTCTGACACCTTATGTCTTTTGATTGAAGCATTCAGTCCATTTGCATTCAGAGTAATCTCTGTTACAGATGAATTTAGTGCCATTTTATTACTTGTTTTGTCATTGTTTCTGGAGATTTTCTGTGTTCCTTTCTAGTCTTTGTGTTCCTTCTAGTCTTTAGTCCATTCTAGTCTTCTAGTCTAGTTCCTTTCTAGTTCCTTTCTAGTCTTTCTAGTCTATTTCCTTTTCTACTCCTTTCTAGACTAGACTTAGTCTCTAGTCTAGTTCCTTTCTGGTTCCTTTCTAGTCTAGTCTAGTCTAATCTTTTGGTCTTTCCCACTCAAAAAGTTCCCTTTGATATTTCTTTCAGGGCTAGTTGAGTGCTCACAAACTCCTTTAGTGTTTGTCTGGAAAACTCTTTATCTCTCCTTCTATTCTGAATGACAGCCTTGTTGGATAGGGTATTCTTGACTGCATATTTTTCCCATTCAGTACATTGAATATATCATGCCACTCTCTTCTGGCCTGCCAGGTTTTTGTGGAGAGATCTGCTGCTAATCATGTTCATCTTACCCTGTAAGTTAGGGACTTCGTTTGTCTTGCTGCTTTTAGGATTTTTTTTTTCTTTATCTCTATATATTGCAAATTTAACTGCAATACCTCTTGGGTGTTGGCCTGCTTTTGTTGATTTTGATGAGATTTCTCTGTGCCTCCTGGATTTGGAAGTCTGTTTCCTTCCCCAGATTGGGGAATTTCTCAGTTATAATTTCCTCAAATAAAGCTTTTCTCCCTTTTCTCTCTTCTTCTTCTTCTCCTTATGGGATTCCTATTATAAGAATCTTACTGTATTTCATGAGTCACTCTGTTCACTAAGCCTACTTTCCAGATTCAACATTTTTCTTCCCCTCCTCCTTTCAGTTTCATCATTTTCCATAATTGCATCTTCTGTATCACTTATTAATTCCCCTGTTTCTTCCATCTTTGAGATCATTACATTCAGTTTTTATCTTACTCATTGTATTTTTTTTTTCATTTTTGGCCTGATTGGTTATAAGCTTTTTCATCTCTGTAGTAAGGGTATCCCTGATGTCTTCAATCTTTTTCTCAAGCACAACTAGTATCCTTAAGATTGTTGCTTTAAGTTCTGGCTCAAGTGTATTACCTATATCTGTTTCCATTAGATCCTTGGCCCTGACCATTTTTTGTTCTTTCTGATCAATTCCTCCATCTTGACATTTGGTTTAAGTCTCTGTCTTCTCTGTGTTAGGAAAACCTATATGTTTCCTGCTCCTGAGAGTTGCCTGTCTGAAGCAGTGCAGTGCACTTTGGGCTTTATCTCACCCAGCAAGCTGTTTTAAAACTCACAACTTTAGGGACCTAGTAAGTCAGGCACCTATGCTGGTCTTCTGGGTAGGGTTTTGCCATACTGGAACTGATACAGGTTTGACCCAGAGGGCAGTCTTACTAGATTGCAGGACCATGGGATTTGAAGCAAAGCACACTAAAGAGCCAGTATTCATTTTAGCCAGCCTCAGCAGGTGTCTCTTCACCTATGCTGATGTGTGGGGAGGGATATGGCACCCTCCAGCACTTTCCTCCCTGGAGGGGCAATGCCACCACACTCAGATGTACTCCAAAAAGAGAACAGTCTCCCCCAACAATATGTCATAAGCAAATATCACACCACACCCTCTGCCCTCTCCCCTATCCCCCAGCTATCCTGGGATACCCTCTCCAGGAATACTGTAGTGCCCTCTAGGCTCTATACCAACCGTGCTGTAGACTTGTAAAACTCTAGTCTTTGAGCTCTGCTGTTTGTAAAAACTCAAGACAACCAGACCTTTCACTTTTCCCAGTCAATGGCTTTGGGAAGATGTTCTTGTGTGATCTTCTCTCTCTCCAAATACAAGCTGTATTTTAAAAAGGAATTCTCAAAACTCAATGACAAGAAAATAAACAACCCAACTAAGAGTGGTACAAGACTTTAGACACTTCACAGAAAAGGATGTATTGATTGCAAATAATCATATAACAGATTCAACATCATTAGTTATGAGGGAAATGCAAATTAATGCCATAATGATATACTCTAATACAATTATTAAAATCATATACAAATATATAAATATAAATATACTGACTATACCACATGCTGGCCAGAATGCAGAACAACTGGATCTTTCATATATTACTGTTTCAGAATGTAAAATTATGCAGCAATTCTGAAAAAATCAGTTTGAAAAGGCAGGTTTGTTAACATATATACAAACTATTGCTATGTACACATATGCCCTAAAGAAATGGATGCCTGTATTTCCATAAAAATTTCTACCCATATACCTATTATAGCTCTACTTATAATTGCCCCCAAGACTGGACCAAAAATATCCTTAAATTGGTTAATGAATAAACAAACAGTGGTATACCCATTCATTGGAATACTATTTAGCAATAAAAAGGAGTACCTATTATCTTATATAACAATTTGGTTGAATCTGCAAGGCACTTTTACAGAAAAATGGCATTTTTTACAGAAAAATTGGTTTAGAAAACATTTCCTAACCAATTTTATGATGCCAGCTTTACCCTGATACCAAAACCAGACACAGTGAGAACAAACAAAAACACCAAACCTTAAAGACCGATGTCCCTCATGAATATAGATGCAAAAAGATCTTTTTTTAAAAATTTTTTCAATTTATTTCTTTTCAGAAAAACAGTATTCATTATTTTTTCACCACACCCAGTGCTCCATGCAATACGTGCCCTCTATAATACCCACCACCTGGTACCCCAACCTCCGACCCCCCCCGCCACTTCAAACCCCTCAGATTGTTTTTCAGAGTCCATAGTCTCTCATGATTCACCTCCCCTTCCAATTTACCCCAACTCCCTTCTCCTCTCTAACACCCCTTGTCCTCCATGATATTTGTTATGCTCCACAAATAAGTGAAACCATATGATAATTGACTCTCTCTGCTTCACTTATTTCACTCAGCATAATCTCTTGCAGTCCAGTCCATGTTGCTACAAAAGTTGGGTATTCATCCTTTCTGCTGGAGGCATAATACTCCATAGTGTATATGGACCATATCTTCCTTATCCATTCGTCCGTTGAAGGGCATCTTGGTTCTTTCCATAGTTTGGCGACCGTGGCCATTGCTGCTATAAACATTGGGGTACAGATGGCCCTTCTTTTCACGACATCTGTATCTTTGGGGTAAATACCCAGGAGTGCAATGGCCCGGTCATAGGGAAGTTCTATTTTTAATTTCTTGAGGAATCTCCACACTGTTCTCCAAAGAGGCTGCACCAACTTGCATTCCCACCAACAGTGGAAGAGGGTTCCCCTTTTTCCACATCCTCTCCAACACATGTTGTTCCCTGTTTTGTTAATTTTGGCCATTCTAAGTGCTGTAAGGTGATATCTCAATGTGGTTTTAATTTGAATCTCCCTGAGGGCTAGTGATGATGAACATTTTTTCATGTGTCTGATAGCCATTTCTATGTCTTCATTGGAGAAGTGTCTGTTCATATCTTCTGCCCATTTTTTGATATGTTTGCTTGCTTCGTGTGTGTTGAGTTTGAGGAGTTCATTATAGATCCTGGATATCAACCTTTTGCCTGTACTGTCATTTGCAAATATCTTCTACCATTCCGTGGGCTGCCTCTTTGTTTTTTTTACTTTTTCCTTTGCTGTGCAGAAGCTTTTGATTTTGATGAAGTCCCAAAAGTTTATTTTCACTTTTGTTTCCTTTGCCTTTGGAGACGTATCTTGAAAGAAGTTGCTGTGGCTGATATTGAAGAGATTACTGCCTATGTTCTCCTCTAGGATTCTGATGGATTCCTGTCTCACGTTGAGGTCTTTTATCCATTATGAGTTTATCTTTGTGTACGGTGTAAGAGAATGGTCGAGTTTCATTCTTACTTATAGCTATCCAGTTACAGCATGACCAAGGAAGGTCTTTTTCTAGGAATTCAAGGCTGCTTCAATATTTCAAAATCAATCAATGTAATTCATCATATTAAGATCTTACAGAAGAATTATGTAATATTATAATTTAATGTAGAAAAAACATTTGGCCAAATCCAACACTCATTTAAGATAAAAATTCCCCACTCTAGGAATAGAAGGTAACCTCCTCAACCCAATTAAGGGAATCTGTAAAAAGCCTACATCTAACATTATATTTAGTGGTGAAAAACTGATTATTTTCCCCCAATATTAAATAGAAAACAAGTGTGTTTTCTCTCATCTCTTCCATCCAGTGCAGGAATGGAATTCCTACTCTGTGCATTAAGACTAAAATAAAGGAAATTTAAAACATACAAATTTCAAAGGAGGAAATACAACTGCACTCATTGGCATATGACATGCTTTTCTTTTTAGAAAATCTCAAAGAATCTACTGGGGAAAAAAACCTCCTAGAACTAGTAAGTGAGCATAGCAAAGTTGCAAAACATATGGTCAATGTACAAAAATCAATAATATTTCCACATACTTGCAATGAACAATTGTAACCTGAAATTTAAAACACCGTAGTATTTATAATAGCTTCATTAACAAATTAAATATTAAGCATAAGTCTAACAGAGACCCAAATAAGAGATTAATGATATTAGTTTTTTATTATAGGATGGAAAGCTGAATAGAACAGTATCCCATATATTATAGAATTTGAAATTTAGTAGGGGACAAATATATGTTTTCAAATAGGTACTGGGTAGTTTTTGACTAATGTCACAAGTAAGGTATTATCAAGGGTTTGTATGAACTTTGAAGAGGAAGAGATTGTACCAAAATAGATTAGGAACCAGAAATTTCATTGCACCTGGAAGGATGGGCAGGATTCAGGTAGATGGAGGGGCAGAAATTGTGATAGGAAGAAGGAATGTTATAAACTCAATACATAAATGGGAAAATTCATATTTTATGTGGGGGAATAGTAAGTAGGTCTTACAGAAGCATGAAGTTCTAGTAAGGAGTTCTAAAATATAAACTAGAAAGATAGCTTTGTGGAGATTTAATGTGCTTCAAATATCAGCTGGTACAATTTGGATTGCATTCAGTTTAGAATAGAGAACCAATCAAAGAAAGCATGTGTTTATAATTGTACTCTTACCAAAGTAACAGGAAATAATGTAAATATGCTAAGAGGAAATTCTAGGCTTGCATGGGTAGTAGGCATTTGTAGAAGAGTTGCCTAGATAAGAGGTTTATAGTGTAGTTGTTACAGTGTCTGTCTCTATGGAAATAGGAGTTGGGGACTCAGCTTGCCAGGGTATTAATACACTACATTTAGAAATTATAAACCCAGAGATAAGCATTTAACTGATGAAAAACCAGAGGGCAAAGCTGGGTGAAGCAGGCATGGAGAGAGAAACTCACTGAAGCAAATTTGGAGAGTTAATTTGATCTAAGAAACAGAGCGGTAGATAGGTGAACAAATGGGCAAAACAGTCATGAATTGGAGCAGAAAGGGAGCAGTGGTCAGGCAAGATAAGCTTGCCTGAGAGCCAAAAAATCTTTTATAACTGAATTCCAATGAATGTGGACATACTCATATCCTGTAACTCACCCCAAAACATTACACATTTCAGACATAGTAATCTGTTCAACATCCCCAATCTCATCATTCATTTCAGGCCTTCATGCATTTGCACATGCATTTTCCAGCTTCCCTTAATGTTTGTCCCTCCTTCAGCATCTTTTTCATCCCTTTTTCACCTGGCATACACTTCTCCTTTAAAGCCTAGTTCAAATGTCAAATCCTTGGTGAAGGTTTAGGCACAGTTAGAGGCCCCCTTCCTTGTTCAAATCTCTGCTAAAGCATGTTGCATTGTAGCTATCTTCCTCCTCTCATTAAACCTTGACCTCTTTATGAACTGAGATTCTATCTTATCTATTCTGTATCCATAGTACTTGATATAATGCCTGGAACATAGTATGTAGGAAATTGAATTAATTAATCAATTAACTAGTTCATTTTTAAGAAACCATGGGCTTTAATCTGCCTTATTTGAAAGGGGTCTTACTCTAGTCATTGATATTAACTCTCACTATGGATGTTCCCCTGGCAGTGGAGTATGTTATACTCTGTAATCACATTGACTATGAATCATATTGGTTGGTGAAAAATACCAGTGTCTCTAATTTATCAGTTGTAGGGATCAGATAAGAAATATTTATTTCTTTACTTTGTTGCTCTGGTGAACTCTCAGAAAGTTTAGTTGAAAAATCAGTGGTGGGTTATTTGTAGAAAAACAGTAACTCTGAACTGGTGTACATAGTTATGGGCATTCAGTTCCCAGGGCTTCATTTTAGTTCTGTAACTGTTCCATACAGGTCCTTGAGATAACTATGTTGACGTAGGAATTCCAAATGATCCAAACCACGAATAACTTCTTTCTTTAATCAGAGATATGGGTGACTACAGTGGTAATGATTACCACAGATGCTGAGCTTGGCAGGATAATTCCCTGAAGTCTACATGGAGGTTGTGGCATGAGTCTTAGGGGCCAGGAAATATTCAGGATAAAAGTGATATTGCATGGAATGGTATCTTCTGCATTGCAGAGGAAAGATTTGTTTTTAATATAAAACCATACATTGGAAAAGATATTCATTTTTGAAGGTTTTTGAGTAATACTTAGGGACTAGTTTAGATATAAATTTTAATGTATTCTGTCTGACCATCTGAGAACAATCTACTGAGGTTAAATTTCACCTAGAGGGGAAGAAATAGAGATTTTCAAAATAGAATTAGTAGATGGTGACCTTGGCCTATAAGGACCTGATTCCAAAGCCAGTGGAGAGTTTGAGAGACATTTTTTTTTAAGATTTTATTTATTTATTTGACAGAGAGAAATCACAAGTAGATGGAGAGGTAGGCAGAGAGAGAGAGAGAGAGAGAGAGGGAAGCAGGCTCCCCGCCGAGCAGAGAGCCTGACGCGGGACTCGATCCCAGGACCCTGAGACCATGACCTGAGCCGAAGGCAGTGGCTTAACCCACTGAGCCACCCAGACGCCCCTTGAGAGACATTTTTGAAAGCTATTAGTGGTGTCTTATAAACTTATGGTTAAGGTATTGAGCACCACAAAAAAGGGAGTCTTATTACAAAATAGAGTTCTCAATAAAGCCCTAGATATTATGGCATAAGAGGTTGAAGTTTAACCAAAGAGTTTTTGAAAGGCCTTTCTGCCTTCTAGTTGATTCCTCTACCAAAGAGTCCATTTCATTTGCCTCTAAATGGATTCCATATTAATTATATTGGAAAAGCTGAAGCCAGGGTTTCATAGCATAGACATGGAATGTAGATTTGTTTCCTGAGGGTGAAATATAAGAAGTGCAGAGGTATGACTTCAGTATTGTATTAGGTCAAGTGCAGAAACAGAAAATGTGTCTACATATGCAAGAGTCTTTGTTATATAAGGAAGATAATCTTATGTTCTTATGTTCTTACATTAGTCTTATATTCAACAGTTCTTTGTTGCAGCCCTAAGTTTATGAAATAACTTATTCCAAAGCATAAAACTTATAACAAATAAATATGAAGGTTCAGGTCTTCATTATTTCTGCTGAGAAGTTAGCTGTTAATCTTATTGGAGTTTTCCTATAAGTGACAGGTGGTTTTCCTCTTGCTGATTTCAAGATTTTCTCTTTGTCTTTAATTTTTAGCATTTTTACTATGATATATCTGTTTGTGGGTTTTGTTCAATTTCTCCTACTTAGAATTTGTTGAGTTTTCTGGATGTGTGGATTATTGTTTTTTTTTCTTTTTAGTAAATTTGAATTTTCAGCCATTCTTTAAATATTTTTCCTTCTGTCTCTCCTCTCCTTGCATTCTCATTATGTGTATATCGGTGTGCTTAATGGTGTCCCATGCTACTCTGAGGTTCTGTTCCTTTTTCTTCTTTTTTTCTCTTTCTGTTGTTCAGCATGCACAGTCTCTATCAACATCTCTTCAAGTTCATTAATTCCTTTTTTCTTCTAGTTTGAATGTACTGTTGAACCTTTATAATGATTATAAATTTTCAGTTATTGCACTTTCAACCTCAGAATTTTTATTTGGTTCTTTAAAGAAATTTTCTTTTTTAAAAGACCTGAACCAGAGGCAGACACTTAACTGACTGAGCCACCCAGGTGTCCCAGAAATTTTCTCTTTATTGACATTCTCTGTTTGATGGAACACAATCACCATATTCTTCTTTATTTAATCAAATTTTAGTTCAGATCAGGCAACCTTACTCATCTTTACATATCTGCTACCTAGCACAGACCCTGAAACTTAATGAGGATGTAATAGCTTGCAATAAATTTGTGTTGAGCAAATAAAAAATAATTAGTTTGGTTCTGCGCATATGTTTATAATGGCTATTTATAGCTCTTATCTGTTTAATCTAATATCTGGTCACTCTCACAGGCAGCTTTTGTTGCCCTTTTTCCCCTCTAATGTTTAGGTCATATTTTCCTGAGTTTTTTTTTCCTTTCTTTTTTTAGTGCATGCCTTATAACTTTTTTTGTTAGAAAATGGACATTTTAAATAGTATATTGTAGCAACTCTGGGTACTGTTACCCCTTCCCTGACTTATTACTGTTATTTCCTTATTTCCTTGTTTAGAGACTGGCTGAGTTGTTTTTAGTGAAGTATGATTCCTCCTCCAGACTCCACAGTGTTAAGTCTCTGATTGTGCTCCTTAAGAGAACACAGCTTTGGGTACATCACAGTCATCTTAGGATAACAGTAGTTCAGTAGAGTTCTCAGCCACTTATTCCCTGACCACATCCAGCTGTTATGCTTCTATTGTTTACAACAATGCCTGTGGCATCAATTCTACCACAAACTAATTTAATCAAATTGTGGCTTTTTTTAAGGAACAGTTTCTGAGGTCAGGGTTTGATTTTTTTTTTTTCTTAAACCCAGAAGAGCTCCTACAAGCTGTTTTATTCCCCACTTCTCTCCAGCATACTTGCCAGCCTATATTCTATACTGTATATTATCAGATCCACACATTTCCTCCCAAATCCCCTTACTACAATCTCTGCTTTTTTGGAGAGCATTCTTAGGTTTAAACATCTGCATGCTCTGTTGCAAATGAAGTCAATTCC
The DNA here is from genome assembly GCF_011764305.1 of Mustela putorius furo. Lineage (NCBI taxonomy): Eukaryota > Metazoa > Chordata > Mammalia > Carnivora > Mustelidae > Mustela > Mustela putorius. The sequence goes on along the minus strand of NW_025421575.1, from coordinate 1,729,213 downwards.
TTTGGGAAAAGACTGAGAACTGTTTTACAGCCTGCTTCTGCTCCTCTCTGCCCAAGACAAAATCTCTGAGCTGGGGCTGTGAAGCCAGTCGTGAGGACAATGTGGAGATTCTCTGAGTGACACACTCACTCGAGGAGCTGATGCTCAGTGGATGGGTGTCAGTAGTCTGACAGTAGTTAGCTTACCTCTCTTGATGTCAGAGGAAGAGCTGTCAGAGCTCCAGAACTCTGTGCCATACCCATGCCCAAGCTAGAGCTTCTATTTAATGATGAATATTATACAGAAGGGACTCCCTACCTCTTGACTACAGTTGTCTAAGACTTGGCCCTAACAATTGGTAGGTGGGGGAAGGATGGGAAATCCTACTTCTGAGGAAAATGCCTTCCAGTTAGGAACTGGGGTGAGAGGGAGTCATGTATTCTCAGCTGCAGCAGTGTGGAGTGAAGTGCCCAGTTTGCTGAGCTGGGAAGTGGAGAGAGAAAAAGCCGTCCTGATTCACACCACAAACTCTTGCCTTTGTTTCTTAATTTTGAAGATTTTCTTGGTTAGACATTTATTTGCTGTTTGCTCTTAGGAACATTTCCAGAGGCTTAAACATTTTTTAAAATAATTTTTACTGGAGAGCACGTTAGCAGAGCAGCTCACACTGTCATGCCACAAGTAAAATTTTCAGAGTTTTGACTAAACCTCTTCCTTTCTTTTTCTGTCTATATCCACTCCCTTGATTTCACGCAGTCTCATGGCTTTAAATATCAACTATACATTGATGACTCTCAAATTTACATCTCCTGCAATAGTCTTTTCCTCTAAATTTGTTTCATATATCCAACTTCCTAGCTAATATCTCTACTTGGATATCTAATAGGCATCTCAAACTTAACATGTCCAAAATTGAACTATTGATGTGTGTCTCATCCTAAAACCTGCTTTTTCACAGCCTTCACTGTCTTAATAAATACAAATTCTTATCTCCCTTTTGCTCTAGTCAGAAATCTTGGAGTCATTCTTTTTTTTTTTCCTTAAAGATTTTTATTTATTTATTTATTTATTTGGCAGAGATCACAAGTAGGCAAAGAGGCAGGTGGCAGGGGAGGGGGCAGCAGGTTCCCTGCTGAGCAGAAAGCCTGAAGTGGGGCTTGATCTCAGGACCCTGGGATCATGACCTGAGCCAAAGGCAGAGGCTTAACCCCCTGAACCACCCAGGTGCCCCTCTTGGAGTCATTCTTGACTTCTTTCTTTCTCAATCCACATCCAATCTACTGGCTAATATCATAGGCTTTATTCCTTTTTATTTTTATTACCATATAATGTATTTATTTGTTTTAGGGGTACAGGTCTGTGATTCATCAGTCTTATACAAATTACAGTCCTCACCATAGCACATACCCTCCCCAATGTCCATCACCAAGCCACCCCATCCCTCCCACCCCCCTCCACTCCAGCAATGCTTAGTATCCTGAGATTAAGAGTCTCTTATGGTTTGTCACCCTCTTTGGTTTTATCTTCTTTCATTTTTTCCCTCTCTTCCCCTATGATTCTCTGTTTTTTTTTTCTCTTAAATTTCACCTATCAGTGAGATCATATATAATTTTCTTTCTCTGATTGACTTATTTCACTTAAGATAATACCCTCTAGTTCCATTCATTTCATTGGAAATGGCAAGATTTCATTTTTTGATAGCTGTGTAATATTCCACTGTGTGTGTGTGTGTGTGTGTGTGTGTGTGTGTGGCCTCTTTATCCATTCATCTGTCAATGGACTTCTGTGCTCTTTCCATAATGTGGCTATTGTAGACATTGCTGCTATAAACATTGGGGTGCATGTGCCCCTTTGGATCATTATGTTAGTATCTTTGAGGTAAAAACCCAGTAGTGCAATTTCTGGGTCATAGGGTAGCTTTACTTTCAATTTTTTTAGGGACTTCTAAACTGTTTTCCAGAGTGGCTGTGCCAGCTTGCATTCCCACCAACAGTGGAGGAAGTTTCCCCTTTCTCTGCCTCCTCACCAATATCTGTCATTTGCTGCACTGTTGATTTTAGCCATTCTGACTGGTGTGAGGTGGTATCTCACTGTGGTTTTAATTTGTATTTCCCTGATGCCAAGTGATGTGGAGTACTTTTCATGTGTCTGTTGGCCATTTTATATGTGTTCTTTGGAGAAATGTCTGTTCATGTCTTCTGCCCATTTGTTGATTGGATTATTTGCCCTTTGGGTGTTCAGTTTGATAAGTTCTTTATAGATTTTGGATACTAGCCCTTTATCTGGTATGTCATTTGCAAATATCTTCTCCCATTCTGTCAGTTGTCTTTTGGCTTTGTTGACTGTTTCCTTTCATGTGCAAAATCTTTTGATCTTGATGAAGTCTCAAGATTTCATTTTTGCCCTTGCTTCCCTTGCCTTTGGTGATGTCTTAGGAAGAAGTTGCTGCAGCTGAGGTTGAAGAGGTAGCTGTCTGTGTTCTCCTCTAGGATTTTGATGGATTCCTGTCTCACATTGAGGTCTTTCATCCATTTTGAGTCTATTTTTGTGTGTTGTGTAAGGAAGTGGTCCAGTTTCATTCTTCTACATGTGGCTGTCCAATTTTCCCAACACCATTTGTTGAAGACACTGTCTTTTTTCCACTGGACATTCTTTCCTACTTTGTTGAAGATTATTTGACCATGGAGTTGAGGGTCCACTGCTGGGCTCTGTATTCTGTTCCATTGATCTATATGTCTCTTATTGTGCCAGTACCATACTGTCTTGATGATTGCAGCTTTGTAATACAGCTTGAAGTCCAAAATTGTGATGCCACCAGCTTTGGTTTTCTTTTTTAACATTCCTCTGGAATCTTGGGGGCTTTTCTGGTTACATACAAATTTTAGGATTATTTGTTCCATTTCTGTGGAAAAAGTTGCCATTTTGATAGGGATTGTATTAAATGTGTAGATTGCTTTAGGCAGCATAGACATTTTCACAATATTTGTTCTGCCAATCCATGAGCATGGAACTTTTTTACATTTCACTGTGTCTTCCTCAATTTCTTTCATGAGTATTTTACAGTTTTCTGAGTGCAGATTCTTTGCCTGTTTGGTTAGATTTGTTCCTAAGTATCTTATGGCTTTGGGTGCAATTGTAAATGGGATCAACTCCTTAATTTCTCTTTCTTCTGTCTTGTTGGTGTATAGAAATGCAACTGATTTCTGTGCATTGCTTTTATATCCTTTCACTTTACTGAATTCCTTTATGAGTTCTAGCAGTTTTGGGGTAGAGTCTTTTGGGTTTTCCACATAAATATTATTATATCATCTGCATAGGCTTTATTCATAACATATTTCATGATTTGCCCTCTTCTCAAACCCTCCAGCCAGGTCCAAGCTACTATTTATCTCTTCCCTGGATTGTTGCAGTACCTTCCTAATTGGTCTCATTTAATCTAGACTTCATATGGTTCTTCTCCTTTCTATCTCCTTTCTATCTCCTAACATCACATCAAGTCTCTGCTTAAAACCATCTGATATCTTCTCAACTCAGAGAAAAAGTTTATGCTCTTACAATGGCCAAAAAGGCTCCGTAAGATCTGCATATCCCATTCTCAGTTTACTCTGACCTCATCTGAGATTACTGCTGCCCCTCACTCTGCTCCATACTTACTCTCCTCTTTAACACACCGACTTCACTTGCACCTTGGAATCTTTGCACTTGTTATTCCCTCTGCCAGGAACACTTCTCTTAGTTATTTACATAGATTCCTTCCTTTTCACCTTCAAGTCTTTGTTCTTAAAACTCAGGAGGGCTTTCATGGGACACCTGGATGGCTCAGTCACTTAAGCATCTGCCTTCAACTCAGGTCATGATCTCAGGGTTCTGGGATTGAGTCCCACATCTAGCTCCTTGCTCAGCAGGGAGCCTGCTTCTCTCTCTGCCTGCCACTCCTCCTGCTTGTACTCTCTCTCTCTCTCTCTGACAAATAAATAAACATCTTTTAAAAATTGCTGTCATTACTCCTTGTCCCCCTTCCCTGCTTGCCACCATCCAACATAATGTATATTTCAATTATTTATTTTATATATTGTCTGTCTCTCTGCTAATAGGTTGTAACACTCATGAAAACAGGAATATTTTTGTTTACCACCCAACACATAAGAATAGTGTCTGACACAAAATTTATTCTAAATAAATATTTAGAATATTTATGAATGAATGAATAGATTTCAATGGAGAGAGGGAGTATAAGGGAACTTTCTTGGATGGGAAAATGAGATATAAGAAGTGAAGTCATGAGACCTTATTTGCCTCACAAATTGATCACAAGCCATCTTTGGGTATTGCTGTGTGTTGAATGCTTGGATTTTCCCATAATTCATATGTTAATGTCCTAATCCCCAATGTGGTGGTATTAGGAGGTGGGGCCTTTGGGAGATAATTGTCATGAGAGTGGAGCCCTTATAAATGGGATTAGTGCCCTTACATGAAGAAATATGAGAGAGATGATATCTCCTATCCCTGCCATATGAGGACACAGTAAGAAGGCAGACATCTTCAAACCAAGAAGACGGCTCTCACCAGAACCCACCCATGCCAGCACTTTGATATTGGACTTTCAGCCTCTAGAACTGCAGGAAATAAATGTATGGTCTTTGAACCACCCAGTCTGTGGATCTTGTTATAGCAGCCCAAACTAACTGGGGAAGACATGTATGTGAGCTCAGATGTGCCTCAGTGCCCAGTACTACTTCTCTTCCACCCATAATCCAGTCAAGTCATTAGGTATTTGATCTGTAAATCATGACTTGGACCATGGCATTGCTTCTCAATGGCCATGGGCCCAGTACCCTCTCACAAGACCTAGACACACTGGTGGATTTACCGTCCTTTCCATATTCTGCTAACTATTGTAGTCACATGACTTTGAACACACAGACACACAGTGTCTGTTTCTATGTGTATAGTTAAGGGGAAAATGATGAGAGTGTTGAGGGTGGTGTTTGAAATATAACTATTGTAGTCCTGGAGTCAGAGCCATAGTTCAGCCCCAGTCATTACTTTGCTCAGAACTTCAGTATCCCACTCAAGGATCTTCCACAGATACACCATTGTGAAAATACCTTATTAATATAATGAGATTTTCAAGGGACTCTGAAGCCCTATTTCCATATTTAATAAATGAAGAATCTGGGCCCCAGAAAGGGGAAGAAACTTGCTCAACTTCCTATAAATAAAAAATAAGAGAAACTAAAATCCTTTCCTCTTGCCTCCTTGTCTGATGTTCTTTAAAGCAGTAGGTGTTAAATTCCTTTTTTTTTTTTTGTTTTGGCCAAACTTTTTATTTAGTATTCTGTAGTTGCTTAACACACACTTAAGTGGTCTTATTGGGGGGAGGGAAAAGGGGAGGTTCTTGTAGATTCCCAAGGAAATGTCAGAAAGGCAAAATATGGCCAGCATTATCCATTTGGTTTTTTGGGTTTACTGGGTGAATAGCACTTTCCTTCCAGAAGCATCTGATCTCAGGTTTTTCATACGGAGAACATTGAGATTTCAGTTTGAAGACCCTCTGAAATCCTACGAGTAGCATACCCCGACCACCCTCTAACAGCTAGCTTGTTTGTATAGGCAGAAGGATTCACCTCTCCATTTTAGATGGCTAGATGTTTGTGGAAGGTCTTAGAATTGCCTTGCCTCACTTACTGGGAAAAATCTGATATAGGAAGTGGCCTTTAGGGACACTTTTAACTTGAAAAATTACAATACTAGTACACAAGTCAAGTCTTAACACATTTAACATTCGCTTATTGAAAGCAATGTCATAAAGTCAAATAAGATTAAACAGGGTTTACTTTTTTTCCCTCACAAGAACATAAAAATTATGGAAGGGGAACTTAAACAGGAAATTAAAAATAAGGTAACACAGTTTTTCCTTTTAGTAGTCCTTGGGTAGTTATGACAGAAAAGGTTCCACTTTTTTGTTTGTTTCTTTGAACAGGGATTTTGGTCCAAAGTTTTGTTTGTTTTTAGTATCTGCTTCTGCATCCCCCTCTATCAGATCGGCTTCCTCGGCCACCACCTCTTGGTGCTCCGCGGCTTGAACTGCTGTAGGAATCACGTGGAGGAGGGTACCCCCTTTCCATAGAAGGGGGAAGCCCTCTTTCTTGTCTGCCAAACCGATCACGACCACTTGAGTAGAGATCACTTCGGCTGCTTGAGTAACTGTCTCGACTTCCACCATATCCGTCACGTGAGCTGCTGTAACCATCATAGCGACTGCTTCCACCATAAGATGGCGGGGGCCCTCGTGTAGGTGGAGCACTACGTGAGTTACCATAACTCTCATATGAATCTCTGTAGGAGCCTCCACTTGGATGATCTGAATAGTCACGATCACAACCATAGCCATCTCTATCACTATAGCCTCTTGACGAGTAGTCATCACGTGAACTGGAATGACCATAACACCGTAAGTATAATCTCTCGGCGGTGGTGCATAATCTCTTGTATCACGAGAATTTGGGTAATCTCTGCTTGAATAGCTGTCTTTAGTGGAGTATCCATCATCTCTCGGGGACAAATAAACACCTCTACGAGAGGGCAGGGGTTCCCTTCGAGGTGGGCCTCCATAACTATCTCTTCCACGTGACGCAGGAGCTCTTCCTCCCATTCCACTGCTGCTGCGAACTGGTCCTGAAGGGGGAGATCTTTTAGGAGGAGGACCACCACTTCGTGGTGCTTGAGTAACTGCACTTCGTGGTGGTGGTCCTCTTTTTACTGGAAGTGGTCGCCTGGAAGAACTCATGTTAAAATTCATGGAATAGCCACCATCATCCATGTGCCCTCCACGTGAGGGAGGTCCCCTGGTTCCTCCACTTCCTCCTCTTCCGCCTCTAAGAGCTCTTGGAGGACCTCTGCTTCTTGGAGGTGGCGGTGGTCCACGTCTACCACTTTCAAATGATGGTTTAGTGGCTTGTTCTACTTTGATGGCTTTTCCATCGAAGGACTTTCCATTCGTGTCTCTGGCTGCATCCTTAGCATCTGCTGGGCTCTCAAAGGTGACAACAGCAAATCCTCTTGATTTGTTGGTTTCACGATCTTTCATCAATAGAACTTCCACTATTCGTCCATATTTGCCAAATACTGCTTCAAGGGCTTTTTCATTTGTTTCTGTATTGAGGCCACCAATGAAAAGCTTTCCTGGGCGATCTGCTTCAACCATTTTTCCCCCTGGTGAGAGTCGGAGGGGTGACAACGGTTTCAAGCTCCTACGAGCTTGCCGGCAGGGGCTTCGTAGCAGCTCAGCACGAGGGAGTGCCGCCGGATCCGAGAACGGAAGAGGGAAGCCCTGTTAAATTCCTTCTTATGGGATGCTCCAGTTGCATAGAACTTTAACAGTCAACAGAAGCATGGTAACAGAAGCTGAATGCAATGCATACATGCTACCAGGGTGTTTTATCTCAGCAATAATTAATGGATATGTCAGGACTTTTGCAAGCAGGTGCATATTAATTTATAGACTTCTAACTTCCTTTTAATTAATCAGAGTCAGAGCACATTTAATTAATATTGTCAGTCTAATTCACTGATAACCAGGTTTGATATTGCAATTTGCAAGGTAGGAGTTTAATCAGCTACGGCATTGCTTCTTTCCTTTTAATTTTTTTTTTTTTTTGACAGTTTGAAGTATCAAGTTCACATGGACACTTTGATAGTGGGGTTATTTGGAATTATATTTCTTTCTGTCATAGGTTAGATGCCTTTGTAAACAAGCTCCAAAGTCAATATTTGTGTACAATAAGTTTAACAGGGAGTGCACTTGAGAATAACATTTGAGAAGGAATAAAGGAAGTAGGATTGTAGAGGAAGAAATTACAATAGAAGACTCAGCCAACTTCTTGAGGAAGTCTGAGGTTGGGAGGTCTTTCAGAGATGTTTCAAAGTAAAGCAAGAGGGCTGAATCTTTGTACCCTACAGGGAGTTATCAATAGATGCAGGCTATCCTGGAGAGGAGAAGTGGGATGTGTGGTATTGAGTTGGGCAGATCCCTTTGCACAGGACATTTACTGGAGAGGGAATAAGTTGTGAGGCTGAACAGGCAACATTCTATGCAGCTGCAGGAATGAGTAGTTTGGTTCTTCATGGGGGGTAGGGATGGAACACCACAGTATTATTTACTACATTTTCCTTCCTTTAGATTTGGTACTCTCCCACTCCCCCATATTATCACCTCCAAATGGTTTCTTTCATTCATTCCTTGTCTAACTCTTTGCACCATTAACTCTTTAGCAGGGTTGGGCAGAATTGAACTCTTTCTCTTTGGTTCTGAAATATGGCTTTGGTTCATTACTTAAGATCTGCAGGTAGGGGGTTCCCTGGGTGGCTCAATCAGTTGAATCTGCCTTCTGCTCAGGTCATGACCCCAGATCCTGGGATTGAGCCCCACATTAGCTCCCTGCTCAGCAGGGAGTCTGCTTCTCCTTCTCTCTCTGCTCTTCCCCCCAGCTTGTTCTCTCTCTCTCTCTCTTTCTCAAATAAATAAGTAATTTAAAGAAAAAGATCTGCAGGGAGGAGGAAGTGAGAGAGACTGACTAGCAGCCAGAAGCCAGGAACCATAATACTCCTGTTCTTTTTAAAAATTTTATTTTGACTCGAACACTTAACATAAAATCTATCCTTTTAAAAAATTTAAGTGTATAATACACTATTATTGACTATGGGCACAGTGTTATACAACAGATCTCTGATGCATAGTCATCTTACTTAACTCAAAATTGATGCCTGTTGATTAATATTTTCCAATTTCCCCTTGAATCTCAGTCCACAGTAACTACCATCCCCATTTTTTTATTTTATGAATTTGACTACCATACAAGTGGAATTACACAGTATTTGTCTTTCTGTGTCTGGCTTATTTCATTTAGCATAATGCCCTCAAGTTGTATCCATATTTTCACATATTGCAGAATTTCCTTCTTTTTTTAAAAGCTGAATAACACTTCAGAGTGTGTGTGTGTTTGTGTGTGTGTATGTAATCACACTTTCTTTATCCATTCATTTCATCCATCAATAGACACAGGTTGTTTCCATATCTTGGCTACTATAACTAATACTACAATGAACATGGGGGTGTTGTTATCAATTTGGGATCCTGATTTTAATTATTTTAGATATATACCCAGGGTGGGGTAGCTGAATTATATAGTAGTTCTATTTTGAATTTATTCAGGAACATCCATACTGTTTTCAATAGTGGCTATACCATTATTCATTCCCACCAACAGTGTGCAGGAGTTCCACTTTCTCCACATCCTCATCAACACTTTTTTTTTCTTTTTGTTTATAATAGCCATACTGGCAAGTGAGAGATTACTGCTCGTGGTTTTGATTTGCATTTCCTGATGATTAGTGCCAATGATTACTTTTTCATGCACCTGCTGACCATTTATAGTCTTTTCTTTTAAGTACAAACAATTTTTATTGATCAGTTATACCTCAATGAAGCGGAAAAAATGCAGATTCTGATTGGATAGGTTTTGCAGTTGGCCCAGAGTTCTGCATTTCTGAGAAGTGCCCATGTCCTCTCAATGGAGCTGGCTGGCCAACTCTGCCTTGAGTAGCAAGCTTCTAAGTGGCCTTCCTGTGTCTAATTTATCCTCTTCCAAAACATCCTTCATGTTGCATTTGGATTAATTTCTCTGAAGTTGAATTTTATGAAATGTAACCCTAGAGTTTTCTATAGCAGAACCAGATCCTGTTTCAGACCTGATTCGTCATAACTTCTTACAGTGACAACCCCAAATCTGCTTTTTTTCAATTTAATTTTATTTTTTTCAGTGTTCCAAAAGTCATTGTTTGTTCACCACACCCAGTGCTCCATGCAATACGTGCCTTCCACAATACCCACCACCAGGCTCACCCAACCCACCACTCCCTCCCTCAAAAACCTTCAGTTTGTCTCTGAGAGTCCACAGTCTCTCATGGTTCATCTCCTCCTCCAGTTTCCCCCAACTCACTTCTCCTCTCCATCTCCCAATGTCTTCCATGTTATTCCTTATGCTCCACAAGTAAGTGAAACCATATGACAATTGACTCTCTTTGCTTGACTTATTACACTCAGCATAATCTCTTCCAGTCCCGTCCATGTAATACAAAAGTTGGGTATTCATCCTTTCTGACAGAGGCATAATACTCCATTGTATATATGGGCCATATCTTCTTTATCCATTTATCTGTTGAAGGGCCTCTTGGTTTTTTCCACAGTTTGGCGACTGTGGCCATTGCTGCTATGAACATTGGGGTACAGATGGCCCTTCTTTTCACTACATCTGTATCTTTGGGATAAATATCCAGTAGTGCAATTGCAGGGTCATAAGGTAGCTCTATTTTTAATTTCTTAAGGAATCTCCACACTGTTTTCCAAAATGGCTGCACCAACTTGCATTGCCACCAACAGTGTAAGAAGGTTCCCTTTTCTCCACATACTCTCCAACATTTGTTGTTTACTGTCTTACTGATTTTGGCCGTTCTATTTGTAGTCTTTTTTGGAGAAATATCTATTTAAGTTCATTGCCCATTTTTAAATTGTGTTACAGTTTTTGTTGTTGTAGTAATTCCTTACATATTTTGGAGATTGAGTCCTTATCAGCTATATGGTTCATAAATGTTTTCTTCCATTCCATAGATTGCCTTCATTCTGCTGATTGTTTCCTTTGTTGTGCAGAAGCTTTTTAATTTGATGTAGCCTGAAATATTTTTTGCTTTTGTTGCCTGTGCTTTTGGTGTCATATCCATGAAATAACTGCCAAAACCAATGTCATGAAGATTTTCCTCTATTTTTCCTTCCGAGAGTTTTACAGTTTCGGGTCTTACATTTAAGCTTTTAATCCATTTTGAGCTGACTTTTTTTTTTAAGATTTTATTTATTTACTTGACAGACAGAGATCACAAGTAGGCAGAGTGGCAGGCAGAGAGAGAGAGAGATGAGAGGAAGCAGGCTCTCTGCTGAGCAGAGAGCCCGATGCAGGGCTGGATTCCAGGACCATGGGATCATGACCTAAGCTGAAGGCAGAGACTTAACCCACTGAGCCATCCTGGTGACCCTTTGAGCTGACTTTTATGCATGATGTAAGATAAGTGCCCAATTTCACTCTGCTACATGTAGATATCTAGTTTTCCCAACAGCATTTGTCAAAGAGACCACCCCATGGTGTATTCTTTGCATCCTTGACAAATATTTGCAGACATATAAGTGTGAGTTTATTTCTGTGTAGTTAACATACAGTGCAATATTGGTTTCTGGAGCAGAATTCAGTGATTTGTGACTTACAGACAACACTCAGTGCCCATCATAAATGCCGTCCTTAATACCTACCACCCATCTAGCCCATCCCCCACCCACCTCTCTCCATCAACCCTCAATTTGTTCTATATCATCAAAAGTGTCTTATTCCTTGTTTCTCTCTCTCCTTTTTTTCTTTCCCTCATTTTCATAGGTTCATCTGTTTTGTTTCTTAAATTCCACATGAGCAAGATCATATGGTACTTGTCTTTCTCTGACTAACTTATTTCATTTAGCATAATACACTGTAGCCCCATCCACATCATTCCAAAAGACAAGATTTCATTCTTTTGGTGGCTGAGTAATATTCCATTGTATGTATATACCACAACTTCTTTATCCATTCACCACTCCATGAACATTGGGACTCTCTCCATAGTTTGGCTATTGTTGATAATGCTGCTATAAACGTTGGAATGTATGTATCCATTTGAATCTGTATTTTTGTGTCCTTTGGGTAGATACCTGGGAGTGCAATTGCTGCATTCTAGGGTAGTTCTATTTTTAAATTTTTGAGGAACCTCCATACTGTTCTCCAGAGTGGCTGCACCACTTTGCATTCTTGCCAACAGTACAAGAGGTTTCCCATTTCTCTGCATCCTCACCGACACCCGTTTTTTCCATTATTATTTTTAGCCATTCTGACAGGTATGAGGTGGTATCTTATTGTAGATTTCATTTGTAGTTCCTGATGATGAGTGACGTTAAACATCTTTTCATGTGTCTATTAGCTATCTGGATATCTTCTTTGGAAAAATATCTATGAATGTCTTCTGCCCATTTTTTAACTGGATTATTTGTGTTTTGATTGTGGAGTTTTGTAAGTTCTTTACAGATTTTGGTTACTAACCTTTTATCAGATATGTCATTTGCAAATATGTTCTCTCCCTCCACAGGCTGCCTTTTAGTTTTGTTGATTGCTTCCTTTTCTGTGTGGAAGATTTTTTCTTGATGTAGCCCCAACAGTTCATTTTTGCTTTTGTTTCCCTTGCCTGTGGTGCCATGTCTAGTAAGAAGCTGTTATGGCCGAGGTAAAAGGTTTCTGCCTGTGTTCTCCTCTAGGAATTTGATGGTTTCATGTCTCACATTTTGGTCTTTCATCCATTTTGAATTTGTTTTTGTGTATGGTACAATAAAATGGTCCAATTTCATTCTACATGTGGCTGTCCAGTTTTCCCAACACCATGATTTGAAGAGATTGTCTTTTTTCCATTGGATAGTCTTTCCTGCTTTGTCAAGTATTAGCTGACCAGATAGTTGTGGTTCCAATTCTGCATTGTCTATTCTGTTTCACTGATTTGTGTGTATATTTTTCTGCCCATACCATACTATCTTGATGCCTGCAGCTTTGTGCTATAGCTTGAAATATGCAGTCATGATGCCTCCATTTTTTTTCTTTTTTAGAATTTCTTTGGCTATTTAGGGTTTTTGTGGTTTTATACAAATTTTGGAATTGTTCTAGCTTTGTGAAAAATGCTCGTGGTATTTTGATAGAGATTGCATTAAATGTGTTGATCTATGAGTCTGTATTTGTGCCAGTACCATACTGTTTTGATTACTGCAGCTTTGTGGTATATCTTGATAATCTGGGATTGTGATATCTCCAGCTTTGTTTTTCTTTCTCAAGATTGCTTTGGCTATTCAGGGTCTTCTACTAAAATATCAATTTTAGGATTATTTGTCCTAGTTCTGTGAAAAAATGTTTTTGGCATTTTTGATAGGAATTTCATTAAATCTGTATATTGCTTTAGATAGCGTGGACAGTTTAACAATATTAAATCTTCCAATTCATTAGCATGGAATAACTTTCCATTTGTTTGTGTCATCTTCAATTTTTTTCAATCAGTATTTTATGGTTTTCAGAGAACCAGTGTTTCACCTCCATGGTTAAGTTTATTCCTAGATATTTTATTCTCTTTGGTGCAGTTGTAAATGGGTTTACTTTCTTAATTTCTCTTTCTGCTACTTAATTATTAGTGTATAGCAATGCAATAGATTTTTGTACATTAATTTTGTATTCTGTGACTTTACTGTATCCATTTATCAGTTCTAGTAATTTTAGGATGGAGTCTTTCAGGTTTTCTATATACAGTATCACATTATCTGTAGATAGGACAGTTTTACTTCTTCCTTACCAATCTGGATGCCTTTTATTTCCTTTTTTGTCAGAATGTTTTGCTTGGATTTGCTTGGATTTGTTTTGCAATATCATGTTGAATGAAAATGGTGTGAGTGGACATTCTTATTTCACTCCTGATCTTAGGGAAAAAGCTCTCAGTTTTTCACCATTGAGTATAATGTTAGCTGTGAGTTTTTCATATATGGCTTTTATCATGTTGTGGTATGTTCCCTTTAAATCTACTTTGTTGAGAGTTTATCATGAATAGATGTTGTATTTTGTCAAATGCCTTTTCTGTATCCTTGGAGATATCCACTTTATAAGTATTGGTATGGCTAAAATAAAAAGGACAAGAAAATAACAAGTGTTGATATGGATGTGGAAACAAAGGAACCCTTGAGCATTCTTGGTGGGAATGCAAATTGGTAAAGCCAGTGTGGAAAACAATATAGAGGTTCCTCCAAAAATTAAATTAGTAGAATTACTGTATGATTTATTAATTCCACCACTGAGTATTTACCCAAGGAAAATGAAAACAGTAATTTGAAAAGTTATATGCACCCCTATGTTGATTGCAACATCATTTACAATAACCAAATTGTGAAAGCACCCCATGTGTCCATCCATAGATAAATGGATAAAGAAGATGTTGTATACACACACACACACACACACACACACACACGCAGGAATATTACTCAGCCATAAAAAGAATAAAATCTTGCCATTTGCATTAGCAGGGATAGATTTAGAGAGTAAAATGTTAAGTGAAATAAGTCAGTCAGAGAAAGACAAATACCATATGATTTCACTCATATGTGGAATTTAAGAAACAGAAAAATAAACATGAAAAAAAGAGAAAATAAAGGACAGACTCACCTACAGAGAACAATCTGATAGTTACCAGAGGGGAGGTGGATGAGAAGATGGGTGAAATAGGTGATGGGGTTTATCATGATGAGCAATGAGTAATGTATAGAATTGTTGAGTCACTGTATTGTACACCTAAAACTAAGACAACACTGTATGTTATCTATATTGGAATAGAAAAATTTAACCCCAAACTAAGAGTTAAACACAGAAATGATGTTCTTGGTTGGCCTATCTTCCCCCTTTTCTCTTTCTCTCCAAACTGGCCTCTATATGAAGTTCTTCAATATCTACAACATATTCCACAAACTCAAGCACTTAATGATTTTTACTCAATGTGTTCAATAACAATTTGTTGAGCACCTACTATTTTGCTGGGTTTATTACCATTGTTACAGCCTACACAGAATAAGAGGATTTTAGATATGACCAAGTCTAACTTATTCCTTTTGCAGATTTTGCATGTTGTGTTCTCTAACCCTGTGTGCTCTATGTGCTTGTTTTTCTCAATTCTTACTCTTTTTAAAATCCATCTTTACTACAATGGGAGAGAATAAGTATAAACGGCTTTAATTAAATCATATTTATAGAAGGGGGGACAAGATGGTGGGGGAGTAGGAGGAGGTGCCTTTTCAGCTGGTACCCCAAAGTGAGCTGATTACCTAGCAAAAAACTCCATTCACCCATGAAATCAGCCTGAGATCAGAATCATACACGTCTGGATCTCTACAGGGGCAGAAGACGCCACTGGGCAGGTAAAGCGGAGTGGGAACGGTGGACTGATATCGGAAGATAAACAAAAGGGGGAGGGAGCCACCAGAGGCGACCTGTTGGAAAGTAATATCCCAATATGAGCGAGAGTGCCCTGCGTCTGGGGACCAGTATTAACTTGGAGACTGGTTGCAAGCACTCCAAAAGAGCAAAGGATCTCAGGGGGAAATTGTGGGAATCGGGGCGGCTAGGGACAGGGGCTTAAAGTCCCCAGTCCCAGGACAGCCTCCCCGGCACTGAGGCAGAGAGAGTGCGGCGGAGAAACTAGGTCTTGGTCCCTAAGCCGCCAGCGCGCCCAAGAATGCCTGGGTTCTGGCTCCTGGGAGGGGCTGGGAACCACGCAGGTCGGCAGACCGCGAGAGCCCTACTACAAAGCCTGAGATACGCTCGCACGTCCCTCATGCTCCCCTGAGACAGTCACAAAGGCCCGGCCAGCACTCTTTGACCCGCGCCATTGTTTCAGAGCCTAAGCCGCGTGCCCCAAACTCTCCCCTGACAGAGGTGCGCAAAATCCCAGCCTGGTGCTCTCGGGACCTGCGCCCCGTTCTCAGTGCCTGAGATGCGCGCGCGACCCATAGCCGCCCCTGAAAGAGGTGCGTACAAGCTGGGCACTCTTAGACCCAGCAAGACCAGGCACTCCCAGCCCAGGCCAGCAGGAAAATCTCAGTGTGCGATTGCTGCTTGGAACCTCTCTGGCGGTCGGGAGCTCCCAGAGAGCCGCCACTGCCTTGGCTTTGGGTACAACAAGCAAAAGATCCTGCGTCCCCAGGGTCTGCAACTTGGAACCTGCTCTGCCAGTGGCCAAGGGGGAACTTATTTTGGCTCTGCACCCAGACTGAGGCCTCTCTCTGAGAGGGAGATCAGGGTGTGATTTGTATTCCTCTAAAACTACAAAAACCATCAAAGGCGGTCAAGGTGAGAGAAAAAAAAGTGAACAAACATAAAAACCGCCAGAGAACAAAAGCCTGAAAAAATCAAGTTTCCTCAGAGCCGACCCCCTTGAGGGGGGCGGGAGGACTTAACTCAGGAAACTTCATTGACTGACAACCCACGTGGCAGGCCCCTCCCCCAGAAAACAAACCAAGAAAGAAAAAAAAGAGAGAGAGAAAAAAAAGGACTACAAGAGAACAGCCACTACTTCATAGGAAAAGGTTTACTGTTCACTCGTTCCCACTATTCTGGTTCATTTTTTTTTTTTTTTTTACACATAGGTAATTCTTTTAACCTATTTACCATCACAGCAAGCTATACAGTACATCAAATTCCATAATACCCTTCTAACCTGAACTTTTTCATACATACACCTATGTTTTTCTTTTGCATTTTTATTTTTTGAATTCCTTTTTTAAAATTTTAGTTTAGTTTAGTCTAGTTTATTCCTTTTTATTTTTATCCTCTAATATTCATATAGAGTTAAACTTCAAAGTAATCCCCTTTCCCCAATCAATACTACCCCTATAAGTAAACCAATTTTTAATCCCCTTTATCTTAGGAAAGTTGAGTCCTTTAACAAAGATATCAAGATACATCCAGGAAGAATCAAAACAAACTTCCTCGCACACACTGAGAATTTATAAAAACTCTCCCAACTTCTTCTTCCACCAGTGTTTCTGTGTTTTTGTGATTGTCCTGATACCATATAAATCTTACACGTGGGGTTCTTTTTGATGAGGTTCTTCCTTTATTTGCATATATTTTTTTTTCTCTTGTCATATACTTGTATCGGCCTTCTTGTCTCTTTTTGTTGTCTACTTCATAAATCTTACCTTGGGGCCCATCTGGGATGATCCTTCTCTTTCATCTTCCCTTTCTTTCCTGTCTCTCTCTCTCTCTCTCTTCTTTTTCTTTCTTTTCTTTCTTTTTTTTTTTTTCATTTTCTTTTCTTTTGACTCTCGTTTGGGTGGGGAATCCTGATTGCTCAAAAGTGTTCCAGGGTGCACCTTGACTGCACCACAGTTGATACATCCAGCTACATCTGTTTAGTCATCTCCCACCAAATGACTAGGAGGAGGAATGCCCAAAAGAAGAAAAATACAGAGGATGGACCTTCAACAGAGCTAACAGCTATCAACATAGACAGTAGGTCGGAAAGAGAATTCAGGCTAACCATTATCCAGGCAATAGCTAGGTAGGAGAAAGCCATGGATGACCAAATGGAATTCATTAGGGCCGAACTGAAAGCGACCAGACAGGATGTTCACAATGTTAGGGCAGAGCTTAAAGCTACCAGGGAGGAGGTTCACAATGCTCTCAATCAGTTCCAATCTAATCTAAACTCTCTCAAAGCTAGGGTAACTGAGACAGAAGATAGAATTAGTGATCTGGAGGACAAACAGATGGAGAGAAAGGATCAGGAGGAAGCCTGGAACAAACAGCTTAGAAACCATGAAAACAGAATCAGGAAAATAAATGATGCCATGAAGTGTTCCAATGTCAGAATTATTGGAATCCCTGAAGGGGAGGAGAAAGAAAGAAGTCTAGAATATATAGTGGAACGAGACCTTCATGAAAATTTTCCCAATCTCGCGAATGGAACCAGCGTTCATGTAATAGAGGCTGAACGGTCTCCACCCAAGATTCCAAAAAAACATCACGACACCTGATAGTCAAATTGAGGAATCATAATTATAGGTATAATCTCTTGAAAGCTGCCAGGGCAAAGAGGCTCCTTACTTACAGAGGGAAGCCCATCAGAATAACGTCAGACCTGTCCACAGAGACCTGGCAAGCCAGAAGAGGCTGGAAAGATATATTCAGGGCACTAAATGAGAAGAACATGCAGCCAAGAATACTTTATCCAGCAAGACTGACATTCAAAATGGATGGAGAGATAAAGAGTTTCCAAGACCGGCAAGGCTTAAAAGACTATGCAACCACCAAGCCGACACTGCAGGAAATATTAAGGGGGGTTCTATAAAAGAGGAAAAATCCCAAGAATAGCATTGAACAGAAATATAGAGACAGTCTACAGAAAGAAAGACTTCAAAGGTAACTCGATGGCAATAAAAACGTATCTATCAATAATCACTCTCAATGTGAAGGGCCTAAATGCGCCCATAAAATGGCA
Organism: Mustela putorius furo; assembly: GCF_011764305.1. Taxonomy (NCBI): domain Eukaryota; kingdom Metazoa; phylum Chordata; class Mammalia; order Carnivora; family Mustelidae; genus Mustela; species Mustela putorius. The sequence goes on along the minus strand of NW_025421575.1, from coordinate 1,711,081 downwards.
CAGGGTTGCAGATTGGATAAAACGACAGGACTCATCCATATGTTGTCTACAAGAGACCCATTTTGAACCTAGAGATACACGCAGACTGAAAGTGAAGGGATGGAGAAGCATCTTTCATGCCAATGGGCCTCAAAAGAAGGCTGGGGTAGCGATTCTCATATCAGATAAATTAGACTTTAAACTAAAGACTGTAGTCAGAGATACAGAAGGACACTAAATAATCCTTAAAGGGACTATCCACCAAGATGATCTAACAATTGTAAATATCTATGCTCCCAATATGGGAGCAGCCAATTACTTAAGAAAACTGTTAATCAAGATAAAGATTCATATTGATATGAATACACTAATCGTAGGAGATCTCAACATGCCTCTCTCAGAAACAGACAGAACATCGAAGCAGAAAATCAATAAAGAAACAAGAGCATTGAATGACACATTGGACCATATGGACCTCATAGATATATACAGAACATTCCACCCTAAAACAACAGAATACTCATTCTTCTCAAGTGCACATGGAACCTTCTCAAACGTTCCCACATACTGGGTCACAAATCAGGACTCAACCGATACCAAAAGACTGAGATTATTCCCTGCATATTCTCAGATCACAATGCTTTGAAACTGAAGCTCAATCACAAGAAAAAGTTCAGAAGGAACTCAAACACCTGGAAGCTAAAGACTACCTTGCTTAAGAATGCTTGGATCAACCAGGAGATCAAAGAGGAACTGAAAGAATTCATGGAAACAAATGAGAATGAAGACACTTCTGTCCACAACCTATGGGATACAGCAAAGGCGGTTGTAAGGGGGAAATACATAGCCATCCAAGCCTCCCTCAAAAAAACTAGAAAAATTCAGAATACACCAGCTGTCTCTAAACCTTAAGGAACTGGAGAATCAACAACAAATCAAACCAACTCCAAACATAAGAAGGGAAATCATCAAGATTAAAGCTGAGATCAATGAGGTAGAAACCAGAGATACAGTAGAACGTATCAATGAAACTAGAAGCTGGTTTTTTGAAAGAATCAATAAGATCGATAAACCATTGGCCACACTAATCCAAAAGAAAAGAGAGAAAGCCCCAATTCATATAATTTTGAAGGAAAAGGGAGAGATCACAACAAACACCAAGGAAGGAGAAACAATCATCAGAAGTTATTATCAACAGTTATATGCCAAAAAGCTTAGCAATCTAGATGAAATGGATGCATTCCTGGAAAAATATAAACTCCCAAAATTGAACCAGGATGAAATAAACAACCTGAATAGACTGATATCTAATAACGAGATTGAAGCAGTGATCTAAAACCTCCCAAAAAACGAGAGCCCAGGACCTGACCGATTCCCTGGGGAATTCTATCAAAGAAATAACACCTATTCTCCTGAAGCTGTTTCAAAAAATTGAAGCAGAAGGAAAACTTGCTGACTCTTTCTATGAAGCCAGCATTACCCTGATCCCCAAACCAGGCAAAGACCCTACCAAAAGGAGAATTTCAGACCAATATCACTGATGAATATGGATGCTAAGATTCTCAACAAGATACTAGCCAAGAGGATCCAACAGCACATTAAAAAGATTATCCACCATGATCAGGTGGGATTCATCCCTAGGCTACAAGGATGGTTCAACATTCTCAAATCAATCAATGTGATACAACAAATTAATATGAGAAGAGAGAAGAACCACATGGTCCTCTCAATTGATGCAGAAAAAGCATTTGACAAAATCCAGCATCCGTTCCTGATTAAAACACTTCAAAGTATAGGGATGGAGGGAACATTCCTGAACTTCATCAAATCTAACTATGAAAGACCCACAGCAAATATCATCCTCAATGGGAAAAAGCTTGCAGCCTTCCCGTTGAGATCAGGAAGAAGACACGGATGCCCACTTTCACCACTCTTGTACAACATAGTATTAGACGTCCTAGCAACAGCAATCAGACAACAAAGAGAAATAAAAGGTATTCAAATTGGCACTGAAGAAGTCAAACTGTCTCTCTTCGCAGATGACATGGTTCTTTATATGGAAAACCCAAAAGACTCCAACCCAAACTACTAGAACTCATACAGCAATTCAGCAACGTGGCAGGATACAAATTCAATGTGCAGAAATCAGTGGCTTTCTTATACACTAACAATGAAAATACAGAAAGGGCAATTAGAAAATCGATTCCATTTACTATAGCACCAAGAACGATAAGATACCTGGGAATAAACCTAACCAAAGAGGTAAAGGATCTGTACTTGAACAACTACAGAACACTCATGAAAGAAATTGAAGAAGACACAAAGAGATGGAAGACCATTCCATGCTCTTGGATCGGAAGAATAAACATTGTTAAAATGTCTATACTGCCTAGAGCAGTCTATACTTTTAATTCCATTCCGATCAAAACTCCATCGGTATTCTTCAAAGAGCTGGAGCAAATAATCCAAAAATTTGTATGGAATCAGAAGAGACCCTGAATTACTAAGGAGATGTTGAAAAACAAAAATAAAGCTGGGGGCATCATGTTACCTGATTTCAAGCTTTATTACAAAGCTGTGATCACCAAGACAGCATGGTACTGGCATAAAAACAGACACATAGACCAGAGTAGAGAGCCCAGATATGGACCCTCAACAATATGGTCAAATAATCTTCGACAAAACAGGAAAAAATATGCAGTGGAAAGAAGGCAGTCTCTTCAATAAATGGTGCTGGGAAAACTGGACAGCTATAAGTAAGAATGAAACTCGACCATTCTCTTACACCGTACACAAAGATAAATTCATAATGGATAAAAGACCTCAACGTGAGACAGGAATCCATCAGAATCCTAGAGGAGAACATAGGCAGTAATCTCTTCAATATCAGCCACAGCAACTTCTTTCAAGATACGTCTCCAAAGGCAAAGGAAACAAAAGTGAAAATAAACTTTTGGGACTTCATCAAAATCAAAAGCTTCTGCACAGCAAAGGAAAAAGTAAAAAAAACAAAGAGGCAGCCCACGGAATGGTAGAAGATATTTGCAAATGACAGTACAGGCAAAAGGTTGATATCCAGGATCTATAATGAACTCCTCAAATTCAACACACATGAAGCAAGCAAACATATCAAAAAATGGGCAGAAGATATGAACAGACACTTCTCCAATGAAGACATAGAAATGGCTATCAGACACATGAAAAAATGTTCATCATCACTAGCCCTCAGGGAGATTCAAATTAAAACCACATTGAGATATCACCTTACAGCACTTAGAATGGCCAAAATTAACAAAACAGGGAACAACATGTGTTGGAGAGGATGTGGAAAAAGGGGAACCCTCTTCCACTGTTGGTGGGAATGCAAGTTGGTGCAGCCTCTTTGGAGAACAGTGTGGAGATTCCTCAAGAAATTAAAAATAGAACTTCCCTATGACCGGGCCATTGCACTCCTGGGTATTTACCCCAAAGATACAGATGTCGTGAAAAGAAGGGCCATCTGTACCCCAATGTTTATAGCAGCAATGGCCACGGTCGCCAAACTATGGAAAGAACCAAGATGCCCTTCAACGGACGAATGGATAAGGAAGATGTGGTCCATATACACTATGGAGTATTATGCCTCCATCAGAAAAAATGAATACCCAACTTTTGTAGCAACATGGACTGGACTGCAAGAGATTATGCTGAGTGAAATAAGTGAAGCAGAGAGAGTCAATTATCATATGGTTTCACTTATTTGTGGAGCATAACAAATATCATGGAGGAGAAGGGGTCTTAGAGAGGAGAAGGGAGTTGGGGTAAATTGGAAGGGGAGGTGAATCATGAGAGACTATGGACTCTGAAAAACAACTGAGGGGTTTGAAGTGGCCGGAGGGTGGGAGGTTGGGGTACCAGGTGGTGGGTATTATAGAGGGCACGGATAGCATGGAGCACTGGGTGTGGTGAAAAAATAATGAATACTGTTTTTCTGAAAATAAATAAATAAATTAAAAATAAAAAGGAATACAGTCCATCCTTTGGACATGACCTAAGCAAAAGTTTTTAATCTCTTTTTCAACAGTTAAAATACAAGTTAGAAAATTTGTTGGCAGTTTATTTTATTGGGCGATACCAGATATATATCATCTCTTGATGCATTCCCAACACACAGACATCAAGGGATCAGGCACACAGAAGTACAATGAACAGGATGTCTACTAGACAGGACCAAAACCTCAGGAGTGTCCCAGTGAACAGTGTTGACTGTGAAGAGCTGCCGATTTGTTGTATTTACATCATATAGAAACCTACCATGTAGTTAGTACTTGAAAATCAACAAACCCAGACTTTAAAAATGCCACAGACTATTGAAAGCCTAATTCTGTCTTTTGAGAATTATCAACACCTATTACTATGCCTTATTCTTCAATGAGTGTGTTTTAAATTCTGGATAACGTTTTTAGAAACATAATTGGTTGTTCAGCTTAATACTAGAAGTCTAATATAGTTCATCCTCAGCCTTCTTAAAGAAACAAGAAAGTGAGGTTCATAATTAGGGCTGCCTTTTGGGAGGAGAAAGCTAAGTGTTGCTATTGCCAAATGATATTTTTGACAATGATAGGAAACACAAGGACCACTAACCCATTTTTGTTTGTTTTAAGGTGTGAAAGATTAACTTAGTTCCTTTTGGCACACTCTTGATTGTAGAGGATATATGGTGTCAGCATCAACAAATCACAGAGATACAAGGAACTCTAGATTATGACAATAACAATGGTTTATCCTGATTCTGCAGAACAGCTTTTTAAAAGATATCTGTGGACCCAGCAGGTAGGGGTGGAGGGCTCAGAGCAGCACATTTCAGATAGAAATTCTCCACAGGTTGAAATGCCAAAAACCTAAAACCTATTGTGCTGCCTCCCATATTTTATTACATTTTAGCAGAGCTCTCCCTATTAAATCCAGAGACTGAGTATTACACATGCACCTCCCCTGGTTGTGCTGCTCCCTCACCAGATGATCCTGGGCTCCCCGTGGGCCAGGTCAGAGCAGGTAAGATCTGTCAACACCCCTGTTCCACGGGCTGTTCATAGTCTTAGACCAGCCCTACAGTCACAGTGGTACTGGAAGGACAAAAGAGGAATGGCTTTTTCCCCAGTGTGGAAACAGGGAGGGGAAAGTAGGTTGCAAGCAAAATGTGAATCAGTGTGATAAAAGACACCTGTGTCAGCAGGGCCTTTATGGAACAGTTTGATCTTTTAATGGCTTTATGGAGATACAATTCACAGATCATAAAATTAACCTATTTAAGGTATACAATTCAATACTATTTTGTTTTTGCTTATTTTTTTTATTCAACACGTGTTTACTTTCTATTTATTTTTATTTTCCCAGTGTTCCCAGATTCACTGTTTATGCATTTTAGTTTATTTATAGAGCTGTGCAGCCATAATCAATTTTAGAATAGTTTATCACCCCAGTAAGGAAACCATATTCCCATTAGCATCCACTCCACCATTTACCCCTAAACTTCCCAGTTCTATGCAAAATCTGCATTCCATCTTTCTAAATGTCCTTATTCTGGGCATTTGACATAAATAGAACCATATAACGTATGTTCTTTGGGATTTTTTCACTTAGCATAACATTTTCAAGGCCCAACCATATTGTGTTATGTATCAATACTTCATATCTTTTTATAGACAAATAATATTCTATTGTATGGATATGAATATTTTGTTTATCCTATCATCAGTTCATGGACATATGACACTCATGGACTATTTTGGCTACTTTGGCTATTAGAAATAGATTAAAATCTAATAAATGCTGTAAATGCTGCTATGGACATTCATGTACATGATTTTGTGTGACACATGTCTTCATTCACAATTTGGTCTTCAATCTATTTTTTTTTTATCAGAGGCAAGTTTCTAAGATGATTCTCAATACCTCCATGTATTTGTAGTCTTTCCAGATTTTTTCTTGTGGTCGACTTCAAGTTTTGTGCCATTGTAGCTGGAAAAGATGCATGGTATAATCTCAGTCTTGTTGTACTTGTTAAGGCATGATTTGTCACCTAGTATGGGACCTATTCTGGAGAATGTCCCATGTGCACTTGAGAGAAACGTGTATTCTGCTCCTTTAGGATGAAATTACTACCCCATACTTTACATGCCCTATATAATCACTTCCCTTTGAGTGTGAGCAGAATTTGTGAATATAATGGTATATCACTCTCTTGATTTAGGTAGGTTTTATGACAAAGGTGAGGGAAACTGCAAATGTATTAAGGTCCTTAATAAATTGACTTTAAATTAATCAAAAGGGAGATTATTCGGAGTGAGCCTCACTTAACCAAGCAAACCCTTTATAAGAGGATCCAGGCTTTTCCTAAAAGAAAGATTCAAAGTAAAAGGATAACCAAGGTTACAAACACTGCAAGAAATATTAAAGGGAGGATAAAGACGAAAAGTGACGAAGACTAGAAAGGAACACAGAAAATCTCCAGAAACAATGACAAAACAAGTAATAAAATGGCACTAAATTCATCTGTAACAGGGATTACTCTGAATGCAAATGGACTGAATGCTTCAATCAAAAGACATAAGGTGTCAGAATGGATAAAAACGAGATCCATCTCTCTGCTGCCTACAAGAGACTCATTTTAGACCTAATGACACCTGCAGATGAAAAGTGAGGGGATGGAGAAAAGTTTACCATGCGTATGGAAGTCAAAAGAAAGCCGGAGTAGCAATACTTTTATCACACAAACTAGATTTTAATCCAAAGACTGTAACAAGAGATTAAGAAAGGCACTCTATCATAGTAAAGGGGTCCATCCAATAAGAAGATTTAATAATTGTTAATGTTTATGCACCCCAAAGGGGAGCATCCTTAGTAACACTTAACAACAAACATAAAGGAACACATACTAATAAACATATTATTGATAATAATACAATAATAATAAGGGACTTTAACACCCCACTTACAGCAATGGACAGATAATCTACGCAGAAAATCAACAAGGAAACAATGGCTTTGCATGACAACTGGACCAGATGGACTTAACAGATATATTCAGAATATTTCATCCTAAAGGAGCAGAATACACGTTTCTCTCAAGTGCACATGGGACATTCTCCAGAATAGGTCCCAAACTAGGTGACAAATCATGCCTTAACAAGTACAAAAAGACTGAGATTATACCATGCATCTTTTCCAGCTACAATGGCACAAAACTTGAAGTCGACCACAAGAAAAAATCTGGAAAGACTACAAATACATGGAGATTAAACACAATGAGTGGGTCAACCAGGAAATCAAAGAGGAAATTAAAAAAATGCATGGGGACAGATGAAAATGAAAACACGATGACCCAAAACTTTTGGGATACGGTAAAAGCAGTCCCAGGAGGAAAGTATATAGCAAAACAGGCCTACCTCAAGAAGCAAGAAAAGTCTCAAATAAAAAAATCTAACCTTACTCCAAAAGGAGTAAGCAAAATAACAATAAATGAAACCTAAATCCAGCAAAGGAAGGGAAAATAATAAAGATTAGAGCAGAAATAAATGATACAGAAAGAAAAAAGAAAGAAAGAAAGAAAGAAAGAACAAAACCCAACAGAACAAATCAAAGACCAGGTGGTAGTTCTTTAAAACATTAATAATGTTGGTAAACCTCTAGCAAGATTTGTCAAAAAGAAAAATGACCCAAATAAATAAAATCAGAAATGAAGGAGCTCACAACCACACCACAGAAAAATAAACAAGTACAAGAGAATATTATGAAAAATTATATGCCAACAAACTGGGCAATCTGGGAGAAATGGATAAATTCCTAGAAAATATAAACTATCAAAACTGCAACAGAAAGGAATAGAAAACTTGGACCAACCCATAATCTGCAAAAACAAATGAATCAGGAATCAAAAAAAATCTCCATAAAAGTCCATGGCCAGATGGCTTCCCAGGGGAATTCTACCATACATTTACAGAACAGTTAATACCTATTCTTAAACTATTCCAAGAAATAGAAAAGGAAGGGAAACTTCCAGACTCATTCAATGAGGCCCACATTACCCTGATTCCAAAACCAGACAATGACTCCACTAAAACAACAACAACAACAACAAACTATAGGCCAATATCCCTGAAGAACATGGTTGCAAAAATTCTCAATAAAATACTAGTGAATCGGGCATGTGGCTGGCTCAGTGGGTTAAAGCCTCTGCCTTTGGCTCAGGTCATGATCTCAGGGTCCTGGGATTGAGCTGCGCATTGGGCTCCCCACTCAGTGGGGAGCCTGCTTCCTTCTCTCTCTCTCTGTGCCTGCCTCTCTGCCTACTTGTGATCTCTGTCAAATAAATAAAATCTTTAAAAAAAAATACTAGCAAATCAAGTCCAACAATACATTAAAGGAATCATTCACGAAGATCAAGTGGAATTTATTCCTGGGCTGCAGGTTTGGTTAACATGTATTAATAAAAGAAAAGAACCACATTATTCTTCCAATAGATGCAGAAAAAGCATTTGACAATGTACAACACTATTTCGTGACAAAAGCACTCTACAAAGTAGAGTTATGGGGACATATCTCAATATCATGAAGGCCAAATACAAAAGACCCACAGCTAATACCATACTCAATGGGGAAACAACTGAAAGCGTCTCCTCTATAGTCAGGAATAAGAGAGAGATGTCCACTTTCACCACTTTTATTTAACATAGTGCTCAAAGTCCTAGTCTCAGCCATTGGACAACAGAAGGAAATAAAAAACATCCAGATCTGGAAAGAAGATGTCAAGCTCTCACTATTTGCAGATGACATCATACTTTATGTAGAAAACCTGAAAGACTCCACCCAAAAATTACTAGAACTGATATATGAGTTCAGTAGTCACAGAATACAAAATCAATGTAGAGAAATCTGTTGCATTTCTCTACACCAGTAATGAATCAGCAGAAAGAGAAATCAAGGAATTGATCCTATTTACAATTGCAGCAAAACCCGTAAGATACCTGAAAATAAACCTAACCAAAGAGATAAAAGATCTTTATTCTGAAAACTAAAAAACACTGATGAAGTAAATTGAAGATGAGACAAAGGAAGGGAAAAACATTACATGCTCATGGATTGGAAAAACAAATAGTGTTAAAATGTCTATACTACCGAAAGTCATCTACGCATTCAATGCAATCCCTTTCAAAGTACCACCAGCATTTTTCACAGAGCTAGAACAAACAGTTCTAAAATTTGTATGGAACTACAAAAGACCCCTAATAGCCAAAGCAATCTTGAAAAAGAAAAGCACAGCTAGAGGCATCACAATTCCAGACTTCAAGTTATATTACAGAGCTGTAGTCATCAAGACAATTAGAATGTCACAAAAACAAACACATGGGCAAATAGAACAGAATAGAAAACCCAGAAATGGACCCATAATTATATGGTCAACTAATTTTCACCAAAGCAGCAACAATATACAATGGTTAAAGACAGTCTCTTCAACTAATAGTGTTGGAAAAACTGGAGAGCAATAGAAAAAGAATGAAACTGGATCACTTTGTTATACCATACACAAAAATAAATCAAAAGGGATGAAAGACCTAAATTTGAGACAGGAAACCATCAAAATCCTAGAGGAGAACACAGGCAGTAACCTCTTTGACATTGACTATAGCAACTTCTTAGTAGTTATGTCTTCTGAGGCAAGGGAAACAAAAGCAAAAATAAACTATTGGGACTTTATAAAAATAAAAATCTTTTCTGCATAGAGAAGGAAACAATCAACAAAACTAAATGACAACATTTTGAATGTGAAAAGATATTTGCAAATGATATAGCTGATAAAAGGTTAGTATCCAAAATATATAAAGATACTATAAAACTCAACACTAAGGAAACAAATAATCCAGTTGCAAAATGGGGAGAATACATGAATAGACATTTTTCCAAAAAAAGACATCCAGATGGCTAACAGACACATGAGAAGATGCTCAACATCACTCATCATCAGGGAAATATAAATCAAAACTAAATGAGATATTACTTCACACCAATTAGAATGGCTTAATTTAACAACCCAGGGCATAACAGGTGTTGGCAAGGATGTGGAGAATGGGGATCTCTTTTATACAGTTGGTGAGAAAGCAAACCGGTGCAGCCACTATAGAGAACATTATGGAGATTCTTCAAAAGGTTAAATATAGAACTACCCTGTGATCCAGCAATTGCATTCCTAGGTGTTTACACAAAGGATACAAAAATACTGATGTGAAGAGAAACAGGCATCCTGATGCTTATGGCAACATTATCAACTATAGCCAAAGTATGGAATGAGCCCCAATATCCATTGACTGATGAATGGATGAAGAAGATGTAGTTTACATACACAATGGAATATAACTGAGCCATCAGAAGAATGAAATCTTGCCACTTGAAACGTGGATGAAGCTAGAGAGTAAAATCCTAAGTGAAATCAGAGTAAGACAAACACCATATAATTTCACCCATGTGTGCAATTTTAGAAATATAACAAATGAACATAAGGAAAAAGATAGGAGCAAAGCACAAAACAGACTGAAGTCTTAGAAATCTGTGTTTCTTGGAGGGATATGAGCATGGGGATGGGTTCAATAGGTGATGGGTATGGAAGAGAGCAGTGGTGATGAGCACTGGGTGTCGTATGTAAGTGATGAATCACTAAATTCTACACCTGATACTAATACTACATTGTATGTTAACTAACTGAATTTAAATAAAAATTTTGGGGAAAATAATCCTTTACATGAGTTAAAAAAATTTAAACTATCAGAAAACTATAATTAAAACACTACATTATATAGTAATAAGGAGCATGAACTTTTGAATCAGACGCTCTGGATTTGGATACAAGCTCTACCACTTCCAAGCTGTGTATCCTTGAGCAATCCCTAAGCTTCCTTTCCCTCATTTGAAAAGTAAGTGTTATATTAGCACCTGCTCTGTATGGGCTTTAAAGAGTACAGAATTAGATGATATGAGTTAAAGCACCCAGTTCAGTGCTTAGAAAAAAATGCTCTATAAACATTCCCCTCAAAAGAAGGGGGGGAAAGTGATAAGTGTAACTTTATTATTTCAACTACTTATTTTATACTGTATTCTTTTGAAATCCTAATAGTGATAAATGTGGATATGTGTGAGTGTGTGTATACATATATATAAAGAAACTATAAAACTGTAAAACATATTATTGATCATTTTTTATTTGAATGCAAATGCAGGAGCATCTTTTCATGTATCTGTTAGCCATCTGGATGTCTTCTTTGGAAAAATGTCTATTCATGTCTTCTGCACATTTTGTAACTGGGTTACTTGCTTTTTGTGTGTTGAGTTTAATATTTTCAATTATATTGGTGAGAATGCAAACTGGCACTGTCACTGTGGAGAATATTATGGAGGTTCCTCCAAAAGTTAAATATAGCACTACCCTATAATCCAGCAATTTTTACTTGAAAAAATCATCATACATACATACATACTCCAAATACATAGACAATTGGGATAAAAATTACAACAACAACAACAACAAATTACAACACCCTCCCCGCCTAGTTTTGAGATTGCGTGGTCAAGTATGAAGTCCAACAAAGAAACTCTCTAGGGTCTTAAACAAAGAGGAAACTCAAAGCCAGAAAAGTAAATAGCATTGAAGCCACATGACCCATAGAAGAATCAGATATAGATGTAAGACAAAATCTGGGGTATATTTTTAAAAGATTTTATTTGTTTATCTGAGAAAGAGAGAGAGCAAGTGAGCAAGCAAGGGCAATGGCAGAGAAGTAGGGAGAAGGACAAGAAGGCTCACTGCTGAGCATGGAGCCCAACACAGGGCTTGATCCCACAACCCTGAGATCATGACCTGATTTGAAATCAAGAGTTGGAGGTTTAAATGGCTGTGCCACCCAGGTACCCCTTTTTCTTTTCTTTTTAAAATTAAGATATAAAGTAAAATCATCATTTTGGTGTATAGTTCAAGTTTTAATACATGCATGTAGTAGTTGTAGTCAAACCCTTCCTCCATCTCCATTTGGATGAAGTTTTAATACCCTGCTGAAATGGGTGGTAAGTTACATACCCAGTTTTTGTAGTAAGCTGGAATTGGGCTTCCTGAAATAAGAAATACTCCAAGAACTCTGACTGGTGGCCTACAAATGTGTACTTATAAACAGGAAACCCATCCTCAGCTGTGGGGTCTCCATGAAAGAAATGCACTGGAAAACAAAAGCTAAAAAACAAAGACTTGTCCCAAACTGGAAAATTCTACAGGGATGCTACAGAAGCGAACACGAACTGTTCCACAGTGACACCTCTACAACTTAGCATATATGCAGAACTCATGGGGAAGACAACTCTCTCTAAAAAAGAGATCATAACAAAAAATGACAAAGAAGGAATCTCACTACCATAACCAAAACCAAATAAAACAACCCAGAATATGTAAAAACAGGAAAATTTTGTCCCAAAGGAAATCTAATTGAATAATATATTGACTTACAACCTGACAATCACTTGAAGTATTATACAGAAATTAGAATGAAATAAAAATATTTTCAGGCATCCCAAGTCTCAAAGTTTACTACACATTGAACTTCAGTAAAGGGACCACAAAGGATGCATTCTAACAAGCCTGAATTGAAACCAGTTAAAGAGTGTGATGTAATTAAGCACTGTTGAGCAAAGAAATCAGTAAATAATGTTGAAAAATTCAAGTACATACTGACTGTGAAAAATATCATGACAATAATTAGTTTGAACAAGTTTATAGAATTCAATTCTAAACTACTACAACATGGAAGATAGAAAGGGAAAGGTGAGAACACTAACATTCTTGTCATTTTGGGAAGAAGGCTAGACATGTTAACTTTATATTGTTAGAAAAATGTAGTAACATATATCTTTAAAATTGTGTGATGTTGAGCGCCTGGGGGCCTCAGTGGGTTAAGCGTCTGCCTTCGGCTCAGGTCATAATCTCAGGGTCCTGGGATTGAGCCCTGCATCAGACTCTCTGCTCAGCAGGGAGCCTGCTTCCCTGCTCTCTCTGCCTACTTATGATCTCTCTATCAAATAAATAAAATCTTTTTTAAAAATTGTGTAATCTATGAACAAATATAAATAACAAACATAACTTCCAAACTGGTAGGGGGAAAAGCTCAATCAGTTTATCTGAAGGAAGAAAAGAAGGGAAAAAGTAGTAAACAAAAACAATAGCAAAATAAAATACAAAATAATATAATAGAAAGAATCCCAAATTAGTTATAATTAATATATAAATGTAAATTAACCATAAATGTCTATTAAAGGAGACTCTCAGATCGGATATAAAAACAAAATCTAGGTATATGTTGCTTACAGAAGACAAACTAAAACAGAATCATACAAAAAGCTAACAATAATGGGGTAAAAAAAAGATACACTAGGCAAAGATATGGCAATATTTATATCAAACAAAAGAGAATTCATGGTGAAAATCATTAATATAAATAAAAAGGAAATGACTTAATTTTTTATCAGCCACCAATAAAGTGTAACAATTATGAACTTGTATGCATCTCATAATCTCAGCTTGATTATAAAGCAATCGTTGAGCAAATTATAAAAAGAGATTGACTTTCTTAATGGGACATTTTAACACAGATGTAACAAGGCACATGAATAAGCAGTACATATTTAGAAAATCTGACAATTAAAAAATTTTTATCTTCTCTACAGGATACTAATTATTTTTGTTGACTTCCTACTTAACAGCCTTATATAAATCCCTTGGTTTTTTTTTTAAAGATTTTATTTATTTATTTGACAGAGAGAGATCACAAGTAGGCAGAGAGGCAGGCAGAGAGAGAGGAGGAAGCAGGCTCCCCGCTGAGCAGAGAGCCTGATGCGGGACTCGATCCCAGGACCCTGAGATCATGACCTGAGCCGAAGGCAGCGGATTAACCCACTGAGCCACCCAGGCACCCTAAATCTCTTGTTTTAATTAGCTTATATAAGGATCTTCTTCTCTGGAAAATGATATCATCTATAATTTACTACTATTTTCTCTCTTTCAATCCTTGTATATCTTCTTGCATTGACCATTACCACCCAATACAAAGTCAAATAGTAGTTGTGTAAGTGGGTATCTTTGACATATTCCCATCTTTAAGGAGAACACTACAAATGTGTCCACATTAAGTAAAATGTTTGAAATAGATTTTTGTATGGTGGCAAATTGTTTTTTATCAGTTTAGAGAAGATCCTTTCTATTCCTAGTTAACTGAGAGTTTCTTTTTCAAGATTTTTATTTACTTACTATTTATTTAAGATTTTATTTATTTATTTGAGAGAATGAGCAAGAAAATGAGCAAGGGAGAAAAAGTAGGGTTAACTGCAGAGGGAGTGGGAGAATGCAGGCTCCCTGCTCAGCGGGAGGGAATGACATGGAATGTCATGTCATTCAGCCACAAAAAGAATGAAATCTTGTCATTTGCAACAACATGTTTAGAGCTAGAGTGTATAAAACTGAGTGAAGGAAGTCAGTCATAAAAGCCAAATACCATATGATGTCATTCATATGGAATTTAAGAAACAAATGAGCAAAGGGAAAAAAATGAGAGAGACCAATCGAGAAACATTCTTTAACTATACAGAACAGGTGGTTACTTGAGGAGAGGTAGGTGGGGGCGTGGGTGAAATAGGTAATGGGGATTAAAGAGTACACTTATTATGATGAGCACTGAGTAATGTATAGAATTGTTGAATCACTATATTGTATACCTGAAGCTAATGTAACACTGTATATTCATTATACTGGAGTTAAAACAAAATCTTAAAAAATAGAGCCTCTAATACTTAGGACACAAGGAAAAGCTTATATAAATATGTAACTTTAAAGCAATTAATTAAAATTGCCCTAGAATTAACTAGGAACTGGGTTATAAGAAGTGTTTAATGAGATAGAAACACATGAGTGCAGGGGAACCCTCCTACACTGTTGGTGGGAATGCAAGCTGGTGCAGCCACTCTGGAAAACAGCATGGAGGTTCCTCAAAATGTTGAAAATAGAACTGCCCTATGACCCAGCAATAGCACTAACTGGGTATTTACCCTAAGGATACAAACGTAGTGATCCAAAGGGGCACATGCACCCGAATGTTTATAGCAGCAATGTCCACAATAGCCAAACTATGGAAAGAACCTAGATGTCCATCAACAGATGAATGGATCAAGAAGAGGTGGTATATATACACAATGGAATACTATGCAGCCATCAAAAGAAATGAAATCTTGCCATTTGCGACAACATGGATGGAACTAGAGTGTATCATGCTTAGCGAAATAAGTCAAGCAGAGAAAGACAACTATCATATGATCTCCCTGATATGAGGAAGTGGTGATGCAACATGGGGGCTTAAGTAGGTAGGAGAAGAATCAATGAAACAAGATGGGATTGGGAGGGAGACAAACCATAATCGACTCTTAATCTCACAAAACAAACTGAGGGTTGCTGGGGGGAGGGGGTTTGGGAGAAGGGGGTGGGATTATGGACATTGGGGAGGGTATGTGCTTTGGTGAGTGCTGTGAAGTGTGTAAACCTGGTGATTCACAGACCTGTACCCCTGGGGATAAAAATATATGTTTATAAAAAATTAAAAAATTAAAAAATTAAAAAATTAAAAAAAAATAAACACATGAGTGGTGATCAAGAAAGTGAAGAGACAAAATAGTGACTCCATAACTAGTGGCCTATGGTGGATCTAGAAGGAAAAAAGGGTTGTCAGACGTTGTGGGAGATCTAAGACCAATTTCTGCCATTTTTCCTTAAATTCTAAAGGAAAGTCACTGAAATATATGATATCCTCTGTGGGGCAGAGTGAAATCAAGAAACATATTAAGAGGCTTTAACTAAAATTGAATTTGAGGGTTGCCCTGGGTGGCTCAGTTGGTTAAACATCCGACTCCTGATTTCAGCTCAGGTCATGAGATCAACTCTTGCGTTAGTCTCTGTGTGGAGTCTGCTTGGGTTTTTCTCTACTTCTCCTTCACCCCCTTTCCCCACTCATGTGTTCTCTCTTTTTATCAAATAAATCTTTAAAAATAATAAAATTAAATTTGAAGCTAATAAATATGAGAGTTATAAAGAAAACCAACTGGGTTTGGGGAGTTCTTTAAAAGTAGACTATTTGGTATGAAGCAACAATCCTCATTGGCCTGTTGAGGAAGAGACAGAAAGGTAGTGTACATATACTGAACTTTGAGAGCTGATTCTATAACTATTTATGTTCCATGGAGAAGCTGAAGAAAAAACATTTGAGGGTGAAGGTTATGGTCCCTTTGGGTTTGGGGTATGGGTATTTGAAATACCCAAAGGAGCAAATTTGACAGAATCATGAAATAAACTAAGAAATTGTTTGATCATAGTGAAAAATGTCAACTGGCCTTCTGTGATTATTGTTCAGTAAAGCAGATGAAATTTATTAAGGATTCAAAAATTTTAATAATACAATAAACAAGTTTGACCTGATTAAAGTATATTGCACTATACTGAACCTAAGCGTTACATATGAAACTAAAATAAATTAATCTCAAAGAAAGTTTTAACAAATATGAAACATTTTAATCGATTAAATCTGATGCCTAGTAAGGAATAATACTTTTGAAAAGGTACATTAAATAATTTAAAAATTTTACAAAGTGGGAAATATTTCTAATGAATAATTAGAATTTTTTAGACAGGGGAAAAAAGATAACTGCAAATTCTCATACTAGAGGAGAAAATGCCTGACAGTATGTATGCTAGATGTCAAACTCTGGAATTTATAAAAATAAACATTTGAGCAATGTAGCTAATATATAATAATAAAATGTAATAAAATTTAGAACTGATATTAAATGTAATATAATAAAAATAATGGAATTAATAATAAAATAGTATTAGTGCAATGTTGAGAAAAAATGTTTAGACACTTAAACAATAGTAAGAATAAATAGTATAAACTAAAATCTTGAATGAGTGTCGAATTTTGTTGAATACATTTTCTGAATTACATATTTTTTATGTTGTAAAATTGTGTAGTTTTTAAAAATTTTAAAATTTTATTATGTTACCCTAATCATCATTCAGTACATCATTAGTTTTCGATGTAGTGTTCCATAATTCATTGTTTGTGTATAACACCTAGTGCTCTGTGCAATACGTGCATGCCCTCCTTAATACCCATCACTGGGCTAACCCATCCCCCCACCCTCTTCCCCTCTGAAACCCTCAATTTGTTTCCTATAGTCCATGGTCTCTCATGGTTCATCTCCCCCTCTGATTCCCCCCTCTTTGTTTTTCCCTTTCTTCTCCTAATCTCCTCCATACTATTCCTCATGTTCCACATATAAGTGAAACCATCTGATAATTGTCTTTCTCTGCTTGTCTTACTTCACTTGGCCTAATCCCCTCCAGTTCCATCCAGGTCAATGCAAATGGTGGTATTCGTCCTTTCTGATGGCTGAGTAATATTCCATTGTATGTATGGACCACATCTTCCTTTTTTTAAAAATTTATTTTTTATTTTCAGCATAACAGTATTCATTATTTTTGCACCACACCCAGTGCTCCATGCAATCTGTGCCCTCTATAATACCCACCACCTGGTACCCCGACCTCCCACCCCCCCCGCCCCTTCAAAACCCTCAGATTGTTTTTCAGAGTCCATAGTCTCTCATGGTTCACCTCCCCTTCCAATTTTCGCCAACTCCCTTCTCCTCTCTAACACCCCTTGTCCTCCATGTTATTTGTTATGCTCCACAAATAAGTGAAACCATATGATAATTGACTCTCTCTGCTTGACTGATTTCATCAGCATAATCTCTTCCAGTCCCGTCCATGTTGCTACAAAAGTTGGGTATTTGTCCTTTCTGATGGAGGCATAACACTTCATAGTGTATATGGAACATTTTCCTTACCCATTCATCCGTTGAAGGGCATCTTGGTTCTTTCCACAGTTTGGCGACCGTGGCCATTGCTGCTATAAACATTGGGGTACAGATGGCCCTTCTTTTCACTACATCTGTATCTTTGGGGGTAAATACCCAGGCGTGCAATTGCTGGGTCATAGGTTAGCTCTATTTTTAACTTTTTGAGGATCATCCATATTGTTTTCCAAAGTGGCTGCACCAACTTGCATTCCCACCAATGGTGTAAGAATGTTCTCCTTTCTCCACATTCTCTCCAACATTTGTTGTTTGTTGCCTTGTCAATCAATTTTTGCCATTCTAACTGGTGTAAGGTGGTATCTCAATGTGGTTTTTTTTTTTTAAAGATTTTATTTATTTATTTGACAGAGAGAGATCACAAGTAGGCAGAAAGGCAGGCAGAGAGAGAGAGAGAGGAGGAAGCAGGCTCCCTGCTGAGCAGAGAGCCTGATGCGGGACTCGATCCCAGGACCCTGAGATCATGACCTGAGCCGAAGGCAGCGGCTTAACCCACTGAGCCACCCAGGCGCCCCTCAATGTGGTTTTGATTTGAATTTCCCTGATGGCTAATGATGATGAACATTTTTTCATGTGTCTGTTAGCCATTTGTATTACTTCATTGGGGAAGTGTCTTTTCATGTCTTCTGCCCACTTTTTGACTTGATTATTTATTTTTTGGGTATTGAGTTTGAGAAATTCTTTATAGATCGTAGATACCAGCCCTTTATCTGTAGTGTCATTTGCAAATATCTTCTCCCATTCCTTGGGTTGCCTCTTTGTTTTGTTGACTGTTTCCTTTGCTGTGCAGAAGCTTTTGATTTTGATGAAGTCCCAACAGTTCATTTTCCTTTTGTTTCCCTTTTCTTTGGAGACATGTCTTGAAAGAAGTTGCTGTGGCTGATGTCGAAGAAATTACTGCCTTGTTCTTCTCTAGGATTTTGATGGATTCCTATCTCACATTGAGGTCATTCATCCATTTTGAGTTTTTCTTTGTGTGTGGTGTAGTAGAATGGTCGAGTTTCATTCTTCTATGTATAGCTGTCCAATTTTCCCAGCACCATTTATTGAAGAGATTGTCTTTTTTTCCATTGGATATTCTTTCCTGCTTTGTCAAAAATTAGTTGACTGTGGAGTTGAGGGTCCATATCTGGGCTCTCTATTCTGTTCCATTGATCTATGTGTCTATTTTTGTGCCAGTACCAAGCTGTCTTGGTGATCACAGCTTTATAACATGTTTCTTGTATATGATATTTTCTCTTTAAAATTTGTCTATTATATAAACAATTTTAATGTAAGGGACATATAGGTAAACTACTCCCAGCAGCTAAAGAATACATATTAGTATATATACATATATTCAGCCATCTTTGCATTTCTGGGATAAAACCTACTTGGTCTTGATGCATTTTTTAAAAGATTTTGATTTATTTGAGAGTGAGAAAGAGAGAGTGAGAATGAGCATGAGCAGGGGGGGATGCAGGGAGAGAGAGAAGCAGATTCCCACTGAGCTGGAAGCCAGATGAGGGGCTTGATCCTGGGATCCTGGGATCATGACCTGAGAGGCAGACACTTAACCGACTGAGCCACCTAGGCACCATTTGATGTATTTTTTTAAAAATTATTTATTTTAGAGAGAGAGAGAGAGAGAGAATAATTGGGAGGGGCAGAGGGAGCAGGAGGTAGAGTGAGAGAGTCTCAAGTGGACTCTGCACTCAGTGTGGAGCTCGATATGTGGCTTAATCCCATGACCCTGAGATCATGACCTGAGCTGAAACCAAGAGTTGGATGCCCAGCTGACAGCATGACCCAGGCGCCCCGATGTATTTTTTATACATCAGTTCTGGATTGAGTTCACTATTTTATTTTTCTAGTTTTTCATTTATGTCCATAAGTAAGATTGACATATAATTTTCTTGTATAATTCTTGTCCATGTTTGGTATGGAGCTTGTATTAGCCTCATAAAATATATAGGACATTCAGATTATTGCAGTGGTTTAATTAAGTTTATTTATTCCCTCCTCTTTTCAAACTCCACCAAAATAATATAAAAAATTAACAGAAATACACCTACAAGGACAGAATATAGGATTAGAGAGGGGTAATACAGGGGCCTTTGCTGAAGTATTTTTAAGATCTAAAGCAAATACAATAAAATGTTAAGCTATGACTAAGCTGGGTTGTAGGTATATGGGTATCCATTATCTTTTCCTTCATAATTTTTAGTTATGAGGAAATATTTATTAATGATAAAATTAAACAAAAAATAAAGAAGTTAGTTTCAGAAAGTTATATGTGCTCTATAAGTACTTCTCAAATTTTGATGTGCATATGAATAACCTAAGGAATTTTATTAAAATTCAGGTACCAAATCCTTGGGTCTGGAATCATTAGGTCCTGAGTTTCTGCATATCTTATAAGCTCCCAAGTGATGTCAATGCCGGTGGTCCATGGACCACTCTTTGAGTAGCAAGATTTTAAGGGAAATTAAACAAGGCAATGTGATAGAGAGTGGCAGGGACAGGAAATAGTTTCTTTAATGAAGGTACTCTTGAACAGCTTCTCTGAACAGTGATATTTGAGTCATTAAAAAGTCTCTAGGAAGGATGTTCTAAGTAGTGCAAAAAGTAAGTACAAAAGCAGTCAGGTGGAAATAACTTCTGGCATTTTCCAGAAACTGAAAAGGCCACTGTGGCCTTCTTCTTTTTCTTTTTTTAAAGATTTTATTTATTTATTCGACAGAGAGAGATCACAAGTAGGCAGAGAGGTAGGCAAAGAGAGAGAGGAGGAAGCAGGCTTCCCACCAAGGAAGGCAGAGTCTTTAACCCTCTGAGCCACCCAGGTGCCCCCCCCCACTGTGGCCTTCTTGAAGGACTTAAGTGTTTGTTCCACAATTCATGTGTAATTAAGTGAAAATATCACATATTTGGAGTCATAAAAACTAGGTTTGGTTTTCATCCCATTAGCTCTGGGACCTCTGTCAAGCCACATAAATATGTATGTTTCATCATAAATATGTGAATATATTTTTAAAAACTTTATTTATTTATTTGACAGAGAGAGGGAGAACAAGCGGGGAGGGGTGTGGGAGAGGAGATGCAGACTCCCTGCTGACCAGGAAGCCCGATGTGGGGCTTGATCCCAGGATCCTGGGATCAGGACCTGAGCTGAAGGCAGATGCCTAATGGACTGAGTCACCCAGGCACACCTAAATATGTAAATGTTAATGATTAATGCATACTCTCCAGTGTTGATGTGGGAATTAAATACAATAAGGTATTAAAAAGCACTTTGTAAATTGCAAAATGCTATACACATATGAGTACAATTATTGCATAATTAAAGTGCTGTCATGTGATCTGAGTCTGCAACAGCTATTTATAGTGGCTTTTATTTTGTGCTCCTATGTTTCTTTTATTATTTTAGACACATGTCAAGTTGCTATAGTCCAACTTGGCCTGTCTGTTGCTGCAGTTCTCTAACAGCACACTACTCTCACTATGCTTCATGTTCTATTTCTGGGTGCACTGGAAATTTTCTTTGACTCATTTGGCTCCTGTTTAACCTACTTTAGCTCATCACAGAGTAACTACTTGGATATTTCAGTGTGATTCACATTTCCTAATCAGAATAGTTGACTTATAGTCAATACTATTTCAGTAAAAACATGTTGACTCCATTCAAAGAGTTGATCCATGCCAATAATGCCTTTAGATAATTCTAACGAAACTTCTCAAGAATCCTGAGAAATCCTCTATAGGGTTAGGTGTTTCAGAATTCTGAGGTCTTAACTCATTTAAAATCTTACAATTCTATATGGCCCCTACAGACTTTCAATAATCGTGTCTTTGAGTATAGAAAACATCTTTAGTGTAAAGAACAGTGGAATAGGAGCCAGGATACCTCTGTTATAATTCTGACTCTAATACTACATGGCCCTGGTCTTTTTTTATCTATTAGGAATGAGGAATACCCCCCCAAATTATTGTTAAGAATGAGCAAAATAATGTGTGAGTGTTTCTGCAAGTATAAAAATTCAAAATATTATTTTGCCACCTTATATGTAACAATCTCTCACAAAATATAATGGTACATAGATTAGTATATATATATATTTTAAAATTAGAGCATTATTGGACAATGCTTTACCTGGATAGAAAGATTCAGTGGCAACACAATTATTTGCCTGTCTTATGTAAAAAGTTTGAATACGCGGCTGTGAATATAAAATTGCAACTGCATCACAGCCTATAGGGTTTTAAACAATGCTGAGAGATGCAGTCTTCCAGAAAACTGGAAGCATTTAAATATTTTGTTCAATGACAGTAGTGATGTAGGAAAAGACATTAGGGTTTGATGCCAATGGCCAAAAAGTAATTCTAGAGACATTGTTGGTACAAGGTGATTTTATTAAAGCACGGGGACAGGACCCATGGGCAGAAAGAGCTGTACCGGGGTAATGAGGACTGGCCCATTATATACTTTCAAGTTGGAAGGGAGTTAGGGATAGTGTAAGCCTCCAAGGTATTTTGGAAACAAGATTTCCAGGATCCAGAGGGGGCTAGCTATTGTTGGAAAGGTCTTTTATTACTGTTTAGTAAAAACTCAGTCACCAGACTCTACAGATGTGTATCTGTGGGTTATATGCTTGAAGCATGATTGCCAACATATATTTGGGGGTGGTGGGGGTAGAGATAAAGGAAGTTTCCAAAGGAATTTTTATATGTTAAAGCAGACTTACAGGATCTTGGGGGTGGGCAGTTCAGATGCCTCTTGCCCTAGCAAAGTATTAACAGGGATGCCACTGAGTTTCTAGAGGAATTTCACTCTGCCTGTTTCAAGGATTTGTTAATGGGTTGTTGATAGTAAGGAAATTTAATAATTTTCTTCTGCCTTTGTTTCTCACATCAGCGAGAAAAGAATAAAAACCTGGGTCCTGTCCCTGTGCTTTGATAAAATCACCTTGTACCAACGATGTCTCTAGAATTACTTTTTGGCCGTTGGCATCAAACTCCAATGTCTTTTCCTACATCACTACTGTCATCAATAAAAACTATGGGCTTCTCTACATACATCTTCATTTTACTATCTGTCAGCCAATCTAGCTGCTTTGCAATAATTCGGGATGCTGCAGAAATCAAATGGAAGAGCTAGAAAGTGAGGCAAATTAGCAAAGATATGTGTGTGTTTGTGCGTGTGTGTGTAAAGACCAACAGACCAAAGGAAAAGTGCCCCCAAGGTTTGCGCAAAAGTTAACTATCAGCCTGAAACTCAACCATCAGCCTGAAACCCAGTGTATCTCACGGTTCATTAAGTCTCCACCCTGGGTAAATTAATATCTATAGTTCAATCTACCCTAAGAGTTAGTGCTAAGGAGAGTGAAGAATATGCAAAGGGAGGATGGAGTGAAGCGTTGCACTGAGTTGGAAGCCGTAAGAGAAAAGTGGAATGCTTGGACAAGATAGGGTTGGCAGATTTAGCAGTATTTGGGACATAATTATACTAAAAAAATGATTCGTTTATTTCAAGTGCAAATTTAAGTGCGCATCCTGTATTTTATGTGGCAAATCTAGGAAAACAGAGAAAGACAACGTTATTCTTACATTACCGATTGCGTAAAACCCTCAAAGAACCTCCCTGGAAGATAAAAGGGGTGGAGCCCAAGCGTCTGACTCTCCGCTAAGTTATTTCCGGTCTGGGGCCCTGAGAAAAAGAGAGGGAGGTGAGAGATTAAGGTTGCTGAGTTGGGTCCGCCAGCGTCCCACAATCCTTTGCCCTCGGTTCCTCTTTCCTCGCTCAAGATGGCGCTGCTCGCGATACAATCTTCACGCTGGGCAGCCGCCGGGGCCGCTTTCGAAAAACGCCGGCATGCCGTGTTTCTGATCCGACATCTAGTCTCTGTCCGTGGCGCAGGTTCTCAGTGGAGATCACGGCAGCTCGGCGTTTCGGGAACCGCTCGAATTTCCCAGGTGAGATGCCATCACATGGTAGAGTAGGGTGAAGGACAAAGGGACCTACAGGGAAAAGTTTGCCCTCGTGGCCTTGGGTCAGAGAGAACTCCAAGAGGAAAGGTTGTCAGTGCTAACTCGGAAGTGAAGGAAATTGGGGTTAGTAATTTGAGGAAAGGGTGAAGAAAACCTTTTTGGCATAGCCCACGGGAATGAAACGGAAGGTTTTGGTCAGAGGGCACCTAAGCGCTAGTGACTCTCGCAGGATTTACATTTTTTTTTCTTCTGAGTTTAAGAGATGTGGTAGACAGGATTCCCAGATTGCTTATCCTTCTAAATGTAAGGAAAACTGAGCTGCTTCCCAGAGTTAGTAATGGAATTTGTGACCAGTATGCCCATGGTTCAGATTTTACTCATTTGGTTGAAAGTAGCAGTTAGGGGAACACTGTAAGATGACAGCAAAGCTACGTGTAAACAAGAGGCAAATTGATTTGGCAGCAGTTAACTCTCCGCTGACAGTGGTTCCTGATAAGCCGAAACTGTAACTGTCTTTCTCTCCAAAACATTGACCGCCTTAAATTCATATGTAAACACGATTGTCCTTTGATCTGAGAAGAGTGTTCTGTTCTTTGGAAATCATAAAGCTGGTTATCTTTAATGTAGTTTTTGTGATAGTGCCTCTTAATATCTGTCTGTTGTTATCCCTCACTCAGCAGTTTCAAATAAATTATTTGTACTTTAGTGTATCATTCATTTACTATATGTTGGCAAAAAGTTTAATTCCCATTCAGTGATACTTGTTCATCAGTATCACTGAAGTATTTTCAGTTTTGTATGAGAAGCACCCTCATAAATTTTGATTCTGCGTGAACATATATTTAATATCTACTGTGTACATAGGGCTACGCTCAATAATGGAGGTACCAAGAGAAACATAAATTAATGCCTACAAGATTGATCAATTTAGTTAGGGAGAGGCAATCTATGCATTATAAGGATAACTAAAAAACAGTGTAGGTTAAATATCAAATGAACAGTATAAACAATAAGAACAATAAACATATAGAGGAAATGGTGGTAATTAAGGACCAGATCACAGAGAGGATCTCATGCTGGTGATAGAAATGGGGAGAACATTTTAAGCAGGGAGACTATCGAATGACACTAGGCATGTGGAGTGCTGGAGAAATTGTATCTATTTTTTCGTCCAGTAATTACTGAACACCTTTACAGCAGTGAACAGAATAAAATACAGGCCAGCTCTTAAAGAGTTTAAAATCTAGTAAGGGAAAAAGGTAAATAAACAGGCAAATATAATTCAGTAGTGCAATGATGGGGAGGGTAGAGAGTACTGGAAGAGTGTATGGGAAAGGCATCAAGTCTAATTTTGAGGTGGGAAAAATGCCTTGAATAACTGATATCTAAACTAAGCCAAGACCTTAAAAATGAAGAGAAATTAGCTAAAGAGGGAATAGTGTGTGCAGAGGCCCACAGGGAAGAGAGAACATGGACTTTTTGTAGAACTACATATAGTTTTAGGTTACTGAGGAGTTTAGGATAAAAGTGGCACCTTAGGCTAGGGGAGCAATCCAGATCATTTTAATAAAGTTTTAAAAACACTTTATAGTTGAAACTTTGGAACACATGATTTCTTGGGAACCATTCTTGTTCTGTAGTCCTCTAAAAAGTCTGATGAAGTTAAGATAAAATTTGTAGGACTTTGTCAGGCCGGGAGGGTGAGGGGGCTGGAGAAGTTACTGTATTTTCAGAAGAAGTAATGGAAATAAAAAATTAGCCTTCTCTGTTTTCATGAACACTGTCCCCAAAACTTTCTTCCTTATTGTCTTTGTACATTTTACCATTCCTTTTGGTTACCATTTCCAAAGTGAAAAACAAGGGAAAGATGTTACTTTTGTTTTCTACTTCTTAAAGGCATGGAACTCTTGCCATAATTAAAAAAAAAGATTTAATGGAAAGATGAAGGAATGGTTATAAGGGTTTTAGCAGAACCTGATATAGCCTAAGGCATCTTCATATAGTGATCTGTGATTAAGATTACAAAATAGAGGCTTCTGGTAGTGTAGTCAGTTGAGCATTTGACTTTTGGTTTTTGCTCAGGTCATGATCACCGGGTCCAGAGACTGAGCCCTGCTTTGGACTCTGTTTGGCATCTGCTTGGGTTTCTATCTGCCTCTCCCTCTGCCCTTCCCCTCTCAAATAAAGAAATAAATCTTTAAGGAAAGATTACAAAATAAATATTAATATATATTTTTAGGATAGTCGTTAGTAAATAGCATAATATTTTAGAGCTGAAAAGAACCTTAGTGCAGTGTTAATGAAATCATGTTAATAGTTTGGATAAGCACTTTTGAAATATGAAATTCAGTGGAATAAGAAAGAAAATATCAGTGCTTTATACATATTAGGGGAAGTAATGCTTTAGGTAACTGTTGTTTATATGTGTATATATACACTCCTGCATGTATGTGATTACTGGGATGTATTATAAAATGTGTTTTTCATACAGGGATGATACTCTAGAACTAAGCTGTGCAGTATGGTAGTCACTAGCTTCGTGTGGCTGTTTAAATTTAAATTAAATTAAAAATGTAATTCCTTGGTTGCATTAGCTGCATTTCAAGGGCTAAAATGGCACATAGGTATGGGACATTTCCATCATTGCAGAAAGTTCTGTTCAGTGTTACTTTAGAGAAGATCATATCTAGCCTTTGGATTTTACAGATGAGGTAACTAAATCCTAGTATAGATAAATGACAGTCTTTAAGGCCACTCATTCATTTATGGCCTTCTGTGTGTCAAGTTATTTATATGAAGGTAAATAAGATTCTGGCAGACATTAAGCATACAATAAATGTTGAATTGTAAAGATATACTTTTTAAAGATTCTATTTATTTGAGAGAGAGAGTGAGGGAGGAGGGTCCCGCTGAGCTGGGAGCCCATCACAGAGACTCCAGGATCATGACCTGAGCTGAAGGAAGATGCTTAATAGACTGAACCACTCATGTGCCCTGTAAATATACTTCTACTGGAGCACTGTTAATAGAGGGAAATAACCTTAAACATAAAAGTTTTTTTAATTAAAATGGTTAGTATGATAAGATTTAAATTGTAATGATTTATTATGCAGTTGCCTCTTTACTACATTAGTTAATATTAAAAAGACATGAATTTTGAGTGATACAATTTTTTCATCAATATTTATGTGGTAGAAACTGAGGTATCATATAGTTAGTCCACAGCACTTTTTATCTAAGTTTAAAAAATTCTTAATTCTTGATCCTGACACTGATCATATATTTTTCTTCTTTTGTTCTTTTAAAACATCTTTTTTGAGATTAATTCACATACTGTATAATTCACCCATTTAAAGTGTGCAATTCAGTAGAGTGTGAAGTGTTCTCTAATTTTTGGTTTTGATTCGTGTTTCCCTGTTGACAAAAGACACTGAACATCTATCCATGTGCTTATTGGCCATTTAAATCTCTTTTTGAGGAATGTCTCTTCAGATCTTTTGCCCATTTTTTAATTGGGTCTTTTTATTATTGAGATGTCAGAGTTCTTTATATATTACAGATTCAGGTTCTTTATCGTACATGTGATTTGCAAATATTTTCTCCCATTCTGTGAGTTATCTTTTGACTTCCTAGATAATGTCCTTTGAAGCGCAAAAGCTTTTCATTTTGATAAAGTCAAATTTATCTGTTTTTTTTCTTTTGTTGCTCATACTTTTTTGTGTTATAGCTAAGAATCCATTGCCAAATCTGAGGTCATGAAGATTTACTATGTTTTCTTCTAAGAATTTTATAATGTAATCCTAGTGAGATATAGAAACATCGCTCTTGTTTAGTTCTAGTTGCATTTCCCCACTTTGTTTTAATATATATTACACTTAAAAATGTTACAGTCCTAACAATATGGATATATAATTTATGACTTTAAAAGAAGCTGAAAGAAGAAAGGAAGGCAAGTAAATATTTATGTTGTTACACTAGCCTTTGTATTTATCATTTCTAGTTCTCTTCGTTTCTTCTCTTGTGTTTGATTTACCATCTTGAGTCATTTTCTTATCCCACTATAGCTGTGCTCCCACCTATCTCCTGTGTGATATTATTGGCAAGTATATTGCATCTCTATATGTCATAGGCTCAACAATTAATTTTATCCATACTATTTTATACAGTTGCTTTTTAAATTGGTTCAAAGAAGAAGCTAAAAAAACTGTGCATTTATACATTCTGGTGCTCTTTGTTTTGGAGTGTGTGTGTGTGTGTGTGTGTGTGTGTATGTACATGTGTGCATGCATATTTGGGCTATAGTCTGAGATCACTTGTTTTCAGCCTAAAGAACTTCTTTTAGTATTTCTTGTAAGGCGTGTGTAAACACATTTTCCCAGTTTTCGTTTATCTGCAAATGTTTTTGTTTTGTCTTCATTTTTGAACAGTATATTTTCTGGATATAGGATTCTTGCTTGACAATTTTTTTTTTGAGTGCTTTGAATATTATCCAACTGCCTTCCGGACTACACATTGTTTTGCTAAGAAATCAGCTGTTAATCTTATTGGGGTCCTCTTGTAGGGAAGGAGTCTTTTTTCCTCTTGCTACTTTCAAGATGTTCCCCTTGTTTCGCTTTTAATGTTTTTACTATAATGTGTCTGTGAATCTCTTTATATGTTTCTTCCTTGGAGTTTGTTGCACTTTCTGGATGTGTAAGTTGCATTTTAATATGTAAGTTCTTTTTAATAAGCTTTGGAAATTTTCAGCCATTATTTCATCAAGTAGTTTTTCTTTCCCTTTATCGTTCTCCTTTTCTTCTGAAACAGTCATTATCCATATGTTCGTTTGCTTAATAATGGCCCTCATTTCTCTGAAGCTGTGTTCATTTTTCTTCAGTCTTTTTTTAATCTTTGTTCTTCATATTGGATAATCCCTATTGTTCTGTCTTCAAGTTTACTAATTATTTCTTCTGCCAATTCACATCTGCTGTCAGTCCCCTCTAGTGAATAGTTCATTTTAGTTACTATAACTTTCAACTCTAGAATTTCCATTTAGTTTCATTAAAATAATTCTTACTTGTTTATTGATATTCTCTATGTAATGTTACATTGTCATCACACCTTTTATTTCTTTAACATGGTTTCCTTGAGTCTTTGGACATATTTATAATGATTACTTTGAAGGCTTTTTCTTTGCAGTCTGACATTTGGTCAAAACCACAGGCAGTTTCTCTTGCCTGCTTTTTCCCAGGGTATAGGTTATACTTCCTTGTTTCTTTGCATGTCTTGCAATTTTTTGGGAAACTGGACATTTTAGATAATGTAGTAACGTGGGGTACCGGTCCCCTTCTTCCCAGAGCTTGTTATTGTTATTTACTTGATTTTATATTTTGTTAAGGACTAGCTGGACTATTTTAGTGATGTCTTTCTTCACTCTCCTCCTTGCTGCCTACTTTGCCTCTAATGTTGCTCCTTAAGGGGTGTAACCTTGAGTATGTCCATAGTTACCTTGGGATGACAGTGGTTTTGCTGGGGATTTCTGTCTCTTTCCCAGTTATGTTCCATTAGTTGCTGGCAGATTGTACTGCTGTTTTCAAAAGTGCCCTGGGGCAAAAATTGTTCCACAGACTAAATCAATCAAATTGGTGTTGCTTTGAAGTGATAGTTCCTGAGGACAACGTTTGAGACTTTATCTGATTCCAGGCGGGCTCTTCCAAGCTACCTGCCTTCTTGCTTTTCTGGTTCTCGGGCAAACCAGCTGACCCACAGTTTAGCTTCTGTGGCTGATGATTCCATCAGTTTTTTCCCACTTGGCCTTTCACAAGAGCCTCCACTGTTTTTGAGAGCAAACTGAGGCATGGACTTCTCCACATTAAGTCAATTCCTGTGGGAAGAGATGAGGAGCTATATGTTTTAGGGTCTTCTCCTGCCAAGCAGAAATCTGCCAGCCACGGGTCTGAAGCTGGGGGTGGGGACAGTGGTGGCCTCTCTCTGAGTGATACCCCCACCTTAGGAGTTGAGTGCTAGTGGGGAGTAAGAGGAGTTCTTTTTGGCATGCTTCTCCTGATATGGAACCAGCCTCTTAGAAGTCAGGGTTAGGGCGATTGGGCCTTCAACAATCAAGTATTTTCAGTGGCACCACACTCAAGGTGAAGCTTTGTCCCTTCTGTGGGGATATGTGGAAGAAGGGAGCCCCTCCTTCTTGACCACATTAGCCCAGAAGCTAGTTTCAGCAGTAGGTCACTGGGGGAAAGATGAGAGAAATGCTGATGTCCTGTCATTCCCAGGAAGATAGTCTTCTGACTTGGAGCTCATGTTATTTCATTTTGCTGTATGCCCCAGGACCATTTCTAGGGGTGGTAAATGGTGGTCCTTTTGTAACTTGCCGGTTTTGCTGAGAAATGGGTCTAAGGAGATCTTATGTTGTATGCTAGAAGTGAAACTCTCTTCATTTGATTCTGACTGGCTTGTGTTCTTTGGTTTATACTCCATGCAGCAGAATGGTCTGTCCTTTCTGTTTGATTTTTAGAAGATATTCCCATTGAGGACTATCTGGCATACCTTTTACTTTAGTGTAGTTACCTTGTGTATTCTATTTAGTAGTTCTTTTGGATAGGTACTTTTTTTTTTCATTTGTCGGTTCACATTTCATTTGTTTTCATCATGGACAAAGGATGAGAGCTTTAATATTTCCCGGTAGTAAATTTCCCCTTCTTGCAGTCCCACTGCTCACTGGCTGCTGCTAAGAGACTTTACTTCTGGCCTTCCTATTAATTGAAGTAGATTATAACAACAGTAGTGAAACAATCCTCCTACTTTGCTTTTTAGAGATCCTGGTTTTAAGATACAGGTTTTATATTATAAGATGCATATCAAGAAATGACAGTGATTACTGAGAAGACATAAAATGTAACCAGAAAATCAAGAACAGAACTTAAGAGGAGAAAATTAAGGGTACTTTTAAGGGGATGTTGCGTGGAACTTAAAAGAGGGCGAGAGGTGATTCAGTGACATTTAAAGTACCTGAAGGGCATTTTTTTTAAATTAAAGGTTTTCCTTCTAGTAGTTCAGTGATACCTGAATTTACCTGGAATATTAGTTTATAAAAAGAGACATAGACTTCAGTTGTAAGAAGAGGGATTTAATGTGCATATAAAAAAGAATTTCTTAAATTAATAATCTTTTTATTGGAAGAGCAAGGAAGACTTTAACCTAAGGGGCAGAATGAATAACCATTAATTATAATTTAGATATCTTCTTGAAGATAGAACTGACTTAAATTTATATCATTCAGGATCAAAACTGACTTTAATAGGGGTGATTTGGCAGAAAGAACATTGGTAAACAGAAGAGTTGGATTCTAGTCTTAACTTTGGTGTTAGGAGAACTAGAACAAATCATTAAACAATAATTTGCAGTCATTAGAAGAATATAAGTTATTAAGAAACAATGGCCTAGTTTTGAGAAAAGAAAGACCTACCAAACCAGTTCAGTTCTTCATATGAGAGAATGATAAGGTACTTAGAAGCATAGTCTGTCTTGATTTCAGTAAGGCTTTCAGTTATTTTCCTCTATATCATTCTCACCCAATAAGCCAGGAAGGAATGATGTTGTATAATGTTAAGAGGTCTGGAGGTAGTAGTATAGTAGTAAGTAAATCTTACTGGAGAAAATACAGATAATTTGAAGGATTTTGATTTATAAGTATTAAAGAAGATGAACAACTGATATACGAAGGACATAGCATGATATAGTGGAATGAACATTGTCATCAGGACACCTGCCTACCTGAGCTCTATTTCTACTCTTGATTATCTTGGACAGATCACTTGTTCCTTTGGACTTGGTTTCTCTAAAATAAGATTCAGCTACTTGATCTCTAAAGTTTGTCAATTCTTTAGTTTCCTGACTCTAATCTTCTGGGAGTAATCCTTTGTATAAGTAGAACCTCTATGTTACGAGCCTAGTTTATTACTATTACAGGAGCAACATAGGCTACATTTAAATTCATGTAGGTTTTTAATGGAGCAGATTTATATGGTTCTGCCTCTTATAGTACTTGTTGATCTAAGAACAGGAGTAGAAAAAATGAGATTGGTGATGAGTTCAGTATTTGCTAGTGTTGGGGAGATAGAATTAGAGGGGAAGAGTGAGCTAGGTTCTAAAATTATCTGTGAAGATAGAAACAGGTTCTAAGGAGGTAGTGGAGAATGGCAGCAGTGCTGTAAAAGTTGTAAATAAAGATGAAGCATACCTGGACTGTAAATGATAAAGAATGGAAGTATAAAGGTCTTAGTCTGAAGTGGCACTGGGAATTGAGAAGAGGAATTCGGGGGGGGGGTGCCTGGGTGGCTCAGTGGGTTGGGCCTCTGCCTTCGGCTTAGGTCATTATCTCAGGGTCCTGAGATCGAGCCCTGCATTGGGCTCTCTGCTCAGTGGAAAGCCTGCTTCCCCCTCTCTCTATACTTGCCTTTCTGCCTACTTGTGATCTCTGTCAAATAAATAAATAAAATCCTTTGAGAAAAGGAGAAGAATAATTCAGAGGATCCCTTATTTGAAAATAGTCAAATAACTAACATTCTTTAAGTCATTGACATAGTTATTTGAATTGGCTATTAAGACTAAAAGGAGGGGGAAGAAAAGTGAAGATTATTTCTAAATTTTCTTTTAGAATACTAGGCCCTTCAAGAATCTGGTAAAAGCCATGAACCTTCTCCCTAGGAAAATGGGCATACACACATACTTCATTCTGCTTGGCAATCCGAGAATCCCTGATAAATATAGTATTTCAGGCTGGGGTTCTCTAATGGAGTTCCTGAGTATCCAGTGGTGGAGTAAAGGGCACTTGTCATTGGGCAGTGGGGGTAGAAGTGGAAGGGAAACTTATTTTGCTTGTATTAAAATTTTGATTAAATGGAAAATATAGTAATACACTGATACTCAGTGTTTATCTGAAAGTTTCCGGTTTTTCAAATAGGAGTATGTTCTTCCCATGTTATAAAGTAGAGTTTAAAATAGAAGCGAAATTGCCTGTTCTGTATATGAACCTTATAGTTTTCCCTCTTTATTTTATTTATAAATTTCCCTTTTTAATTGTACAAAACTGCATCTAATAAAAGCATGAGAAAAATAACCCACAACTTGCCTCTTAAGTAATTTTCCATTTCCCCCTTGAGTTGTAGTTGTTATATGGTTGTAATTTTTACAATGCTGAGATAATTTTAAATTGGTTCTTTTTATTTATAAGCATTATTTTTCTTTGTTCTCAGTGTTTATGAAAATTAGGTCTTTTAATTATTTAATATTTTAGTAGGTATATTTAGTTGTGTGCAAAAGGAGACATTTTTGTTCTTTTGGTTTTCTTCCTTTTCCAGAATTTGTCTACCTAAAGTCCTCATTTATGCTCTCAAGACACCCTTGTAGATTTTAGTACTAGTGAGTAAATATACTTTTCAAGTCTGTTATATTATTATGTCATTTTATCTTCACAGTAACTCTGTGAGGTGGGTGTACATTTCATTGCAATAACTGCAACCTGTCCTGTCCTTTTCATTCTCTCAATTTCTGTTATAGTTTTAGGCCCTTGTAACTTTATGCATGACTTCCTCATTGCTTACAGTTATTTACTACCCTTCCAATCCATCCCATACAACACCTCAAGATTGTTTTTCCTAAAGAACAACTCTAGTTAAGTGTCACTCTTTACTTATGGACTCCAGTGTTCTCTGTATCTTAGCCTAGTCTTCAAAGCCCTTAAGGATCCCCCACATAACTAGCTTGCTAGACACATTGTTAAATATTTTCCTATAAATACCCTGCTTTTCCAGTTACTCTGGATTGCTCCCTGTTCCTTGGACCTTGTGTTTTTCTGTTTTCCTTCATTTATGCCATACTCTCTGTTTGAAATGCCCTCTCTCTAACTCCTCCCAGTTTTTCAGAACTTAGCTCAAGGGCCAGTTTATTCTATAGAACCATTTGTTCTTTTTTTAAAGATTTTTAAAATTTATTTGGGGGCAGGAGAGGGAGAAAGAATCTTAAGTAGACTCCACACTGAGTGCAGAGTCTGACTCGGGGCTCGATCTCATGACCCTGATAGGACGACCTGAGCCATAACCAAGAGTCAGACACTAAACCAACTTGCCACCCAGCTGCCCCAACAACCATTCTTTATAAGCTTGAAAGACATTGATTTCTTCCTCTTTTGAACTCCTGTAACATCTTCTTCTACAAGTAGTTATCATATGTGTCCTGTTAAAGAGATAAGATTTTAGATGCTTAAAAGGCAGATACATTCCAATCATCTCTTTTATCTTCTACAGAGCCAGGAATGGTCTTTTTCATGTAGTAGGCAATCAGAAAATATTTGTGAAATGAATGATTAAACCCTATAACCAAAATAACAACTAAATTTAACATAAAAATAAATAATATTTGTTTTGTTGCTACACATTTGGAATCAAAGCCTCACTTTCTACATAAAATGTTTATTTCAGCAAAATCATAATCAGACTATGGAGTTACTAAGTTTGAGGATAATCTCTTTTTGAGGGAGAGAGAGAGAATGCACTAAAGTCATGGGTAGAAGAAGATAGAAGAATCCCAAGCAGGCTCCACGAGCTCAGTACAAAGCCCCATGCAGGACTCGATCTCATGACTCTGAGATCATGACCTAAGTCGAAATCAAGAGTTGGACGCTTAACCGACTGAGCAACCCAGGCACCCTTGAGGATAACCTCTTAAGTTCATCCATTACATTTCTGTCATTAGGTGGTACTGTGGTAGGGTAGCACTGAATATCAGTTTTTAGTTTGATAACCAAAGCACACATGTTTTTTTATTGCAAAATTTTGGGTTACTTTATTAGTAGGCATCTTTTGCTAAGAAAAAAATAACTCAAGGGACACCTAAGGTGCTCAGTCATTTGAACATCCAACTCCCTGTTTCAACTCAGGTCGTGATCTCAGGGTTGTGAGATTGAGCCCTGTGTCACCCTCCACACTTAGCACAGAATCTGCTTGAGGTTCTGTCTCTCCCTCCCCCCCACTTCACACGTGCTCTCTCTTTCTCTCTCTAAAATGAATAAATAAGTCTTTAAAAAGAGTGACTTACAAGGTGAAGTTCTTTAAAGAATAAGGTAGGGTGCCTGGGTGGCTCAGTGGGTTAAAGCCTCTGCCTTTAGCTCAGATCATGATCCCAGGGTCCTGGGATCGAGTCCTGTGTCAGGCTCCTTACGCAGCAGGGAGCCTGCTTCTCCCTCTCCCTCTGCCTGCTACTCCGCCTGCTCATGCTTGCTCACTCTCTGTCAAATAAGTAAATAAAATTTTTTTAAAAAAGAATAAGATAAAAAATTTTACCCTTTCTAGAAATTTTAAATTTTTTTAAAAAGATTTTATTTATTTATTTGACAGACAGAGATCACAAGTAGGCAGAGAAGCAGGTAGAGAGAGAGGGGGAAGCAGGTTCCCTGCTGCGCAGAGAGCCCAGTGCGATCCGAGGACCCTGGGATAATGACCTGAGTTGAAGGCAGAGGCTTTAACCCACTGAGCCACCCAGGCGCCCCACTCTTTCTAGAAATTTTAACTGCAGGTTATATTTTGGCTCATTTGGTAGTTTTCCAATTAAATTTTCTTTTCCACATCCAGAAGGCAAAGAGATGTTAGAGTGGAGAAACTGTATCCTATAGGGGTATTTTCTTAGATATTGACATTTTAGGAAAGTAGGTTTTTAAACTGCTATCATGCTTTTCAAAGCATAATAAGAAAGTGAAGTTAAGGTTTCTGTTTTGGTTTATTTATCAAATTATTTTTATTGATCTTGAGTAACTTATATTATGACGTCATTGTAATATAGTCATGTTTTTCACTGTGTGAATATTCGCCACGTATGAACTTCATCTACTCTTAACTATGTTGATTTAACAGCTCTGTGTGTGTACATGAATGTTAGTTTTCTAGGGCTTCCATAACAAAGTACCACAGCATGGGTGACTTAAACAACAAATTTTCTCACAGTTCTGGAGGTTAGAATTATGAGATCAGGGTGTTGGTAGGGTTGATTTCTTCTGTGATCTCTCTCTTTGACTTGCAGATGATTGGCTTCTCTGCTTTGACACAGTCTTTCCTCTGTGCTTGTCTGTGTTTTAATTTCTACTAAATACACCAGGGAGATTAGGGCCTACTCTAATGACCTCATTTAACATTAATTACCTCTTTAAAGGCCTGATCATCAAATATAGTCACATTTGAGGTTTTTTGGAGTTAGGATTTAAACAAGAAATTTTGGGAGAGAAAAAGTTCAGTCCATAACTCTGTGTGTGTGTGTGTGTGTGTGTGTCTTTGTGTCCGTCCACATGCTCACAAATACATAGGAAAGTGGAAGGATAAACTTAAACAAAGCTCTGAAGAGCGGATGGGTAGGGAAGCTAAAAGACAGTAAAAAGGACCTTTCACTTGATATTATAGATACATTGTTTGTTATGCTTGTATTTATTTACTCATTTATTACAGAGTGCAAGAGAGAGAGTGCACACGCATGCACATGACCCGATGGGGAGGGTTAAAGGGAGAGGGAGCCCTGATATAGGGCTTGAGCTCAGTCCCTGAGATAATGACCTGAGCTGAAATCAAGTTGGATACTTAACCAACTGAGCCACCCAGACATCCTGATGTGCTTGTTGTTAAAATGAAAAAATCTTACATGTAAACTTTTCAATTGATGATCTGACCTTGTTTGTTTTATTTTTTCTTTCAAGATTTTATTTAAATTCAAATTACTCAATACATAATGTAATATTAGTTTCAGGAGGAGAAGCCAGTGATTCATTGCGTACATAAAATACCTGGAGCTCATCCATCACAAGTGCCTTTCTTAATGCCTTTTGACCTGATCCCCCCCCACTACCTCCCCTCCAGCAACCCCCAGTTTGTTCTATGTAGTTAAGAGTCTCTTATAGTTTCCCTCCTTCTCTGTTTTTATCTTATTTTTCCTTTCTTTCCTCTATGTTCTTCTGTTTTGTTTCTTAAATTCCACATGAGTGAAATCATACAGTATTTGTCTTTCTCTCAGTGACTTATTTCGCTTAGCATAATACACTCTAGTTCCATTCTTTTTCATTGCAAATGGCAAGATTTCATTGTTTTTGATAGCTCAGTAATATTCCATTGTGTGTATATACCACATCTTCTTTATCCATTCATAAGCTGATGAGCATTTGGACTCTTTCCATACTTTGGCTATTGTTGATAGGGCTCCTATAAGCATTGGGGAGCATGTGCCCCTTCAGGTCAGTATTTTATAGCCTTTGGATAAATACCCAGTAGTACAATTGCTGGATCATAGGGTATTTCTCTTTTTAACTTTTTGAGGAACCACTGTACTGTTTTCCAGAATGGCTTCATCAGTTTGCATTCCCACCAACGGTGTAAGAGGGTTCCCTTTTCTTTGCATCCTCACAAAATCTGTCATTTCCTAGGTTGTTGACTTTAGCCATTCTGACTGGTGTGAGGTGGTACCTCATTGTGGTTTTTGATTTATATTTCCCTGATGATGAATGATGTTGAGCATTTTTTTGTGTGTCTGTTTTGGAGAAATGTCTATTCATGTCTTCTGCCCATTTCTTGACTGGATTATTATTTTTTTTTGGGGTGTTGAGTTATAATAAGTTCTTTATAGATTTTGGATTTTAGCCCTTTATCTAATATGTCATTTGCAAATACCTTTGCCCATTCTGTCAGTTGTTTTTTAGTTTTGTTGGTTGTTTCCTTTACTGTGCAGAAGCTTTTCATTGTCATGTAGTCCCAATAGTTCATTTTTGCTTTTGTGTCTCTTGCATTTGGAGGCATTTCTATTAAGTAAGAAGTTGCTACCACCAAGATCAAAGAGGTTGCTGCCTATGTTCTTCTCTAGGATTTTAATGGTTTCCTGTCTCACATTTAGGTCTTTCATCCATTCTAGTCTATTTCTGTGTATGGTGTAAGAAAGTGATCCAGTTTCATTCTTCTGCATGTTGCTGTCCAATTTTCCCAGTATGATTTGTTGAAGAGACCATCTTTTTTCCATTGGATATTCTTTCCTGCTTTGTTGAAGATGAGTTGATCATATAGTAGTGGGTCCATTTATGGGTTCTCTGTTCTGTTCCAGTCACTGGTGTGTCTATTTTTGTGACAATATCATACTGTCTTGATGATTACAGCTTTGTAATGCAAGCTTGAAGACTAGAATTGTGATACCTCCAGCTTTGGTTTTTTTTTCAACATTACTTTGGCTATTTAGGTCTTTCTTGGTTCCATACAAATTTTAGAATTGTTTGTTCTTGCTCTGTGAAAAATACTGGTGTAATTTGATCAGGATTGCATTTTATTTGTAGATTGCTTTGGATAGTATAGACATTTTAAGAATATTTGTTATTCCAGTCCATGCACATGGAATATTTTTGTTTTTTTGTGTCTTCCTCTATTTCTTTTGTAAGTGGTCTGTAGTTTTCAGTTTTCTTACCTCTTTGGTAAGGTTTATTCCTAAGTAGTTTACAGTTTTTGGTGCAGTTGTAAATGGGATTGATTACTTGATTCCTCTTTCTACTGCTTCATTATTGGTGTAGAGAAATGCAACAGATTTCTGTATGTTGATTTTATATCCTGTGACTTTGCTGAATTCAGGTATCAGCACCAGCAGTTTTTTTTGTTGTTTTGTTTTTGTTTTTTTATTTTGGTGGCATCTCTCAGGTTTTCTGCACAGAGTATCAAGTCATCTGTTAAGAGTGAAAGTTTGAGGGGTGCCTGGTGGCTCAATGGGTTAAGCCACTACCTTTGACTCAGGTCATGATCTCAGGGTACTGGGATCGAGCCCCGTATCAGGCTCTCTGCCCAGTATGGAAACTGCTTTCCGCTCTCTCTCTG
This sequence comes from Mustela putorius furo, assembly GCF_011764305.1. Classification (NCBI taxonomy): domain Eukaryota; kingdom Metazoa; phylum Chordata; class Mammalia; order Carnivora; family Mustelidae; genus Mustela; species Mustela putorius. The sequence goes on along the minus strand of NW_025421575.1, from coordinate 1,672,280 downwards.
CCTGCCTCTCTGTCTACTTGTGATCTCTCTCTCTCTCTCAAATAAATAAATAAAATCTTAAAAAAAAAAAGTGAAAGTTTGGGGGCAGCCGAGTGGCTCAGTTGTTAGGCGTCTGCCTTCAGCTTGGATGGTGATCCCAGGGTCCAGGGATCAAGTCCCACACTGGGCTTCCTGCTCAGCAGGGAGCCTGGTTCTCCCTCTCCCACTCCTCCCTGCTTGTGTTACCTCTCTGGCTGTCTCTCTCTGGCAAATAATAAAGAAAATAACAAAAAAAGTGAAAGTTTGACTTCTTCTTTGCAGATTTGGATGCCTTTTATTTCTTTGTGTTGTCTGATTGCTGAGGCTAGGACTTCCAAATATGTGGAACAGCAGTGGTGAGAGTGGACATCCCAGTCTTGTCCTGACCTTAGGAGAAAAGCTCTCGGTTTTTACCCCCTTGAGGATGATTTTAGCTGTGGGTCTTTCATATATGGCCTTTATGATGTTGGGGTGTGTTCCTTCTATCCCTACCTGGTGGAGGGTTTTTATCAAGAAAGGAGGCTGTACTTTGTCATATGCTTTTTCTGAATCGATTAAAGGATTGTATGGTTCCTGTTCTTTATTTTATTAATGTGGTGTATCACATTAATTGATTTGTGGAAGTTGAGCCATCCCCTGAAGCCCAGGAATAAATCCCACTTGATTGTGAAGAATAATCCTTTTTTTTTTTAATTTTTTAAGACTTTATTTATTTATTTGACAGAGAGATCACAAGTAGGCAGAGAGGCAGGCAGAGAGAGAGAGAGAAGGAAGCAGGCTCCCCGCTGAGCAGAGAGCCGAATGCGGGACTCGATCCCAGGACCCGAGATCATGACCCGAGCCGAAGGCAGTGGCCCAACCCATCGAGCCACCCAGGTGCCCAAGAATAATCCTTTTAATGTACTGTTAGATCCTATTAGCTAGTTAGTATCTTGGTGAGAATTTTTATATCCATGTTCATCAGGGATATTGGTCTATACTTTTCTTTTTTGGTGGAGTCTTTACCTGATTTTGGGATCAAGGCAATGCTGGCCCGTGGAATGTGTTTGTAAGTTTTGCTTCAATTTCTATTTTTTGAAATAGCTTCAGAAGAATAGTTGTGAATTTTTCTTTAAATGTTTGGTAAAATTCCCCTGGGAAGCCATCTGGCCCTGGACTCTTGTTTGTTGGGAGATTTTTTATGACTTATTCAATTTCTTTGCTGGTTATAGGTCTGTTCAGATTTTCTATTTCATCCTGTTTCAGTTTTGGTAGTTTATTTCTTTCTAGGAATTTAGCTGTTTCTTCCAGATTGCCTAAGTTGTTGGCATATAATTGCTCATAATATTTTCTTTTAATTGTTTGTATTTCTTCACTGTTGATTGTAATCTCTTTTCTTCCTTTCATGACTTTATGTATTTGGGTCCTTTTTTTCCCTTTTGATAAGGCTGGCTAGGGGTTTATCTATCTTACTAATTATTTCAAAGAACCAGCTACTAGTTTTGTTGATATAGTTTTAAAAAAAATTTCTGTATCATTTTTTTTCTCCTTTGATTTTTATTATTTCCAACCCTCTGCTGGACTTAGCTTTTATTTGCTGTTCTTTTTCAAGCTCTTTTAGGTGTAAGGTTAGCTTATGCATTTGAGACTTTTCTTTCTCGAGGAATTTCTTTATAGCTATATACCTCATCCTTATGACCACATTTGCTACATCCCAAAGCTTTTGGACTGCTGTGTTTACATTTTCATTTGTTTCCTTGTATTTTTAATTTCTTCTCTCATTTCCTGGTTGACCTATCCATTCTTTTAGTAGGATGTTCTTTAACCTCCATGTATTTGCATTCTTCCAAAATTTTTTTCTTGTGGTTGACGTCAAGCTTCATAGTCTTGTGGTCTGTAAATATGCATGGTGATCACAGTCTTTTTGTATCTGTTGAGACTGGTTTGTGACCCATTATGTGATGTTTTCTGGATAATGTTCCATGTTTCTTCAAAAAGAATGTGTATTCTCCTGCTTTAGGATGAAATGCTCTAAAAGTATCTGTTAAGTCCATCGGGTCCAGTGTGTCATTTAAAGCCATTGTTTGCTTGTTGATCTTCGGCCATTGCTGTGAATGGGGTGTTAAAAGTCCCTTACTATTGTATTATTATCAATGAGTTTCTTTAAGTTTTTTAGTAATTTAATTTATATATTTGGGTGCTCCCAGGTTGAGGCATAAATATTTACAGTTCTTAGGTCTTCCTATTGGAAGACCCTTTTATTATGATAATAGTGTCCTTCTTCTCTTATTACTGTGTTTGGTTTAAAAATTATTTTTTCTGATAACAAGGATGGCTACTCCAGCTTTCTTTTGATGTCCATTAACATGATAAATGGCTCTCCACCCCCTCACTTTGTTTCTGGAGGTGTCTTTAGGTTCAAAATGAGTGTTTTCTAAGCATGTTGATAGGTATTGTTTTTTTTTAATCCCTTCTAATACCCTGTGTCTTTGCATTGTGTCATTGAGTCCATTTATATTCAGAGTAATTATTGGTAGATATGAATTATTGGCCATTGTATTAGCTGTAAAATCACTGTTCCTGTTTCTCTGTTCCTTACTAGTCTTTATTGCTTTTGGTCTCTCTTTGCTGTTCAAAGGATCCCCTTTAGTATTTCTATTTTTAATTTTTGTTTTTAAATTTTTAAATAAACATATAATGTGTTTTTATCTCCAGGGGTACAGGTCTGTGACTTGCCAGGTTTACACATTTCACAGTACTCATCATAGCACATACCCTCCCCAATGTCCATATCCCCACCACCCTATCCCGACTCCACTCCCCCCAGAAACCCTCAGTCTGTTTTTTGAGATTGAATCTTTTATGGTTTGTCTCCCTCCCAATCCCATCTTCTTTCATTTATTATTTTCCTACCCCCCAAACCCCCCATGTTGCCTCTCCACTTCCTCATATCAGGGAGATCATAGGATAGTTGTCTTTCTCCGACTTACTCACTTTGCTAAGCATAATACCCTCTAGTTCCATCCACGTTATCACAAATGGCAAGATTTCATTTCTTTTGATGGCTGCATAATATTCCATTGTATATATATATACCACCTCTTCTTTATTCATTCCTCTGTTGATGGACTTCTAGGTTCTTTCCATAGTTTGGCTATTGTGGACATTGCTGCCATAAATATTCGGGTGCACGTGCCCCTTTGGAGCACCACGTTTGTATCTTTAGGATATATACCCAGCAATGCAATCGCTGGATCATAGGGTAGCTCTATTTTCAGGTTTTTGAGGAACCTCCACACTGTTTTCCAGAGTGGTTGCACCAGCTTGCATTCCCACCAGCAGTGTAGGAGGGTTCCCTTTTCTCTGCATCCTCGCCAGCATCTGTCATTTCCTGACTTGTTAATTTTAGCCATTCTGACTAGTGTGAGGTGGAATCTTATTGTGGTTTTGATTTGTATTTCCCTGATGCCAAGAGACGTGGAAAATTTTTTAATGTGTCTGTTGGCCATGTGGATGTCTTCTTTGCAGAAATGTCTGTTCATATCCTCTGCCCATTTCTTGATTGGATTACCCCATTAGTATTTCTTGCAGGACTGGTTTAGTGTTCATGAACTCATTTAGGTTTTGCTTATCTTGGAAATTCTCTCTTTGCTCTTCTGAATGACACCATTTCTGACTATAGTATTCTTGGCTGCATTTTTCCCCCCTTTGAGCATGTTGAACATGCTCAACATGCTCGTGCTACTGCTTTCTGCCCTGCTAACTTTCTGTCTATGGTTTGCTACTAATCTTATGTGTCTAGCATTTTGGGTTAAGAACCTTTTGTCCCTAGTAGCCACTTTCAGAATTCTATGTATTTTGCAGGTTTTGCTCTGATATGACTTAGTGTTTTCATAGGTCACAAAATTCTTTAACATTTCAGTTCTTTTTCCTATTTTATGTGTTATTTTTCATGAAGACCCCAAAAATAAAGGCTTCCTGTTGCTTAGTGGTATGCTGCCTGGTACAGTAGACATTAGCCCCATGTAGGTACTTAAATTTCAATTAAAATTAGTTAAAAATTAAATAAACTTAGTAACTTAGTCACACTAGACATATTTTAAGTGCTCAAAAGCCACATGTGACTGAGTGGTTATTGTATTTGACCACACAGATATAGAACATTTCTGTTATCATAGAAAGTTCTGTTGGACACGGCTGACCAGAAAATAACTTTATGTAGGTGATTGTATTATCAGATTTGTTTTAGGAATATTATTCTGGCTACCGTTTGAAGGATAGTTGGAAAATAAGTTGTAATTGGTGATATGGACATCATTTGGGAGGATATTGAAGTATAGGAGAGAAGTTGTAAGTGCCTGTACTGCCTGTCATGAGAAAGCATTATCAGGATTTTCCACCAATCATTCTTATATCATGACATGATTTTGAAATATTTTTAAATATGATGAAAGGTTCTGAGGAAGAGGAGTACCATTTTGTCTTAGCTACTTTCCTCAGTCTCAGGATCTTTAAGCTAAAAATGGGCTTGTGAAGTGTAAAGGGCTTAAATTTTGCCGTTACAATTTTAGCTAATGCTTCTGTAGAAAACACTATCTCTTGTAATTAGTTTTGTTGGGACTGCCTATAGAACTCATGTGGGTAAGCTACTATCACTTCTATTTCGAATTCCTCTCAAGCAGTCCAGTGACATCCTAACTAATTAGTGACAGAATTGACACTGCAACCCAAGGCTTTTCATTCATCTCTTTCCCTTTCATCTTATCAGCTCTATTTTCACAACTCAAATGGATGCATTTTTCCTCTTATTTGAGATTTATCTAGAATAAATCCTTAGATAAAACTAGATAAAACTATCTTTTAAATGAATTATTTTTTTAAAGATTTTATTTATTTTTGAGAGAGCATGCATGGGAGCATGAATGCGGTGAGGGGCAGAGGGAGTATCAGACTGCCTGCTGAGCAGGGAGCCCAATGCAGGGCTCAATCCCAGGACCCTGGGATCATGACCTGAGATGAAGGCAGACATTTAACCAGCTGAGCCACCAAGGCACCCTTATATGAATTCTTATATATCATTAGCTTAGAGTATTGTAGTACATGCAAAAGTAGCAAAATTATACCACACTAATGTTTGTAGATTTTAGGACCACTTAACACAGCTCTACATTTACAGAAAAGAATATGCTACCATTGTTAGGGTCCGTGATCAAAGGAGAGAGACTGATACAAAGCGAAGGTCAAGCAAAGCTTTATTTCGCGCCAAGCATCAAGAATCAAACTGATGGGTCAGGGCCGTCTCTTGCAAAGAGGCGACCCCTCCCTGCCTCACAGACTAACTTTTATAGAGTAAAGGCCATGTGGTTGAGCCTGGCTACACACAGGTGGCCAATGAGATTACAGTCCACAGAGAAAACTGCATAGTCATGTTAGGTCACACACAGGCGGCCAGTTGAATTACAGTTCACCCTAGTAGATATATGTGTGCCCCACTGATTGGATGTCTCTACCTGGCCTGACCTGCCCTTGTATCTGGGCTTTGCTACCTGGGACTGGTAGCTAGGGAGACAGTATGCACACCCCACTGATTGGCTGTCTCTACCTGGCCTGTCCTACCCTGTATCTGGGCTTTGCAAGTAAGTTCCTCTGGGAGGGGCAGGGTCAATCTAAGTTTACTGCATAGACAACAAAATGGCTCCCTCTGATTAAGTAGGCCCTTACAACCATCATCTTCAGACAGTCCTTTAACAAACACACTGGAGCTACAACCATGAGTGAGGCATAAGTCTTTGCTCTCCAGGAAATCACAGTTTAGAGTAGAAAACAGGTAGCCAACTATTCAAATAAGATATGGTAAATGTTTTCATAGGGGTAATTGCAGGATTATATGGGAGCCCAGAGGTGGAGAACCATCTTCAGCCTGGGGAGGTGAGGGAAGACTTTCCACAGGATTTATAGATGAGTACTGAAGGACTTGTAGGTAGATATTCACTTGATGGATGAATGAGGAAAAAGGGATATTTTAGGCAAAAATATTAAATGACATGTTTTCTTTGGAAAAGCTGTAGTTTGGAGGGTGGATTGGAGGTGGACAAAATTGGAAGTAGAGAGACATTTAGTTTGGATGGAATGTTTAGAGGGTTTAATGGTATGGTGTTTATTCATGCAAATGTACAGTGAATAAAGGAATGTGTCAGTAAATCAAAGGGTATTGGGGAATATTCAGATATTGCATCTGATGATTTTTCATGCATTGCATGAAGCAAGGATTCCAAAACTTTGCCATACATTAGAATCACATGGGTGGCTTTTTAAACTCTCAGTATACATTTTAATTCTTTACACCTATTGTAACCGTTGGCGTTGAGAGCTGAAAATCAGCAGTCTTTATTTTTAAATTTTTACATTTTTTACACTTAATTTTTTAAGTTTTTATTTTAATTTCTGTTAGTTTACCTACACTATTATATTAATTTTTTTTAAACATTATGTACATTACGGTGTACATTATGGTCATTCAGCACTTCCATACAACACCTGGTGCTCATCAAAACAATTGCAATCCTTAATCCCCATCACGTATTTAACCCATCCCCCAACACCTCTCCCCTCTGCTAACCATCAGACTGTTCTCTTGCTTTGTCTCATTTCTTTCCCCTTGGCTTGTTTTGTTTTTTAAATTTGACATATGAGTGAAATCATATGGTATTTGTTTTTTTTCTGACTTATTTTGCTTAGCATTATACACTCTAGCTCCATCTGTGTCATTGCAGATGGCAAGATTTCATTTTTTTATGGCTGAGTAATAGTCTGTTACATGTGTATACCACTGCTTCCATATCTTGGCTGTTGTAAATAATGCTTCTATAAACATAGAGGTACATGTATCCCTTTGAATTAGTGTTCTTGTGTTCTTTAGGTAAATACCCAGCAGTGTGATTGCTCGATCATAACATAGTTGTGTTTTTAACTTTATGAAAAACCTCCATATTGTTTTCCACAGTGGTTGTACCAGTTTGCATTCCCACCAGCAGTGAATAAGTATTCCATTTTCTCCACATCCTCACCATTGCCTTTTGTTTATTGTGTTGTTGATTTTAGCCATTCTGAAAGGTGTGCAGTGATATCTCCTTTTGGTTTTGATTTGGATTTTCTTGATGATGAGTGATTTTTTCATCTTCCGTTTCTTTGGATTTGAATTTTGCATTTTTTGATTTGGATTTTCTTGATGATGAGTGATCTTTTCATCTTTTCCATTTCTTTGTGTGGTCTTGGGTTTTTTCATAAGTGTTCTACAGTTTTCACAGTACAGGTCTTTATATAGTTTTCACAGTACGGGTCTTTTACCTCCTTGGTTAGTTTTATTACTAGGTATCTTATTATTTTTGTGGCAGTTGTAAATGGGATTGATTCCTCAGTTTCTGTGTATGCCCTTTCATTATGGATGTATAGAAATACAACAGATTTCTGTAGATTGATTTTGTATCCTGTGACTTTACTGAATTCATATTATCAGTTGTAGCAGTTTTTTGGTGGAGTCTCTAGGATTTTGTATAAATGATATTTAGTCATCTGCAAATACTGAAAGTTTTACTTCTTCCTTAACAGTTTGGATTCCTTTTATTTTGTTGTCTGATTGCTGTGGCTCAGACTTCCAGTAATGTGTTGAATAAGAGTAGTGAGAATGGACATCCTTGTCTTGTTCCTAACCTGAGAGGAAAAGCTCTCAATTTTTCCCCATTGAGAATAATGTTGGCTGTGGGTACTTCATATGTGACCTTTGTTATGTGGAGGTATGTTCTATCTCACCCTGCTATGTTGACGGTTCTTATTATGAATGGATGTTGTACTTTTGTCAAATGCTTTTTCTGCATCAGTTGATTGATCATATAGTCTTTATCCTTTACCTTATTGATATAATGTCTCACACTGATGATTTGTGAATGTTGAACCCCCTCCACTTACATCCCAGGAGTAAATCCGATTTGACCTTGGTGAATGAATTTTTTAATGTACTGGGTTTGCTGGTATCTTATGGAGAAATTTTTGCATGTGTTTATCAGGGATATTGGCCTCAAGTTTTCTTTTTTAGTGGAGTCTTACCTAGTTTTTATATAAGCATAATGCTGACCTTATAGAATGAATTTGGAAGTTTTTCTTCCTTTTTTATTTTTTTGGAATAGTTTGTGAAGAATAGGTATTCTTTTTTAAATGTTTGGTGGAATTTGCCTGTGAAACTGTTTGGCCCTGGACTTTTGTTTTTTGATTACTAACTCAACTTATGTGCTGGTTTTTGGTGTGTTCAAATTTTCTTCTGTCTTTTGTTTCACTTTCAGTAGTTTATATGTTATAGGAATTTATTTCTTTTAGGTTAGCTAGTTTGTTGGCATATACTTATTCATAATATTCTCTTATGATTTTATTACTGTAGTATTGGTTGTTATTTATCCTCTCTCATCTGTGATTTTATTTGAGTCCTTTCTCTTTTTTCTTCAAGTTTGTCTAGAGGTTTATCTTTTTTTTTCTTCTTTTTCTAAGAAACAGCTCCTGGTTTTATTTATCTGTTCTATTGTGAGTTTGTTTTTTAGTTTCGTTATCATTTATTTTTGTTCTCTTTTATTTATTATTTCCACCCTTCTGCTGTTTTTAGGTTTTGGTTGTTCTTTTTCCAGCTCCTTTAGGTGCAAGTTTAGGCTGTTTATTTGAAATTTTTCTTGTTTCTTTTAGTAGAATTGTACTGGAATAAACTTTCCTCTTAGAACTGCTTTTGCTACATTCCAGAGGTTTTGTATTGTTGTGTTTTCCTTTTCATTTGTTACCATGTATTTTTAACTTTCTTCATTGATTTCTTGGTTGACCCATCACTGTTTAGTAGCATGTTATTTAACCTCCATGTATTTGGTCTTTCTAGATTTTTTATTGTGGTTGATTTCAGATTTCATAGTTGTGGTCAGAAAACATGTGCAGTATGATTTTGATCTTCTGAATTCTTGAGATTTGTTCTGTGGGCTATCATGTGATCTGTTCTAGAGAATGTTCCCTGTGCACCTGAACAGAATGTTTGTTTTGCTGTCTTAGGTTGGAATGTTGTGAATGTATCTGCTAAGTCCATCTTTTCCAGTGTGTTATTCCAAGCCATTGTTTCCTTGTTGATGTTCTATTCAGGGGTGCCTGGGTGACTCGGTTGGGCATCTGACTCTTGGTATTGGCTCAGGTCATGATTTTATGAGTCACAAGATTGAGCCCTGCATCAGGTTCCATGCTCAGTGAGAGTCTGCTTGGATATTTTATCCCTCTACCCCTTCTTCCACTCTTTCTCACTCTCTTTCTCCCAGATAAATGATAAATCTTTAAAAGGAAAGGTGTTCTTTTCATATTGTCTGTTCATTGATGTAAGTGGGGTGTTAAATTTCTCTACTGTTACTATCAGATCTTTTATGTTTGTTATTAACTGTTTTTATGGATTTGGGTGCTCCTGTGTTGGGTACATAAATGTCTACAGTTGTTATACTTTCTTGTTGGATTGTTCCCTTTATTATCAAGTGATGCCTTTCTTGCTTTGGTTCTTGTTACAACTGATGAATAGATAAAGACGTGGTATGTACACACACACACACACACACACACAGGACTATTACTCAGCCATAAAAAAGAATAAAATCTTATCATTTGCAGCAGGTGGGTGGAGCTAGAGAGTATTATCTTAAGCAAAATATCTCAGAGAAAGACAAATAGTATATGATTTCACTCATATGTGGAATTTCAGGAAAAAAAATCAGATGAACATAAGTGAAAAAAAAGAGAGAGTCAAACCATACAACAGACTCTTAACTATAGAGAACAAACTGAAGGTTGCTGTAGGGGAGGAAGGCAGGGGCATAGGTTAAATGGGTGATGGGTATTAAGGAGAGTAGTTGTGATATGCACTGGGTGTTGTATGTAAGTGATAAATCACTAAATTCTACACCTGAAACTGATGTTACACTATATATTAACTATCTGGAACTTAAAAACTTGGGGGAAAAAACTATTCTGGGAAGCCTAATAAAAATTTTAAGTTGCTATGCAGTAAAAATGAATGAATGAATGAATGAATGAATGAATGAATGAGTAAGTGAATGAATGAGTGAAATAATGTGTCTGTTTTGTCAGACTACTCCAGCGTTTTTTTCTATCCATTTTCATAATAGATGTTTCTCTGTCCTTTCAGTTTCAATCTGCAAATGGCTGTAGGTCTAAAATTGGTATCTTTAGTAGGCATATAGATGGGTCCTGTTTTTTAATCCATTCTTCCACCCTGTGTCTTTTGATTTGATCATTCAGTCCATTTACATTCAAAGTAATCATTGGTAGATACTTACTTATTGCCATTTTATTACTATTTTCATCATTGTTTCTGAAAATATTCTTCTCATCTTTTCTTGTTTTTCATTTTTTGCTGATTTCCTTTAGTGATTTATTTGGATTTCTTTCTCTTTATTCTTTGCATATTTATTAGTGGGTTTTGATATATGGATACCATTAGGTTTGTATATAACCTTTTTTGCATTTCAGAGTTCTATATTAAGTTAATGGTTGCTTATGTTTGAACTATTCTTTTTTCCTCTTGTCCCCACATTTTTGGTATGTATTATATTTTATATCCTTTATTGTGAGTTCCTTGCATATTTATTTTTACTGCTTTTGTTTTTACTTCCTTTGTACTATCACTTTTGGTGTTTCCTTTCCACTCCAAAGAGTCCTTTTTAGTATTTCTTGCATAGCTGGTTTAGTGATCACAAACTGCTTTAGTGTTGGTCTGGGAAACTTGATCTCCCCTTCTATTCTGAATGATATCCTTGCTGGATAGAGTATTCTTGGCTGATTTTTCCCATTCAGCACTTTGAATATATCATGACACTCTTTTCTGACTTGCAGTGTTTCTATTCAAAAATATACTGCTAGTAGTCTCTTGCTTTTCCCTTGTGAGTTACTGACATCTTTTCCTTGCAGCTTTGAAGATTTTGGTTTTAATCATTCTGTTTTGCCAACTTAATTACAATATCTCTTGGTTTGGGTCTCCTTTTGTTGATTTTGTTGGGGTTTCTCATCCTTTTGTATCTGGATATCTGTTTCATTTCCCATATAAGGGAAGTTTTCAGCTATTATTTCTTCGAATACATTTTCCCTCTTTTTTTTTCTGTTCTGGGAGTTCTATAATATGAATGTTATTATGTTTGATGGAGTCAGAAATTCACATTCTGGTTTTGTTTTGTCTGATTTTTTCTTTTTTGTTCTTTTTGATTGCTTTCTTTTAGTTTGTCTTCTAAGTCACTAATTTGTTTCTCTGCTTCCATCTTGCTGTTAATTACATCAAGTGTGTTTCTCATTTCATTTATCGTGCCCTTTATCTGTCCTCTGTTATTTCTTGTTTTTTTTTTTTCCTCTGTTATTTCTTATCTGTGTCTCATTCATGTCTTCTATTCTCTTCTCAAGTCTAGTGAGTATCCTGATCATTGCTTCAAATTCTCTATCAGGCCTGTTACTTGTATCTGTTTTGCTTAGTTCTCTGACTGTCCATTGCCCTGTTGTTTTATTTGGGATAAATTTCACTGTCTCAACATTTTGGTTGCCTCTCTGCGTCTGTTGCTATGTAGTAAAAAACTCAGCTTGTCTTCTGCTATTAAAAGTAGTGATTATATGAGGAAGAGGTCTTGGTGTCACTTGCAGAACCTGGCACTTGGGGAGGGTATCCTTTGCGTGTGGTTTATATCCTGGTGTTGTACCTGCATCATTTTTATTTTTTATGTGCACTGACTCTCTGCCTTTTGTGTTCTCGGCTTCCTCTCTGTGGTGTTAGTGGGACCCAAACAGCCCTACTTTTAGGATGCATGCCTGCCAGGAAACTTGGGATTGGGGCCACAGTGTTATCAAATCTGCTCTGGTCCACTAGTCATTTCCCAGATTCCCTGAAATGCTATGGTATTTGGGCAACTGGGGACATGAGGCTGGGTGTGGGGCATGATGGTTCCTAGGGGCACAAGGTTGGGCATGGTGAGGTGAATGGGTACAGCACTCAACAAGTGCTGTGCACCTGGTGGCTGGGCTTTAACAAAATTTGCTCTGAGCCTACGCTTGAGGTTAGCAGGCTTGGAGTGGGTCAGTAGTCAGAAGAACTTGTGGGTGGGACCCACTGCTAGTAGGTTAGGTAGCAAGAGTCTGTGAAGCTCTTGTCTCCTTCAGGTGTCTGTATTAATGCTGGGGGGCAGTGGAGGAAAACGGCACATGCCAACCTCCTCATTTTGGGGGTTAATGCCCAATGCACACTGAAATTAGTTTCCACAGATCTGTCTCCTGTTTGCCTGCAGCACTGTGGAAATTGGTCTTTTTATATTATCTCTCCTCCCAGGCTGCTTTTTTTTTTTTAAGATTTTATTTATTTATTTGACAGAGAGAGATCACCAGTAGTCAGATAGGCAGGCAGAGAGAGGGGGGAAGCAGGCTCCTGCTGAGCAGAGAGCCCGATGTGGGACCCGATCCCAGGACCCTGAGATCATGACCTGAGCCAAAGGCAGCCGCTTAACCTGCTGAGCCAGCCAGGTGCCCCCAGGCTGCTGTCTCTTTTAGGACAGTGACCCAGCTATCACTTTCCCTTCTGGTTTGGAGTGCTGAGTTAGCTGACCTCTAAAGTTCCAGGGGCCGAGATCATTTGGTTTTACAAACTCACAGAATTCAGCCCCTCTGTTTTTTTTTTTTAAATTAAGTTTATTTATTTATTTTCAGAAAAACAGTATTCATTATTTTTTCACCACACCCAGTGCTCCATGCAATCCGTGCCCTCTATAATACCTACCACCTGGTACCCCAACCTCCCAGCCCCTCTGGTTTTAAAGCCAAATACTGTGGAGGTTAGTCTTCCCAGTATGAGTTTGCTGGTGCATAGTCCCATTTCTCTGCCTTCTCTGTGTGCACGGCTCCCTCCCTCTGTTCTTCTGACCTTCATAATGTTTCACATGCAGCATCTTTTCTGTGTGTAGTTGCGGAGATTGTTCTGCCAGTCTTTGAATCACTTTATGGTTCATTTCCTTGGATGTAAATGATATATACTTGAAAATGTGGGACAGAGTGAACTCAGGGTCTTCCTACTCTGCCTTCTTCCCACATTCCTACCCAGCTGATAGTATGAGTTGTTGTATTGGTTTTATAATTGCTGCAATTATATTGCACCACTGTGGTTTTTCTGGGATGAATCCCACCTGGTCATGATGTATAATACTTTTAAAATGTTTCTTAATTCAGTTTGTTAGTTGTTTGTTAAGGCTTTTACATCTATAATAAGGAATTTTGGTGTGTAGTTTTTTCTATTCTTTTAAAAATATTTTATTTATTTATTTGACAGAGAGCGATCACAAGTAGGCAGAGAGGCAGGCAGAGAGAGAGAGAGAGAGGAGGAAGCAGGCTCCCTGCTGAGCAGAGAGCCCGACGTGGGGCTCGATCCCAGGACCCTGAGATCATGACCTGAGCCGAAGGCAGAGGCTTTAACCCACTGAGCCACCCAGGCGCCCCGGTGTGTAGTTTTTTCTAATGTCTTTTTCTGGCTTTAGTATCCAGGTAATGGAGCTTCATGGAATTGGATAGGAAGTATTCACTCAAGATTTAAGTTATTTTTTTCTTTAAATACTTGTAGAAGTCACAGTGAAGCCATATTATCTTAGACTTTTTATTGGGATTCTTTCATTACTGATTTAGTGTCTTTATTTGTTAGGGGTCTGTTCACAGATTTTCTATTTCTTGAAGTAACTTGACTTTAGTAATATATATTTTAATAGGAATTTGTTCTTATTATCTAGTTTATCTTATTTGTTAACATATGGTTTTTTATCCTTGTTATTTCTGTAAGATCGATAATAATGTTTCCTCTTTCATTTTTTATTTTAATTGTGTGCATCTTTTTCTTTTTTTTCATTGTCATTCTAACTAAAAGTTTGTTTCTTTTGTTGATACTTTCAAGAGAATGAACTTTAAAAAATTTTTACTTAGTTAACATACAGTGCAATATTGATTTCTGGAGTAGAATTCAGAGATTGATCACCTACATTCAGCACTCAAGTGCCCTACTTAATACCCTTCATCCATCTGTCCTATACCCCCTCCAGCCTCCCTCCATCAGCCCTCAATTTGTTCTCTATTGTTAAGAGTCTATTATGGTCATTGGGGAGGGTATGTGTTGTAATGAACACTGGGTATTATATAAGATTAATGACACAGACCTGTGCCCCTGAAGCAAATAATACATTATGTTAATTAGCTGAATTTAAATTAAAAAAATAAAAACCTCAAATAAGTAAAAAAAAAAAAGACTCTCTTATGGTTTATTTCCCTTTCACTCTTACCCCTTTCCCATATGTTCTTCTGTTTTCTTTATTAAATTTCACATGGTATTTGTCTTTCTCGGACTTACTTATTTCATTTAGCATAATACATTATAGCTCCATCTGTAGAGTTGACAGCAAGATTTCTTTTTTTTTTTATGTCTGAGTCATATTCCATTGTTTATATATGTACTACAACTTCTTTATCCATTCATCAGTTAATGAACATTGGGGTTCTCTCCATAGTTTGGCTATTCTTGATAATGCTAATATATAAACATCGGGGTGCATGTATACCTTTGAATCTGTATTTTTTATAAAGATTTTATTTATTTGTCAGAGAGAAGGAGAGAGAGCAAGCACAGGCAGACAGAATGGCAGGCAGAGGCAGAGGGAGAAGCAGGCTCCCTGCCGAGCAAGGAACCCGACGTGGGACTCTATCCCAGGATGCTGGGATCATGACCTGAGCCGAAGGCAGCTGCTTAACCAACTGAGCCACCCAGGCGTCCCTGAATCTGTATTTTTGTATCATTTGGATAAATACCTAGTAGCGCAATTGCAGACCATATGGTAGTTCTATTTTTAACTTTTTGAGGAACCTCCATACTGTTTTCCAGAGTAGCCGCTTTGCGTTCTTATCAACAGTGGGAGAGAATTCCCCTTTCTCTGCATCCTTGCCAACACCTGCTGTTTCTTTTGTTATTAATTTTAGGCATCTAATAAGGTAATACCTCATTGTAGTTTTGATTTGTATTTCCCTGGTGATGAGTGATTTTGAGCATTTTTTCATGTGTCTGTTTTGCCATCTGGATATCTTCTTTGGAAAAGTGTCTGTTCACATTTTCTGCCCATTTCTTAACTGGATTTGTTTTTTGGGTCTTGAGTTTGATAAGTTCTTTATAGATTTGGGGTGCTAACCTTTTATCAGATTTTTCATTTGAAAATATATTCTCTCCCTCCATAAGCTGCCTTTTAGTTTTGTTGATTGCTTTCTTTGCTATGCAGAAGCTTTTTATCTTGATGAAGTCCTAATAGTTCATTTATTTTGTTTCCCTTGCCTTCGCCAAAATGTCTAATAAGAAGTTGCTACAGCTGAGGTCAAAGAGGTTGCTGCCTCTGTTCCTTAGGATTTTGGTGGTTCCTTGTCTTATATTTAGGTCTTTCATCCATTTTTAATTTACCCTTGTGTATGGTGTAACAGAGTGGTCCAGTTTCATTCTTCTGCATGTTGTTGTCCAGTTTTCTTAACACCATTTGTTGAAGAGACTGCCTTTTTTCCATTGGATATACTTTCCTGCTTTATTAAAAATTAGTTGACCATATGGTAGTGGTTCCAATTCTCAGTTCTCTGTTCTGTTCCATTGATGTATGTGTGTACTTTTATGCCACTACCATACTGTCTTGATGACTATGGCTTTGTAATATAGCTTGAAATCCAGAATCATGATGCCTCAGGTTTTTTTTTCTTTTTTTTTTTCTTTTCAGCATTGCTTTGGCTATTTGGGGTCTTTTGTGGTTCCATACAAATTTTAGAATTGTTTGTTCTAGCTCTGTGAAAAATGCTGGTGGTATTTTGATAGGCATTGGATTACATGTGTGGATTACATTGGTAATATAGATATTTTAACAATATATGTTCTTCCAGTCCATGAGCTTGGGATGTTTTTCCATTTTTCCTTTGTGTGCTCTTCAATTTCTTTTATAAGTGTTTTATACTGTTCAGAGTAAATATCTTTTACTTTTTTAAGTTAGGTTTATTGCTAGGTATCTTACTATTTTTGGTGCAGTTGTAAATGGGATCAGTTCTTGATTTCTCTTTCTGCTGCTTCATTATTGGTATAGAGAAGTGCAACAGATTTCTGCACATTGCTTTTATATCCTGGAACTTTGCCCGATTCATGTATTAGTTGTGGCAATTTGTTGGAGTCTTTTAGGTTTTCTACATAGTGTCATGTTATCTGCAAATAGTGAAAGTTTGACTATTTCCTTGCCATTTTGGATGCCTTTTTATTTTTTTGTGTTGTCTGATTGCTGATCCTAAGGCCGCTATTAGTGTGTTAAATAGTAATGGTGAGAGGGGACATCCCTGTCTTGTTCCTGACTGTAGGGTAAAGCCTCTCAGTTTTTCCCCAATGAGGATATGAGCTGTGAGTCTTCCATACATGGCCTTTATGATCTTGAGGTATGTTCCACATATCCATCTACTTGTTGAGGTTCCATGTATTTGAGGTCTTTCCAAATTTTTTCTTCTGTTTGACTTCAGGTTTCAATGTTGTGGTCTAAAGATATGCATGGTATGAGATCTGTCTTTTTGTATGTGTTGAGAGCTGATTTGTGACCCAGTATGCAATCTGTTCTGGAGAATGCTCCATGTACATTCACAAAGAATGTGTACTGTGTTGCTTTACAATGAAATGTTCTGAATTTATCTGTTAAGTCCATCTGGTCTAGTGTGTCATTTAATGCCATTGTTTCCTTGTTGATTTTCTGTTTATATGATGTGTCTATTGTTCTAAGTGGGGTGTTAAAGTTCCCTACTATTATTGTATTATTATCAATAAGTTTCTTTATTATTTATGGATTTATATATTTGGGTACTACCAAATTAGGTGTATAAATATTTGGAGTTGTTAGTTCATCTTGATGTATAGACTTCTTAATTATATATTATACCCTTCTTCATTTCTTGTTGCTGTCTTTGTTTTAAAGTCTGGTTTAGCTGATATATGGATGGCTACTCCAGCTTTCTTTTGATGTCCATTTGCATGATAGATAGTTCTCCATTCACTCACTTTCAACTTTCATATGCTTTAGGTCTAAAACATGTCTCTTGTAAAGAAAGCATGTAGATCTTTTTTTCCTATATATTCTGATACCCTATGTCTTTTGATTGGAGCATTTAGCCTGTTTACATTCAGAGTGATTATTGAAAGATAAGAATTTCAATAATTGTCATTGTGTTATCTTAGAGTGGGTATTTCTGATGATGTTCTCTGGTCCTTTCTAATCTTTCTTGCTTTCGTCCTTTTTCCCCCGCTCACAGAATTTTCTTGCAGGGATGGTTTAGTGGTCACAAACTTTAGTTTTTGTTTGTCTGGGAAACACTTTATCTCCCCTATTCTAAATGACAGCTTTGCTGGATAAGGAATTCTTTGTTGTGTATTTTTCCGATTCAGCAATTTGAATGTATCCTTCCATTCTCTTCTGGCTTACCAAGTTTCTGTGGAGAGATCTGCTGTTGATCTGTCTTCCCTTTTAGGTTAAGGGTTTTTTTTTTTTCCCTTAGTGCTTTCAGGATCCTTTACTTGTCTGTGTATTTTGTGAATTTTATTATGATATGCCTTGGTGATCATTGATTTTTCTTTAATTTAATGGGAGTTCTCTGTGCTTCATGGATTTTAATGGCAGTATCCTTCCCCAGAATAGGGGAATTTTCAGGTACACTTTGTTCAAATAAACCTGCCCCTTTTTCTCTCTCTTCATCTTCTGGGACTCCTATGATACAGACGTTATTCTGTTTTAATAAGTTGTTGAAGGGGCGCCTGGGTGGCTCAGTCATTAAGCAGTTGCCTTCGGCTCAGGTCATGATCCCAGAGTCCTGGGATCGAGCCCCACATTGGACTTTCCACTCATCAGGAGGCCTGCTTCTTCCTCTCCCATTCCCCCTGCTTTTGTTCCTTCTCTTGCTGTTTCTCTGTCAAATAATAAATAAAACCTTAAAAAAAGATAATTTCAATGATTGAAGTCCCTAAGTCTCCCTTTGTGATCCATTACCATTGTTTCTCTCTTCTTTTCAGCTTCATTATTTTCCATAATTTTATCTTCTGTATCACTGATTTGTTTCTCTGCTTCATCCATTTTCATTTTTGTGGCCTCCATTTGGGCTTGCATCTCAGTTATAGCAATTTTAATTTTGGCCTGATTAGATTTTAGTTCTTTTATCTCTGCAGCAAGGGAGTCTCTAGTGTCTTCTGTGCTTTTCCAAAGCCCACATAGTATCCATATAATTACTTTAAATTCTGTTTCAGATATCTTACTTGTATCTGCATTGATTAAATCTCTGGCCATCATGTCTTCCTGTTTCTTTTGGGGTGAATTCCTTTGTCTTGTCATTTTGGAGAAAAGAAATTTTAAAAAAGCAACTTTTGTAGCAACATGGACGGGACTGGAATAGATTATGCTGAGTGAAATAAGTCAAGCAGAGAGAGTCAATTATCATATGGTTTCACTTATTTGTGGAGCATAACAAATATCATGGAGGACAAGGGGTGTTAGAGAGGAGAAGGGAGTTGGGGTAAATTGGAAGGGGAGGTGAATCATGAGAGACTATGGACTCTGAAAAACAATCTGAGGGGTTTGAAGTGGTGGGGGTGTGGGAGGTTGAGGTACCAGGTGGTGGGTATAGAGGGCACGGATTGCATGGAGCACTGGGTGTGGTGAAAAAATAATGAATACTGTTTTTCTGAAAATAAATAAATTTTAAAAATTAAAAAAATAAAACAAAAAAAAGTAAGAATAGTAATTTTTTAAAAAAAGAAAATAAGATAAAATAGAATTCATTAAAGGAAACTAGATCCTAGGTGTTTTGGTCTGCTTGTTATGGAAAGCTTGTTACAAAAAAGGTAGAAAGAAAAGAAAAAGAAACAAAGAAAAGCAACAAATTCAAATAATAAAAAACGTTATTTGTGTTTAAAAAAGGAAACAAAAAAAAGCAGACAAAAACAAAAAAACCCAGAAAAGGAAACAAATATCAAACAACAACAAAATACCCAGAAGAAATTAAATCCTGTTTCTTGTAGAGCTGAAGCTTTGTAGCACTGTGTAATCAGCAGACTTGGTGTGGATAAGGGGATTGTGCTGGTTTTTTTTAGGGGAGGGACCTGTTGGTCGGATTCTCAGGTCGGATTCCTTTAGTAGAGTTGTGCCTTCATGGCAGGGGGACAGGGCATGCTAGGTATAGTGGCCTGTTACTTGCTTGGCAATATTTAGCTCATTCAGGTTGTTACAGGGAGAGAAAGGTTTAACAGTGTTATCTTGTCTCTGAAGTGGGAAAATCGGCAGCACACCTCTTTAATGAGCCCTCAGAGACATGTAAACAGTGACCTCTCCTGCATTCCTGGATTCTGTCAGATCCGTGCCTTCACCCTTTCTGTTTTGGAGCTGTCTGCCTGACGAATGGCATAGCCCTCCTATGCTTTTGTTTTGTTTTGTTTTTTGTCAGGCGGAACTGTGTTTCAAAACCCACTTAGTGACCCCTGAGGTGCAGGTCTGCACTGATGCTCTCGGGGAGGGTTTCCCTGCGTTGTGGCCAGTGCTGGCTTGTAGCAAAAGACAGTGGATGGATGGTGCTGTAGTTCAGATTCATGGTGAATTGTAACATACAACCAGTTGCAGGTTTTGTAGACCCCAGCCAGGTCTTTTCCCCTATATTGGTGGGCAGGGCAGCTCAGTGTCACCCACAGGGTCCTTTGCCTTTGCCTACAGAGAGGTCATATCACCACTCCCAAATGCCCTCAAGGTGTTCCTGGTGCTGGCTTGTCCCGGAAGATATTTGGGAGACCATGCAGCCCTTTGGTGTTTATGGAAATTGTAACACACCCTGTGCCTGGGTTTGTAGTCCTCAGCTGGAGTCTTTGTTCCTGTACTGGTGGGCAGGAAAGCTGAATGTCCCCACAGGGTCTTTTGCCCTCAGAGATGCCATAACACCTCTCCCAAATGCATTTCAAGCAGAGGAACCACTTCTCCCCATCTGACCTTGTGGATCTGGAGGCTGCTGGGGCTTAGCTCTGCTCCCCCATTGGAGCATCACTTAGGTTCGCAGGTGCGAACCTGGGTATGTCACAAACTTCTGAAACTTCAGAATATGCACTTTGCTGTTTATAGAAAACTAGCAGTATTGTAACCTTCTCCTTTTCTTCTGTCAGTTGATTTGAGCAGTAGTTTTCTTGTATAGTCGTCTGCATGAGTTTTCATTTTTTTCTCCCATACTTTGTCTCTCTCTCCTCTCTTGCTACTCCGTCTTCGGTCAGTGCTCCCTCACCTGGGGAGTACCCACCACTCTTCTCCTACGTATCAACTTTCCACAGTGCCACTTTCAACACGTGGTTTTTCTGGTTTATAGAAGTGCAGCATTATTCATTAAGACTTCTGATTGATTTCTTGGGTATTTAGAATGATTTAATATTTATCTAGCTGTGTTCAAGTGAGGAGTCAGACTTACAGTCACCTTACTCTGGATGAAGTTTTACTTTCATTGCTGTCTTGTTCTTTTTTCCTTCTTTATCTTCTATTATATCTTTATTGTTTCCTTTCTTCTACTGTGTTTGAATTTAGTTTACTCTTCCTTTCCAGCTTAAGGTGTAAAGTTAGGTTATTTATTGTAAATATGTCTTTGTTTTTCACGTAGGCTTTTAGTGCTATAATTTTCCCTCTGAACACTGCTTTCATTGCATCCCATATGTTCTGATATGTTGGTTTCGTTTTAAAATTTGAGTCATTTTTTTTATAGTTAAATGTATATAACATTTTCCACTCCCACCATTTTGAGGTGTACAGCTCTGTAGCATTAAGTATATTCATCTTATTGTGCAGTGATCACTATCATCTCTCTCCATAACTTTTTATCTTTCCCAACTGATACTCTGTACCCATTAAATACTACTTAATTCTCTTCCCTTCTTTTTCTTGTCTCTGGCAGATACCATTTGACTTTCTGTCTCTATAAATTTGATTATTCTAGGTACTTCATATAAGTGGAATCATAAAATATTTATATTGTCTTTTTTGTGATAGTATTTTTACTTAGAATAATGTTATCAGGGTTCATCCATGTAGCATGTGTCTGAATTTGTTTACTTTTTAAGGCTGTATAGTATTCCATTTTATGCATTTACTGCATTTTGTGGATGATGTGAAATAATGTGAATGTGGATGTACAAGTGTCCGAGTTCCTGCTTTGAATTATTTTGATTATATACCCCCAAAGTGGTACATCTAGATCATATGGTAATCCTGTTTTTAATATTTTGAGGAACCGCTGTGTGTTTTTCACAATGACTACACCATTTACATCCTCACCAGCAGAGCACAAGAGTCAGTTTCTTATTATTCCTGACAACACTGGTTATTTTCTGTTTGTGGGTTTTTTTGTGTGTGTGTGTGTGTTGTTTTAATCATAGCCATCCTAAAGAGTGTGAAGTGGTATCTCATTGTGATTTTGATATGCAGTCCTCGCACGATTCATACATAATTCATAATGTTGAGCATCTCTTCATAAGGTTATTGTCCGTTTTTATGTCTTCTTTGCGGAAATGTATATTGAAATCTTTTCACTCAATTTTTGAGCTTTTCTTTGTTGTTGCCTGCTATAGGAGTTTATAGTGATATAAATGCTTATCAGATACATGATGTGTAAATATTTTCTCCCCTTCCATGGATTGCCTGTTACTCTATTGACAGTATCCTTTTATATGCAAATTTTGAATTGCGATGAAATGCGTAGTTTGTCTCTTTTTCTTTTGTTGCCTGTGTGTTTGGTGTCACATTTAGGAAATCATTGCTTAATCCAATGTGATAAAACCTCCCATTATAATTTCTCCTAAGAGCTTTATAATTTTGGTTGTTATATTTAGGTCTTTGGTCCATTTAAGTTTATTTTTGTATTTGGTATTAGGTAAGGGTCCAGCTTCATTTCTTAAATGTGGACATTTACTTTTGCCATCATAATTTGTTGAAGAGACTGCCCTTTCCCCATTGTATGAATGGTTTTGACACTATTGTCAAAGATCATATGACTATAGATACATAGCTTTATTTCTGGGCCATCTTATGTTCCATTGGTCTATATGTTTATTTTTATGATAGGACCTTACTATTTTGGTTATTGAAGCTTTATAACATATTTTGAAATCAGGAAATATGATACTTCCAGCCTTGTTCTTCTTGCTAAAGATTGCCTTGACTCTTCAGGGCCTTTTGTGGTTCCTTATGAACTCCAGGATTTTATTCTGTGAAAAATGCCATTGGAATTTTAATAGGAATTGCACTGACTCTATAGAAGATTTTGGGTGGTATGGGCATTTTAATAGTATTGGTTTTTCTGAACCATGAACATGATGTCTTTCCATTCATGTCTTCTTTGATTTTTTTCATCAATATTTTAAAGTTTTTAGTATGTAAATTTTTACATATTTGGATCAGTTTATTTGTATTTTAATTTTTTTTGTTCCAATTGTGAATTATTTTCTTAATTAACTACTTGGATAGTTTGATTTTTATTTATGGAAGCATGACTGATTTTTGTGTATTGACTTTGCATCCTGCAACTTTACTCAGTTTGTTTTTTCTAACAGTATTTTTGTTGACCTTTTAGGGTTTTCTATATATCTGATCCTGTCATCTGTAAACAAAGATGATTTTATTTTTTCCTTTCTGATTTGGTTGCCTAATATTATTTCTTTTTCTTGTTTAATTGCTCTGGCTAGGACTCCTAGTACTGTGTTGAGAAGAAGTGGCCAGAGTGGGCATCCTTGCCTTGTATTGAATCTTAAAGGGAAAGCTTTCAGTTTTTCTCCATTGGGTGTGATGTTAGCTGTGAGCTTTTCATATATGGCTTTGTTATGTTAAGTTTCTCCTATGTTTATTTTGTTGAGAAGTTTAATTGTGAGTAGTTGCTGAACTTTGTTAAATTTTTTTTCTGCTTCTACTAAGATGATCATTCTTTTCCCTTCATTTAGTTAATGTGGTCTATCACATTGATTGATTTACTTATACTGAACCATGCTTGTGTCACAGGGATAAATCCCACTTGGTCGAGGTGTATAATCTTTTTACTGTGCTGTTGAATTTGGTTTACTAGTATTTTATTGAGGAATTTTACATCTGTATTCACCAGGAATATTGGCCTGTAGTTTTCTTTCCTTGTAGTATCTTTGGTTTTGGTATCAGTATGATGCTGGCCTCATAGAATAGGTTTGGAAATACTCCTTCAGCTAGTTTTTGGACGAGTTTAAGAATTAGTATGAATTCTTTGCATGCTTTTAAAGTTTATCGTTGTAGCCATCTTGTCTTGGGCTTTTCTTTGTGGGAAGTTTTTGATTCAATAATCAAATTCTATCTCTTATTTGTCATTTCTTTTTAACTTGGTATTGGTATTTTGTATGTTTCTAGGAATTTAGCCATTTTTTCTAGGCTTTTGTTTTCTGACAGTTCACAATAGTCTCTTTTATGTTCCTTTTTATTTGTGAAGGAAATGTAGTATTGTCTATTTTTCTCTTTTTTAGCAAGATTTTATTTATTTATTTAACGGATATATAGAGAGAATACAAATAGGCAAAGTGGCAGGCAGGGGGGGAGGGAGAAGCAGGCTCCCCATCGAGCAAGGAGCCAGATACGGGGCTTGATTCCAGGACCCTGGGATCATAACCTGAGTTGAAGATAGATGCTCAACCAACTGAGCCACCCAGGCGCTCCTGTTTTTCTTATCTTATTTGAGTCTTTTTTCCCCCCTTATTCTAGCCAAGGGTTTTTTAATTTTGTTTTCAAAAAATTAACTGTTTGTTGGGTTTTTTTTCCTCTGCTTCACAATGCTCTATTTGTTTCATTTATGTTCTAGTCATTCCACTGTCTTCAGGTTGGTTTGTTCTTCTTTATCTACCTTGAGGTGTAAAGTAAGGTTGTTTGTTTGAGACTCAGTTCAGGCTGCTCTAATAAAATATCATACATTGGTGGCTTATAAACACCAGACTTTATTTTTCATAGTTCTGAAGCCTGGAAGGTCCAAGATCAAGGTGTTAGGAGATTCAGTGTCTCACCTTCTGGCCCACCTTCTGGTTCATAGATGGCTGTGCTCTTCCTTATATGGTGGAATAGCCTAAGGATTGCTCTCATATCTCCTTCATATATGGGAACTAATCCCATTAATGAGGCTGTACTTTCATGACCTAGTCATCTTTTATTTTTATTTTTTTTAAAATATTTTATTTATTTGACAGACAGAGATCACAAGTAGGCAGACAGGCAGGCAGAGAGAGAGAGAGGAGGAAGCAGGCTCCCTGCAGAGCGGAGAGCCCGATGTGGGACTCGATCCCAGGACCCTGAGATCATGACTCGAGTCGAAGGCAGTGGCTTAACCCACTGAGCCACCCAGGCGCCCCGACCTAGTCATCTTTTAAAGGCCCTACCTGCAAATATCATTGTATTGTGGATTAGGTTTTTTTTTTTTAAAGATTTTATTTATTCATTTGATAGAGAACACAAACAGCACAGCAGACAGAGCAAGAGGGAGAAGCAGCCTTCCCTTGAGCAGGGAGCTTGATCCCAGGATGCTGGGATCATGAGTTGAGCCAAAGGCAGACACTTAACCAAGTGAACCACCCAGGTGCCCTTGGAGTAGGGTTTTTTTTTTTTTTAAAGATTTTATTTATTTATTTGACAGAGAGAGATCACAAGTAAGCAGAGAGGCAGGCAGAGAGACAGAAGAAGAAGCAGGCTCCCCGCTGAACAGAGAGCCTGATGCGGGGCTCGATCCCAGGACCCCGGGATCATGACCTGAGCCAAAGGCAGAGGCTCAACCCACTGAGCCACCCAGGCGCCCCTTTGGAGTAGGTTTTAACATGCATTTGGGTAGGGGGCACAAAAATGCACTCTGTTGCAGAGATCTTCTCTCTTTTTTAATGTTAGGTAAACACTATTGGTCTATATGTTTATTTTTATGATAGGACCATACTTTATGCAACTTTATAGTTGCATCTAACTACTGCTTTTGTTGCGTTGTGTTTTCCTATTTGTTTCAAGGTACTTTCTTTTAAAGGTTTATTTATGTATTGGGGGGACAACTGCACACATGAGTGGGGGGAGGGACAGAGGGAGAGAATCTTCAAGCAGACTCCCTGCTGGGTACAGAGCCGGATAAGGGGCTCCATCTCCTGACCTATGAGATGATGACCTCAGCCAAAACCAAGAGTTGGATGCTTAACTGACTGAGCCCTCCAGGTGCCCCATCTCAGAATGCTTTTTATTTTTTCTTTCCCTGTTTCTTTCCCTCCTTCCTTCCTACCTACCTTCCTTCCTTCCCCACCCTCCTTCTTTTCGCTTCCTTTCCTTCCTTCCTTCCTCTTTTTTTCTTTCTTTCTTTGTAATTGGCATTGTTATGTTAGTTTCAGGTGTATAACATAGAAATCAGCAAGTTTATACATTATGCTCTGTTCATCACAAGTATAGTTACCATTTGTCACAGTACATTGGTATTACAATATCATTGAGTATATTCCTTATGCTGTGTCTTTTATTTTCATGATTTATGCAATACATAACTGGCAGTCTATGTCTCCCACTTCTCTTTACCTCCATCCCCTCTGGAAACCATCAGTTTATTCACTGTATTTATGGGTCTGATTCTGGTTTTGTTTGCTTATTTGTTTGTTGTTCTTTTTTTTTGATCCCACTTATGAGTAAAATCATATGATATTTATCTTTCTCTGTCCGACTTGCTTAGCATAGTACCTTCTGGGCCCATCCATGTTGTCTCATGTTGCCCAATGTCATCCTTTATTATGGCCCTGTAATAATATGGTGTGTGTGTGTGTGTATGTATACCACATCTTTTTTTTTTTACAGGTAATTTTTTATTTTATTTTATTTTTATAAATGCAACAGGTATTTACAGAGAACTCTACAGACGAAGCTCTTCCATGCTGTTCAAAGAAGGCCTTAAGTTAGGAAAACACTTTATGCAAGATCATTCCTAGGTTTGGATTGCCACTTATAATTCAGAGCGACAACGGAGATGCATTTGTGGCAAAAGTCACATAAGCAGTGTTCAAAGCCTTGGGCATTAATGGAAATTAAACTCCTTCCTGAAGACCCAAATAAACTGGAAAAACAGAATAAATGAACATCAAAAAAACGCTGGTTGGACCAGCAAGCCTCTGGTCCAGAGAAGTCCGTGGACAAGTACAAAAGAAATCCGTGGACAAGTACAATAATTTGTTGGTTATAACAGACCTCCCCTAAGGCCCTAGATAAAATAGCATAAGAACAACAAACCAAAGTACAAAAATCCTGGTAACATAGACTATTGGGTTTCAACTTGGAGCTAAAGTTTTCTTTCTTTTTTTTTTTAATATTTTATTAATTTGACACAGAGAGAGAAATCACAAGTAAGCAGAGAGGCAGGCAGAGAGAGGGGAGAAAGCAGGTTTCTTGCGGAGCAGAGAGCCCGACATGGGGCTCTATCCCAAGACCCTGGGATCATGACCTGAGCTGAAGGCAGAGGCTTTAACCCACTGAGCCACCCAGGTGCCCCGCAGCTAAAGTTTTCTAAATGAATGCAAAGAGTTTCCATTCCTTTAATTCTGCTCTTTGCCCCATTTTTTTTTGTTTATTTGTTTTTTGTTTTTTCTTTGTATTTTTCCTTAAATTAATTTATTTATTTTCAGAAGAACAGTATTCATTATTTTTTCCCCACACCCAGTGCTCTATGCAATCCGTGCCCACTATAATACCCAGCACCTGGTACCCCAACCTTCCACCCCCCCACACCTTCAAACCCCTCAGATTGTTTTTCAGAGTCCATAGTCTCTCATGATTCACCTCCCCTTCCAATTTACCCCAACTCCCTTCTGCTCATTAATACCCCTTGTCCTCCATGCTTTTTGTTATGCTCCACAAATCAGTGAAACCATATGATAATTGACTCTCTCTGCTTCACTTATTTCACTCAGCATGATCTCTTCCAGTCCTGTCCATGTTTCTACAAAAGTTGGGTATTCATCCTTTCTGATGGAGGCATAATACTCGATAGTGTATATGGACCACATCTTCCTTATTCAGCGTCCGTTGAAGAACATCTTGGTTCTTTCCATAGTTTGGTGACCGTGGCCATTGCTGCTATAAACATTGGGGTACAGATGGCCCTTCTTTTCACGACATCTGTATTTTTGGGGTAAATGCCCAAGAGTTCAATTGCAGGGTCATAGGAAGTTCTATTTTTAATTTCTTTTTTTTTTAAAAATATTTTATTTATTTATTTGACAGACAGATTACAAGTAGGCAGAGAGGCAGTCAGAGAGAAGAGGAAGCAGGCTCCCCGCTGAGCAGAGAGCCCGATGCGGGGCTTGATCCCAGGACCCTGGGATCACGACCCGAGCTGAAGGCAGAGGCTCTAACCCACTGAGCCACCCAGGCGCCCCTATTTTTAATTTCTTGAGGAATCTCCACACTGTTCTCCAAAGAGGCTGCACCAACTTGCATTCCCACCAACAGTGGAAGAGGGTTCCCCTTTCTCCACATCCTCTCCAACACATGTTGTTTCCTGTTTTGTTAATTTTGGCCATTCTAACTGGAGTAAGGTGATATCTCGATGTGGTTTTAATTTGAATCTCCCTGAGGGCTAGTGATGATGAACATTTTTTCCTGTATCTGATAGCCATTTGTATGTCTTCATTGGAAAAGTGTCTGTTCATATCTTCTGCCCATTTTTTGATATGTTTGCCTGTTTCGTGTGTGTTTAGTTTGAGGAGCTCATTATAGATCCTGGATATCAACCTTTTCTCTGTACTGTCATTTGCAAATATCTTCTCCCATTCCGTGGGTTGCCTCTTTGTTTTTTTGACTGTTTCCTTTGCTGTGCAGAAGCTTTTGATGAAGTCCCAAAAGTTTATTTTCGCTTTTGTTTCCTTTGCCTTTGGAGACATAACTTGAAAGAAGTTGCTGTGGCTATACCACATTTTCTTATTCAGTTATCTATTGATGGACACTTAGGTTGCTTCGGTATCTTGGCTAATATAAATAAAGCTGCTATTAACATAGGAGTGTATTAATCTTTTCAGATTAATGGTTTCATTTGCACTGTGTAAATGCCCAGTAGTAGAATTATTGGGTCAAATGGTATATATAGTTAATTTTTTTAAAACCTCCATATTGTATTCCACAGTGGCTGTACCAACTCACTTTTCCATCAGCAAACAGTTCAGTTTTCTCCACATCCTCATCAGCACTTATTTCTTCTATTCTTGGTTATATTTTTTTATTATTATTTTTTAAAATTTTTTATTTTTTATAAACATATATTTTTATCCCCAGGGGTACAGGTCTGTGAATCGCCAGGTTTACACACTTCACAGCACTCACCAAAGCACATACCCTCCCCAATGTCCATAACTCCACCCTCCTTCTCCCAACCCCCCTCCCCCCAGCAACCCTCAGTTTGTTTTGTGAGATTAAGAGTCACTTATGGTTTGTCTCCCTCCCAATCCCATCTTGTTCCATTGATTCTTCTCCTACCCACTTAAGCCGCCATGTTGCATCACCACTTCCTCATATCAGGGAGATCATATGATAGTTGTCTTTCTCTGCTTGACTTATTTTGCTAAGCATGATATGCTCTAGTTCCATCCATGTTGTCGCAAATGGCAAGATTTCATTTCTTTTGATGGCTGCATAGTATTCCATTGTGTATATAGACCACATCTTCTTGATCCATTCATGTGTTGATGGACATCTAGGTTCTTTCCATAGTTTGGCTATTGTGGATATTGCTGCTATAAACATTCAGGTGCACGTACCCCTTCAGAGCACCACGTTTTTATCTTTAGGGTAAATATCCAGTAGTGCTATTGCTGGGTCATAGGGCAGTTCTATTTTCAACATTTTCAGGAGTGGTTGCTGTTTTCCAGAGGGGTTGCACCCGCTTGCATTCCCACCAACAGTGTAGGAAGGTTCCCCTTTCTCTGCATCCTCGCCAGCATCTGTCATTTCCTGATTTGTTGATTTTAGCCATTCTGACTGGTGTGAGGTAATATCTCATTGTGGTTTTTATTTGTATTTCCCTGATGCCGAGTGATATGGAGCACTTTTTCATGTGTCTGTTGGCCATCTGGATGTCTTCTTTGCAAAAATGTCTGTTCATGTCCTCTGCCCATTTCTTGATTGGATTATTTGTTCTTTAGGTGTTGAGTTTGCTTAGTTCTTTATAGATTCTGGACATTAGGCCTTTATCTGATCTGTCCTTTGCAAATACCTTCTCCCATTCTGTCAGTTGTCTTTTGATTTTGTTCACTGTTTCCTTTGCTGTGCAAAAGCTTGTGATCTTGATAAAATCCCAATAGTTCATTTTTGCCCTTGTTTCCCTCGCCTTTGGCGATGTTCCTAGGAAGATGTTGCTGCGGCTGAGGTCGAAGAGGTTGCTACCTGTGTTCTCCTCAAGGATTTTGATGGATTGCTTTCTCACATTGAGGTCCTTCATCCATTTTGAGTCTATTTTTGTGTGTGGTGTTAGGAAATGGCCCAATTTCATTTTTCTGCATGTGGCTGTCCAATTTTCCCAATACCATTTATTGAAGAGGCTGTCGTTTTTCCATTGGACATTCTTTCCTGCTTTGTCGAAGATTAGTTGGCTGTAGAGTTGAGGGTCTATTTCTGGGCTCTCTATTCTGTTCCATTGATCTATGTGTCTGTTTTTGTGCCAGTACCATGATGTCTTGATGATGACAGCTTTGTAATAGAGCTTGAAGTCTGGAATTGTGAAGCCACCAACTTTGGCTTTCTTTTTCAATATTCTTTTGGCTATTCGAGGTCTTTCTGGTTCCATATAAATTTTAGAATTATTTGTTCCATTTCTTTGAAAAAGATGGATGGTACTTTGATAGGAATTGCATTAAATGTGTAGATTGCTTTAGGTAGCATAGACATTTTCACTGTATTTATTCTTCCAATCCAGGAGCATGGAACATTTTTCCATTTCTTTGTGTCTTCCTCAATTTCTTTTATGAGTACTTTACAGTTTTCTGAGTATAGATTCTGTGCCTCTTTGGTTAGGTTTATTTCTAGGTATCTTATGGTTTGGGGTACAATTGTAAATGGGATTCACTCCTTAATTTTTCTTTCTTCTGTCTTGTTGTTGGTGTAGAGAAATGCAGCTGATTTCTGTGCATTTATTTTATATCCTGACACTTTACTGAATTCCTGTACAAGTTCTAGCAGTTATGGAGTGAAGTCTTTTGAATTTTCCACATATAGGATCATATCATTTGTGGAAAGTGATAGTTTGACTTCTTTGCTGATTTGGATGCCTTTATTCTCCTTTTGTTGTCTGATTACTGAGGCTAGGACTTCTAGTACTATGTGGAATATCAGTGGTGATAATGGACATCCCTTCCGTGTTCCCGACCTTAGCGGAAAAGCTTTCAGTTTTTCCCCATTGAGAATAATATTTGCGGTGGGTTTTTCATATTTGGCTTTGATGATATTGAGGTATGTGCCCTCTATCCCTACACTTTGAAGAGTTTTTATCAGGAAGGGATGCTGTACTTTGTTAAATGCTTTTTCAGCATGTATTGAGAGTATCATATGGTTTTTGTTCTTTCTTTTATTGATGTGTTGTATCACATTGACCGATTTGCGG
Organism: Mustela putorius furo; assembly: GCF_011764305.1. Classification (NCBI taxonomy): domain Eukaryota; kingdom Metazoa; phylum Chordata; class Mammalia; order Carnivora; family Mustelidae; genus Mustela; species Mustela putorius. The sequence continues at coordinate 1,641,530 of NW_025421575.1, read as the reverse complement.
ATGTTGAACCAACCTTGCAGCTATCGAATAAATCCCACTTGGTCATGGTGAATAATCCTTTTAATGTACTGTTGAACCCTATTGGCTAGTATTTTGGTGAGAATTTTTGCATCTGTGTTCATCAAGGATATTGGTCCATAGTTCTCTTTTTTTGATGGGATCTTTGTCTGGTTTTGGGATCAAGGTGATGCTGGTCTCATAAAATGAGTTTGGAAGTTTTCCTTCCATTTCTATTTTTTGGAACAGTTTCAGGAAAATAGGAATTAGTTCTTTTTTAAATGTTTGGTAGAATTCCCACGGGAAAACATCTGGCCCTGGGCTTTTGTTTGTTTGGAGATTTTTAATGACTGTTTCAATCTCCTTACCAGTTATGGGTCTGTTCCGGCTTTCTGTTTCTTCCTGGTTCAGTTGTGGTAGTTTATATGTTTCTAGGAATGCATCTATTTCTTCCAGATTGTTAAATTTGTTGGCGTAGAGTTACTCATAGTATGTTCTTATAATAGTTTGTATTTCTTTGGTGTTAGTTGTGATCTCTACTCTTTCATTCATGATTTTATTTATTTGGGTCCTTTCTCTTTTCTTTTGATGAGTCTGGGCACGGGTTTATCAATTTTATTAATTCTTTGAAAGAACCAGCTCCTAGTTTTGTTGATTTGCTCTATTGTTTTTTTGGTTTCTATTTCATTGATTTCTGCTCTGATTTTTATGATTTCTCTTCTCCTGCTGGGCTTAGGGTTTCTTTCTTGTTCTTTCTCCAGCTCCTTTAGGTGTAGGGTTGGGTTGTGTACCTGAGACCTTTCTTGTTTCTTGAGAATCGCTTGTACCGCTATATATTTTCCTCTCAGGACTGCCTTTGTTGCGTCCCACAGATTTTGAACCGTTGTATTTTCATTATCATTTGTTTCCATGATTTTTTTCAATTCTTCTGTAATTTCCTGGTTGACCCATTCATTCTTTAGAAGGATGCTGTTAGTCTCCATGTATTTGGGTTCTTTCCAAACTTCCTCTTGTGGTTGAGTTCTAGCTTCAGAGCATTGTGGTCTGAAAATATGCAGGGAATGATACCAATCTTTTGATACCGGTTGAGTCCTGATTTAGGACCGAGGATGTGATCTATTCTGGAGAATGTTCCATGTGCACTAGAGAATAATGTGTATTCTGTTGCTTTGGGAGGAAATGTTCTGAATATATCTGTGATGTCCATCTGGTCCAGTATGTCGTTTAAGGCCTTTATTTCCTTGCTGATCTTTTGCTTGGATGATCTGTCCATTTCAGTGAGGGGAGTGTTAAAGTCCCCTACTATTATTGTATTACTGTTGATGTGTTTCTTTGATTTTGTTGTTAATTGGTTTATATAGTTGGCTGCTCCCACGTTGGGGGCATAGATATTTAAAATTGTTAGATCTTCTTGTTGGACAGACCCTTTGAGTATGATATAGTATCCCTCCTCATCTCTTATTATAGTCTTTGGCTTAAAATCTAATTGATCTGTTATAAGGATTGCCACTCCTGCTTTCTTCTGATGTCCATTAGGTAAATTCTTCCCCCCCCCTCACTTTAAATCTGGATGTGTCTTCGGGCTTAAAATGAGTTTCTTGGAGGCAACATATAGATGCGTTTTGTTTTTTTCTCCATTCTGATACACTGTGTCTTTTGATTGGGGCATTTAGCCCATTAACATTCAGGGTAACCATTGGGACATATGAATTTAGTGCCATTGTATTGTCTGTAAGGTGCCTGTTACTGTATATTGTCTCTGTTCCTTACTCTTCTATTACTTCTAGGCTCTCTGTTTGCTTAGAGGACCCCTTTCAATATTTCCTATGGAGCTGGTTTGGTGTTTGCAAATTCTTTCAGTTTTTGTTTGTCCTGGAAGCTTTTAAGCTCTCCTCCTATTTTCAATGATATACTAGGTGGATATAGTATTCTTGGCTGCATGTTTTTCTCGTTTAGTGCTCTGAAAATATCATGCCAGCTCTTTCTGGCCTGCTAGGTCTCTGTGGATAAGTCAGCTGCCAATCTAATATTTTTACCTTGTATGTTACAGACTTCTTTTTCTGGGCTGCTTTCAGGATTTTCTCTTTGTCATTAAGACTTGTAAATTTTACTATTAGGTGACAGTGTGTGGGCCTATTCTTAATGATTTTGAGGGGCGTTCTCTAAACCTCCTTAATTTTGATGCTCGTTCCCTTTGCCATATTGGGGAAATTCTCCCCAATAATTCTCTTCATTATACCTTCTGCTCCCCTCTCTCTTTCTTCTTTTTCTGGAATCCCAATTATTCTAATGTTGTTTCGTCTTATGGTGTCACTTATCTCTCGAATTCTCCCCTCATGGTCCAGTGGCTATTTGTCCCTCTTTTGCTCATCTTCTTCATTCTCTGTCATTTGGTCTTCTATATCACGAATTCTTTCTTCTGCATCATTTTTCCTAGCAGTGAGAGCCTTCATTTTTGATTGCACCTCATTAATAGCTTTTTTGATTTCAACTTGGTTAGATTTTAGTTCTTTTATTTCTCCAGAAGGTGCTTTTATAGCTCCCGAGAGGGTTTCTCTAATATCTTCCATGCCTTTTTCGAGCCTGGCTAGAATCTTGAGAATTGTCATTCTGAACTCTAGATCTGACATATTACCAATGTCTGTATTGATTAGGTCCCTAGCCTTCGGTACTGCCTCTTGTTTTTTTTTTTTTTTTTTGTGGTGAATTTTTCCGCCTTGTCATTTTGTCCAGATAAGAGTATATGAAGGAGCAAGGAATACTAAAAGGGTGGCAACAACCCCAGGAAAATATGCTTTAACCAAATCAGAAGAGATCCCAAATCATGAGCGGGGAGAAAGGGGATAAAAAGAGGTTCAAAAAGAAAGAATGAAAAAAAAAAGAAAAGAATTTTAAAAAAGAATAAAGCAAAATATAAAAAGAAAAAGTATATATATTAGATAAACTAGTTAAAAAACGTTTAAAAAAGGGTAAAAGTTAAAAAAAATTTTAGCAGAAGAAGAGAAAGAAAAATGAAAAAGAAAACAATTAAATTAACTGCAATACTAAAAAAATCACAGGGAGAAAGCCATGAGTTCCATGCTTTGCTTTCTCCTCCTCTGGAATACTGCTGCTCTCCTTGGTATTGAAACTGCACTCCTAGGTAGGTGAACTTGGTCCTGGCTGGATTTCTTGTTGATCTTCTGGGGGAAGGGCCTGGTGTAGTGATTCTCAAGTGTCTTTGCCCCAGGCGGAATTGCACCGCCCTTACCAGGGGCCTGGCTGAGTAATCCGCTCGGGTTTGCTTTCAGAAGGTTTTGTTCCCTGAGCACTTTCCGTAGAATTCTGGAGGACGGAAATACAAACGGCAGCCTCCTGGTCTCCGGCCTGGAGGAGCCGAGAGCCCGGGGCCCCATTCCTCAGTGTGTCCTTAGAGAACAGCGCCCAGTTACTCCCGTCTGCCTGACTTCCAGCAGTGCTCCGAACTCACCGAGCCTGCTACTGCTTCAAGCAACCCCGAGCTGTGATCTTACTGTTGGCTCTGTCTCTGTAGCCGGTCTTCCCGTTCCAATACCTGCAAGCTCTGCTACACTCAGACACCCCCATCCTTCTATGACCCTGCGGGACCTGAGGCCACGTGGGCTTCGCCCCGGTTTAGCCTCTGGAGCGATGTCCCTCAGCGGAACAGACTTTTAAAAGTCCTGATTTTGTGCTCCGTTGCTCCGCCGCTTGCCGTGAGCCGGCCCCTTCCCCCAGGGTCTATCTTCCTGTCGCTTTGGATTCACTGCTCCGCAGGTCCTACCTTTCAGAAAGTGGTTGTTTTTCTGTTTCCACAATTGCTGTTCTTCTTCTCTTCGATCTGTTGATGGATTTTCAGGTGTTTGCAATCTTTAGATAAGTTAGCTAGCTGATCTCCTGCTAGCTGATCTAGTCTCAGCCTGCTACTTCTCTGCCATCTTCGTATCTCTATCTTGATTTTAGCCATTCCACTGTATGTGGGGTGATTTCTCATTGTGATTTTGATTTGCATTTCTGTTATGATTAATGATATTGAGTACATTTTCATGCACCTATTATCCACTTCTCTGGAGAAATGTCTGTTTAGTTACTCTGTGTGTTTTGAAATTGCAGCATTTGTTATTTTGGTACTTAATTACATGCGTTCCAGATACACATTTTAGATACCAGCCCCTTATGAGTTATATGGTTTGCAAGTAATTTCTCCCATTCCATAGATTGCATTTTCTCTATGTTGATTGTTTTCTTTGATGTGCAGAAGTTTTATAGTTTTAAGTACTCTTATTTGTGTATTTTTACTCTTCTTGCCTGTGCTTTTGATGTCACATCCAAGAAAACTTTCAGATCCAATGTCACTATGTTTTCCTGTTGAAGTCTTACAAATTATAGGGAAGATATGAGATATTTTATATTTAGGTATTTTATTTTGAGTTGATTTTTGTGTATGGTATTACGTAAGAGTCCAACTTTAGTAATTTGTTATTATTATTATATATTTTATTATTATTATATACCCTTATTATTTAAGAGACTGTACTCTCTAGTTGTTCGGTCTTTGCACTCATAGAAGACCATTTTAACATATGGGCAAGATAATATTTCTGGACTCTCTGTTCTCTTTTCTTGATTTATATGTTTGTTGTTATGCCATTCCCAGATGTTTTATTTACTGTTGCACTGTGATGTGTTTTGAAGTCCATAATCGTGAGGACTCCAACTTTTTCCCGTCAAGATTGTTGTGGCTTTTCAGGGACTCTTGAGATTCCATATGAATTTTTGGACTTTTTTTCTATTTCTGCAAAAAAAATGATATTGAGATTTTGATTAGAATCACATTGATTGTATAAATTGCTATGGGTAATATGTGAGTGTTTTAGAAGTACTGAATCTTCCAATCCATGATTATAGGGTATCTTATCATTTATTTGTGTCTTTTTTCCATTGGCAGTATTTTATAATTTTTCGAGTAGAAGTCATTTGACCTCTTAATTAGGTTTATTTCTAATTACTGTACTACTTATGATACTGTTATAAAGGGATTATTGTTATAATCTTCATATTTAGTTTATAGTTTATATCTGTTTTTCATTTTTATTTTGCATTGTGTAACTTAGCTGAAGTTTTTTTAATGTGTTAATAGTTTTCTCTTTTTTTTTTTTTAGGAATCTGTAGGATTTTCTTACATGAGATTATGTCATAGGTGAATAGAGATAATTTTACTTCTTACCCATTTTGGATGCCCTTCCTTCTTTTCTCCCCCACCCCTTATTTTGCTCTAATTACTGTAGCTAGGATGTCCACTATCATATTGACTAGAAATGGTGAAAGTGAATGCCTTGTCTTGCTCTGGATCTTAAAAAATTCAGGCTTTCCCTGTTACATATGATGTTAGCTGTTTTTTTTTCCTTTATGAACTTTATTATGTTGAGGTTGTTTCCCTCTTTTCCTCGTTTCTAGTGTTTCATCATGAAAGGTTATTGAATATTATCACATGCTTTTTCTGTCTCAAATAATATGATAATGTGGGTTTTTAAAAAAAGATATTTATTTGTTTGACACAGAGAGAGAGCACTAGTAGGCAGAGAGTCAGGTAGAGAGGGGGAAGCAGGCTCTCCGTTGAGCAGAGAGCCCAATGCGGGACTTGATCCCAGGACCCTGAGATGAGACCATGACCTGAGCAGAAGGCAGAGGCTTAACCCACTGAGCCACCCAGGCACCCCGATAATGTGGTTTTTATCCTTTATTCCATTAATGTGGTGTATATTACATTAATTTTTAGATGTTGAACTATCCTTGGTCATGGTGAATACTCATGTTAATGTGCTATTAAATTAGATTTCTTGATATGTTGTTTAACATATTTGCATCCATATTTCTTAGGGAATATTCCTCTATTTTTAGTGTCTTTGTCTTTGTCTTTGTCTATTCCTCTTTTTTAGTGTCTTTGTCTGCTTTTGTTTACAGGGTATAAATTTCAAAATGTTTTCTTCTCTTTGGCATTTTGAAGAGTTTAAGGAGGATTGATAAACTTTTAAAATACGTGGTACAATGCTCACATGAAGCCATCTCATCCTGGGCTTTTCTTCCTATTTTTGGAGAGAGATTTTTTACTTATTCAGTCTACTTAGTTACAGGTCTATTAATATTTTTTATCTTTTTTTTATCATTCAGTCTTGATAGGTTTGTATGTTTATAAGAATTTATCCATTCTTGTAGGTTATTGGATTTGTTGGCATATTGTTTTAAATAATATTCTCTTGTAATCCTTTTTATTTCTGTGCCATCAGTTGTAATGTACTCTTGTTCATTCCTGATATTAATTGAGTCATTTTTTCCTACCAGTCTACCTAAGGGTTTTTCAGGTTTGTTAATGTTTTTTAGACTCCAGCTCAATTTCTTTTTCTCTATTGTTTTACTCTTCTTAGTTTTTAAATCTCTGCTCCAGTATTTATTTCCATACTTTTATTAATCTTGGTGGCAGTTATTCTCTTTACAGTTCTTTGGGATATAAAGTTAGGTGGATGATTTGAGTCCTTTCTTCTTTTTTAATATTAGTGCTTATAGCTACAATTTTTTTTAGTCCTGATTTTGTTGTATTTCTTTACCTTTCATATGTTGTGCTTTTGTTTTATTTCTCTCAAGATATGCTCTAATTTCCCTTCTAATTTCTTCTTTGAGCCATTGGTTAACAGTATATAGTATATATGGTTTAATTTCCTCATATTTGTGGATTTTCATTTTTCTTCTGTTGATTGCTACTTTCATTCCATTTTGATGGTAAAAAAGCATTTCATAAAAGTTAAGTCTTAAGTTTGTTGTGCTTTGTGATCACGCATGTGGTCTATCTTGGGTAATGTTCCATGTACACTTCGAAAGACTATGTATTCCACTTTTGTTGGGTGGAGTGTTCCATATTATTGCTCTATAGTGTTGTTTAAATCTTTGGATTCACCCATTTACCAATGTATAAGATCTTCATTGTACCTCTTAGTACAATTGCTAGTATGTATGGTAGCTCTAATTTTAACTTTTTGAGGAATCTCTATACTGTTTTTCAGAGTATCTGTACCAGTTTTCATTCTCACCAACAGTTGGAGAGTATTCATTTCTTTTTCTCTGAATCCTTGCCAACATCTGTTGTTTCCTGTATTGTTAATTTTAGCCATTCTGACTGGTGTGAGGTGGTATATCGTAATTTTGATTTGTATTTCCCTCATGATGAGTGATGTTGAAGATCTTTTCATATGTCTGTTAGCCATCTGGATGTTTTCTTTGGAAATACTTCTATTCATGTCTTCTGTCCATTTCTTTTTTTTTTTTTTTTTTTTTTTTTTTTTGATATTTTTTTTTTTTTTTTTATTTTTTATAATTTTTTATTTTTATAAACATATATTTTTATCCCCAGGGGTACAGGTCTGTGAATCACCAGGTTTACACACTTCACAGCACTCACCAAATCACATACCCTCCCCATTTCTTAACTGTATTTCTTGTTTTTTGTGTATTGAGTTTTATAATTTCTTTTTTTAAAAGATTTAATTTATTTATTTGACAGATATCACAAGTAGGCAGAGACGCAGGCAGAGAGAGAGAGGAGGAAGCAGGCTCCCTGCTGAGCAGAAAGCCCGATGTGGGGCTCGATCCCAGGACTCTGGGATCATGACCGGAGCCAAAGGCAGAGGCTTTAACCCACTGAGCCACCCAGGCGCCCCGAGTTTTATAATGTGTCTTTATATATTTTGGATACGAACCCTTTATCAAGTATATCATTTGTAAATATCTTCTCCTCTTCCATAGGTTGGCTTTTAGTTTTGTTGATCGTTTCTTTTAGTGTGCAGAAGTTTTGTACCTTGAAGAAGCACCAGTAGTTCACTTTTTCTTTTGTTTCCTTTGCCTCCAGAGGCATGTCTAGTAAGAAGTTTCTATAGTTGAGGTCAAAAGTTTGCTGCCTGTGTTCTCTAGGATTTTGATGGTTTCCGCTCTCACATTTAGGTCTTTAATCCATTTTGAATTTATTTTTGTATATGGAAGGAAAGTGGTTCAGTTTTTCATTCTTCTGCAATTGCTGTCCAGTTTTCTCAATGCCATTTGTTGAAGAGACTGTCTTTTTTTTTCATTGGATATTCTTTCCTGCTTTGTTAAAGACTACTGGGCCATATAATTTTGGGTCCATTTCTGGATTTTCTTTTCTGTTCTGTTGCTTTGTGTGTCTTTTTTTTTTTTTTTTTGTGCCTGTACCACATTTTCTTGATAACTGCAGCTTTATAATATAGCTCAAAGTCTGGAATTGTGATGCCTCCAGCTTTGCTTTTTTTTTTTTTTTCTTTTCAAGGTTACTTTGGCAATTCAGCATCTTTTGTCGTTCCATACAAATTTTAGGATTGTTTGTTCCACCTCTAAAAATTGCTACTGGTATTTTGATAGGGATGGCATTAAGTGTGTACTATGCTTTCGGTACCAAACACACTTTACTTGTATTTATTCTTCCAATCCCTGAGCATAGACTAGCTCTCTATTTCGTTGTGTCTTCAATTCTTTTATAAGTATTCTGTAGTTTTCAGTGAATAGATCTTTTGCCTCTTTGGTTAGGTTTGTCCTAGGTATCTTATGGTTTTGGGTGCTATTGTACATCACATCAATTCTTTGATTTCTCTTTCTGCTGCTTCATTTTGGTGGAGTCTTTTTGCTTTTCTACATTGAGTTTCATGTCATCTGTGAATAGCGAAAGTTTTACATCTTCCTTGCAGATTTGCATGCTTTTTTAAATTTCTTCTTCTTGTCTGATTGCTGAGGCTAGGATTTCCAGTACTGTGTTAAATAAGAGTGGTGAGAATGGACATCCCTATCTTATTCCTGACCACAGAGGAAAAGCTCTGTTATTCCCCACTGAGGTAGATACTAGCTGTGGGTCTTGCATATATGGCTTTTATGATGTTGAAGTATGTTCCATCTATACCTTCTTTGTTGAGGGTTTTTATCAAGAATGGATAGTCAACTGTTAATTCTTTCCTGCATCTGTTGAGGGGATCATATGGTTTCTTCATGTTTCAGTCTTTGTAGTTTATATGATTCTAGGAATTTATCCATTTTTTTCCAGATTGCCCAATTTGTTGGCACATAATTTCTCATAATATACTTTTATATTTGTATTTTTGTGTTGTTGTGATCTCTCCTCTCTCATTTATAATTTTATTTATTTGGGTCCTTTCCCTTCTTTTTCATAAGCCTGGCTAGAGTTTATCCATTTTAATAATTTTTTCAAGGAACCATCTCCTCGTTCCAGTGATATGTTCTCTTGGTTTTTTTTTCTTCAGTTTCTTTATTAATTATTCCTGCTCAAATCTTTATTATTTCCTTTGTTCTGCAGGCTTTAGGCTTCATTTATTGTTCTTTTCCTAGGTCCTTTAGATATAAGGTTAGGTTTTTAATTGAGGTTTTTCTTATTTATTTATTTATTTTTAAGATTTTATTTATTTGACAGAGAGAGAAATCACAAGTAGGCAGAGAGGCAGGCAGAGAGAGAGAGAGAGAGAGAGAGGAGGAAGCAGGCTCCCCGCAGAGCAGAGAGCCCGATGTGGGGCTTGATCCCAGGACCCTGGGATCATGATCTGAGCCGAAGGCAGAGGCTCTAACCCACTGAGCCACCCAGGCACCCCAGATTTTTCTTATTTCTTAAGGTAGATCTGTATTGTGTTAAATATTTATATATATCTCTTAGGGCTGGCTTTGGATCATTGTGTTTTCATTTTAAATTATTTGTATACTTCTTCTTTTCCCTTGATTTCCTTATTGACCCATTCATTGTTTAGTACCATGTTGCTTAACCTCCATGTATTTGTGGTCTTTCCAATTTTTTTCTTGTATTATGGTATGCATAGTATGGTTTGAGTCTGTTTTTACTTGTTGAAGCCGGATGTATGACCCATTATATGATTTATTCTGGAAAAGTGCTATGTGCTCTTGAAAAGAAAGTGTATTCTTCTGTTTTAGGATTAAATGGTCTGAACATATCTGTTAAGTCCATCTGGTCCATTGTGTCATTCAATGCCATTGTTCCCTTCTTGATTTTCTGTGTAGATGATTTGTCTTTTTGATGTAATTAAAGTGTTAAAGTCTCCTACAATTATTGTATTATTATTAATCAGTTCCTTTATGTTATTTTTAGTAAGTGATATATACATTTGTGTGTTTCCATTTTGGGGACATAAGCCTTGTTGGATAGACCCCTTTATTATGAAATAGTGCCCTCCCTCATTTCTTGTTAGTCTTTGGTTTAAAATTTTGTTTGTCTGATGTAGGTATTCCTACTCTGGTTCTTTTGATGTCCTTTAGAATGATAAATGCTTTTCCATTCTATCACTTTTAGTCTGCAAGTGATTTTAGGTCTAAAATGAGTCTCTTGTATGCAGCATATAGATGAGTCTTGCCTTTTAATCCATTCTTATACTCTGTTTTTTGACTGGTACATTTAGTCTATTTATATTTAGTAATTATTTTTTTTAAAGATTTTATTTATTTATTTGACAGAGAGAGATCACAAGTAGGCAGAGAGGCAGGCAGAGAGAGAGAGGAGGAAGCAGGCTCCCTGCTGAGCAGAGAGCCCGATGCAGGACTCGATCCCAGGACCCTGAGATCATGACCTGAGCTGAAGGCAGCGGCTTAACCCACTGAGCTACCCAGGCGCCCCTTGAGTAATTATTTTTAGATATGAATTTATTTCCTTTTTTTTTTTTTTTTTTACTAGTTTTGTCATTGTTTCTGGAGATTTTCTCTGTTCCATTCTAGTTTTTCTTGCTTTTGGTGTTTTTTCCCACATAAAGGGTCCCATTTAATATATCCTGTAGGACTGGCTTAGTGGTTGCAAAATCTTGTAGATTTTGTTTGTCTGGGAAACTCTTATTTCTTCTTCTATTCTATATGATAGCCTTGCTGGATAAAGTATTCCTGACTGAAGATTTTTCCCACTCAGTGCCTTGAATATATCATGCCACTCACTTCTGGCCTGCCAATTTTTGTGGATAGGTATGTTGCTAACCTTATTTGTCTTACCTTGTAAGTTAAGGATTTCTCTTTCCTTGCTACTTTAAGGATTTTTTCCCCTTATCTCTGCATTTTGCATATTTCACTACAATATGTCAGTGTTGGCCTGCTTTGATTGATTTTGACTGGAGTCTGTGCCTCTTGGATTTCCATGTCTGTTTCCTTCCCCAAATTAGGAATGTTTTAAGCTATAATTGGTCAAATAAACCTTCTGCTCTTTTTTACCTCTCTTCTTCTTCTGGGACTATGATACGCATATTATTATGCTTAATGGACTCACTGAGTTCCTTAAATCTATAGTCATGATCCAATATTAATTTGTATCTCTATGATTTCATTATTTTCCTTACTTTTGTCTTTTATATCAGTTATTTTTTCTCTGCTTCTCCCATCCTTGTGGTTATTATAACCAGTCAGTTTCATGTCTCAGTTATAGCATTTTTTAATTTTGATCTGAGTGGTTTTTCGGTCTTTTTATCCCTACTGTGTGGGACTTCTATTTTTTCCTCAAGCCCAGTTAGTATCCCTATGTTTGTTGCTTTAAATTTTGGATCAGGCATGTTACTTATTTTTGTTTTGATTAGATCCCTGGTTGTGTCCTTTTCTTGTTCTTTCTTTTGGCTTGAATCCCTCTGTCTTTGCATTTTGTCTTTGTCTCTGTCTTCTCTGTGTTAGGAAATCCTGCTGTTTCCTGCCCCTGAGAGTAATGATTCTAGGAAGAAGAGATCTTATAATGCCCAGGGCTTGGGTCTTCAGGGAGTGATTCTGGTGTATGCCTTGTGCAGTTTGCTTCTGTGTTTTGGCTGCTTTTTCTTTCAGGTCATTGTTCTGCAGAGTTTCTCCTTGCCTGTGGGGAAGTGTTTGGACCTTTTCAAGAGTATGGTGAATTTTAACTAGGTGTGCTCTGGTCTGCTTGTTAAAGGAGGCCATTTCCTGTTTCCATTAGAGCTGAAGCTTTGCTGCATTCTACTGTCAGACTTGGTGCATATGGGGGGTTTGTGCTGGTCTTCTGCAGGGAGGAGACCCTGCTCTGGTTCTTAGGCACACTTGCCTTAGTACAGAAGCACCTGCAGAGCACAGGATGGTGAGCCTTGGTGTAAGTTACTAGGGCCTTCACTGTTGGTGCTGTTCTGCTTAGTGAAGTTAGTCTGAGCTGAAATTTGGAGGAGAAAAATGGTGCTAGTCCTCGTCCTCCTGCTAAGAGAGGGGAGTTCTCACTGCTGCTGTCCGAGAAGGCCTCACAGAAGAGTGAACAATCTCCCCTTGTGAGTTGCAGGCATCCCTCAGATCCCCACCTTCAGTCTGTTTATGCCTGGGACATCTGCCTGCCCAGCAGTGAAATGTACTTATGTTTTATTTTAGTAATGCCAGCTGAGTTTCAAAACTCCAAACTTTAGGAAACTGGCACAGCTTGGACCCATGCTGGTCCTCTGTGGGTGGGTGTTACAGCAGTAGGACTGGTGCTGGATTGTCTCAGAAGGATAGGTACACCAATGCATAGGAGCTTGGAGTTTATATATAGTAGAATGGTGGAAAAAGGCATCGTCCAAGTTTGCTGACCTCACCAGGTGTTTCTGCTCCCATGCTAAGGAATCAGATAGCTCAGTGGCTCACTGGTTCTTTGTCCCCTGACTGGTAATGCCACCTCCCCAGATGCATTCCAGCAAAGGTTAACTGTTTCTCCTAGTGTGTCCCAGGGGTTCCTCAGATTGTGCCATGCACTCCTGGGCCTCTGCTCTCCTTCTCCACAGAAGCACTGCTGTATCTGCTAGGCTCTACACTGACTGTGGTGTGGACTTCTAAAACTCCAGTTTTTTAGTTCCACTGTTTGCAAAAACTCACAATAATTAGCCCCTCTCCTTTTCTCAGTCAGTAGTTTTGGGGAAGCGTCTTCCTTGTGTGATCCCATGTGTGCTGCTCTCTATCTCTCTTCTGTGATCAGGGCTCCTTCCCCTCTCCAGCACTTACAGTCATCTATTACCCCAAATCATGTCTCCACACTCTTACCTTCCAGGATGTGCCCTGTTCTCAATCTCTATTTGTACAGTTTTTTCTCTCAGTTCTCAGATTGATTTCTTGTGTGTTCAGAATGATTTGATATTTATCTGATTGTGTTTAAGGCACAAGTCAAGCATAGTATCCTCCTATACTCCACCATCCTGAGCCCCATTCTGCTTTTATTCTGTTTAATTTCACTGTGTTTCTGTACCATTTTTGTCCCTCATATCTTGCCTTTCTGAGGTTTAATTGATTATTTTGGCATCTCATAGTGATACACTTCTCATTTCATTGTGTGTGTGTGTGTGTGTGTGTGTGTATTTAAAAATTAGTGTTTACTATAGGGATTCCAACTTACTGAAATTTATAACAATCAATTTTGAATTGATTCTGGTTTAACTTCAATAATATAAAGAAAATGCTGCTTCTAGACCTCAATGTGAGACAGGAATCCATCAGAATAATAGTAACCTCTTCAACATCGGTCACAGCAACTTCTTTCAAGATATGTCTCCAAAGGCAAAGAAAACAAAAGAAAAATGAATTCTTGAGACTTCATCCAGATCAAAAGCTTCTGCACAGCAAAGGAAACAGTCAACAAAACAAAGAGGCAACCCACAGAATGGGAGAAGATATTTGCAAATGACAGTACAGACAAAAGGCTGATATCCAGGATCTATAAAGAACTCCGCAAACTCAACACACAGAGAACAGATTATCATGTCAAAAAATGGGCAGAAGCCATGAACAGACACTTCTCCAATGAAGACATACAAATGGCTATCAGACACATGAAAAAATGTTCATCATCACTAGTCATCAGGGAGATTCAGATCAAAACCAGATTGAAATACCACCTTACACCAGTTAGAATGGCCAAAATTAACAAGACAGTAAACAATGTGTGTTGGAGAGGGTGTGTGTTGGAGAGGATGTGGAGAAAGGGGAACCACTGTTGGTGGGAATGCACCTTGGTACAGCCACTTTGGAAAACATTGAAGAGATTGCTTAGGAAATTAGAAATAGAGCTTCCCTATAATCCCGCAATTGCAGTACTGGGTATTTACCCCAAAGATACAGATGTAGTGAAAAGAAGGGCCGTCTGTACCCCAATGTTCATAGCAGCAGTGGCTACAGTTGCCAAACTATGGAAAGAACCAAGATGCCCTTCAATGGACAAATGCATAAGGAAGATGTGGTCCATATACACTATGGAGTATTATGCCTCCGTCAGAAAGATGAATACCCAACTTTTGTAGCAACATGGACGGGACTAAAAGAGATTATGATGAGTGAAATAAGTCAAGCAGAGAGAATCAAATATCACATGGTTTCACTTACTTGTGGAGCATAAGGAATAACACAGAGGACATGGGGAGCTGGAGAGGAGAAGGGAGTTGGGGGAAATTGGAGGGGGAGATGAACCATGAGAGACTGTGGATTCTGAAAAATAATCTGAGGGTTTTGGAGGGGCAGGGGGTGGGAGGTTGGGTGAGCCTGGTGGTGATTATTATGGAGGGCACACACTGGGTGTTCCATGCAATATGTCAGAGAAGGACAAATATGTGATTTCACTCATATGTGGCATTTAAGAAGCAAAACAAATGAACAAAGAATCAAAAGGAAGCAAACAGCAACAACAACAGAGTATGACTCTTACATTCGTAGAACAAATTGGTGGTTGCCAGAGGGGAGGTGGTTTGGGACATAGGTTAAATATGTAAATGGGATTAAGACTGTAGGTATCTCGAGGAGCAGTAAGTAATGCATAGAACAGTTTCATTCTTTTAAGATTTTGTTAATTTGTCAGAGAGAGAGGGCGCACAAGCAAGGGGAGAGAGACAGGCAGAGGGAGAAGCAGATTCCCTGCTGGCAAGAAGTCCAAAGCAGGACTCAGTTCCAGGACCCAGGGATCATGATCTGAGCCAAAGGCAGCTGCTTAACTGACCGAGCCACCCAAGTGTCCCAGATTGTTCAATTTTTATATTGTGCACCTAAGGCTGATATAACATTGTATGCTAATTATGCTTCAATTATACATTTATATCTTGACAAAAAATAAGTCATGGTGTAGGGCATAAGGAATATAATTAATGGTATTGGAATAGCATCGTATGATGAGTGATGATAGCTACACTTGTGGTGAGCGCAGCATAACATACAGACTTGCAGGAGTCATTGTTGTACACCAGAAAGTAGGTTGGCACATATGATAGAACACTGAATAGCAAGTGAGAACATTGTTTTAGAGCTAGTGTGATTTTAAAGTGATAAGTCATAGGACACACTATCTTTATTATATATTTAATTTTATTAAATTGGCTGAGAACATGAAGAATTACATTATTTATCTGTCTTTTAGTAAGTTTACTTATAATTTTTGATTTATTTAGTTCTGAAACTACATAAGAACTTCATTTAAGAGTTTTACTTTATAAAATAAAATTGTGAATAATGGACAGATTTCAGTAATAGTCATATGGGAAGGACAGATATTATATTCTATCAAATTTTCATTTATGTAAGCTTTATTTACTTTTGGGTGACATTTGAATTTGTACTTAACTAATGTTTTAATTGCCAGCAAAGGCAGTTGCTTTTTAAGTACACAAAGCAATTACATATGAGTCATAGTGTCATCGGATGTTAGCATTTAAATAGATTCTGGGGGTGAAATACTCTATTTTCCTAATTTACAAATGAGAAACTGAAGCATGATATGTCCAGTAGCAAAGAGATGCTGAATGAATCACAGAGCCAAGATCTCCTAACTTCTGGTACATTGTTTGTCCTGGTACATTTTTTTAAAAATTCAGTTCATTTCAGATTACTTTTATTTTGTATAATTAATCCTTGCTCAGTACTTCATGGGATTTTGATAGAACTATTGATAGAGGAAAATTCATAGAGAAATCTGGGTATTGATGAAGCTGTCTTTCTCTTTTTTCCGTTGCACTTCTATATCATCAGGACTTTCAAAACTAACTGAAAAGTTAAGCCAATTTTGAATGAGAGTTGCTAGTAACACAAATTGAATTACCTCAAATTCACGATTTGTTCTCTTAACTTTATTTGGAAATTACTCATAGAAAGACTATATTGAATGCCAGGAAGTGTGGTAGATTGAGGGTCACAGCAGGAAATAGACATGGGCCTTATATTTGTGAACAAAATGGAAATGATGCAAATACAAACATTAAATAATGACAGAAAATTTAAATGCGAATTTGGAAATGTAACAAGTGCTCTACTCAGAGATGTGTGCCGCCATGATATTCTTTGTTATGTATACTTTGACCTAATCAGAGAAGTTAAGGAAGGCTTTCCTGATATAGTCATGCCTAAGCTGGGTTCTGAAGAATGAATAGGATATAAGTAGGCAAAGAAAGAAAAGGAAGAGAGTTCTAGGCTGAGGGAAACACATGTCTAAAAGCTCTCTGGTGATAAGTGTGGGAGCACGTGAGAAGCTTCTGTAGGGTACACCTGGAGGGATGGGTTGCAACCTAATTCTGGGTCATATTTAGGACACCAATAATGTTAATCATCATAACAACTTATTCTTAGGTACTTAAAAGGTAGTCAGGTATTTCAAGAAGCTGTGTTGGCAGGCAGTAGGAGTAGGGGGAATATTACATTCTTTAAAAACTCAAGTAATTCTGATAGATAATATCAGGACAAATTTCTACACATAAGCTTTTAATCTAGATGTGTATGATTGTACATACTAATAAAATAGTTCTAAATTCTTTCATGCATTGTGAAGATGCCCTTAGTTTATAGGAAATATGTTGGGATTCTCATAGTCAACAATATACAGATACACATTCAGAATAAACTTAAGGTAGACTATTTAAGATGCTTATGACCAAAGCTCATAATCATTACTGAAGATCATAGAAGAAGCACATCATATGCCTGCCCCCAGCCAGGCTTCAGGTCATTTTCAGAGTTAGGTGAACTGACATGCCTGCTATCTTAGTGTCACTGTGGGATAAGGTGAGCTCAGGATCTGCCTACTCTGCCAACATCCCAGAAAGGTATGAAGCCTGAAGTTCTATATCAAGGAGACAGCACGGTCAGGTCTCTGGACATCTTTACACATTGTATGAGCCTTCTCATGGATTTATAAATATTTTTATGTTTATCTCTTATGTCATGCTTGAAGTAAAACGTGGAGTTACAATCCAGAAATATGATGCTGTTGACTTTAGTATTTACTAAGAAAATTTGTATAATTAGAGAAAATGCTAGAATACTCAGTATTATATGAATGTTGATTCTCCTTAAATTAATAAATAGCTGTAGGTATATTCCAGTCAAAATTTCTACAGGATTTTTTGAGAAGGCCTCCACAAAAGCTTTTCTGGAACCATAAACTGATGAGAAAAGCCATGAAGATTTTGGTGAATAAAAGTACTGCAGGTATTTTTGGGGGAGGAACTTATTCTGCCAGATACTACACTATATAAGTTAAGCAGTGATATTAGTGTATGAGTAGACAGGAAGATTAGTGAGACCAGATATCAAATTTGAAACAGACCTACATATATACTTAGTATTTGCAAGTTCTTTCAATCTCAAATTAGTAGGAGAAAAAAGACTTAGCTTTTTACCTAATACCATAGGCAAAATAAACTGGAAATGTATTAATGATTAAATATTATAAATTATACCTTAAATCAATTAAAATATATAACATGGCCATTTATCTACTCTCAGGCTAAGAGTGGCATTTCTAAAGTATGAGAGAATGGCATAAACAAATAAAATGTACAAATGTGATGCTGTGAATATACATATTCTTTGTCAAAGATGATATAACAAACCAATTTTTGTAACATAAGAAGCCAGTGTTAGAGGTGATACATATAATGAACTCATACAAATAAGTTTTTTAAAATACAAAAATGTAATTAAAAGGTAGGCAAAGAGGTCCAAAACCTATGGGATACAGCAAAGGCAGTCCTAAGGGGGAAATACATAGTCATCCAAGCCTCCCTCAAAAAAATTGAAAAATGCAGAACACACCAGCTGTCTCTACACCTTAAAGAACTGGAGAATCAACAACTAATCAAGCCAACTCCACACATAAGGGAAATAATCAAGAATAGAGCAGAGATAGAAACTAGAGATACAGTAGAATGCATCAATGAAACCAGAAGCTGGTTTTTTGAAAGAATCAATAAGATCGATAAACCACTGGCTGAACTAATCCAAAGGAAAAGAGAGAAGGCCCAAATTAATAAAATTATGAATGAAAAGGTAGAGATCACAACTAACACCAAGGAAATAGAAGCAGTTGTCAGAAGTTATTATCAACAGTTATATGCCAATAAGTTAAGCAACCTAGATGAAATGGATGCATTCCTGGAAAACTATAAACTTCCAAAATTGAACCAGAAAGAAATCAACAACCTGAATAGACCAATATCTAGTAATGAGATTGAACGTGATCAAAAGTAATGTGATCAAAAGCCTCCCAAAAAACAAGAGCCCAGGACCTGACGGATTCCCTGGGGAATTCTACCAAACTTTCAAGGAAGAAATAACACCTGCTCTCCTGAAGCTGTTTCAGAAAATTGAAGCAGAAGGCAAACATCCAGACTCTTTTTATGAAGCCAGCATTACCCTGATCCCCAAACCAGGCAAAGACCCCACCAAAAAGGAGAATTTCAGACCAATATCCCTAATGAATATGGCTGGTAAGATTCTCAACAAGGTCCTAGCAAACAGGATCCAATAGCACATTAACAAGATTATCCACCATGACCAGGTGGGATTCATCCCTGGATTTCAAGGATGGTTCAACATTTGCAAATCAATCAATGTGATAGAACAAATCAATAAGAGAAGAGAGAAGAACCCCATGGTCCTCTCAATTGATGCAGAAAAGGCATTTGACAAAATCCAGTATCCGTTCCTGATTAAAATGCTTCAAAGTATAGGGATAGAGGGAACATTCCTGAACTTCATAAAGTCTATCTATGAAAAACCCATAGCAAATATCATCCTCAATGGGAAAAAGCTTGCAGCCTTCCCATTGAGATCAGGAACATTACAAGGATGCCCACTCTCCTCAGTCTTGTTCAACATAGTATTAGAAGTTTTAGCAACAGCAGTCAGACAACAAAGGAATTAAAAGGTATTCAAATTGACAATGAAGAAGTCAAACTCTCTCTTCGCAGATGACAGGATAGTTTATATGGAAAACCCAAAAGACTCCACCCCCCAACTACTAGAACTCATACAGCAGTTCAGTAATGTGGCAGGCTACAAAGTCAATATGCAGAAACCAGTTGCTTTCTTATACACTAACAATGAAAATACAGAAAGGAAAGTTAGAGAATTGATTCCATTTACTATAGCACTAAGAACCATAAGATACTTGGGAATAAACCTAACCAAAGAGGTAAAGGATCTGTACTCAAGGAACTACAGAACACTCATGAAAGAAATTGAGGAAGACACAAAAAGATGGAAGACCATTCCATGCTCATGGATCAGAAGAATAAATATTGTTAAAATGTCTATACTGTCTAGAGCAATCTGTACTTTCAATGCCATCCTGATCAAAATTACACGGGCATTTTTCAAAGAGCTGGAGCAAACAATCCTAACATTTGTATGGAATCAGAAGAGACCCCGAATTGCTAAGGAAATGTTGAAAAAGAAAAACGAAACTGGCAGCATCATGTTGCCGGATTATAAGCTTTACCACAAAGCTGTTGTAAGGGCCTATTTTGCAGGAGCAATTCCATCTGGTTAAACAGTGATTTTGTTGTTTATGCAGTAAAACTTAAACTGACCCTGACCAACCCGCAGGGGACTTACTTAAAAGCAAGTCCGGGAAACCAGTCCCAGGTAACAAAGCCCAAATACAAGGGCGGGTCAGGTGGAGACATCCAATCAGTGGGGCGTGCATACTGTCTCCCTAACTACCAAGGAGTGTGGGCCCCGCCTTTTGGGCGCCACTTTGACCAAGGTGATAGGCTAGTTCAAGTAGCTGCTATGGGGTGAATTGTAATTCAATTGGCGATCCGTGTGTGACCCAGCATGACTGTGCAGCTTTCTCTGTGTGTTACAATCTCACTGGCCACCTGTGTGTGGCCAGGCTCAACCAAATGGCCTTTGTTCTATAAAAGTTAGTCTGTAAGGCAGGGAGGGGAACCCTCTCTGTAAGAATTGGCCCCAAACGGTTGGTTTGATTCTTGACGCTTGTCGCGAAATAAAGCTCTGCTTGACTTTCGCTTTTTATCAGTCTCACTCCTTTGATTATGGACCTAACACTGTGATCACCAAGACAGCATGGTACTGGCATAAAAACAAAGCAGGAAAGAATATACAGTGGAAAAAGACAGTCTCTTCAGTAAGTGGTACTGGGAAAATCAGACAGCTATATGTAGAAGAATGAAACTTGACCATTCTCTTACACCATATACAAAGATAAACTCAAAATGCATAAAAGACCTCAATGTGGGGCACCTGGGTGGCTCAGTGGGTTAAAGCCTCTGCCTTCGGCTCAGGTCATGATCTCACTGTCCTGGGATTGAGTCCCGCATCAGGCTCTCTGCTCAGCAGGGAGCCTGCTTCCCTCCCTCTCTCTCTGCCTGCCTCTCTGCTTACTTGTGATCTCTGTCTGTCAAATAAGTAAATAAAATCTTAAAAAAAAAAAGACCTCAATGTGAGTCAGGATTCCATCAGAAACTTACAGGAGAACATAGGCAGTAACCTCTTCGATATCAGCCACAGCAAGTTCTTTCAAGATATGTCTCCCAAGGCAAAGGTAACAAAAGCAAAAATGAATTTTTGGGACTTCATCAAGATCCAAAGCTTCTGCACAGCAAAGGGAATAGTCAACAAAACAAAGAGGCAACCCATGGAATGGGAGAAGATATTTGCAAATGACAGTACAGACAAAAGGCTGATATCCAGGATCTATAAAGAATTTCTCAAACTCAACATACATAAAATAGATTATCATGTCTAAAAATGGGCAGAGCTTCCCTGTGACCCCACAATTGCACTACTGGGAATTTACCCCAGAGATACAGATGTAGTGAAAAGAAGGACCATCTGTACCCCAGTGTTCATAGCAGCAATGGCCACAGTCGCCAAACTGTGGAAAGAACCAAGATGCCCTTCAACAGATGAATGGATAAGGAAGATGTGGTCCATATACACTATGGAGTATTATGCCTCTATCTGAAAGGATGAATATCCAACTTTTTGTAGCAACATGGACGGGACTGGGCTGAGTGCAATAAATCAAGCAGAGAGAGTCAATTATCATATGGTTCACTTATTTGCAGAGCATAAGGAATAACACTGAGGACAGGGGGAGATGGAAAGGAGAAGGGAGTTGGAAATTGGAGGGGAAGATGAACTATGAGAGACTATGGACTCTGAAAAACAATCTGAGGTTTTTGGAAGGGTGGGGAATGGAAGGTTGGGTGATCCTGGTGGTGGGTATTTTGGAGGGCACATATTGTGTGGAGCACTGGATGTAGTGTATAAACAATGAATTCTGTTACACTGAAAAGAAATTAAAAAAATAATAAAAAGCTAGGCAAAGAGGTAAAAAGACCATTCGTAGAAAAAAATAGATGAGTAATAAATAAGTGTATGAAAAGATAATCAAATTCAATATAAAAGGACAGGAAGCAAAAACAGCCCACAAAAGAATATGAGTTCTAAACAACAGTTGAATCTTTTACATTCTGCTCAGTTGAGAATAGTAAAAACAGATGCAGCATTCCTATAGTGAAATTATTCTTAGTGCTACTGGCAATATACGGTGGCACAGCATTTCTGGAGGGCAGTTTGCCATGTGGATCAAAAACCGTAACAAATGTTTATGTTTGGGGAGATGTCCACAAAATTGTAGAGTAGGTGATATTAGCTTTCTGACCCACAGCAAAAGTAACAATTTGACAGTTGAATATGATAAAAATAGCCCTGGAGCAGGGAGCTCCAGAGTCTAATGAAAAAGTATGGGAATGCAAAGAAACAAGAAATAAATGGGGAACAACAGTGCAGGAAGGATTGCTGGGGAGATGGGCATCATAGCTGAGACGTCTAGAAAAGCTGGGAACAAAGAAAGGTTAGGAGACCTCAGTATCAGCCATGTGGTACTGAGCCCCAATGGCCTGCTCTGCTGAGGACCTCAACAGCTTCTGCAACAGCCTCAGCCTCCCTTTGTAACTTCCACAGCTGATGTTCTCAGAATTTTTTTCTGTATAGACCTCAGTGACCTCTGCTGAAGACACTGGCAGTTTTTACCACTGAGGTCACCAACAGCTGTCACACCATGGACCCTCTCACCCAGAGAGTGAGATACTGATATCCTTCCAACCATGAAGGAGCAGCTGTTGCACTGCCAGCCTCCTGACCATATAAGTCATGTCCTGTACCTCAGAACTCTGACCATTCTGCCTGTGCTTGTGCTCCAGACCTTGGCTCTTTGGCTGCAAATTAATAAATTGATATATACATCAACAGAATGAAGGATAAAATCATACAATCATGTTGATAGATGCAGAAAAAACATTTGTCAAAATTTGACATCCTTTCATGATTTAAAAAGCTTTCAAAAAATTAGGTGTAAAAGGAAAATATCTCAACATAATAAAAGCCATCTATGACAACCCCACAGTTAACATCATATTCGATAGTGAACAGCTAAAAGGTTTTCCTCTAAGATCTGTAGCAAGACAGGGCTCCCACTCTTATCATTTTTAAGTTCAACATAGTACTAGAAGCCCTAGCCAGAAACATTTGACAAAATAATGAAACATTATGTTGAAATCAGTAGTATTTCTCCCATTTTTTTTCTTGACACCCTTCTCAAAAATCAGTTGACAGTAAATGTATTGGTTCATTTCAGTACTCTCAGTATTGTTCCATTTATCTGTATTTCTGTGTCTATGCCAGTACCATCTTTAAATGACCATAGTTTCATAGTAAGTTTTGATTTAAGAAATGCACTTTAATTTTATTCTTCAGGGACATCTATTATTCATATGGCGATCATCTTTTCCTTTCTCCAATTATATCACATTTTCTTGAATCCTTATTTGTCTTATATATTTTTAAAACAGATTCTGCTTTGTTAAGACAATGTTGAGTTTATTTACCCTTGTGTATTTGCTTTTGTATTCCTTCCGATTTGGGCTTTATTTCTAAAATGTGCTTTTTTACTTTTGTTTCTAATTATTGTTGGAATTCTCTCATTGTTTCTCAATGTACCCAATTTTGCTTTATGTTCTTTTATTTATAGTCTTTCTCTTAAAATCTGTAGCTTATTTAAAGATATTTTATACTTAACGATCTTGTTTTATAAGGATATGTTGCGCTTTCCTTGTCTGTGGTATCATTCTGTTTGTTATTTTTTTTTTTAAAGATTTAGTTTATTTATTTGACAGACAAGTAGGAAGGGTAAGGCAGAGACAGAGAGAGGAGGAAGCAGGCTCCCCGCTGATCAGAGAGCCCAGTGCGACCCTGGGATCAGACCTGAGCAGAAGGCAGAGGCTTTAATCCACTGAGCCACCCAGGCACCTCTGTTATTTTTTAATACCAAGTTTGAATGGGGTTTGGTCTTGATAGTTTTCTCTTGCTCATTTTTATGTAAATTATTTTGCCCAAGTTTTTCAAAGGAGGCTTGGTTCAGCTAGCTTTTCTAACTTCACAGAGCTCCCTTTTTTGTTGTTTTCAGTGATATCCTCTCTCTTCCCCTTTCTTTCCTATGGGCCTTCTTATCCTTCATTTCTGTTGTCCTTATATCATGCCCAATTTTAATTCTAATTCCAACAGTTTTTCCTCATTGTGTCTTGAAAGGGAGCCTTTATTAGTCAGTTTTGGGGACTCAGTGGGGTTAAGACTGCTCCAGCTGTTTCAGAATTTCTTATCCTTGACACCTGCCATTCCGCTACTGGCATGGACAAAAGGCCTTCCAGTTCCTAATGTGGCCACTAGGTTTTCCAGTGAATACTATATGGGTATTCTGCTGGTTTCAGGTTTGCATATGGCCTCTGCTTATTACCACAGAATTGCTGATAAACCATGCAGATCATGTGGCTCTGGTGGTCTCTCTCCTGTACTTGTATTTTGAGGTTCAATGGAATTTCTTATGTCCAAATTTTGTTACAAATATTGTATATAAGTTCTGTTGTTGGTTTTGTGTATTTTGTCTGTAATGTGAGAATTCAAGAATATGAAAATATTTTGCTTCCACTGCTCTGCCATCTCCCTATCATGTTTAATAATTTTTTATTGTGGTTAAAAAAAAACACAAATTAACATATTATCCTCTTAAATTTTTAGTGTACAGTACAATATTATAAACTGTAAGCAAAGGGAAATCTCTAGGACTTTTTGACCTTCTATAAATGAACCTTTACATTTATTGAAAAACAACTTATTTCTTCCACCCCACCAGCTCCTGGCACCCACCATTCCACTTTCTGCTTCTGAGTTTGACTGCTTTAGTTACCTCAGTGGAATCATGTAGTATTTGTCCCTCTGTAAGTGGCTTATTTTACTTAGCATGTTCTCCTTCAGGGTAATCCAGGTTGCTACCTATGACAAGATGTCCTTTTTAAGGTTGAAAAACATTCCATTGTGAGTATACATCACATTTTCTTTACTCATCCACTGATACCCATCAGTGATTGCTTCCACACTTTGGCTATTGTGAGCAATGCTTAAGTCAGTATGAGAGCACAAACATTTCTTGAAGATTTTGATTTCACTTTGTTTTGGGTAAATACCCAGGTCTGGGATTGGCAGCTTATATGGTAGTTCTATTTTTAACTTATCAGGAATGTCCTTACTGTTTTCCATAGCAGCTGTACCATTTCACATTTCTACCAACAGTGCACAGGGTTCCAAACTTCCCACCTCTTCACCAGCATTTGTTTTTTTTCATAATGACCATCCTAACAGTTACAAAGTAATATCTCACTGAAGTTTTGATTTATATTTTTATTTAAGTATTGCCATATTTGTTAATTGTGTTGTCTTGTACTTCATTTGTCCTGCCTTTCATTTCTTCTTTTGTGTTAATTCATAGATTTTTTTAGTGACATTCTTTGATTCCTTTTAATTTTCTTTTGTATATCTTTTGCAGGTATCTTTTTGTGGTTATTGTGGGGCTTTCCTAAAACATCTTATGTTCATAATATATTATATGCTAACAACTTAATTTTTGATCACTTACGAAAAATGCTATAGTTTTAATCTCCTGCATACACTTGATATTATTGATATCAGAATTACACCTTTTTATAATGTATGTCCCTTAAGTATTTTTAGTTGTAGTTTCTGTTTATGATTTTATCTTTTAACCCTATAATAGAAAAAAGTTATTTTTTACCACTTTTGGGTTATTATAGTTCGCATTCTTTTTATATCTCCTTTTACCAGCTAGCTTCATGCTTTCATATGCTTTTGTGTTACTGTTTAGAGTCCTTTCTTTTCAATTTGAGGAACTCCCCCTTTACCCTCTCTTATAAGGCAGTTCTGGTGTTTGATAAACCCTGTCAGCTTTTGCTTATCTGAAAGTCTTTATCTACTTTTTGAAGGTCGTTTTTGCTGGATATAGTATTCTTGGTTAGCAGGGTTTTTTTTTTTTTTTTGTCCTTTGAATATGTCATCCTTTTCTTTTATTTTGTCTCCTTGTTGCTGCTTTTACACCTTGCACCAGGCATCTGCAACTAGTATATGCCTTTATATGCTTATAGCAAGCAATGACACTGAAGGGTGCTCCAGTCTGAAGAGAGTTGTGATGGGAATGGAATAGGTTAAGCCCCTAAGCCAAGTATTCAGGAAGCTGCCAGACAAGTCAAAATACACAACCATATTTCTTTGAGCACAAAGCCCATATTTTTCCCTTCTGGTACTAGAAAGCCATACCAAAAACGGGAGGTGCTATCCATCCCCATGGCTGCCTCTGATATGGGGACCTGGGGATGGTGGGTGAGTCTGCACAAATACCAACACTTTCTACTGAAATTTAGTGACTTCTTCATTATACACTGGTTTTTATAAGTTTTTAAATTAGATTCCAGAGTTCTAAAAAAGTTGTTTCTATCAATTTTTGATAGCTTAATCATTGCTTCAGTGGAGGTATGTATTTTTGAATTTCCATACTCGAACTTTGGTGATATCACTCTTTATTTTTAATATCACAGTTGAATAGATGATCTTTTTTTGATCTTTAAAAATTTATTTATGTGTGTGTGTGTGAGAGAGCACGCATGAAAAGGGGGGAGGGTCAGAGGGAGAGGAAGAAGCAGACTCTTAGGAGGACTTGATCCCAGAACCCTGGGATCATGACCCGAGCCGAAGGCAGGCGCTTAACAGACTGAGCCACCCAGGCTCCCTGCACTGATGCTTTTACCAAAAACATCACATGTGTTTTATTAACAATAGAAAAACTAACCTATACATTTTAAGGTTATGAATCAGGAAGATAACAGTAAACTTATTAGGTCCAGTACATCATAGATATTGTTAGTATTGATAATGTTAAGGATGTATATCTCTAGTCCACTACTTACTGGCTATGTGAATTTGGGCAGAGCAGCCTCACTGAGCCTCAGTATCTAGTCTATAAAATGGGAATAATAATAGTAGATACTTTATAGCATTGTAGTGAGAGTGATATGAGATAGTGTAGCAGTGGATAGAAAACCAGCCAAATAGTGACTGCTTAGTGAATGGTTCTTACTAAAAATGATTATAGCTGTTTCTAATCCACATTTTTTGTAATACAAAAAATACTTTGGCAAACCAAGAGCAGAATGAAAATATGAAAAGTAGATAAAATACTAACTGCCCTGGCCTTCAGTGAATCTGTTCTGTTGTGGGCTGAGCAGCTCCAAAGATAAACTAAAATTGAGGTGTTTTTTTGGGTGGGTGATATTGGGAAGGTGATCAAGATATATCTTATCGTTGCATTTGTATTTTTGTGATATGCCTGCATCTGTTAGCTTTAGATTATAAACTCTTAAAGTATCAGGATCATGCATTTAAAGTTTTTGTTGTATACTATATGTAAGATAATAGCCTTTTGATATTCAGCAGTGAATACAATTTAAGAAGGTTGATATGGCAGTTTAGAGCAAGGTTTGTTTACTCTTGAAACAATGTAGAATGACTTTAAGTCTTTTTGGTGCTTCTTTTTAAGGCATTTAGAAGAAAGTACAACTAATGCTTCTAAGAGAGCTGCCAGTTTTCTTCCTGGAGTTATGTGAAAATAAGTGTTCTAGTCCTTGTGTGACTTATGGTTACCTTATGGAATTTTCAAAGTGCAGTTGTACTAGAAATTAGCTTTCAGCATGCTGGAAAGAGACTTGATATGGATAAGCTGAAAGGAATATAAAATTTACAAAACCAAATGCTTTATTTAAAATGCCTTTTCCATCTAGTGCTTAACAGGAACTCATTAAGGATCATTTATGGGCCCTGGAGTCGAGTTTGTGTTTATATCAATATTCTCTTACTCTGTACTTCATAAGCAAAGCTTATGCCACATACTTCCTACCAAAAGACTGCCTATTACTAGATAACTGTTGGGATGCTTATTAAGAAAACCAAGGTATTTTGGATATGATATGCATAGTGAGTCTTGCAGAGTAACCAAGTAAATGAATAGCCTATCTTGTATGAGTTTAGTATAATTTTCCAGGTAACTGACTTACCAGCAGCAATCTGATACAACCATATGAAGCATTAAACAGAAATGAGCATTTATAGAAAAAAATAACTAAATAAAGTGGCAGGTCTGCTATTGATTCAGATTGTCCAGCTATGGAACTTAAAGTTAAGAAATGTGCTTGAGAGTTCTCTCTGAAGTCCATATTAGTGAACATAAAGACTGAAAGTTATAACTGTAAAGTAGGAAAAAAATAGGTCTAATTCCACTTTCTCGATTTCTTTCACATTATCTCATCATTCCAGCTATAGTGTAGAATATGTGGTAACATCTCCATTTTGTGCACAAGTATAGTAAGGCTAGGAATGTTAAAAGACTAAGAGATTCATCCCAATTTCCTTAAGTTCTTGGGTTCTAATAAGCCAACTCGATGAAATAATTACTAAACATGTCTAAAATGTATCCTTAGTCAATTACCCTAACAGTAAAGTTCTCTTTAGGTGTCCCCTAATTTCATGATTTTAAAGGAATTGGTTCTAAGGTTTTTTCCTTGATTTAGAATTCTGTCATTGATGCTTATTGCCTTGAATTTGGCAAATTTATTTTTCCTTTTTACTTTATTAATAGCATGGAATCTCACACCACTTAGCTGAAATGTATGAAGCAGTGACCAGGTTTCATGATGACAGAAATGTCAAATAAGGTTGTTATATGAACAAAACAATGTTTAAACTTACTTCACAAAAGTTGCCTAAAAAAACCTAAAAACTCTAGAGAGTTTTTATGCTATGTGCTAAATAGGTCTTGCTGCTAGTGTTAAGCCCCAAGAGATGTGAAAATTTGGTTGAGGAAGAGGGGAATTTTGTGGATATTGTTTGTTCATGAGTTGGTTTTCTGTGATGGTGATGGTGGTGTTTTTTTGGTGGATGTGTTTTCATTTGCTTTGCTATGACATTCACAGAATCTTTGGAGGCTGCTGGGATTTTAGAAGTCATCTAGAGCAAGAATCGGCAATATATGACCCTTGAGACAAATCCAGTATGCCACCTATTATTAGAAGGCTTGAATTGCTGTGCTAAGAATTTTTTTTATATTTGGTACCAGCTGGGAAAACCATCTAATGGAGAATAATATGCATATATTTATTAACATAACATGTATTATTTCCTTCAGGGGTACAGGTCTGTGAATCATCAGTCTTACACAATTCATAGCACTCACCATAGCACATACCCTCATCAGTCTTACACAATTCATAGCACTCACCATAGCACATACCCTCTCCAGTGTCCATCACCCAGCCATCCTATCCCACTCTCCTCAATCCCCAGGAACCCTCAGTTTGTTTCCTGAGAGGAAGAGTATCTTACGGTTTTTCTCCCTCCCTAGTCCCATCTTGTTTCATTTTTTCCCTCCCTACCCCCGACTCCTCACCCTACCTCTCAAGTTCTTCATATCAGAGAGACCATATGGTAATTGTCTTTCTCTGATTGACCTGTTTTGCTTAGCATAATACCCTCCAGTTCCATCCACATCATTGCAAATGGTAAGATTTGGGGGGTTTTGATGGTTGCATAGTATTCCATTGTATATGTATACACCACATCTTTATCCATTCATCTGTTGATGGACATCTAGGTTTTTTCCATAGTTTGACTATGGTGGACATTGCTGCTATAAACATTTGGGTGCATGTACTCCTTCGGATCACTACATTTATATCTTTAGGGTGAATACCCAGTAGTGTGATTGCTGGGTCATAGGGTAGCTCTATTTTTAACTTTTTGAGGAACCTCCATACTATTTTGCAGAGCTCCTACACCAGCTTGCATTCCCACCAACAGTGTAGGAGGGTTCTCCTTTCTCTGCATCCTTGCCAACATCTGTCATTTCTAGACTGGTTAATTTTGGCCATTCTGACTGGTGCAAGGTGGTATCTCGCTGTAGTTTTGATTTGTATTTCCCTGATGCCAAGTTAGGTGGAGCATTTTCATGTGTGTCTATTTGCCATTTGTGTTTTCTTTGGAGAAATGTCTATTCTTGTCTTCTTCCCATTTCTTGATTGGATTATTTGTCCTTTGGGTGTTGAGCTTGATAAGTTCTTTAAAGATTTTGAATATTAGCCCTTGATCTGATATTTAATTTGCAAATATCTTCTTCCATTCTGTCAGTTGTCTTTTGGTTTTGTTGACTGTTTTCTTTGCTGTGTAAAATCTTTTGATCTTGATGAAGTCCCAGGAGTTCATTTTTGCCCTTGCTTCCCTGGCCTTTGGTGATGTCTTAGGAAGAAGTTGCTGCGGCAGAGGTTGAAGAGGTTGCTGCCTGTGTTCTCCTCTAGGATTTTGATAGATTCCTGTCTCATATTGAGGTCTTTCATCCATTTTGAGTCTAATTTTGTGTATTGTGTAAGGAAATGGTCCAGTTTCATTCTTCTACATGTGGCTGTCCAATTTTCCCAACACCATTTGTTGAAGACACTCTTTTTTCCACTGGACATTCTTTCCTACTTTGTCGAAGATTATTTGACCATGGAGTTGAGGGTCCATTGCTGGGCTCTGTATTCTGTTCCATTGATCTATGTGTCTTTTATTGTGCCAGTACCATACTGTCTTGATGATAGCAGCTTTGTAATAGAGCTTGAAGTCAGGAAGTGCGATGATTCCAACTTTGGGGTTTTTTTTTTGTTGTTATTTCCAACATTCCTCTGACTTTTTGGAGTCTTTCCTGGTTCCATTTAAATTTAGGATTGTTCCATTTCTTTGAAAAAAATGATGGTGTTTTGATAGGGATTGCACTAAGTGTGTAGATTGCTTTAGGTAGCATAGGCATTTTCACAGTATTTGTTGTTCCAATCCATGAACATGGAACGTTTTTCCATTTCAATGTGTCTTCTTCAATTTTTTTCATGAGTACTTCATAGTTTTCTTAGTACAGATTCTTTCCCTCTTCGGTTAGCTTTATTTGTAGATATCTTATGGTTTGGGGTGTAGTTGTAAATGGGATCAATTCCTTAATTTGCCTTTATTCTGTCTTGCTGTTGGTGTATAGAAATGCAGCCAATTTCTGTGCATTAATTTTATATCCTGACACTTTACTGAATTCCTGTATGAGTTCTGGCAGTTTTAGAGTGGAATCTTTTGGGTTTTCCACATAAAGTATCATGTCATCTACAAAGAGTGAGAGTTTGACTTCTTCTTTGCCAATTCGGATGCCTTTATTTCTTTTTCTTGTTTCATTGCTGAGGCTAGGATTTCTAGTGCTATGTTGAATAGCAGTGGTGATAGTGGACATCCCTGCTGTATTGCTGACCTTAGAGGGAAAACTCTGTTTTTCCCCATTGAGAATGATATTGGCTGTGGGATTTTCATAGATGGCTTTAATGATATTGAAGTATGTATCCTCTGTACCTATACTGTGAACAGTTTTGAACAAGAAAGGATGCTCTACTTTGTCAAATGCTTTTTTAGCATCTATTGTTCTTTCTTTTATTAATGTATTGTGTCATATTGATTGGTTTGTGGATGTTGACCCAACCTTGCAGCCCAGGAATAAATCCCACTTGGTCATGGTGAATAATCCTTTTAATGTACAATTGGATCCTGTTGCCTAGTATTTTGGTGAGAATTTTACCATGTTCATCAGGGATATTCGTCTGTAATTCTCCTTTTTGATGGGGTCTTTGTCTGGTTTGGGGGCCAAGGTAATGCTGGCCTCATAAAATGAGATTGGAAGGTTTTCCTTCCATTTTATTTTTTGGAACAGTTTGAGGAGAATAGGTATTAATTCTTCTTTAAATGTTTGGTAGAATTCCCCTGGAGAGCCGTCTGACCCTGGGCTCTTCTTTTTTTAGAAGATTTTTGATTACTGCTTTTATCTCACTGGTTATGAGTCTGTTCAGGTTTTCTATTTCTTTCTGGTTCAGTTTTGATAGTTTGTATGTCTCAAGGAATTCATACATTTCTTCCAGATTGTTAAATTTGCTGGTGTATAGTTGCTCATAATATGTTCTTTCAGTTGTATTTCTTTGGTATTGGTCATGATCTCTCTTCTTTCACTCATGACTTTATTAATTTGGGTCCTTTCTCTTTTCTTTTTCTTGAGTCTGGCCAGGGGTTTATCCATCTTACTCTTTCAGAGAACCAGCTCCTACTTTCATTGATCTATTCTACCATTCTTTTGGTTTCTATCTCATTGACTTCTGCTCTGATCTTTATTATTTCTCTTCTGCGGGGTTAGGATTTCTCTGCTGTTCTTTCTCCAGCTCCTTTAGGTGTAGGGTCAGGTTGTATACTTGAGACCTTTCTCGTTTCTTGAGAAAGGCTTGTATTGCTGTATACTTTCCCCTTAGGTCTGCCTTTGCTGCATCTCAATGATTTTGAACAGTTGTGCTTTCATTTTCATTTGTTCCCGTGAATTTTTAAAAATTCTTCTTTAATTTCTTGGTTGATCCATTCATTCTTAGGAGGCTCTTCAGCCTCCATGTATTTGAGTTCTTTCCAACCTTCCTCTTGTTGTTGAGTTTCAAAGCACTGTGGTCTGAAAATATGCAGGGAATGATCTCAGTCTTTTTGTACCAGTTTACTGATTGTTGACCCAGAATTATTTTGGAGAACATTCCATGTGCATTAGAGAAGAATGTGTATTCTTTTGCTTTGGGATGGAATGTTCTAAATATATCTGTGATGTCCATATGGTCTAGTGTGTGATATAAAGCCTTTATTTCCTTGTTGATGTTTCACTTAGATATTCTCTCCATTTCAGTCAGAGGGTGTTAAAGTCCCCTATTGTATTATTGTCAATGTGTTTCTTTGATTTTGTTACTAATTGGTTTATATAGTTGGCTGCTCCCATGTTAGGGGCATAGACATTTAAAATTGTTAGCTTTTCTTCTTGGACAGAGCCTTTAAGTATGATATAGTGCCCTTCCTCATCTCTTACTATAGTCCTTGGCTTAACATCTAGCTTATCTGATATAAAGTTTGCCACCACAGCTTTCTTTTGATGTCCATTAGCATGGTAAATTGTTTTTCACACCCCCACTTTAAATATGGAGGTGTCTTTGGGTCTACAATGAGTTTCTTGCAGAGAGCGTATTGATGGGGCTTGTTTCTTTATCCATTCTGATACCCTGTGTCTTTTGGTTGGGGCATTTAGCCTATTTACATTCAGGGTAACTATTGAGAGATAGGAATTTAGTGCCATTGTATTGCCTATAAGGTAACTATTACAGCATATTGTCTCTGTTCCTTTCTGGCCTGTTAATTTTAGGCTCTCTCTTTGCTTAGAGAACTCCTTTAAATATGTCCTGTAGGGCTGGTTTGTTGTTTGCAAATTCTTTCAATTTTTGTTTATCCTGGAAGCTTTAGTGATGATTCTTTAGTCTTTCAAATTTAAATTTTTTTTTTTAAGATTTTATTTATTTATTTGACAGAGAGAGATTACAAGTAGGCAGAGAGAGAGAGGAGGAAGCAGGCTCCCTGCTGAGCAGAGAGCCCGATGCGGGACTCGATCCCAGGACCCTGAGATCATGACCTGAGCCGAAGGCAGTGGCTTAACCCACTGAGCCACCCAGGCGCCCACAAATTTAAATTTTTTAAATTTGGTTTTTCTTACTCTATTTTTTTTATGGGGGGGTTTGGTTTAATTTTTAGTTACAAATGTGTTCTTTTCTTTGATTTTTTTTTGCTATAAATCTTTTCTTTGATTTGGTCTTTTCTTTTTTTTTTAAAATTTTTTATTTTTTATAAACATATATTTTTATCCCAAGGGGTACAGGTCTGTGAATCACCAAGTTTACACACTTCACAGCAGTCACCATAACACATACCCTGCCCAATGTCCATAGCCCCCCCTCCCGACCCTCCTCCCCCAGCAACCCTAAGTTTGTTTTGTGAGATTGAGTCAAACCATAAGTGACTCTTAATTAATTAAGAGTCTTAATTAATTATGATTAATTAAAATGGAGAGTCTTAATTAAGATTAAAAGTAATTAATTAAGATTAAGAGTCACTTATGGTTTGTCTCCCTCCCAATCCCATCTTGTTTCATTTATTCTTCTCCTAACCCCTTAACCCCCAATGTTGCATCTCCACTTCCTCATATCAGGGAGATCATATGATAGTTGTCTTTCTCCGATTGACGTATTTCGCTAAGCATGATACCCGCTCGTTCCATCCATGTCGTCACAAATGGCAAGATTTCATTTCTTTTGATGGCTGCATAGAATTCCATTGTGTATATATACCATGTCTTCTTTATCCATTCATCTGTTGATGGACATCTGGGTTTTTTCCATAGTTTGGTTATTGTGGACATTGCTGCTATAAACATTCGGGTGCACTACGTTTGTATCTTTAGGGTAAATACGCAGTAGTACAATTGCTGGGTCATAGGGTAGTTCTATTTTCAACATTTTGAGGAACCTCCATGCTGTTTTCCAGAGTGGTTGCACCAACGTGCTTTCCGACCAGTAGTGTAGGAGGGTTCCCCTTTCTCCGTATCCTCGCCAGCATCTGTCATTTCCGGATTTGTTCATTTTAGTCATTCTGACTGGTGTGAGGTGATATCTCATTGTGGTTTTGATTTGTATTTCCCTGATGCCGAGTGATGTGGAGCACTTTTTCATGTGTCTGTTGGCCATGTGGATGTTTTCTTTGCAGAAATGTCTGTTCATGTCCTCTGCCCATTTCTTGATTGGATTATTTGTTCTTTGGGTGTTGAGTTTGCTAAGTTCTTTATAGATTTTGGACACTAGCCCTTTACCTGATATGTCGTTTGAAAATATCTTCTCCCATTCTGTCAGTTGTCTTTTGGTTTTGTTAACTGTTTCCTTTGCTGTGCAAAAGCTTTTGATCTTGATGAAATCCCACTAGTTCATTTTCCCTCACTTCCCTTGCCTTTGGTGATGTTCCTAGGAAGATGTTGCTGTGGCTGAGGTCAGAGAGGTTGCTTTCTGTGTTCTCAAGGATTTGGATGGATTCCTTTCTCACATTGAGGTCCTTCATCCATTTTGAGTCTGTTTTCATGTGTGGTGTAAGGAAATGGTCCAATTTCATTTTTCTGCATTTGGCTGTCCAATTTTCCCAACAGCATTTTTTAAAGACACTGTCCTTTTTCCATTGGACATTCTTTCTGGCTTTTGTGAAGATTATTTGACCATGGAGTTGAGGGTCCATTGCTGGGCTCTCTATTCTGTTCCATTGATCTATGTGTCTGTTTTTGTGCCAGTACCACGCTATCTTGATGATGACAGCTTTGTAATAGAGCTTGAAGTCCAGAATTGTGATGCCACCAACTTTGGCTTTCATTTTCAATATTCCTTTGGCTATTCAAGGTCTTTTTTGGTTCCATATAAATTTTAGAATTATTTGTTACATTTCTTTGGAAAAAATGCATGGTATTTTGATAGGAATTGCATTAAATGTGTAGATTGCTTTAGGTAGCAATTGCATTAAATGTGTAGACTGCTTTGTGACATTTTCACAATATTTGTTCTTCCAATTTAGGAGCATGGAACATTTTTCCTTTTCTTTGTGTCTTCCTCAATTTCTTTCATGAATACGTTATAGTTTTCTGAGTATAGATTCTTTGCCTCTTTGGTTACGTTTATTCCTAGGTATCTTATAGTTTTGGGTGCAATTGTAAATGGGATTGACTTCTTAATTTCTCTTTCTTCTGTCTTGTTGTTGGTGTAGAGAAATGCAGCTGATTTCTGTGCATTGATTTTATATCCTGACACTTTACTGAATTCCTGTATAAGTTCTAGCAGTTTTGGAGTGGAGTCTTTTGGGTTTTCCACATATAGGATCATATCATCTGCGAAGAGTGATAGTTTGAATTCTTCTTTGCCGATTGGGATGACTTTAATTTCCTTTTGTTGTCTAATTGCTGAGGCTAGGACTTCTAGTACGATGTTGAATAGCAGTGGTGATAATAGACATCCCTGCCGTGTTCCTGACCTTAGCGGAGAAGCTTTCAGTTTTTCTCCATTGAGAATGATATTTGTGGTGGGTTTTTTGTAGATGGCTTTGATAATATTGAGGTATGTGCCCTCTCTTCCTAAACTTTGAGTTTTTATCAGGAAGGGATGCTGTACTTTGTCAAGTGCTTTTTCAGCATCTATTGAGGGTACCATATGGTTCTTGTTCTTTCTTTCATTAATGTGTTGTGTCACATTGGTTGATTTGCAGATGTTGAAGAAACCTCGCAGCCCTGGAATAAATCCCACTTGGTCGTGGTGAATGATCCTTTTAATGTACTGTTGAATGCATCTGTGTTCATCAAAGATATTGGTCTGTAGTTCTCTTTTTTGATGGGATCCTTGTCTGGTTTTGGGATCAAGGTGATGCTGGCTTCATAAAATGAGTTTGGAAGTTTTCCTTCCATTTCTATTTTTTGGAACAGTTTCAGGAGAAAAGGAGTTAGTTCTTTGAAATGTTTGGTAGAATTCCCCTGGGAAGCCGTTTGGCCCTGGGCTTTTGTTTGGAGATTTTTGATGACTGTTTCAATCTCCTTACTGGTTATGGGTCTGTTCCGATTTTCTGTTTCTTCCTGGTTCACTTGTGGTAGTTTATATGTCTCTCGAAAGGTATCCATTTCGTCCAGATTGTCGAATTTGTTGGCGTAGAGTTGCTCATAGTATGTTCTTATAATTGTTTGTATTTCTTTGGTGTTAGTTGTGATCTCTCCTCTTTCATTCATGATTTTATTTATTTGGGTCCTTTCTCTTTTCTTTTTTTAAGTCTGGCTAGGGGTTTATCAATCTTATTAATTCTTTCAAAGAACCAGCTCCTTGTTTCGTTGATATGTTCTATTGTTTTTTTGGTATCTATTTCATTGATTTCTGCTCCGATCTTTATGATTTCTCTTCTCCTGCTGGGTTTAGGGTTTCTTTCTTGTTCTTTCTCCAGCTCCTTTAGGTGTAGGGTTCGGTTGTGTACTTGAGACCTTTCTTATTTCTTGAGAAAGGCTTGTACTGCTATATATATTCTTCTCAGAACTGCCTTTGCTGTGTACCACAGATTTTGAACCGTTGTGTTTTCATTATCATTTGTTTCCATGATTTTTTTCAATTCCTTTTTAATTTCCCGGTTGACCCATTAATTCTTTAGAAGGATGTTGTTTAGTCTCCATGTATTTGGGTTCTTTCCAAACTTCCTCTTGTGATTGTGTTCTGGCTTCAGAGCATTGTGGTCTGAAAATATGCAGGGAATGATCCCAATCTTTTGATACCGGTTGAGGCCTGATTTAGGACCGAGGATGTGATCTATTCTGCAGAATGTTCCATGTGCACTAGAGAAGAATGTGTATTCTGTTGCTTTGGGAAGAAATGTTCTGAATATATCTGTGGTGTCCATCTGGTCCAGTGTGTCATTTAAGGCCTTTATTTCCTTGTTGATCTTTTGCTTAGATGATCTGTCCATTTCAGTGAGGGGAGTGTTAAAGTTCCTTACTATTATTGTATTATTGTTGTTGCTTTTCTTTGATATTGTTATTAATTGGTTTATATAGTTGGCTGCTCCCACGTTAGAGACATAGATATTTAAAATTTTTAGATCTTGTTGGACAGATCCTTTGATTATGATATAGTGTCCTTCCTCATCTCTTATTATAGTTTGGCTTAAAATCTAATTGATCTAATATGAGGATTGCCACCCCAGCTTTCTTCTGATGTCCATTAGCATGGTAAATTGTTTTCCACCCCCTCACTTTAAATCTGGAGGTGTCTTCGGGTCTAAATTGAGTTTCTTTTAGGCAACATACAGATTTTTTTTTTAATCCATTCTGATATCCTGTGTCTTTTGATTGGGCCATTTAGCCCATTAACATTCAGCGTAACTATTGAGAGATATGAATTTCCTGCCATTGTATTGACTGTAAGGTGACTATTATAGTATATTGTCTCTGTTCCTTTCTGATCTACTACTTTTAGGCTGTCTCTTTGCTCAGAGGACCCCTTTCAATATTTCATGTAGAGCTGGTTTGGTGTTTCCAAATTCTTTCAGCTTTTGCTTGTCCTGGAATTTTTTTTTATCTCTTCTTCTATTTTCAATGATAGCCTAGCTGGATATAGTATTTTTGGCTGTATGTTTTTCTCGTTTAGTGCTCTGAATATACCATGCCAGCTCTTTCTGGCCTGCCCGGTCTCTGTGGATAAATCTGCTGCCAGTCTAATATTTTTACCATTGTATGTTACAGACTTCTTTTTGTGGGCGTCTTTCAGGATTTTCTCTTTGTCACTGAGACTTGTAAATTTTATTATTAGGTGACGGCGTGTGGACCTATTCTTGTTGATGTTGAGCGGGGTACTCTGCACCTCCTGGATTTTGATGCGTGTTCCCTTTGCCATATTAGGGAAATTCTCTCCAATAAGCCTTCTGCCTCCCCCCCTTTCTTCTTCTAGATTCCCAGTTATTCTAATATTGTTTCGTCTTATGGTGTCACTTATCTCTCGAATTCTTCCCTTGTGTTCCAGTTGCTGTTCATCCCTCTTTTGCTTAGCTTCTTTATTCTCTGTCATTTGGTCTTCTATATCGCCAATTCTTTCTTCTGCCTCATTTATCCTAGCAGTGAGAGCCTCTATTTTTGCTTTCACCTCATTAATAGCTTTTTTGATTTCAACTTGGTTAAATTTTAGTTTTTTTATTCCTCCAGAAGGGGCTTTTATATCTCCCGAGAGGATTTCTCTAATATCTTCCATGCCTTTTTCGAGCCCAGCTAGAACCTTAAGAATTGTCATTCTGAACTCCAAATCTGACATGTTACCAACATCTTTATTGATTAAGTCCCTAGCCTTCGGTACTGCCTCTTGTTCTTTTTTTGGGGGGGGGGTGAATTTTTCTGCCTTGTCATTTTGTCCCTGTACGAGTATATGAAGGAGCAAGGAAAATAGTAAAAGCATGGCAAAGACCCCAGGAAAATACATTTTAACCAAAGCAGAAGAGATCCCAAAGCGTGGGGGGAGAAAGGGGATAAAAGAGGTTCAGAAAAAAATAAAAATAAGAATAAATAATTAAAAAAAAGGGATAAAGAAAAAATATAAAAAAGAAATATAAATATATATATTAGATAATAAAAAACATTGAATTAGAAAAGGGTAAAAGTTAAAAAAAAACTTAGTGGAAGAAGAAAAAAAAATTGAAAAAAAAATTAAACTAACTGCAAAACTAAAAAATCATGGAGAGAAAGCCATGAGTTCTGTGTTTTGCCTTCTCCTCCTCTGGAATTCCGCTGCTCTCCTTGGTATTGAACCTGCACTCCTTGGTAGCGGAACTTGGTCCTGGTTGGATTTCTTATTGATTTTCTGGGGCAGGGGCCTGTTGTAGTGATTCTCAAGTGTCTTTGCTCCAGGCAGAATTGCACTGCCCTTACCAGGGGCGGGGCTGAGGATTTGCTTTCTGGAGCTTTTGTTCCATGAATGCTTTCTGTAGTGTTCTGGTGGAGAGGAATGAAAATGGCGTCCTCCCAGTCTCTGTCCCGGAGTAGCCAAGAGCTCCGGGCCCTACTCTTCAGTGTTCCCTCAGAGAATAGCACCCAATTAATCCCGTCTCCCTGGCCTCCGGCTGCACTGAGGGCTCACTCCTCTCCTTGGCTCTGTCTCTGTTTCCAGTTTCCCTGTTCTAATACCTGCAAGCTCTGTGACACTCAGACACCCCCAATCCTTCTGTGAACCTGCAGGACCTGAGGCCACACTGATCCAACGTGGGCTTCACCCCGGTTTAGCCTCTGGAGTGATGTCCCTCAGTGGAACAGACTTTTAAAAGTCCCAATTTAGTGCTCCCTTGCTGTGTTGCTCCGCCACTTGCTGGGAGCCGGCCCCTCTCCCCGCAGTCTATCTTCTTGTCACTTTGGAGTCAATTCTCTGTCAGTCCTACCTTTCATAAAGTAGTTTATTTTCTGTTTCTAGATTTGCTGTTCTTCTCTTCAATCTCCCGTTTGATTTGTAGGTGTTTGCTATCTTTAGATAATCTATCTAGCTGATCTCCTGCTACCTGATTTAGTCTCAGCCTGCTACTTCTCCTCCATCTTGACTCCTCCCCTTATCCTATTTTTAAAACTCTTCCTCTTTCCCATTGTAACTTTTTAAACAATTTCATCAATGCCTTTTAAATAATCTTTTTAAATCTTCATTGTTATACTCATATTCCACCCCTTCAATGTACTTAACCTTACATATGTATAGGTTTTACTTTCTTTAAAATTTTGGGATACATTTTCTTCTAACAGATCAAAATATACCCTAAATCAAGGGCATGGCTTTGTTCTATTCTCCAGCCTGATCACATTCTTTCCCCATTTTTTGATCTTTTTTTAACCAACTTCTTACTGTGTCAATTCCTTTTTTAGAACCTTTCTTAATTTTCATCTTTACAGTCCTATTCCATCCCTTCATTTTGTTTACCCTTTTATTTGTATATGTGGAAGTTTTTCTTTCTTTAAAAATGTTTGGAGGCAGATCCCTCTAAGAGACCAAAATACACATAAAATCAAGTGGATGGTTCTATTCTTTTCATGTCTAATGTAAATATAGGTACAGATATAGATAAAGATAATAAAATCAAGAGGCAGTAGTGACTGGTAGGAACCTAATGAACACATATGTTAATTAGATGTTGGAACAGAAGTTCAGAATGATGATTTTCAGGGTGCTGTAAGGGCTCTGAAAAAACATAGAAGATACTGGAGAATCCCTTTCTGGAGAAATAAAAAAACTAAAATCTAACCAAGTTGAAATAAGAACCTATTAATGAGGTGCAATCAAAATTGGAGGTTCTTACTGCTAGGAAAAATGAGGCAAAAGAGAGAATTAGTGGTATATAAGACCAAATGACGGAAAATAAAGAACCTGAGAAAAAGAGAGATAAGCAATTACTGGATCACAAAGGAAGAATTTGAGAGATAAGTGATATCATAAGACGAAATGATATTAGAATAATTTGGATCCCAGAAGAAGAAGAAAGGTGGGGAGAAGGCACATTCGAGTAAATTATAGCAGAGAATTTCCCTAATTTGGTGACAATAAGAAACATCAATATCCAGGAGGCACAGACACCCACTTCTACCCCTTACTTACCCTTATGACATTTCTTTTAAGGAAACCTTCTTCGGGGGTGCCTGGGTGGCTCAGTGGATTAAAGCCTCTGCCTTTGGCTTGGGTCATGATCCCAGGTCCTGGGATCGAGCCCCAAATCGGGCTCTCTGCTCCGCAGGGGGCCTGCTTCCTCCTCTCTCTCCGCCTGCTTCTCTGCTTACTTGTGATCTCTGTCTGTCAAATAAATTAATAAAATCTTTTAAAAAATGACACACTAGACCATAAGGACATCTGAGATACATTCAGAATATTCCATCCCAAAGCAACTCCTAGAAAAGCAGTCAATCACTCCTATCTCCCTGGTCTCCCATTGCACTCTGTGCTCATCCAGCCTGTGACCAAGCATTTCTATCTCTGAGCACGGCCTTGTTTGGAGTCTCCAAACCCAGCCGATTCTTGCAGTGCATTCCTGTGTCACTCCTGGAGGAGGAAGAAGTGTTTCTCCCAATATCTGCCACTTGTGGTGTCCTTGCATGAAGAGCAGTGTTTCATCGGTGCCTCAGATCACGGTTTACATTAACCCCAAGCTAAGAACCCACTTCTTGACTCCGTTTCTATAGCTGGCTTTTCCACTCTGATACCTGGGAGCTCTGCCTCAGACACACACCCCTGGTCTTTTTCTGACCCTGTGGGTCCTGAGACCACACTGTCCCTGTGAGAGCTACACCTCCTTGCTTAGCCTCTGGAGCAATGTCCCTCTGTGGAGCAGACATCTATAAGTTCCAGTTTTGTGCTTCGTTGATCTACTCCTTGCCAGGAGCTGGCCTCTCTGTACCGTGGTTTGTCTTCCCGTACATCACCTCACATTCACTTTTCCACATGTCCTACCTTCCAGAAACTGGTTGCTTTTCTGTTTCTAGAATTGCTGCTCTTCTTCTCTTTGATTTCATGTTGAGTTTGTAGGTGTTCAGAATGGTTTCATAACTAACTAGCTGAACTCCTAGGACCCGATGATATTTAGGTCTCCTGCTCCTCCACCATCTTGCTCCTCCCTCTCTTTCTTTCTGATTCAGTGTTTGAAGGTTATATGTTTCTAGGACTTTATCTGTTCTTGTTTCCCAAGGTTTTCATACTATTCTCTTGTGATCCTGTATTTCTGTGGTGTCAGTTATTTCTCCTTAAGTTCTGATTTTGTTTATTTGAGTCCTTTCTCTTTTTTTCTTGATGAGTCTGTCCTAGGGTTCATCATTTTTTTTTTTATCTTATAGAAGCAGTTCCTGGTTTCATTGATATGTTCTATTTTTTTTTAATAGTCTATTTTGCTTTGGGCTTTGCGTAGTTTTCTTTTTATAACTCCTTTAGGTTGATTTTTTTAGATTTTTCTTGGTTCTTGAAGTAGGCCTCTATTGCTATAAGCTTTCCTCTTAGCACAGCTTTTTTCCTCTCAAAGATTTTATACTCTTGTGTATTCATTTTTCTTTATCTCCATGTGTTTTTTTTTTATTTCTCTTTGATTTCTTAGTTGACCCATTCCTTGTTTAGTACCATGTTATTTAGCCTCCATGTGTTTGTATTCTTTTCAAATTGTTCTTCTAACTAATTCCTCCTCGTTCATACCATTATGGTCAGAAAACATGCATGATAATGACTTCAGTCTTTTAGAATTTGTCAAGAGTTGTTTTGTGGCCTAGGTGTGATCTGTCCTGAAAATATTCCATGAGCATTTAAAACGAATGTGTATTGTGCTATTTTTGGATGGAATTTTGTGTATATATTACGTATATCATGTGGGATATTCCATAAGGCTATCAGCTGATTTCTCTTTGGAAATATTGCAGTTAATAAGAAAGTGGCATGCTGTATTTAAAGTGCTGAAAGGAAAAAATCTGCAGCCAAGAATACTTTACCCAGCAAGGTTATTACTCAGGATAGAAGAAGAGATAAAGTGTTTCCCAGATAAACAAAAATTGAAGGAATTCATAACCTTTACACTTACCTTTAAGGAAAAGTAATGCGAACTCTTTAATTGGAAAGAGAAGGCCACAGTCAGGAGTAAGAACATTATGAAAGCAAAAAATTTTACAAGTAAATGCAAACATAAAATAAAAATAGCAGATTAATAACTTATAGAACCAGTATGGAGGTTAAATATAAGAATATTCAAGTCAGTTATATATTCAAAAATTAAAGGATTGACAAAAGGATGTAAAGTATGATATCAGACACATAAAATGTGGAGATGGTAAAAAGTTGAGTACTTTTAGAATGGGTTTGATCTTAAGTGACTACAAACTGAACGTAGACTGCTACACACTAGATGTTATATATGAGCTTAATGGTAACCACAATTACCAAACCTGTAGTAGATACACAAAAAATAAAAAGAAAAGAATCTAAGCATAACATATTTAAGTATAAATAAAGTGAATGCTTCAATTAAAAGACATAGGCTGACTGAATTGACAAAATTGCAAGACTCATCTGTATGCTTCCTGTAAGAGACTCCTTTCAGACATAAAGACATATGTGGATTAATAGTGAAGGTATGGAAAAACATTTATCATGCAAATGAAGTGAAAGGAAAGCTTGGGTAGCCATACTTATAATGGACAAAGTACTCTTTAAAACAAAGACTGTAACAAGATACAAAGTAGAACACTATGAACTGCTAAAGGGAACAATCCAGGTTGAGAATATAACAATTATAAATATGCACCCATCATGGAAGCATCTAAATGTATAAAGCAACTATTAAAAGACATAAAGGAAGAAATTGGTAGTA
Source organism: Mustela putorius furo (assembly GCF_011764305.1). Taxonomy (NCBI): domain Eukaryota; kingdom Metazoa; phylum Chordata; class Mammalia; order Carnivora; family Mustelidae; genus Mustela; species Mustela putorius. Next base: position 1,598,033 of record NW_025421575.1, on the reverse strand, counting down.
ATACAGTAATAGTAAAGAACATCAACACCCCACTTACATCAGTCAATAGATCAACCAATCAGAAGGTCAAGAAGGAAATAGTCGCCTTCAATGACCAGATTGACCTAACAGTTGTATACAGGAGAATATAGGAAGTCTTTTTTTTTTTAGGGGAAATCTTTTAATATTAATTGTTTATTCTGAAAAATTTTCCTCCTTTTTTTCTCCACCACAGATCCCAGAGTCATTAAGACATACTATATGGCAGAGACTGGGAAAAGGCAACTCAAGACAGATATTAGATGTTACCAGGGTAAGATTGAGCAGATACTTCCACATATAACTCAAAAAAATTGCAAGCCCTTTGAGCACTTTAAAATTTATACTACATATTTTATGTTTCTCATTTTTTTCTAAATACTTTTTATTTTTTCTAAATACTGAAAGATGAATGAGAAATTGTGTTCTTGTTAGTAGAAGCAGGGATAGATATCTTGATTGTTTTTCTACTGGAGAACTCTGTCAGACTCTTTTGAGATCAGTGCCAGCTACAGTAACATTTTTAGAATGCTTTTATAAATGTAATGGCAGTTTATTGACACTTAAATTTTCCCCAGTAATTTGTATGTGATATATGGAATATTTGCTGTAAGCTTTTCAAGTAAGTGAGTTCCTTTACCTTTGAAGATGTTCGGATGGCAGAGAGTATCAAGGGACTCTAAGCTTATTAGAGCCTCATACTTAGTTTATTTGTTGATAAAGGTTATTTTTCATTGTTAATGTAAGTAAAAGACAACTTAAAAATTTCTTAGTGCTCTAAAATTATACAGGCAATTCTCCAAGATAGAAAAGAGCTAGAAAATTAGAAGATAGCCTAAACCCTGAGTACTTCCTTTATTATTTCTTTTTGATTAGCAGTTATTTGCCATTACAAGGTATAAGACATTGTTCTAATTTATGCAGAGGCTGTAAAAGTGAATTACATTTTAATCTTTTGCTTTGTCAAAGACCTCATTATCTTGTGTGGTATTCATCACACCCCTTGATATAATTTGTTGCTTAGTCTTTCTGAAAAAAATGTTGCAAGAAGATATTGTCAGACTAAAACTCATATTTTGATGTTTTCCCTTTAAAAATGCTTTAAGATTGTTGATCCAAGAATCAGTAACCCATTTATGGCAATTGTTTTTTTGTTCTCAACTGGCGTGAATAAGAATACACTTTTGCCTTTTGTGATTCCATTTTCATGGCTTGGCCCAAAGCTCATGCTATTATGATTTGGCATTGATACACATTTGTGTTTGTAAAGAGCTTGCCTTTCATTAATTCATTAACTATTATTATGGCTGCTGAAGAAGAATTACTATATGCATTTTTTCATTAAGTATGTTTTAATTGAGGAAAACCTTTAAATATTATCAGGCTTCAATTTTGAGCCTAATCTTTACTTTTATTATTAAAATATTAACTATTTTATTTTCTCAAATGACTATTTTATTTTCTCCAGTAAAACTTTTATGTTTATCTAGTCTAAGAATCAGTCTTAAGACCTTTCTTTTTTTTTTAAGATTTTATTTATTTATTTGACAGATCACAGTAGGCAGAGAGGCAGGCAGGAAGAGAGAAGGGAGGAAGCAGGCTCCCCGCTGAGCGGGGGCTTGATCCCAGGACCCTGAGACCATGACCTGAGCCGAAGGCAGAGGCTTTTACACACTGAACAACCCAGGCGCCCCCTTAAGACCTTTCTTAAAAGTAGGCAAGATGTTTGTATATTTTCAAGGCTAGTTGGGAGATTTATAGATAGCTCTGTTCTATGAGCTAATTCATTAAGCACTGAAATCTACTCTGCTCATGTGCAAGATACTGGTATAGGCAATGGGAAATACAAGAATAAAAGAGACTGTCTTTAATTTCAAAAAATTTACCATGTAATAAAGACAAAACATGTATGCATATTACTGTAGCCTATGACAGACAGACAGGAAGTATTAAAAATACTTGTACAGAAACACACAGAAGCAAGAATAAGGAAAAGAATCAGCTATGTAAAATGAATAATAAAGCAAAAAATGTATACATATATAAAGCAAGTAGAATATAATTAGTTAATTGTATGACACATTTTGCTTGCTAGTGATAGAATAATGGATTACATAGTACTATAATAGCAAATGACAGTAAGAAGGCTGGTATAAATCAAGTAGAAGTGTAGTAAGTTTTCAAATATTTCAAAAGCTATTTAGAGAAAGTAACTTCTGTATGAGTATTAGTTATATTTCAACATTCTTTGTGTAAGTGTATCCGTAAGCTAATTGTGAAGGTGTTTTGCTTTGTTATGCTAAGCTAGAGGTTATGCCTATGAATTTGTATGGGACATTAGATAAAGCTAAGTCAGAGTTTTAAAGATCCGAAATTCTGTAATAGCTGATGAACAACTTGGTATTATCTTCAACTAGGGTCTCCAGGCTTGGCCACTGATAGAAAAGAGGACATGTTGGCATGGTCATGCAGGAGGAGGACTCCACACAGACCCAAAAGAAGGGGTAAGAGTGAATAACAAGTAAATGGAAATTCTTATACATGATTATGCTTGCATAGAACACACACACACACATTCAAGATTATTATGTTCTGGAATATTTTGATTGACTCATATAACGATAGGTTTTCTAATACAGAACCTTATGAATTGACCATGGTTATAGGGATGACATTCTCTTGGGCTTAAAACAAACAAAAAAATTACATGATTTTCTAAAAACAAAAAACAGTTATCAACCTAAACATTTTAGTTCTTTATTTAAAATAGCATTGGTTGAGGTTATTTTTTATATAATCCAATCATATAAATAAATAGGTAAATTAGATTTAGCACTTAAAAGCAATTTGTGTGTGTGTGTGTGTTTTGAGGTTAACATTTCCCCTTCTCTACACTAAGTTTAGAAAGATCCTAGAATGCCTGGTGGCTTCCTGATAAATCCTCCATTTACCTCATCCATTTATTTAATTATCCATATTATTTTTTAAAAATTTTATTTTAAACCAGTGAGTTAACACAGTGTTTCAAGTGTACAATATAGTGATTCAGTGCTTCACATATATCACCCTGTGCTCATCACAACAAGTGCATTCTTTAATCCCCATCACCTATTCAACCCATTTCCCCAACCATCTACCCTCTGGTAACCATCAGTTCTTTATAATTAAGAGTCTATTTCTTACTTTCTCTCTCTCCCTCCTATTTTTTCCCTTTTCTTGTTTTATTTCTTAAATTTAATATGACTGGAATCATGTGGGTATTTGTCTTTCTCTGATTTATTTCACTTAGGATTATACTCTCCAGCTCCGTCCATGTCAATGCAAATGGCAAGATTTCATTTTTATGGCTTAATAATATTCCACATTGTGTGTGTGTGTGTGTGTGTGTGTGTGTGTGTGTGTACACACACATACATACATACATATCACATCTTCTTTATTTGTCACTTGATGGACACTTGGGCTACTTCTATATCTCGGCTATTCTAAATAATACTGTTGTAAGCATGGGTGCATATATCCTTTTGAGTTAGTGTGCTTATTATATTCCTTGTGCAAATAGCCAGTTGTGAGATTGCCAGATGGCAAAGTAGTTCTATTTTTAACTTTTTGAGGAACCTCCATACTGTTTTCCACAGTGGGCTGCACCACTTTTGTATTCTTAACACTACTAATAAAAATTAATAATGCTGCTCAGAAGGTATTTAAATCACCTGTTTACCCAGTTTCTGTAGGGAAAGGGATTGTGAAAAAAGAGTGACAGTTTCAGTATTTGGAAGCTCTTGTTTAAAAGAGACGAATTAAGAAATTACTTGTTTTAGTGCTTGCTTCGGCACGCATATATAAGAAATTATTTGTTTTATAATAGAATCTTCAGATTTTTGAAGAATTTTGGTGCTCTACTGCTGTTTAAACTTTTTTATTGTCCTGTTTTTGAAAAATCATATATTAGTAAATTTAGTTCATTCTGTGCTCATTATAAAATGAGTAATGAAGAACTTAAAATAAGGATGACTTTCCAGACTTTGCTTGACATACTTTTTTTATTTTAGCAACAGATCCTTATTGGATATAGTCAGAAGCTAGTAGTATTAAAAGAAAGATTAGCACTTACAAGCAGTCAGAGAACTTTGGTACAAATCTTGATATAATCAAAAGTAGTAGAACAGCAATGTGGAATTTTTAAAAATTGGAGGTTTAGGAAGATAATGGAATAATGAATTTCCAGGCTTGTTAAGATGAGTGGACACTTAGACAAATGGACAAGAATTCCTGGATGACTTGGAGAGGCTGTTTTTGTTTGTTTGTGTGTGTTTTTTTCTTTTCTTTTTTTTTTCAGAGAGAGTGAGCACAGGCAGGCAGAGTGGCAGGCAGAGGCAGAGGGAGAAGTAGGCTTCCTGCTGAGCAAGAAGCCCGATGTGGGACTCCATCCCAGGACGCTGGGATCATGACCTGAGCCGAAGGCAGCCGCTTAACCAACTGAGCCACCCAGGCATCCCGAGGCTGTTTTCTAGCTCTGATTTTATTCATCATCATGCAGCCTTATGATCTTTATTTGATTTTCCCAGTTGATTTCTCTTTGGGATAGGGGACTAACTGGCCATTGTGAATATCAGTCAGCTTGTAATATTTTTTATTATGCTATTAAATTGACTTATGGGTACCGATGCATCTCATATGTACCATAAGCTAGTTTTAGGGCCTTTTCACTGCTAGATAAACTCTTCATTTGTGGTATTAGACCAACAGAGTGTAGAAAAGAAACCTTAAGGTATAGAGAAAGTAACAATAATAGTAAAGTTTTTCCTGACAATATATCTTTCATCTCCCATCCATAAATATACTATATACTTATATCCCCAATAATATTGGAAAATTTTTCAGTTACTCTTGAGTTTTCCATTAGACATCTGTTCAACTTGCTTGTCTTTTGACCTAGTTTTTATCAAACCACTGTTATTTCTAACAATATTGAAGTAGTGGTTGAATTTATTCCTTTAATTGTACTTAGCTATCTTTAGCCTGGAGTGAAACAACAATTCTCTTCTCTGGACAGTTTCCACTGTCCACGTGGGTTACTTACAAATTATCTGCTGCTAAATTGGTTCTTTTGGGAGAAAACATTCAGTCTGTAGTGCACATTTATACAAAACAAATTGAACCCGAAGTTTTTAGTATATATTTTGTTTTTCCTCACCACAGATTTTGCCCCCAAAGTAGTTTTTATTAACTAGTCCCTTGATCTAAGATTAGAAAATTTCTTGCTATTAGAATTCAAGAGTGTCTTTTTTTTTAAGTAATCTCTGCACCCACTATGGGGCTCAAACTTGTGACCCCAAGATCAAGAGTCACATGCTCTACTGACTGAGCCAGGCAGGCGCCCCTCAATTCAGGAATATCTTTTTTTAAAAGATTTTTTTAAAAATATTTATTTGGCAGAGAGAGAGAACACAAGCAAGAGAGAGCGGCAGGCAGAGGAAGAAGAAGACTTCCCACTGAGCAGGGAGTCCGATGTAGGGCTTGATCCTAGAACCCTGGGATCACGACCTTGAGCCAAAGGCAGACACTTAACCGACTGAGCCACCCAGGTATCCTACAGGAATGTCTTTTAAACTAGAATTCTTAGGTATATTCCATATCAGTTAAAGAAAAAGTGATTCTGTTACCTTTATCAAATGATCGTTTTCTTTTTTCATACTCTTTTATTTTCTTATCAGAACCCAGTGAGCTGTACACCCTTGGAAGCAGTGGACTCTTGGTGGAAAAAATTGTTCTTGCTTGACAACCTTTTCTGCTGAAAGATACAAAATTACTGACCTGAGAAACAAAACACGTATTTAGCTTATTAATATGCAGTTTTCTTCAATATCTTAAAATTCTACCAAGTGAGCTGCTCCAGAGGTGCTTTGATTTTTTTTTTTTGGCCTTTTTGTGCACTATCCACATAGTTACTAGTTATAGGTATTCACTTACAGCACTTATGGCTGTTGGAGACTACATCTCTCTCTCGGGTCATACTGTTGCGTTCAGTACTACTGCATATGAACAGTGCAGTTTGTGGCTTTCCACTAATACCCAGTTGGGTCAGAGGCTTCCCATTTTATTTATGCATTTGTTTTTGGCCCACCGTGCTGTGATTGTGCTGTTTCAGCTCCCTGTATATAAGTAGATATTCCTTCATTATTTCTTTTACCTGCCCGGCCTCATAAGGCTTATGAAACTACATATTATTACTTAATAAGCAAATAATTTAAAACCTGTCAGAAGTTATGATGACTTAATAAATCAAGTAATAAGTATATCTCCTGAATATAAGTAATAATTTGTCCTCCTGTGTTTAAGAATAGATAAATTAATTTATTAATTGAATAAATATTTATTGAGCATTATTTCTGATACCAGGTTTCTTTTTGTGGCACCTGCTTTTTTTTTCTGTCGGCCCACCTTATTTTCACTTTCATCTCCTCTTTGACTGCTCTCTGATATTATCAAAAGATAACAGTTTGTTACCATACAGAGGTATAGGGAGCCTATTTGAATTCTTTCCTGTATTACCTTTGTGTTTTCTTTCTGAATCCAATTGATTTCCTTTATTATGGCAAGCTAATTCCAGTATATATTTGAGACTTTTGTAAAAATGTTTATTCCTCATACTAACATAGTACTAGTTTTAATAGGGCTTAAAATGTCAGTTCACAGTTTAAATTTGAAGTTATTTAGCTATAGCAAGAAGGTCTTATTGTATTTATTGTTAGCAAAGAGGAAGATAGATTCACTTCTACTTTTATAAGCCCTTTAATGATATTTCTGTAACATTCAAATTTTTTAAGATGATATCTTAAAAATGATACATCATCATAGTTCATTTTTTTAAAAGATTTTATTTATTTATTTGACAGAGAGAGATCACAAGTAGGCAGAGAGGCAGGCAGAGAGAGACAGAGAAGCAGGCTCCCTACGGAGCAGAGGGCCCGATGCAGGGCTCAATCCCAGGACCTTGAGATCATGCCCTGAGCCGAAGGCAGAGGCTTAAACCACTAAGCCACCCAGGCGCCCCCATAGTTCATAAGTGAAGGAATTTCATGTTTCCTTTTTACATGTAGGTGAGGCTTAAATAAAAATTAATGACATCAAAAATTATGATATGATCGCTTCAGGGATTTTGACCCCTGAGACGGAACTTCCTTTCCTTAAATCATTGTGTTTTTTTTCCCTATAGTACTCCTTACACAGTATGTTTTCAGAAAAGCCAGTTTCTTATCATCCTCCTTAACCATTTCTTGTATTTTCCACCCTTTCTTTAAGAATGTGATCTTAAAGGGGTATCTATGCTGAAAATCTGAAATGAAAAGTCGGTTGAAATGAAGGTGGTTTTGATTTCGGTCTCAAGCTCATGGCTTTAGATAACCCTTTTGTCTTTTGGGATTACCATTGTCTGTCCAGTGTATGAGTTGTGGGTATCCACAGTATGATGATTCTGGTGATTTTAAAAGATATTTTGTGTTTTCAGGATCTGTATTGAGACCTCCAGTATTATTTTACTCTTGTGCAGCAAGAATGAGTTGGTTTGAAATTCTATAAAAGTGGGCCTCAGCCTCTAATAATATGCCTTTTTGATTTGAGCTCAACTTAAAAAAAGATACTTTTCAAACTTTTTAGTGTAGCTAATGTAAAACTGAAGTCATATACTTTATAGCTGAATGGATTCATAATGCATGATTACACAACTTCAGAACCCATTTTGTTAAATGAAATGGTGACATTTTATGCACTATTAAGCCAACTAGAATAATTTTCTTGCTCTTAGCCATAACTTCTGTATCCTTATTGAAAAAATTTGGGGTTTATTGTAGAAGGTTTTGATAGGAGAGAATGTTTAGAAAGATATGTAGAAACAGGGCCTTTTTGTCATTATTCCATCAAGAAAAACAAGACAGATAAAATTTGTGAAATGGGAAAATGGTTGAAATGCTTCAATTTGTGTTGTAATGCATTAAGTTATATTTATTTAGTAATAGTTTGATTGGAAAAAGTGAATTTTAAAATTATAGCCTTATTCCCATTTTTAGAAATACCTTACTGGTTATGAGAGCATATATGAGTATTTGTGTGTATGAAATAAAACATTAACAACTGTACTTTTGGCATTTCATGTTTTTGCCACCTTATATCTTTAAAGCAGCCAGGATGTAGTCCTGTATTTAGTACAATATGAACAGTTTTATTTATTTTATTGCTCTTTACTCAGTAAACTGAGACTTAAGCTAGAAAAATAGTTTGCTGAGCTTTGGGGGCAATAACCATAATATAAATCTACCCTGGGTTTCTTATATCTTGACAGTTTCCTCCATTCCTTGCTGTATAAATCTGCATGAAATTGTGTAACTTTACTCTCTCAAGGTGAACTAGATTTTTTCTTATATATGAACTACAGAAAATACAAGCAAGCAAAAAGAATGTAAAAAATTATCAATGATTCCATCTATTCACAGCTACTTATTTTAACACTTTTGGGTGTATTGCTTTCAGACCCATTTATTTGCATGTGTAAACTCATACACACATCACTTTTTTTAACATGAAAAATAAGTTTTGTACTCTGCTTTTTTCACTTTAGATGTTTCTGTGTCACTACATATATTTCTGAATGGCTATACTTTGTTGTATACATTCACTGTAAGTTGTTTTTACATTTCTCCATTATTGATCATTTAGGCTGTTTCCAAATTTTTCCTGTTGATACAGCATGTGAATAAAGATCCTATAACTAAATTTTTCATTCCTTTATTCAGTGGATACTTGTTGAGAGTACCTACTGTGTGTTAGCCACTGTATTGATATTGGGTTAAATGGTACAACAAAGTTACCACTCACGGAATTCTAACAGGAGAGCAGATAATTAATCAAATAATCACATTTCTGCATATGTAGTTTATAATCGAATTGGATGCTTTGAAAGGAGGAATATTCTCCTGTGAAATACAGCCAAGGATCCTGACTGGGGTTAGGGAAGACTTCATTGAAGAAATGCTGCCTGAGCTGACAGTTAACTATTTGGAAGACGTTGGAGAGTGAGTTGGTGTTGTACAGAAAGAGATTATTCCAGACAGAATGAAAGGCATAATGTAAATGCCCTATGGCAGGAGGGTTTATAGCATATTTGAGGCACTAAAAGAAAAGAAAGCTAGTATGGCATGGACATTGAAAAGTGGTATAAAACATCACTAGAGATGTAGTCAGGGATCAAGCCAAGCAGAGCCTCACAAGTAGTGTTACGGACTTTGATCTTCATTTTAAGAGTGGTAGGATTCAATGGAAGGTTTTAAACTATGATAATATCTGATTGCAGGGTTTACTAATTGAACAGGGAGCAGAGTGGATACAGAGAAATCATTTAGGAGGGTGTTGCAAGTATTTTAGGTGAGCGGTGACGATAGCTTTGATTAGGTTGATAGTGAAAATAGATTCAAGAAATTTTTATGAGGTAAAATTGATTCAGTTTGGCTCATATTCTTAAGTATTTTTTAAAGTATAAGTTTCCAGAAATGGAATTCTTGACACAAAGGGCAAATTATTTTAAAAGTTGATGGTAGATACCAAAATGCTTTCTAGATAGATTGTTTGAGTTTACTTTCCCATTAACTGTGTTAGAATGCCCATTTCAGTGCAACTTCACCATCAATGAGGATTAACTTTTTGGTTTTTTTTTAATACCTATTTCAGAAAGTATGTAGATAATTCAATTTTTTGAATGGAGATTATTGGTAGTTTTGGAATGTGTATGTACTAATTTTATTTTGACTTTACCAAGTATGGTTTTGATTCTTAATATTTTGCCTCTAAAAGCTGAAACTAAAACAAAAAGATTTCATGGGCATGTTGCGTCCAAAACTTGAGAGAAAGAAAAATGTAAGATGATTTAGGTCAGATTAAACGTGACTGGCAAATTGTGTGTTTGTTGAAATTTTTAATAATCCAACCTCTGTGCTTTATAATTAATACCAAGACTCCTACTTTCCTAAACATTGCATTAGAACTCTACGTTATCGTGAGTTTTGATTGAGGGCGCCAAAGTATTTTAAATAAACATATTGATAAAGAGACCAAAAGTATATAAAGATTTTGACCACAAAGATAGAAATATTGAAATGTTGATTACATTTTGTGTAATGTACTGATAGCTTAATAGATGGGAAATAAATGTATAGTACATGTCCTCTTGCTCTTACTGAATAATTCTTTGACAATATGAGAATGGCTGTAGCTGGAAGTAAAAAATTAAGGGATATAAGTCACTTTTAAAAAGCATTTTATATAGTTTCTTTTTCTCCAGGATAGTTTGAGCTTGAAAGATACTGACCTTAGATTCAGAATAAAAATGATTGCAAATATCTTTTCCCATATCATTTTGGTTTTTTCAAAAGCTTTTTATTTTTGTGTAGTAATTTTGCTTTTGTTACCTTGCCAGAAGAGACATCTAGGAAAACGTTTCTGTGGCTAATGTCAAAGAAATTACTGCTGATGTTTTCTTGTAGGAACTTTATGGTTTCCTGTCTCACATTTAGGTCTTTTATCCATTTTGAATTTATTTTTGTGTATGGTATAAGCAATTCAGTTTCATTCTTTTGTATGTAACTGTCCCAATTTTCCCAGCACCATGTGTTGAAGAGACTATCTTTTTCCCCCATTGTATATTCTTGCCTTCTTTGTCTTAGATTAATCCACCATAGAAGTATGGGTTTATTTCTGGACCTCTGTTTTCTTCCATTGATTTATGTGTCTGTTTTTGTGCCAGTACCATACTATTTTAATTACTACAGCTTTGTAGTGTATCTTGAAATCTGGGATTATGATAACCTCCAGTTTTGGTCTTTTATTTTTTTTTTAGTTTTTATTTTAATTCCAGTTAGTTATCATGCAGTGTAATATTAGTTCCAAGTGTATAATATAGTGATTCAGCAATTGCACGTATCACGCAGTGCTCATCATGACGGGTGCTTTCCCCGATACCCATCACATCTTTCATCCATCTCCCTACTCCCTTCCCCACTGGTAACCATTAGTTGTTTTTTTTTTTTTTTCTAATTAAAAGAGTCTGTTTCTCTCTCTCTCTCTCTTTTATTACTTTTTTTACTCACATTTTTTTTTTGTTTCTTAAATTCCACATGAGTAAAATCATGTGGTATTAGTCTCTCTCTGACTGACATACTTCACTTTCATTACACCCTCTAGCTCCATCAGTGTTATTTCAGATGGCAAGATTTCATTCTCTTTATGACCGAGTAATATTCCATTGTGTGTGTGTGTATACACACATACATATATATATATGCTACTACTTCTTTATCCATTTATTAATCAGTGGACAGTTGGGCTGTTTCCATAATTTGGCTATTATAAAGACTGCTTTTATAAACATAGGGGTGCATATATCCCTTTGAATTAGTGTTTTTGTATTCTTTGCGTAAATACCCAGTAGTGTGATTACTGGATCATAGAGTTCTTCTTCCTTTTCATGATTGCTTTGGCTATTCAGGGTCCTTTGTGATTCTATACGTATTTTAGGATTATTTGTTCTAGTTCTGTGAAAAACATTATTGGTATTTTGATAGGGATTGCATTAACTGTATATTAATTATACTTAAATAAAAAAAGTTAAGTTTATAATGTTTGCAAATTTTTCTCAAATATGTACATAATTCTACATTATTAAAATACAGTTATATTTGAAATGACATGTTTCTTACTTCTTTGTTTTCTCTCTCTCAACAGTTAAAAGATGTTGATACTCGGAAAATCATGAAAGCAATGGTTTCTTATGTGTGGCCCAAAGACAGGCCAGATCTACGAGCTAGAGTTGGCATTTCCTTGGGATTTTTGGGTGGTGCAAAGGTAAGAATAGGAGAAATTATGCAGTTTGTTGCGTAACTAAGAAATTGTATGGCATTTTCTAATAATGAAACTTGAGCTGATAAAAGCTACTTTGGAGGGAGCATTATTAACTTTAAGGACCCTTATTTACATAACTCTTTTATGCAGTCAGAAATTATATGGTAATGCCCAGTTTATCTGTGGATCAGATTTAAGAGCCTCAACTTAATGGAATTCACTCCTGAAACCAGTGTAAGATACAGGATCATTAGTTGTAACAAAGCATTAAGAACTTTATAAAACAATCTCCTCAGAACCCTGTTGGCTCTTTCTTAATGCATATTTCTCATAAGCTTGGTTTTCAGCTCCCAGTAAATTGAGAAGAGAATAAAGACACATTTAGGCACACTGATAGCATAAGTGGTAAGCAACAATGTGAAGAGGAAAAAAAAAAACAACAAAAAACAGGAAGACTTAAAAAAAAATGCCCACCAAAGCTGGCCGTATTCATTTATTTATTTATTTAATAGACATATAATGTATTTTTAGCCCCGGGGTACAGGTCTTTGAATCACCAGGTTTACACACTTCACAGCACTCACCCTAGCACATACTCTCCCCAATGTTCATAACCCCACCACCCTCTTCTGACCCCCCCTCCCCCCAGCAACCCTCAGTTTGTTTTGTGAGATTGAGAGTTTCTTATGGTTTGTCTCACTCCTGATCCCATCTTTGTTTTCATTTTCCTACCCCCCAAACCCCCCCATGTTGCATCTCCACTTCCTCATATCAGGGAGATCATATGATAGTTGTGTTTCTCCGACTGACTCACTTCGCTAAGCATGATACCCTCTAGTTCCATCCATGTTGCCGCAAATGGCAAGATTTTGTTTCTTTTGATGGCTGCACACACACACACACACACACCCATACACATACTCTTCTTTATCCATTCATCCGTTGATGGACATCTAGGTTCTTTCCATAGTTTGGCTATTGTGGACATTGCTGCTATAAACATTCGGGTGCACGTGCCCCTTTGGATCACTACGTTTGTATCTTTAGGGTAAATACCCAATAGTGCAATTGCTGGGTCATAGGGCAGTTCTATTTTCAACATTTTGAGGAACCTCCATGCTGTTTTCCAGAGTGGTTGCACTAGCTTCTAGCACCACTTTTTGAAAAGACTGTTTTCCCCCTACTTGGTTGCCTCTACTCCTTTGTTAAACATCAGTTGAATATATTCGTGTATATTTTTCTATTTCTGGACTCTGTTCTGTTCTGTTGGTCTATTTATTCTTTTGCCAGCACCACACTGTCTTGACTATTGCAGCTTTATGGTAAGTCTTGCAGTCAAGTAGTGTCAGCCCACTGACAGTGGTTTTCCAATATTGTGTTTGATATTCTGGGTCTTTTGTTTTTCTCTATAATGCTTAGAATTGGTTTGTCCATATCTACCAAATAGCTGGGATTTTGATTGGGACTACATTGAATATTTAGAGCAAGTTTACGAACAACTGACATCTTGACAATATTGAGTCATTCCATCCATGAACATGGAATCTGTTCATTAAGTTCCTTTTTGATTTCTTTCATCAGAGTATTATAGTTTTCCTCATATAGATCTTGAACATGCTTTGTTAGATTTATACCTAATTATATCATTTTGGGTACAAATTTAGGTGGTCTTAATTTTTTATTTCAAATCATGTATTGTTCACTGGAGATAAATAGGAAAGCAGTTGACTTTTGTATATTAACCTCATATCCTGGCAAGCTTGCTAGAGTTGCTTATTAGTTTCAGGAGGGTTTTTTTTTGTTGTTGGTTGTTGTCACTTCTTCGGGATTTTCTACATAGCTAATCATATCATCTGCAAAAATAGTTTTATTTCTTCTTTCCTAACATGTGTGTCTTGTCTTTCCTTTTCTTATTGCATTACCTAGGACTTCCAGTACCATGTTGAACAAGAGCGATAAGAGAGGGCATTTTGCTTTGTTCCCAGATTTAGGGGTAAAGCATCTAGTTTCTCATCATTTAATATGTTGTTAGCTACAGGGTTTTGTTGTAGGTGTCTTTAATCTCGTTGAAGAAGTTTCTTTCTTGTTTTATTTTTTTGATTGTTATGTTAGTCATTGGTTTTTGATGTAGTGTTCCAAGATTCATTGTTTGCATATAACACCCACTGCTCCATGCAATATATGCCCTCCTTAATAGCCATCACTAGGCTAACCCATCCCCCTCTCCCCTCTAAAACCCTGTTTGTTTCTTGGAATCCATATTCTCATGGTTTGTCTACCCATCTGATTCCCCCTGGATAATTGGCTTTCCTGCTTGACTTATTTCACTGAGCATAATCTCCTCCAGTTCCATCCATGTTGATGCAAAGCTGATGCATCCTCTCTGATGGCTGAGTGATATTCCATTGTATATATGGACCACATCTTTATCCATTCATCTGTTGAAGGGCATCTCAGCTCTTTCCACAGTTTGGCTATTGTGGATGTTGCTGCTATGAACATTGGGGTGCTTAGGGCCCTTCTTTTCACTACATCTTTTCATTTTTGGGGTAAATACCCAGTAGTATAATTGCTAGGTCATAGAGTAGCTCTATTTTTAATTTTTTGAGGAATTTCCACACTGTTTTCCAAAGTGCTGTACCACCTTGCATTCCCACCAGTAGTGTAAGAGGGTTCCTCTTTCTCCACATCCTCTCCAACATTTGTTTCTTGCCTTTTCAATTTTTGCCATTCTGACTGGAATAAGGTGGTATCTCAATGTGGTTTTGACTTGAATTTCCCTGATGGCTAGTGGTGGTGAACATTTTTTCATGTGTCTGACACTACAGGCAAAGAGCTGATATCCAAGATCTATAAAGAAGTTTCTTTCTATTTTGTTCCCAGTTTGCTGAGAGTTTTTTTTTTTTTTTTATCATGAATAGGTATTGGATTTTGTCTAGTGGTTTTGTCCCTCTATTGATATCATGGGATATTTTTTCTTTAGTCTGTTGATGGGATGGATTACATTAATTGATTTTCTAATATTGAACTAGCTATGCATACCTGGAGTGAATTCCACTTGGTCATGTTATATATTTATTTTTATATAATATTGGATTTGATTTGGTAATATTTTGGTGAGAATTTTTTATCTGTAATCATGAGAGATAGTGGTCTAGAGTTTTCCTTTCTTATAATGTCTGCCTGGTTTTGGTATTAGTGTAGTGTTGGCCTCCTACAATGAGTTCAAAAATTTTCCTTCTGTCTCTCTTTTCTGGAAGGAATAGTATTTACAGATTGAATATATTATCTACTTTTCTTTTCTTCTTGTTTTGCCTTGCTAATAATATCTCCCTTTAGTGCTCTTGTCCATTATGTTCTTTCTCTTCTTCTGATCTTTTTGAGACTCGAGAGATGAACAAACAAAATTCTCTTTTACCTCTTCATGTATATTGGGCCCTTCTTGGCCGCACTAGTTATAGAGTCCTTAATTATCAGAGACTGCTGTGAAAGGGATTAATTTTTGAGAAATTTAGGTATTAAAAGGGTCTGGAAGAATTGCGTTCTTCAGATGACTTAGACAATACTTTCATGACCAAGAAGGGAAAAGTCACTTTAAAATCTAGAATTTGAGAACCTCAGCAAACTGATCATATGGACCAGTAAATTTGGCATCATATAGATACAGCATACTTTTGGTTGTCCTTGATGGTGATTGTACTTTTTCCTTAATTCCATTATATAATTTAATGTCCCAAGCTGTGCATTTCCAAGTTAAAGTTAAACAGATTCAATTCCTTAATTATATACCAGTCCTAAAAATTCAAGAATTTAGATTATTTATGTATGTGATATAAACTTTTGATCTAGGAAAGAAAAAAAATTGTGTAGTAAGTCCTTTTATTTCTCTTGTGCTTAAATTAATGGGCACATTGCAGTTATAGATGAAACATAACTTCTGTCCCATGATTATAATCCAGTGAAAACAGTTTCTTAATTTTTAGAAAACAACAGTGGGATTAAATTCCATACTGAGTCATTTTTGATTGAAATACATCAACATCTAGCCTTATTTTTAGACCTCTCCAGCCTCTAGGAAGCCAAGTCTGGTGTGGCCTGAGACACTGGCTTTATTTTTTAAATTTTGCTTTTAATATACATGCAGTAAAGTGTACTCTTATGATTTTTAATACATGAATATATTCATGTAATCACTGCCATAGTCAGGATACAAAAATGTGCTACTATTGTGTAACCCCTTTGTGGATATGTCCTCTTCAGACCCCTACCTGCTGGATACTACTGATTTGCCTTCTATCATTATAATTTTGTCATTTTGAGAATACCATATAAATAGAATCATGCAGTATATAATTGTTTGAGCTGGCTCTTCTCACACAACATAATGTCTTTGTCATTCATCCAATTCATTAAGTCTATCAATAGTTCATTTTTCTTTTTATTGCTGAGGTGCTGTAGTATGGATGTACTCTATTTACCTACTGGTAGACATTTGGTTTCTTTCCACCTTTTGGCAATTATAACTAGAGTGACTGTAAGCACTTACATGTGGGTGTTTGTATGAACCTGAGTTTTCATTTCTCTAGGATAAATATCTAAGAGTGGAATTTCTAGGTTATGGTTGGTGTATTTTTAACTCTATAAGAAACCACTGGACTGTTTTACAGAATGGTTATTTTTGTCTTCCTAACAGCAGTGATGAGAGTTCCAGTTGCTTTACTTCTTTGCCAACACATGATATTGTCAAGCATTTAGTGATGTCTCGTGGTTTCAATATATGTTTTCCTAATGGCTAATTATATTGAATATCCTTGCATATGCTTAGTTGCCAGCCACCTATGCACTTTGGTGAAGTGTCTGTTCAAGTTTTGTCCATTTTTAGTTAGGCTTTTGTTTTTACTATTCAGTGAGTTATTTATACATTCTGGATATGAGACCTTTCTCAGATATGTAATTTGCAAAAATTTTCTCCCATCTGTAGCTTTTTAAAAAATTCCCTTAATAGTGTTTTATATAGAACAAGAGTTTTTAATTTTGATGGGTTCCAGTTTATTATTTTTTTCCTTTATGGATTATGTTTTAGTTATTATGTCTAAGAACTTTTTACCTAACTCAAGGTCATTATGATTTTCTCCTGAGTTTTCTTCTAAAAGTTATATATTCATCTTTTACATTTATGTTTATGCTCCATTTTGAGTTAATTACTGTATCCAGTGTAGTTGGAGGTTCATTGTTTTGTCCATTTGTTCTTAACATAAACACTATACTCTCCTATTTGAATTTCCTTTGTATCCTATTGCTGTTGTAAAAACTTTTCACACTTGATAGCTTAAAACCACACATATATATTATTTTGTAAAGTTCAGAAGTCCAAAATTAGGTCTCCTGGGTCAGAATAAAAGCATTTGTCAGGGCTGTGTTCCCTCTAGAGGCTCTTGGGGGAAAAACCCATTTCCTTGCCTTTTCTATTGGCATGCCTTGACTTGTGGCTGCCCCCCCTCCATTTTAAAGCCTGCAGCATCTTCATTCTCTCTGACTCTAACTTATGTCCTCTATAGTCATGTCTTTTGTCTTGACTTTGGATCCCCTCCCACCTCCCTCTTATTATAAGATTTATAAGAACCCTTTTGATTACACTTGGCCCACCTAGGTAATTCACAATACTCTTCCCAGCTCATATTCTTTAGTTTAATCACGTGCAAAGTTTGTTTTGCTATGTAAGGTATCATCTTCCCAGGTTCTGGAGATTAGTACCTTAGCACATGGAGATTTTAGGGAGCCATTATTCTCTCTACATGTGTGTGTGTGTATGTGTGTGTGTATCTTTTTCTGGACTTCGTTCTTGTCTGTTGATCTATATGTGTCTGTCTGTCCATTCATCCACACCACCTTGACTTTATTGAGATAGATAATTTGATTCTTTCAAAGTTTTTCTTTTTAAGATTTTTTTGACTGTTCTAGTTTCTTTGTCCATTAATTTTAGAATGATCTTGTCTATAGCTACAAAGAAGCCATATAGGATTTTTAAATGGATTTTTATTAAATCTCTAGAGCAACTGGGAGAATTGACATCCCTGCTATATTGAGTGTTCCAGTCAGTGAACATAGAATATCTCTTCACTTACTTAGGTCTTGTTTATTTCATCTGCACTTGTAGCTTTATCATATAGACACTGAACATGTTTGATTAGACCATTGGTTTCCAACCAGGGGTGACTTTGCCTTTCAGGAGACATTTGGCACTATCTGGAGACATTTTTGATGGTTACAGTTGGGGATGAGGGTGCCACTAGCGTATAGTAGGTAGACATTAAGGACACTGCTAAACATCCTAAAATGTACAGAATGTCTCTTCTCATAAGAAAGAATTATCTAAGACAGAATGTAGTGCTGAAGGTTGAGAAATCGTGGGTTAGGTTTGTACTTCAAGATTTCTTTGGTGGAGGGTTATTTTAATTTTTTAAAAGATTTTATTTATTTATTTGAAAGTGAGAGAGTACGAACAGGGGGAGGGGCAGAGGGAGAGGAAGCAGCAGACTCCCCCCTGAGCAGGGAGCCTGATGTGGAACTCAGTCTCAGGATCCTAGGATCATGACCTGAACTGAGGGCAGATGCTTAACTGACTGAGCCACCCAGGCACTGGGGTATTGTAGTTTTTTAAAATGTTGGTTCATTACTATATTGATATATTAATAATTATTTGCTTATATTGGTTATAATTTGTTGATCATTATATTTATAATTATTGAGAAATTTGGAGTTTGGCCTACCATTTTATTATTTGTTTTGTGCCAGTTTCATCTTTCATTACTCCATTTCATCTTTCCTTTCATCTTTTGTGTTATTTAAGCATGTTTTACTATCCCATTTTACTTTATCTATTGTGCCTTTTAATCTATGTACTCCTATAATTTTTTTGTAGTTGCTCTAGGAATTACAATATTGATACTGAACTTCTCATAGCTTCCTTAGAATCAGTATTTTACCATGTCAAGTGAAATGTAAAAGTATTACTACTCTTTAAGTCCCTTTACCTTCCCATTTATATTTATAGGTTATCTTGTGTATTACATCTGTATACAGTGAAAACTCCATCAGTCAATGATTTAACTTTTGGTTTTGTCCATAAAACATATTTTAAAGAACTTAAGAGAATAGGCTACTATATTTGCACAGATATTTACTATTTCTGTTGTTTTTCCTTCATTTCTGACGTTCCACGTTTCCATCTGCTACCATTTCCCATGTGTATGAAGAGTTTCCTTTAGAAGTTCTTTTAGAGGAGGTCTGCTAGTGACTAATTTTTAGTTTTCCTTAACCTGAAAGGGTCTTGATATTCCTTTCATTTCTGAAGGCTAATTTTGCTGATTACAGGATTCTAAATTGACAGTTCATTACTTTTACCACTTGAAAACTGTGCCACTTCCTGCTGGCCTCCCTGGAAATCTGGTTTCTTTAAATTGTTTTCCCCTTATACATAATGTATTGTTTCTATCTGGCTGCTTTTAAGATTTTTAAATTTGTCTTTAGCTTTTGGAATGCTAATTATAATGTGTCTTTATGTGAATTTTTTTGGGTTTTCCCTAATCGGGGGTTACTTATCTTCTTGAATCTGTAAGTTTATGTCTTTTGCCAGATTTAGGGAATTTTTAGTCATTATTTATTGAAATACTCTTTCCAGCCTCAGATTTTCTCTTCTTATCTTCTGAGACTCTAAAGAGGAGTGATAGATCTTTATTTTATAGTCCCATAGATCCCAGAGTCTTGTGCCCTCTCCCCCCTTTTTAGTGTTTTCTCTCTGTTGTTCATATTCAATAAATTTTATTGTTCTGTTTTCAAGTTGACTGATTTCTTTCCTTTGTCCTCTCCATTCTTCATAGAGCCCATACATTCAGATTTTTTTTTAATCAGTCATTATATTTTTTTGGTTCTGGATTTTTCGTTTGGTTCTTTATGTCCTCTTTATCTGCTGAGACATTGTATTTTTTGTTGTTTGAAACATGTTCATAAATGCTCCTTGAAGCACTTTTGTTCTGAAAACCTCATCAGGTATTTCTAACATTTGTGTGTGTTGATTGTATTCTTTTATTTCAAGTTGATGTCTTAGTAGTCCTTGGTATACTGAGTGACTTTTTATTGGAACTTTGGATATTTTGAGTATTATGGTATGAGACTCTGGCTTTTTAAAAAATCTTTTGTTTAGCAGACATCCTATGATACTGTTCCAGTGGGGATGGGCTGCTGCCGCATTACTTCAGGTGGGGTTAAAAGTCTAGGTTCTCACCTTGGTCTCCATTGACTCCTAAAGCAAGGGACTCCTCATGGCTGCTAGATGGGGTAGGAGTTTAAGCTCCTCAACAGGATAAAAGACAAGCTACACACCATTAGAAAATATTTGCGAATTACAGACCCAATGAAGGCCTCTATATCTAGAAAATATAGAGAGAACTCTTAAACTCAATATAAAACAACAAAAGCAAAAAACCAGTCTAGTTACAACATTTGCAAAACACACGAACAGATATTTAACTAAAGAGGATATATGGGTGGAAAATCAGAATATGAAAAGAATATGAAATATGAAAACATCATTGCTGTTAGGGAAACCCAAATTTAAACTACAAGATATCACTATACACTTACTAAAATAGTTTCAAAATAAAAGGATGCCAGGTGGCTTAGTCTGTTGAGCATCTGACTCTAGATCTCAGCTTAGGTCTTGGACTCAGGGACATGATTCAGGCTCCCCATTGTGGAGCCTGCTTAAAAAATTGGCTTCAAAATAAAAAAAATAGTAATGATATCAAATGTTGGTGAGGATGCTGAGGAATTGGATCACTCACACTTTACTGGTGGTGGGAATATAAAATGGTATAGCCACTCAGAAAGAGTATGGCAGTTTCCTAAAAAGTTCAGTATAGACTTACCATATGATTTTTAAATTACCCATGGGAATTTATCCCAGAGAAATGAAAACTTATGACCACCTGTATGAAAGTTTCTACAGCATCTTTTTATTTATAGTCCAAAACTACAAACAACCAAAATGTCATTTAGGGATGAATAAGCTTGGTGCATCTGTGGAATAGTACTTAGCTATAAAAAATGAGCTATTGAGGGGTACCTGCGTGATACAGCTGATTAAACATCAGACTCTTGGTTTCAGCTTAGGTCATGATATGAGGGTCATTGCTCCATGCTTGGCACAGAGTCTGCTAAAGACTCTCTCTCTCCCTCTGTCCCTCCCCTCCGTACATGTGCATACTTTTTCCCTCTCTCAAATAAATAAATCTTTAAAAATAAGCTGTTGATACATGCATCATCCTTGATGAACCCTGAGTGAAGAAAAAGGTCAGTCTCAAAAGATTATGAACTATATGATTCCATATTTTTTATATATATATATATATATATATATATATATATAATATAAAATTCTCAAAATGACTAAACTATAGAGTTAAAGCACAGATTAGTGGTTGCCAGAGGACAGGGATTTAGGTATGGGGCAAGGTGGGATGGGAGTGATTATAAAGAGGTAGCATAAGAGATTTCTTGTTGTGATGGAGTAGTTCTGTATCTTGACTGTGGTGATGGTTACATGGATCTAAAGATGGGATAAAATGGCATAGGACCATATAGGCAATACATAGAAACCACACACATACATGAATACATATTTAAGTATGATAAAAATTAAATTAGTTCTGTAGTCTGGTTAATAGTAATGTGCCAGTGTACATTTTTGGTCTTGATATTCAACTACAGCTATATAAGATGTCATCATTAGGAGACACTGAGTGAAGGGTTATGAGTCTCTTTGTACTACTTTTGCAACTTCCTGTGAGTCTGTAATTATTTCAGAAGAAAAGGTTTTTTTTTTTTTTAATTCACATTTCTCTGAGGTGGCTTAAGTGTAGTTCTTGTGAAAACAGAATATTAGGTAAAACCAATATTTGCCACCCCCTATGCTCAAAGTACCACAAGGCCACTGCAGCCAACATACATATACTAATAAAAACATCTACACATAATATACTCCTTTCTATTTCTTTGGTATTTTAAAATTTCTTTCCTTTCTAAAATTACTTTTTTGGGGGAAAACTGGAAGTAATCAGTAGTTATATTAGAGGTAGTACATGTTCTTAGAAATGTGCTAACTTCCTTTTTTCTGTCAATTAAAATACAAGGCAGATGATAATTTACATTCTTTATACATTTATAAGGATGGTCCCAAATTTGACCAGACCCAAACACATTTCCAAGAAAGTAAAATAACACAACTTTCTTGATGATACATTATTTTTAGTCACTACTCACTCTGGCTGCGACAAAGATACAATGGGCTGTAAGTTATGAGAATTGTGTGCTAGCTATAGCTATCACTTTTTCTCCTGCTCAGGAAATTGTATTAGAATGCAAGTGAGGGGATGTGGTCTTATTATACAGAAACACTGGAATCTGCTCAAATTTTTAAAAATTATTTATGTCATACTTTATGCTGGTTACAATAACACATTTGAGAGCATCTACTTTAGAGTACAAATGAAGTAGAATAATATGATCCCTTGCTTTATGAGCTGCTAATATGGCAATGGTATTCTAGAAAAAATTCTGAATTTCAAGTTAGTCTTGGATTTTAATCCTAGCTCTGCTGCTTATCAGACAGGTCATTAAACCTCATGGAACCTAAGTTTCCTCAATTACAGGGCTGCCCATTGAATGGAATTATGTCATTCAGTTCTCACCTTTGTGAAAGATACCTAGTACCATACGTGTCTCTGATAGCTGTTCACAAAATGTTTGTTTTGCCACAAAAGTTTTGTAAACTGAGGTTGAGAAGCCAGTATATGCATGAACATTGCACCTGGAAAGCAAATGATAAATATATAGTAAAAAGGACAAATACTGAGGTATATAAACTGTGAAAAAAAGGAGTTTGCAAATGAAAAGTGTCAAATGGGTTGCAGGTTTCAGAGAAGGCATCATGATGGGAATGGTATTCAGAGTGGGTTTTAAAAAAATGGAAAGGAAGAAAGATAAATCAGGCAGGCAGACCATTTCAAGCAGAAGCAAGAGCTTGAGGTTATATGATTATATAGAAATCAAAATTGAGAAATTTATCATACTTCAAACTTGCTATTCTATTAGATTATATTTTAGAAGTTAGAAAAAGTGTTAAGCAATTTTTCCCGAAGTGTTACATTATTAAACGTGGTCCAATATCTGCGGCATATTTTAATGGTATTGTTGAACCTACTTGGTTGCTAGGACACTTGTATACTTTACTTTGAAATCTTGATTGGTAAGATTTACATAGCTCCTGTCAGCTGTCAGCTAAACTTAGGCTTGTTGACAATATTTTTTATGTTTAACAAAGATGAATGATATAATAATGGGATTAACAAGAGCTGGGATTTCATTGTTTTTGTTAAGCCTTACAGACTTGCTTTCAGGGCACCTGGGTGGCTAAATCTGTTAATCTGCTGCCTTTGACTCAGGTCATGATCTCAGGGTCCTGGGATTGAGCATCACTTTGGGTGCCCTGCTCAGCAGGGAGTCTGCTTCTCCATCTCTCTCTCTCAAATAAATAAAAATTTAAAAAAAGAATTGCTTTCATATGTTATTGATATACATGAACTTAATTTCTTTAAAGCTTTGGCATTCTGATCAGTTTTCTGTTCTTAAGTGATAGTTGATGTTTTTGATACTATAACCTTGCAGAAAATGTGAAATGTGCCTTGAATATATGAAAGCAGTATACCCATAATTTTCATATTTTCTGGTGTATTCTCTTAGACAAATAGGTTGGTTTTTGAAAGCTTATTTTGGTATATAGTGAGTTTTGTTTAGTATTGGAGCAAAGGAATCTTCTTAAATTTTTATTACTGAGTTATAGTTGACATATGATGTCAAAATTAGTTTCAGGTATACAGCAAAGTGATCCAGCAATTCTGTACATTACTCAGCGCTCACCACAAAAATGCAGTCACCATACAACATTATTACAGTGTTATTGACTCTGTTTCTTATGCCATACTTTTTGTCTCCATGACTCACTTATCTTAAAACCAAAAGTTTGTACTTCTTCATTTCCTTCACTTCCTCTCTGACCAAAGGAATCTTTTTGTGGGGCAAATAGATCTACGATTTTTGTGTTTTTTCCCAAGTAGTCAGTCAGCCACAGATACTTGTAATTTATCTACTTTTGAAATACATTTTCACTAAATATTTTAGTTTTACTGTTATTTTGGTGAACAAATAATTTTATGTATTTGATTGGATATCTACTAAATACAAAGCATAGTAGTACAGAACAAGTGTAGGATTATGATACAGATCATCAAGGATCTAGTAAGAAAGAAAAATATTTACATAAATGATGATAAGACAGTTTGCCTTAAGTGTCATAAGCTCTGTAGCAATTTCAGATAATGGAGAGAGCATTTTGAGTAGATAATCAGGGATTATTTCATGGAGGCATGATCATTTGACTAATGCTTGTTGCTTTTAAATGAATATTAACATGGCAGTCAGTGTGAGGTAGAAATTCTGAAATGACAGCTCTCCACTGCCAAAGATTTTATCTTTTTAAACTGGGAAAATCATTTCATTACTAATAAATGATTAATATCTAAACATTCCCATAAATACTAACTTAAGGTAAATATTTTTATTTTTAGAGAGTACATTTATTTATGATGGTTAATTGTTGCTTTTATATTTTTAGGCCATGAATATTGTGGTCCCCTTCATGTTTAAATATGCTGTAGACAGCCTCAACCAGATGTCGGGAAACATGTTGAACCTGAGTGATGCACCAAATACAGTTGCAACCATGGCAACGGCAGTTCTGATTGGCTGTATGTGTGATTCTTTGATCTGTCTACAGGTGTTGACTTTCTTCAAGAGGGTTTCATCATATTTGAGAAGATGACCTTTTCACCACAAATACATTTAGCATTTTGGACGTTTATCATTTTATGTGAGATATTTGAAATGTGGTTTTTAAAAATTCTTTTTATGGTATACTTTCTAAAAATTCTCTAACAGCCTAATTTTTCAAGTTCTAGAAAAAAATAACATGAAATAAGACATTGAAATCATAACAATGATAGTCTATCAAATAACCTTTTCAATAATTCTTTCTAGTCATTTTCTTGCTGTTGTTAATTATTTAATGGGAAATAGCTAAATAATGATATGCATACATTAATGTCTTTTTGAATTATATTCAATAACCATGACACAAATTTACCATTTGTAAAGAACAGAACATGTTGCTTTGTTCCCTCATGCATTAGGAAGGACACTTTGTGAGACTCAGGAGATTTGAATAGGGACATGCTTTAGTCAAGGCACTTGATTTTTTAGGATCTCGATTTTATCATTTGTTATTTGGGGGAACTGAAGTAGATTAGAATTTGTCCACAATAAGGCCAGATAGACGTCTCTTTATTAAAAGTGTTTAGTTGGAAAAAATCTTACAACATCTGGAATTTATAGAGGGAAATAACAATGAAAGGGATCCATAGTGGTAGAAAGATTGGTAGTCACTAGGTTAGGTGCTTTCTTTCTAGGTTTCTTTTACTTTAAGTATTCTGTGATGTATTCATTTATTGTATAAACACTTTCTTACTTACTATATACTTAACATTTTATACCTATGATTCTAACGTTTATATAACTCAGTTTTTTTTTCTTTTGAATGTATTGTTAGATGGTGTATCAAGAGCTGGAGCTGCCTTTTTTAATGAAGTTCGAAATGCAGTATTTGGCAAGGTGGCCCAAAATTCAATCCGAAGAATAGCCAGAAATGTCTTTCTCCATCTGCACAACCTGGATCTGGCTTTCCACCTGAGTAGACAGACAGGAGCTTTATCAAAGGCTATTGACAGAGGGACAAGGGGTATCAGTTTTGTCCTGAGTGCTTTAGTATTTAATCTCCTTCCCATCATGTTTGAGGTGACTCTTGTCAGTGGTATTTTGGTAAGACATTTTTCATAATAAGCTTTTATCTTACATTCTCATTAGTGGCTATTTAGTATTTGAAGGTGGTGTGCTATTGAATATTCATGGTTTGAAAGCAAAATTCCATTGTATGAGAGGAGTTATGCAGTTAATTTAATTATTTGCCACAAGCTTCAAGAGACTGTCCAAAATCTTTATCATGTTGTTATTGTAAAGAGCTGGTCAGTTCAACACATCCATCAGTTGTTTAATTAGTGCTTGTAATTGTTTTGGCAGAGATATTTGTGTATGACTTTGGACTGGTATGCTCAGATTACCTCGATTGTTCACCATTTATAATCTAAGCAATTTCATATTTTATAATTTAAACTGTATATATACTCTTTATTCCTCTTAAGGCTTATTGGGTTATTTTTCATCAGCATTTGACTGTAGTATCAATGTGGCAAGTGTTTAGCTTTCTTCCCTTGCTACCTAGGGTAGCTTTTCTAAGGTATTTGATTCCTAACACATTTATTTATACAACTTCCCATCAGCATGTTTTTATTAAAATCTTTTGACTGATATTTGCTGTTGTAGATTATAAACTATTTGGCAAGAACAATGACTGTAAATTCTTCTTTTGGCTTCTCCAGTATTATAGATGTGGTGCCCAGTTTGCATTGGTAACCCTTGGGACTCTTGGTGCATACACAGCATTCACAGTTGCTGTTACACGGTGGAGGTAAAGTATTTCCCAGGAGCCAGTCAAGGTTCAGAAATTAGCTATGCTATTATAATAAAAATTTCATGCCTATGCACATCTTTGTCTTACAGAACTAGATTTAGAATAGAAATGAACAAAGCGGATAATGATGCAGGTAACGCTGCCATAGACTCGCTGCTGAATTATGAAACTGTGAAGGTAATATGTTTAATTATACTTTCCTCTGCCTTCCACATTGCACAAAGATTTGTTCTGCCATTTAATGGAATAGGTGCTGTTAAGTTAGAGTTTTAGATGAGGATAGGATCTCTAGTTATGACAGAGTAATTGGACTTTGTTATTTTTCCTTATTTGGAAATTGTCTTCTCTTTCTGCCTCCATTTTTGTCTGGCAGCATCAGAATTTTACCTTCTGAATTAATTTATAAGTGAGAAAAGTATAGGTAGCACCCTTGATTCAGAATGAACACTAAGCTAGTCAAACAGACATGTAAGTTCTTGACTTTCTATCCCTCAGAGAACCTAACATACTGCTTTCCATTATTCTTTCATTTATATGTTCATTTTTCCATTTAACAAATATTACTGAATGCTTTTTATGTCCAAAGCCCTACACTTGGTCTTGTGATGGGGGAGGGTGGTAAAAAATTATTAATATTTAACCCTTGCCCTCCCGCCCTCCCAGATTTAACTCCATTAACTGGGAGAGTTAAAGTAAGTATGCAGATAACTATATAAGAAGGTGTAATGGCGGTAGGGGCAATGAGAACTGTCATTTCGGTCTCAAGGGATCAGGGGAAGGCTTTGTGAAGGAAATGCCATTAACAGCTTTTTCTTAGGGATGCCTAGGTGGCTCAGTGGATTAAGCCTCTGCCTTTGGCTCAGGTCATGGTCCCAAGGCCCTAGGATCGAGCCCCACATTGGGCTCTCTGCTCAGCAGGGAGCCTGCTTCCCCCTCTTTCTCTGCCTGTCTCTCTGCTTACTTGTGATTTCTCTCTCTGTGTCAAATAAATAAATAAAATCTTTAAAAAACCGCTTTTAAAAAAATCTTTTTTTTTTTAAAGTAATCTCTACACCATTGTGAGGCTTGAACTCAAAACCTCATGATCAAGAGTCATCTGCTCCACTGAGAGCCTGCCAGGCATCCCCATTGACAGCTGTTTTAGATCTGGATTTAAGTTAACCAGGCATTGGGGCACCTGGGTGGGTTAAGCCTCTGCCTTCTGCTCAGGTCATGATCTTGGTCCTGGGATCAAGCCCCGCATTGGGCTCTCCGCTCAGCGGGGAGCCGGTTTCTCCCTCTCTCTGTGCCTGCCTCTCTGCCTACTTGTGATCTCTCTCTCTCTCTATCAAATAAAAGAATAAAATCTTCAAAGAAAATTAACCAGACATTCATCAGAATGAGATCAATTTCATGGACTTTTCAAATACAGTTCATTGTGGAGAACTATAGGAGTACCATAGTCCAGTGTATTGAAAGTCATTTTTTAAAATGGAGTGTGCGGTATAAAATTGTATCCATACATGAGGTCTTTTTTTTTTTTTTTAGTTTTTAAAAAGATTTATTATTTTATTTTATTTTTTCAATGTTCCAAGATTCATTGTTTATGCACCACACTCAGTGCTCCATGTACTACATGCCCTCCTTAATACCCACCACCAAGCTCACCCATCTCCCCACCCACATCCCTTCCAAAACCCTCAGTTTCTTTCTCAGAGTCCACAGTCTCTCATGGTTCGTCTCCCCCTCAGATTTCCCCCAATTCACTTTTCCTTTCCATCTCCTAATGTCCTCCATTTATTCCTTATGTTCCACAAGTAAGTGAAACCATATGATAATTGACTCACTCTGCTTGACTTATTTCACTCAGCATAATCTCCTCCAGTTTCGTCCATGTTGATACAAAAGTTGGGTATTCATCCTTTCTGATGGAGGCGTAATATTCCATTGTATATATGAACCATATCTTCTTTATCCATTTGTCTGTTGAAGAGCATCTTGGCTCTCTACACAGTTTGGTGACTGTGGCCATTGCTGCTATGAACACTGGGGTACAGATGGCCCTTCTTTTCACTACATCTGTATTTTGGGGGTAAATACCCAGTAGTGTAATTGCAGGGTCATAGGGACCTGGTCTATCATAGGGTCTATTTCTAATTTCTTAAGGAATCTCCACACTGTTTTCCCAAGTAGCTTCACCAACTTGCCTTCCCACCAACAGTGTAAGGGGGTTCCCCTTTCTCCACATACTCTCCAACACATGTTGTTTACTATCTTGTTGATTTTGGCCATTCTAACTGGTGTAAGGTGGTATCTCAACGTGGTTTTGATTTGAATCTCCCAATGGCTAATGATGAAGAACATTTTTTCTTGTGTCTGTTAGCCATTTGTATGTCCTCATTGGCGAAGTGTCTGTTCATGTCTTCTGCCCATTTTTAATGTGATTATCTGTTTTATGTGTGTTGAGTTTGAGGAGTTCTTTATAGATCTTGGATATAAGCCCTTTATCTGTAGTGTCATTTGCAAATATCTTCTCCCACCCCATGGATTGCCTTTAAGAGAATAAATTCTATTTGTACTTGCATATAATTACTATTTTTGTTTGTTTTGTAGTATTTTAATAATGAAAACTATGAAGCACAAAGATATGATAGATTTCTGAAGACATATGAAACTGCTTCATTGAAAAGTACCTCTACTCTGGCTATGCTGAACTTTGGTCAAAGTGCTATTTTCAGTGTTGGTTTAACAACTATTATGGTGCTCGCCAGTCAGGGAATTGTGGCAGGTAATGGATCTGCAGTGTTCACATTAAAGATACTTTACTTAACCTTTATAAATAAAGATTAATGAAAGAAATGTATATATTAGTCTTACTATAAAGCATGTTCAATAAGGTGCTTTAACATCCTTGGAGTGCTTTCCTTTTTGTATCGGAATGTGTTTTCTTAATTGTATGGTAATGTTTTTTAACTTCCTTTTGTTTGACACTGTAAGTTTAGCACTAGCTCCCTCATTAATTAGGACTACTGTTTATACATTTTGTGGGGCTACATACTGATTGTTTCAGGAGTAACTTCTTTTTTTAGCATTTAATATTTCTAATTTCCGTTTCTCTGTGGACCCGGAAAGCAGTGTAATTAATTTAGTGTTTAGTACAAAGGATTACAATTACAATTACTAGTTACATTTTAATTAGACTGATTGATTTGTAAAACATTTCAAAAGTAAATAATGTCTCTGCCTCCTTTCTATAACCTGCCCACTCAGGATTTGTTCATTCAGTGTGTCTTTAATACATGGTTTATCATTCCCAGTCATATACTCATTTGCTCCAATTTTTTAATATATATTTTATAAAAATTTCTATTTCACATTACAAAGTAACTTGCTAGTGTCTTGGGAAGAAAGGAAAGATTTCTAGCCATCCATTTCTATCTTCCCTTAAACCATTCCTTTTTTTAAAAAATATTATGTATAGTGTATGGGTAAGCAATTCCCATTCTACTTACATCAAGTTCCCTATATTCCTGAATCTTGGATTAAAATGTTTTGAAATTTGAGTAGGCCTTACAAGTTGCTAGTTATATGCATTTTTGAAGTATATTCCAGAATAATAGAATGTAAATTTTCTGTCTTAAGCTGGAAAAGTTTATAACCTCTAAAACACCGTTGTTTTTTTTTTCTTCTGCTAACTACATATTAAGGTACCCTTACTGTTGGAGATCTAGTAATGGTGAATGGACTGCTTTTTCAACTTTCATTACCCCTTAACTTTTTGGGGACTGTATATAGAGAAACTAGACAAGCACTCATAGATATGAACACCTTGTTTACTCTACTCAAGGTAGACAGTCGAATTAAAGTAAGTAATCTATTCAGTACTTTTTTAAAAGCATGTGAATATCATCCCATTAATAGAATTGTTCTAAGGGAATATTTACATCACCATGTTAGTGAACTATTCCTTTTTTGTAGGAATTGGAGCTATCATGTGTATTAAGAGGTTATTAGAGCTTTACTTTGATGTTTAGAAACCTTACAGTGTTAGCAAATGTTATACCTAAAACCTGTGAACCTTGTTAACTTGAATTATTTGTACTTGCACTTGATTTACTTCTGCTAAAAACGATATAAAATGTGTGATTGCCTTTCCTCACATCCTCAACTTCCTTACACCCGTGCCCACCATCTTCCTACCTGCTCTCCAAAATTGCTCAAAAACCAAAGCTTTTAAGAATTTCTGATCTTAGTGCAGAGTGAAAAAACAAATCTTTAAAAGCATGCTTGGAAGTAGTCTAGCTCTACTTACAAACCTTTTCTTCCCCCATTGTTTCCATTCTTCTCTTTGTGAAATAGAAAATTGTCTTCATGGCTGTACTCTACATGGTGTCTAAAGTGGCTTTTTTTTCTCTTCCCTACTAGGACAAAGCAATGGCATCTCCCATTCAGATCACACCACAGACAGCTTCGGTGGCCTTTGATAATGTGCATTTTGAATATATTGAAGGACAGAAAGTCCTTAGTGGAATATCTTTTGAAGTTCCTGCAGGAAAGAAAGTAGCCATTGTAGGAGGTAGTGGGTCAGGGTGGGTAATTCAGTTATTTATAAAATCCTACATCATTGGTTAATGATTCTCAATATAATTTTTTTTTTACTTTATCATAATAAAATAATTACAGTTGTTTAGAACAGGGGTTACCTAATGTTAATAATATTACATAGCCTTTCCTTGTCTCCAATTTCAGAAAAAGCACAATAGTACGGCTGTTGTTTCGCTTCTATGAGCCTCAAAAGGGTAACATTTACCTTGCTGGTCAAAATATACAAGATGTGAGCCTGGAAAGCCTTCGGAGGGCAGTGGGAGTGGTGCCTCAGGTATTTAAAAAAAAAAAAAAAAGAAAAAACCTATTTGGGGAAAGATTTATTGGGTTGGTAGATCTTTTATTAGAATAATTTGAATTCAAAGAGTCAATATAGGGGCGCCTGGATGACTCAGTTGGTTAAGCATCTGACTCTTGATTTTGGCTCAAGTCATGATCTCAGGGATTATGAGATCGAGCCCCATGTTGGCCTCTGTGCTGGGCATAGAGCTTGCTTGGGCTTATCTCTTTCCCTCTCCATCTGTCCCTCCCCACTCTGCTTGTGGGCTGGCTCTCTCTCTCTCCGCCCCCCAAATAAAAGGAAAAAAAAGGTCAATATATGCTAATTAAGTAGGAAGCAGTAGGGCCTACAGTTTAAATTCTGTTACCAAAAATATTTTAAAAATATGAATGGAAAATCTGCATGATGGAAAGATTTTTTTAAGTCTTAGAAATATAGCATAATAAAAAGGAAAGAGCCCAGACTAAAGACAAACAGATCTGGATTCTAACCCCAGCTCTAACCCTTGTAAGTTCTATGGTCTTGGTCCTCAGTTTCCTTATCTTTAAAATAAGGATAATAACCATTTGTCTTTTAGGATAGAGTTATTATGAATTAGAGATGATATACTATAAAACACCAAGCACAATGTCCGTCACATAATTATTCAGTAAATGAAAACTATTACTGTGATTTTGAACAGTTTTTGACATAGTGAAGCAATTTGGCTATCTGCTTCCATGTTCGTATGCCTTGTCTTTGTACCAATTTGTCCTGTTTGTGTCTGACCTGTAGTAAGTAGTTAATAAGTATTTGTTGAACGACTTTAAGGAGAAAAATAAATTTAGAGCAAAATCTGAGAAGACAACAGGGATGCCTTATAGAATGTGAGTTTTTCTTATGCTAAAAGCGAATGGAGAGACCTGGGAACAAGATGCAGCCTAGAATCTGAATTAAGTTGAGACAACTGTAAGAAAGGGATCAGACAGGGATATGTAACTTCTAAAAGGTCCTCAAATGAATTGACACTCTGCACTGTCCTCCCTCTTTCACTGAGAATCTCAAATATTAGTGTGCATGATTTGCCTAGGGAGATTATTGAAATTCCAACTCTTTCACGGACCTTAGTTCTGGCTTAGGAGGGCTGTGCGGGGCCCAGGAACCTGCATTTTTGAATATGCGTCCTAGATGATTCTGATAATAAGTGATCCATAGAGTCTGTGTTGAGAAACATTGACCTAAACTGTATATCAAGTGAATTGAATTCTAGGCTCTGTGTGCTTAGGGCTCGGTGTCCTCATCCATCCAGCTAGATTACTGCCATTCTCTTAGGGTATATAACAGTTGCCCTTGACCTTTTGAAAAATAAAACATTTTATTCACAAGGAAAAATATACATGGTTAAAAAATGAAAGAAAAGATGCTGATCCTCACTGGAAGGCTTACTAGTCCAAATTAAATCAACAGTGTAATAACATTTTTCACCTGCCAGCAAGGATTTTAGAATTCATAACATCCAGTTTGGCTATGGCTGTGTAAAATGGCCAGTCTGTTGTTTGGCCAGTGGAAGTATACAGCTTTCCTGACAAGCAACTTGGCAATTTGTACCAATAGCCAGAAAAATACTGATGCCATTTATTCCAGTAATTCTGCCTTTAGGAAGTTTTAAGGAAATAAACAGAGAAGTGAACAGATATTTATATGCAGAGATGTTCATTACACCATTATTTATAATAGCAGAAGTTGAAATTCACAGTGTGACTACCCAACAATAAGTAAATGGTTAAATTTATCACTATAGGATCAAATGTCATACAGCCATTTATAAATATGCTGCTTATAAATAATATTATCATAAAAAATACTCAAATACAAAGTTTCTTAAAAAGAGGATACCAAGCAAAATACAAAATCCCAATTTTATAATACTAAATGAATATATATAACTAGAGAAGAAAAGAGAAAATAAACCAAAATGGTGATAGTAGTTATTGATACATGGTAGCATTATGGATTATTTAATAAATTTTTATTTTGCCATATTTTTTGTATTTTCAAAGTTTTCAGTTAGTATTTGTTAGCTCTTTTTTGAATATAAAATATTTAAAGGTAAGTATTTTCTCTTTATAGAACTTTAAACTTAGTGGGTTTAAGTACCATTTCAAAATGAGAACATTTTATATCAGTAGTTGGTATAAAATGATTAAAATACTATTTGAAGTAATATCTCAAACTGGGGCTGATTGTTTTGTTAAAGAAGATCTTAGTTAATTATCTTGGTTAATGTGAACTAATGAGCCATTTTATTTCATCTTACTGTTGACTTCCAACCATTTGGAGACTAAAAGGAAAGTGGGAGGTGGATGTTCACTTTAAGTACATTAGCTTTAGTGTGCTATATCAGAATAAAATGAAATATCAATGAATGCTTGTAGTAACCTTTCTCCAAAAGATATCTATAGTTTATAAATCCTTTGTTTTCTGTGTCCAAGTAAAAAACTTGTTTCTGTGTCCCAGTTTAAAAGCTTCTGAGAAACATATATTCAACCTCATTAGTAATTAGGGAAGTGCTAATTTAAACAGCACGTTTTACCCCCAAAAGTAGCAACAACTGAAACTTAATTAATACGCAGTGTTGTTGAATATATAGGGATCAATTCCCTTAATATACTATGGGTTGGAGTATGTATACTGTTGGACCATTTTGGAAGATGGGCAATACTATCAAAGGATAAATGTATGCTTAACCTTTTTTAAAAGATTTCATTCAATTTACAGGTGACAGCACAAGAAGGAGAGGACTCTGGGAAGGGGGAGAGGGAGAAGCAGACTCCCTACTGATCAGGGAGCCAGATGTATGCTTACTTTTTAACTCATCAGTCTGTTTCTAGGGGTCGTTCTTACAGAAATACTCAAGTTTAAAAAGTCCTATATACAATATTTTATTCCAACATTGTTTGTAGTAGCAAAAATTTGGAAACCACATTAATGTCTATCAGTAGAGAAATAAATAAATACATTGTTAGTATCATACAACTGTTAAAAAAGTGAGGTAGAGGGGATGCCTGGTGGCTCAGATGGCTAAGCTTCTGCCTTATGTTCTCCAGGTCCTGGGATCGAGCCCCATGTCAGGCTCCCAGCTCTCTGCTTCTCTCTCTCCCTCTGCCTCTGCCCCTGCTTATGCTCTCTCTGTTTCTTTCTTTCTTTCTCTCTCTCTCTCTCTCAAATGAACAAATAAAATCTTAAAAAAAAAAAGTGAGGTAGGATTCTGTTACTGAAGTGAGCAGTTTCCAGCATATGTTAAGTGAAAAAAGCAATTTATAAAATAACATGTATGTATGGTATGATCTCACTATGTTGAAGAAAAAAGTATGTGGCACATAAATTCATCAAAAAAGTCTGGACTGATAACAAATTGTTCATGGTGATTAGAGCTCGTAAAGGAAATGGGATTGCAGGAATGAGGGGGGTGATAAAGGAGTTACCATGTTTTACTCTTTATGCCTTTGTGTCTTTACTAAGTTGTTTGAATTTGTTGTAATGAATATACATATATATGTACGTATATATAAATCTGCTTCAGGATGCTGTCCTCTTCCACAATACCATTTACTACAACCTTTTATATGGAAACATCCATGCTTCACCTGAGGAGGTGTACGCGGTGGCAAAATTAGCTGGACTCCATGATGCAATTCTTCGAATGCCACATGGATATGACACACAAGTAGGGGAACGAGGACTCAAACTATCAGGTAATCAGATTTTAGATCTACTCCTGCTTGTGTACTCCCATCAGACTTGAATTTGTCAGAGCCATTTTCTTGAAAATGAATGACAGAGTACACACCTAGTGCTCATCTATTCACTTTCAATAAGGTCCCAGTCTCAGCCATCACTGTAAATAATTCAACATGTTGGAAACAACTGTTCTCAATCATGCAGGTCTCTTTTTTTATTTCACTTGCAGCTGCAAACTGTAAATGCTTAATAGTAAATTGCTAATACATCCTCAGGTCAGCATTAATGTATCATCCATAATTGTAATATTAAAGGAAAGCCAATATCATTGCTCACCTGAGAAAGTAGTAGGAGTAGGGAAAAGTAATTTGATAATAAATAGTATATCTCATCATAATTTCCTAGATCATTATGGGATGTTTTCAATACTTTAGACTTCCTTATACTTGATGTACTTAACTGCTATACTTTTATTAAAGCCAGTTTCGTTTTCATGTCCTTGTTGGTTCAGTGGTCAAGTAAACTTGGGGGCTTGTACATTTCTATATAAGTGTTTAATTATGAGATTGCTATGATTAATAATTTTCCTGTAATGACTAAATTTTTTGGAGGATCCACAAAAAAGCTTTTTCACCCAAAATTATTTGAATTCCAAAAGTATGATATCTGTGCCTGAAAGTATTAATGTAACTAGTATAAACACACTGTATCCTTTACATTTATTCTAGTTTAATTTAGGGGGGAAATATATAAATTAGGGATGGAGGGGAGACAAAAAGAATAAAGAATACTCTGCATGAATTTAATGAATCCCCATTCGTTTTCATTACAAACCATCTTCATTTATTCACAACATTGATTAGGTGTATATTATGTGCAAACTAACATGCTAAATGCTTTGAGAGTTAATAAGATGATGCATAGATGTACTTGCCATCAGGGAATTTGCATTCCATTAGAAAGTTTTGATCTAAGTTTAGAAAATGTTAAGCAAAGATTGATTTCAAGTTAAGTTGGTCTGTAGTATTTTGATTATCAGCTGGTAGTAGAAGATTCTTGCATCATTCCAGTCCCTGTTTATACTTCACCATTCCTCTTAACAGGAGTAGTTCCCAGCTAACTAGACCACCTCCAGATGATTTGTCCAGTTGGCTAATTTTAAAGACCTCCAAGTTTTCACATAGTATAAACTAGACCTCTCAAAATAAGACTGCCTCAGATAGCTGTGCCACATGCCATTTTCCAATCATTTTTTCCCCTCTCTGCATGCCTTTGGGAGTAGGAATGGCTAAGGAAGTTTTCTTTTTGCCTAATATCCATTGTCCTACAGCTAGACCTCTCTAAATGAGTATTATTTAGCACCTATGCTA
Organism: Mustela putorius furo; assembly: GCF_011764305.1. NCBI lineage: Eukaryota > Metazoa > Chordata > Mammalia > Carnivora > Mustelidae > Mustela > Mustela putorius. The sequence goes on along the minus strand of NW_025421575.1, from coordinate 1,561,474 downwards.
GTATTTATGGTAGGAAACAAATATTTCTTCTCCAGTTGCCAAAATTCTATTGATTAGAATTGAAACTGGGTTGGTTTCCACTTGAAATTTGAGAGTCATGTCTAAACTAGGCTTTCCTCTGAGTATCTGCATCTTTTAGGAGGTTTCTGCCACTAATTTGCTAGGTAGGTACGGAGGTAGTGCTGGCATGATGCCTGCTTTGGTAGGAGAATTCTGATCTTATTAAATGGGGAAGAATGTGGATAGTATAAATACAAACTTATTAATATTAGAGATAAGGAGCCCTCTTTTACAAGTTGAAAATAATAATTGCAGAAATAAAACTGAAATATTTGGTGTACCAAGTAGTAAACAGGTGGCGCTTGTTTCCCTAAGAGGTTACTGAAACTGAAAAATACAAGTTTATTTCAGACATTGATAAATTAATGGATAATGGGGGAAAAAAGAAGCCAAAGGGGACATATTCAGCAAAGCATCATCCTCTATACTTTCAGCTATAGTTTATGTATGATTGATGACCTTAGACCTGTAAGAGTCGCAGTGAGGAAAGAACGATTACTTTATTTTCACCGAAGTGTTTTTAGAAACAAATACGGGGGGGCACCTGGGTGGCTCAGTGGATTAAGCCTCTGCCTTCGGCTCAGGTCATGATCTCAGGGTCCTGGGATCGAGCCCCACATCAGACTCTCTGCTCAGAAAGCCTGCTCTCCAGCCCCCACTCTCTGCCTACTTGTGATCTCTCTCTCTCTCTCTCTCTGTCAAATAAATAAATTAATTAATTAAAGAAAAATAATTATTAAAAACAAATACAGGCTTGCATATTATGATAGGAAGAGCACTGAACTGGGAGTCAGGTCTAGTCCAGATTCCACTAGAAGTTGCTCTGTGATCGTGGGCAAATCATTAAACCTTTCTGGGCCTCTCTTTCCTTTCGGTTTTAAAATTCTGCTATTCTAGAGACCCGTAGCAAATAACTAAGGTGAAATTAGTGGTATCTAGTATACACCTTTAACTTTGAAGAGTACTGTGAAAATAATATCTGTCAAAAGAATCCTTGAGAAGGGAGTTGTTTGGGGAAGTGGGTAACAGGGTGAAGGGTATTAAGGAGGGCATGTGTTGTGACGTGTAATGGGTATTATACATAACTAATGATCATTGGACACTACATCCAAAACTAGTGGCTAACTGAGCATGATAAAAGATATTAATTAATTCTAAAAAAAAAAAAAGAGCCTCTTGAGAAGAATACTGGCTAGATGGTATATTTTTGTTAAGAAGTAAATGTAAATATTCATAGTTTCATGTCTTCAAGTTGCCAGGTTTCAGATATTATATTTGTTTTTGGCTTTTTTGATTCTCTAATACTGAAATTTTTCTCTCTGTGGTTGCTGTCCATTGGGAAGTGATATAAAATAACATGTAATGAACATATTTTCGGTGTGAGCATATTTTTGGTGAGAGGAGTAATTGTGGAATCAAAGCTATTACCTCTCCTCTTTGTTCTTTTCTCCTGTCACAAAGTCAGGATCCAGAATTACATTTATGTTCCAGGGTATATAGTTTGTCAAAGGATATCATATATGAACTTAGACTCTTCTAACTGAGTAAACTAACAGTGGTCAGAGTAGAGGTACATGTTGAAGGCATTGCTTTGTGGTTATGTTTGGTAGAAATACTAGAAACACAAAGTATGTCTTTATGTTATACTTTCTTAAACTAAATTTTTCTTTACCAGGAGGAGAAAAGCAAAGAGTAGCAATTGCAAGAGCCATTTTGAAGGACCCCCCAGTCATTCTCTATGATGAAGCCACTTCATCATTAGATTCAATTACTGAAGAGGTAAATGATGATGAAAATGCAGAGCTCTTCAATTCTCAATGCTTAACTTTTCTGCTTGGAAGTTTCAGTAAAATGGCTATATTCTTTTATATTTTGAATGAACTTCAGTAGGAGGTACCATAGAGCAAAATATCTGGCCCTTTGTCCCCATATGGCAAGTGCTGATAATAAGAATGTCAGGTTGCATTCAGTTATCACATTGCTAAGTCCATTTGCAAAAGTGTCTTCTTTTTGAAGCTTATGACTATTCTATTATCCTTACATCTTGCAAAGCTTGTAAGAATTGCCTAATCTGCTGACAGATGAAGAATGTTTTAGTCTTTCTGCTGTTGCTACTTACCACTCATGAAAATAGGTCATGTAAATGATTGTGACACAAGCATACACCAGAAAACCTTTCACTTACCATGGAGCAACTCACTGAAATACAAGTCAGGCACACGCAGCCTGTGGTGCTGGTATAAATTTATATTCATTTCACAAAAATATACTGTGCAGCACCGAGATGTTGTGACACTTGATGTCATGGTACAACTCAGCGACTACGTTAGACTTCATAACAACATCTTTGCATTAAATACAATAGTCTTAATAATAATGATAATTTCATGAATGGATCCCCTTAATCTAGAACTGAAGATAGGCAGATTATCTGTCAGTAACCTCCATTCATCTACATTTTATTTAAATATATAGGAAAAACCCAATGTTGAAGGATAGCCTTAATTTCAGCTTTGCAGCATGTATGGCATAATATTTGCATATGTCGTTAAGTTTCAGGGCATATTTGATCTGCCGTATGTTTAAAATAGCTTAATATCTAAGTGACTTGTTTAGCATAAGGATTCGTTATATTTAAAGGGAATCTTGGGGCGCCTGGGTGGCTCAGTCGGTTAAGTGTCCGACCCTTGATTTTAGCTCAGGTCATGATCTCAGGGTTATGAGGTGGAGTTCGGCATCTGGCTCTGCTATGGGCATGGAGCCTGCTTAAGATTCTCTCTTCCTCTCCTCCTCCTCTGTCCCTTCCAAATAGGAATCTGCTTGCAAGAACTTTATATCTACAATGGTAGTATCCACGTTTACCACAAATTAAAAGTCGTTAACAGTCATTATTTGAGTCAGGGAACTTTATTATATCACAGAGCATAACCCATTAAGAGTTAGTAGACAACCCCCCAAGGGAATGAGTTACCAGCAGATTTAGTAAATTTTAATGGGCCTTTTTAAAAGGTCCATAGCACTTAGTAGAATGTCAGAGCTTAAGTTCTTGAGAATGAGGAAGATGAGTCCCCACAAATATCACAATTTTTCTTAGAATTGGCCCCACATTTGATTTACCATCTGTCTTAGTAAAATATAAGCTCTTCCCTTCCTGGGTAGCCACATCTACTCTTGATAATTTTATTCCTTTAATAAATACAATGTTTAGAAATATCTGCAGGGAGCCATTGGGTATATGCCCAACCCCACATTGCTGTTTCCATCATGTTAGCTGTACTTAGACCCAGGTTTCCAAGTACAGCTGAATATATATATATAGCTCCTTTACACTTTAAAAGCAGTAAACAAAAATGTGTTTTCCAAACAGATTCTTAAATACAGAAAATAAATTTGTAGTTGTCAGAGGTGAGGTTGGTGGGAGGACAGGTGAAATAAAATGATTAAGAGTATACTGATCCTGATGAGCACTGAGTAATGTATAAAATTATTGAATCATTATATTGTACACCTGAAATTAATATAACATTGTTAATTATACTGTAATAAAAAATGTTTGCCAGAGTTCCCTAAGAAGTCAGAATACTTTTTTTCCCCATTTCCTTCCTTTTGCTCTTTATTCAATTGGGTATTCAGGGCCAGTGTGTCTCAGAGTCATTCCCTCTGTTTATAATGGGGGAGAGGGGCTGGCCTATTTTTCTGAATCTTGGATATTTTGGAGGGAAAAAAGCATTCTAAAAACTTGCTCTTCAGAATTATTTTGACAAAGATAGTCCTACACCATTTCAGTGTGCCCTGCATAGAATGCTTACGTTTGGGAAAGGCCAGAGGTATTGGGAGGAAGCTGTCCTTTCTTCTAGGGCAAGGGGAAAGGGAGCCAGACATTTCGTTCTTAGCTTTATTACAATGTGTGTCTAAATTAATGGCTTTGCTCTCTGTGTAGCCATTTCCATCCTCTTGCTATTTTTCTTTTTTTTTTTTTTTCGGTGCATTATGATATAAGGGTGTTTGTTCTTTTTAAATTTTATTTTGGTTCCAGTATAGTTAATATAGAGTGTTATATTAGTTTCAGGTGTACAATATAGTGATTCACCAGTTTACATTATTCACTGCTTATCACAACAACTGTACTCCTTAATTCCCATTACCTATTTCACCCATCCTCCTACCCATCTCCCCTCTGGTAACCACTCATTTCTTTTCTATACTTAAGAGTCATTTCTTGATTTGTCTCAGTCTCATTCTTTCTCTCTTTTTTCCTTTGCTTGTTTGTTTTGTTTCTTAAATTACTCTTATGAACGAAATCATATGGCTTTTGGTTTTTTATCTAACATATTTCATTTAGCATTATACTCTTTACCTCCATGCATGTCATTGCAAATGGCAAGATTCCATTCTTTTTTTTAATGACTGTGTTATTTTCCATTGTATAAATAAACACTTTCTAATAAATTTTTAAAATGGGCAGAGAACATAAACTGACATTTCTCCAAAGAATACATTCGAATGGCAGACAGACACATGAAAAGATGCTCAGTATCACTTATCATTGGGGAAATGCAAATCAGAACTACAATGAGATCTCACCTCCTACCTGTCAGAATGGCTAAAATCAAAAACACAAGAAACAACAGGTGTTGGCAAGGATGTTAAAAGGAACATTGGTGCCCTGTTGATGGAAATGCAAACTGGTGTAGCCACTCCGGAGAACAGTATGGAGGTTCTTCAGGAAGTTAAAAATAGAACTAGTGTACGATCTAGTGATTGTGCTACTGGGTATTTACCCCCCAAAAATACAAAAACATGAATTCAAAGTAATACATGCAACCTGTGTTTATAGCAGCATTATTTACAATAGCCAAGATATGGAAGTAGCCCAGCTCTCCATCAATTGATGATGGATAAAGAAATCAGAATACTTTTGAAAAGGAAGTTTGCTCAAGTTACCATACATGGTTGTCTTTATTGCCCATCTGTCCTCTGAGTTTGAACTAATTAAAAGCACATGTTCCTGTACCCTTTGAATCTCCTTTCTACTGATCTGAAATTTTCTACATCCTATTGCTTGAGTCCTATCACATTTTATTTTTATTCTCATTGGCCAGATAACATCATACCCAGCTATGTTCCTAATATCATTGGATTCATCATTGTTATTTGTTCATTTTTAAGTATAGAAATATCCACCCTCTCCAGGTCTTTCTAATTTAAAGAAATGTTGCCTATCTAAAAGATAATTTTTTCCATGATAATGTGGCATATTTGCCTTCCCTTTTTGATCAGTTTTCTCCTTTTAGTAATTATTAGAATAGGTCAAATATTTGGTAGTGATATAAAGTTTATATAATAAAAAATTCATTGGCATTTTATATGTTCCTTTAAGAAATGTATGGTTATTTTAATGTACATTTACCTAATCTTTTTTTCCTACTCTTGTCAAACTTACAGACTATTCTTAGTGCCATGAAGGATGCAGTCAAACATAGAACTTCTATTTTTATTGCACACAGATTGTCAACAGTGGTTGATGCAGATGAAATCATTGTCTTGGATCAGGTAAGAGATTTAACTTTAAAGTTTAGTATGGGGGGATTTGGGGGAAGATGGTGGAGCAAGAGGATCCTGAGCTCACCTGATCCCACAGACACATCCAGATAATCACAGCAGTGCAACTAACACGAAAACGCCCTGGCAGAACAGACTTTGCAGTTTATTGCAGACAGGAGGCCACCTGAAAAGCGTAGGAGGGGCAGACACAGTCTGGAACCAGAATCCCATTGAGACTAACCACAAATGGAAGGAACACCACAAGCATGGAAAAGGGAGAGGAGCAGACTCCACACCAGGCACCTTAGGCAGTGGGGGAACTACATTGGAAAGACAGGTCCCCAAAACATTAGGCTTTAAAATGGGGCTTAACTTTATGAGTTTTTACAATCAGTGAGACTTAATGCCAGGTGCTTTAAAAATCAGCTAACTTAGCTGTGGGAGGCCCACAGGGCAATTGGAAACTGAGGCTTGGGCCTTAAAGAGCCAGCAAAACCAAAAAAACCCCACCAGGGTAGAGATTATTATGAGATTTCCCTAAGAATGGAAGAGATAGTGGGCAACCATTTTGCTTCCCCCACCCCCAGCCTAGATAGCCAGACAGTTGCAGGAATCAAGAGGAACACTCTATCACCTATCTTGCCAACACCACTTCCGGCATTCTGGGGGATGCACCCCACTTAGCAACCATCCCTCCAAAGTAGTTTCTGCCAAGACACACACTGCAAGCAGCCCTGGCAGGGATCTGCACCACTCCAAAGAGCCTTCTGTCCTGGGGAGAGAAGATAACCACATACAGCAGTGCAACTGCAGCAATGGCAGACAGACTGGGCAGGCATCTGGTCTGACAGTTGGCCCTACCCACCATCAAAAGCCTCTCAAGAAAAGGCAGGAAGAGCACCCTGAAGGTTGATGCTACTGCCACCATAACAGACAGACTGGGGGCAGGCATCTGGTTTGACTACAGGCACCACCCACTAATCAAAGTCTCTAAGGGGGCAACAGAGGGAAAGGACCCTGCAATTTGGTGTGACTGCAACCCATTCAGAGGGGCTGAGAGCACACATCTGGTCTGGCTGCTCACACTACTAGATTATAAGCCCACAGTGGCCCCAGACTCTTCCCCTAACAGCACAGAGAGCAAACCCTGCCTGGTACACCCAGAACATGAAAAGTGGACAATGCATCTAATGACTTAAGGTAAGCACAGCTTACCACAGTAGTAGGGTACACACAACCCACTAGGAGATACCCCTGAAGTTCCTGGTTCTGGTGAACAGTGGACATTATGCTACAGAATACCACAAGACCTCTTCTTTATAAGGCCACTACTTTCAAGATCAGGAGACTTAGCAGACTTTTCTCATACATAGAAACAAACACAAAGAGTTAGACAAAATGAGGAGACAGACAAATATGTCCTGGATGAGAGAGAATGGGACAGAAGTAAATCAGGAGAACTAATTAAAACAGAGATGAACAATATTGCCTGATAAAGAATTCAAATGAATGATCTTAAAGATACTCACTAGGCTAGACAGAAAAGTAGAGAATCTCAATGAACCTTTAGTAAAGAGATAGAAAAAATAAAAAAGAACCAGTGAGAGATGAACTTAATGACTGAAATTAAAAATACACTGGATGGGGGGCATCTGGGTGTCTCAGTCAGTTAAGTATCTGCCTTCAGCTCAGGTCATGATCCCAGCATCCTGAGATCAAGCCCTGCATTAGGCTTCCTGATCAGCAGAGAGCCTGCTTCTCCCTCTCCCTTTGCTGCTCTCCTTGCTTGCATGCTCTCTGTCTCTCTCTGTCAGATAAAGAAATAAAATCTTAAAAAAAAAAAAAAAACTACACTAGAGAGACTCTGGCAGATTAGAGGAGACAGAAGAATGGATCAGTGAGCTAGAAGACAGAGTAATGAAATCAAGCTGAACAACAAAAAGAAAAAGAATAATAAAAAATGAGACTAGATTAAGGGAACTCAGGGACATCAGTAAGGATCATAACAGTCACATTATAGCAATCTCAGGAGGAGGAGAGAGAAGGGTGAAGAAAATTTGTTTGAAGAAATAATAGCTGAAAACTAAAGTAAACCGACATCTGGATTCTGGAGGCACACAGAACCCAAAACAAAATCAACCCAAGGAGGTTCATACCAAGACACATAATAACCAAAAATGGCAAAAAGTAGTGATAAAGAGAGAACGTTAAAAGCAGCAAGAGAAAATAGTTACATACAAGGGAAACCCCATAAGGCTTTTTACATGATATTTCAGCAGAATCTTTATGTAGGCCAGAAGGGGGTGGCATGGTATATTCAGACTACTGACAGAAAAATAACCTGGAACCAAGAATATTCTGCCCAGTAAGACTATCTTCAGAATACAAGGAGAGAGAGTTTTCCAGGCAAATAAAAGTTTAGGGAGTTCATTACCATGAAAACAGCCTTCAAGAAAAATTAAAGGGAATCCTTTGGAAAGAAAAGGCCATAATTAAGAGTAAGAAAATTATGAAAGGAAAAAATGTCACAGGTAAATGTAAACATATAATTAAAGTAGTGTATTAATCACTTATAAAACAAGTATGGAGATTAAAGCAGAAAAACAATAAAATAAATTATATCTGTAAAAGTAATCAAGAGGGTGCCTGGGTGGCTCAGTTGGTTAACTGACTGCTTTCAGCTCAGGTCATGATCCTGGAGTCCCAGATCGAGTCCCACATCAGTCTCCCTGCTCAGCGGGGAGTCTGCTACTCTCTCTGACCCTCCCCCTTCTCATGCTTTCTCTCTCAAATAAATAAATAAATAAATCTTTAAGAAAAGCAATCAGGAGAGTCACAAAATTAAAGGATATAAAGTATAATACCACATACATAAAATGTCGGGGAAGTAAAATTTTTCTACTTTAAAAATGGCTTCAAACTTAACTATCAACCTCCATAGACTGCTATATGCATAAAATATTACATGTGAACCTAATGGTAATCACAAATCAAAAACCTGTGGTAGATACACAAAAAGCAAAGAGAAAGCAATCCAAGCATTAACACTGAAGAAAGCCATCAAATCACAAGAGAAAAGGGAAGATGGAGGAAAAAAAGAACTATAAAAACAACCATAAAACAAGTTACAAAATGGCAATAATTACATACCTGTCATTAATTACTTTGAATGTCAGTGGACTAAATGCTCCAGTTAAAACACATGGGAGGAGTAAAAACACAGAATGACTGAATGGATAAAAATTGCAAGCTCCATCTAAGTGCTACCCACATGAGACTCAGTTCAAGACCTGAAGACACATGGAGATTGAAAGGAAGGACATATTTACCATGTGAATGGAAGTAAAAAGAAAGCCAGGAGAGCAATACTTTCATTGCACAAAACACACTTTAAAACAAAGATTGTAACAAGAAACAAGGACACTACATGATGATAAAAGGGAAAAATCCAGCAAGAAGATAAAATAATTGCAAATATTTGTGTACCCAACATAGGAGCACTCCAAAACATGAATCATGTGTTAAGAGACATAAAAGAAGAAATTAACACAGTAATAATAACTGACTTTAACACCTCTCTTACATTAATGGGTATATCATCTATACAGAAAATAAAGGAAAGAGTGACTTTGAATGACATACTGGACCAGATGAAATTAACATCCTATTTATTGAACATTCTATCAAAAAACAGCAGAATGCACTTATTTTCAAGTGCACGTAGAGCATTCTCCAGAATAGATCTCATATTAGGGCACAAAACGAGTCTCTGAATTTAAGAAAATAAAACCACAGCAAGCATCTTTCCAAAACAAAAAGATACAAAACTAAAAAGCAGTTGTGAATGAGAAAAATAAGGGAAAGAACTACAAACACTTGAAAGCTTAGCAGCATGCTACTAAACAACCAATGGCTCAACAAAGAATCAAAGAAAAAATAAAAATAATACATGGAAACAAATGAAAATGAAAACACAGTGTTTCTAATTCATTAAGATGCAGCAAAAGTGTTCCAAGCTGGAAGATTATACCAGTATAGGCCTGTCTCAAGAAAGAATAAAAATCTGGAATAAACAACCTAATCTTAATAAAAATACCTAGGGATAAACTTAAGGAGATGAAAGTTCTGTACTATGGAAACTATAAAATATTGATGAAGGAAATCGAATATGACACAAATAGATATTTCTTGTTCAGGAGTTAGAAGAATTAAGATTGGTGAAGGGTCTGTACTACCCAAAGCAGTCTATAGAGCTTCAGTGTAATCCCTATCAAAATACCAACACCATGTTCCTAGAACTGTAAAAATAATTTTATGGAACCACAAAAGACCTCAAATAGCTAAAGCAATCCAAAAAAGAACAAAGCAGGATATATTAAAATCCCTGATTTCAAGATATATTACAAAGTTGTGGTTGTCTGGCACAAAACTAGACACAAAGGTCAGTGGAAGAGAATAGAGAGTCTAAAAATGAACCCACGCTTACATGGCCAGTTAATCTATGACAGAGGAGGCAAGAATATACAAGGAGGAAAGAGTCTCTTCAACAAATGGTGCTGGGAAAACTGAACAGGTACTTGTAAATGAATGAAACCAGACCACTTTCTTACTCTATACACAAAAATAAACTCAGAATGGATTAAAGACCTAAATGTGAGACCTGAAACTGTAAAAATTCCTAGAAGAAAACATAGGCAATAATTTTTTTGACATTGGCTATAGAAACTTTTTTTAGCTAAGTCTTTTCAGGCAAGAGAGACAAAGGCAAAATTAGACTGTTGTGAGTACACCAAACTAAAACACTTTTTCATAATGACAGAAACCATCAACAGAATTACAAGGCAACCTACTGAATGGGAGAAGATATTTGTAAAATGATATATTTGATAAGGGCTAAATAACCAAAAGATATAAAGAACTTATACTACTCAACACCCCCAAAAACCCAAATAATCTGATTTTTAAAATGGGCAGAGGACTTGAATAGACATTTTTCCAGAGAAGCTGTATAGATGGCCAACAAACACGTAAAAAGATGCTCACCATAACTAATCATCAGGGAAATGCAAATTAAAACACAATGAGATATCACTTTATACCTTTCAGAATGGCTAAAATCAGACACACAAGAAATAAGAAATATTGACAATGATACAGAGAAAGAGGAACCCTCATGCACCATTGCTGGGAATGTAAATTGGTGCAGCCACTGTGGAAAATAATGTGGAGGTTCTTCAAAAATTTGAAAATAGGGGCGACTGGGTGGCTCAGTGGGTTAAAGCCTCTGCCTTCGGCTCAGGTCATCAAGCCCCACATCGGGCTCTCTGCTTGGCGGGGAGCCTGCTTCCCCTTCTCTCTCTGCCTACTTGTGATCTCTGTCTGTCAAATAAGTAAATAAAATCTTTAAAAACAATTGAAAATAGGTAATTCCAATACTGGGTATTTACCCAAAGAAAATGAGATTACTAACTTGAAAAGATATATGCACCCCTGTGTTTATTGCAGCAATATTTACAATAGCCAAAATATGGAAACTTCTCACCTGTCAATCCATAGAGATTGGATAAAGAAGACTATTACCTGGCTATAAAAAAAATGAAATCTTGCCATTTGTAGCAATATGCATGAACCTTGAGGATATAGTGATGAGTGATATCAGTCAGAGAAAGATGAGTAACATACTATTTCACTCATGTGTGGAATTTAAGAAACAATCCAAATGAACAAAGAAAAACGGACACAAAAAATAGACCCTTTAAATATAGAAAACAAACTGGTGGTCTTCAGAGGTGTGGTGTGGGGGTATGGGTGAAATAGATTAAGGGGAATAAGAGTACACTTGATGAGCACTGAAAAATGTATAGAATTATTGAATAATTATATTTTAAACCTGAAACTAATAGAACATTAGATCTTAGTTGCAGTTCAATTTAAAAAAAAGTTTAGTACATGAAGAACATTGAAAATTGTCACAAACACAAATAACTTAAATATTGTTTCTAAAGAAAAATGCAGAATTTGTGTTCTTTAAATAAGAGTGAATCCTGATAGGACTCCCATTTTTACTCCTTTTGACAGGAAAACAAAGGCATTTTTCTTCCAAGAAGAAATAAACCATTAACTCACTTTTCATCGAAGTATTAAAAGCAAACTTGTATCAGGAAAGCATTAAAGCCTCATATAATAGAATCAGATTTTAGGGAGTATATACATAAAATATTTTTTTGCGTTCAGTTTTGCTCTGCACAGAATCATTGCTCATTATCATTTTTGTATTTTGTATTTTTATTTTTTCTAATATCTGCACATACCCTTGATGTCTAAAAGAAAATTACCATAAAATAGTCACTTGCAAACATGATTACTTTTATTTTTTTCCTCCTGGGGAAAGTAAGAAAATGGGTAGCCTGCTTTATCCCTTCTGAGGGCTTTACTATTAAGAGTGTACTACTTTCTAAATGTTCTGATCAACTTAGAATACCACTGTAGTGATTGGTAATTTTCCTTTTCTCTACTCTTTATAAGAATGTATTTTCCCACATCCTAGTACTTGGTTATTTCTCACACTGTTCAGTTTTTCACCTTCCATTCAGCCTTTTCTATTATTATGTTTCCCTTCTAATAAATAAACCTTCAATTCTTTATCATTTTGAAAGCCTGAATACTAGATGTTGAGAGAGGAAAAGCATTCTCATGTACTTTCTATATTGAGTTATCGAGAGAATTTTTCACACCACTAAAATTTCATATAAGCTGTTGATTTTTCTGTGGTGTGTATGTATATATATATTTTTAGATATGTACATGTATATCGTTATATAGTCTTACCTGTGTGTACTTGAGTAACCCTAGGTTTTTTGTTGTTTTTTTTTTTCGCAAGTCCTTACATTCAGTAGAAAACAAACTAATTTTTTCAGTATGCTTATATACCAGAATGCCTTAAATGTGAAATGCTGTAAATACACTTTATTATCCAATTGATATTCAAAAGAGGGCAGTTGGGTGTTGTATGTATGGGTTGAGTCACTAAATTCTGCTCCCGAAACTAACATTATACTATCTGTTAACTAACTGGAATTTAAATAAAAACTTGGAGGAAAGAAATTAAAAAGAAAGAATCTGAAATAAAATTTGCTGTTGGTGCTTTTTTACTAACCTTTCCATTGTATGCAGGCATGCAGATAGGCTTTTCTTATAAAGTGGTAAAGGTACTTGAACAAGCTTGAGCTTTCTTGTCTCATACTTTGAGGTTGACAGTATCTACAGTTATATTACAACATTGCCAGTTGAAGTTTGGATTATAATTGGAACTATAATTAATATATTAATGATTATAGCACATGTATCTAAAATATCTTAGTATTTATAATTTGATCATTCTGTATTTGCTTGATTATGAAAATCAGAGACTTTCATTTTCTAGTGAAATGTATATAACCTCATGTATTCTGTCAACAGTGCCTTGTAGTATAATGTTACATCTACATAAGAAATAGAATTCTCAAGGCCCCTCCTTAACCCCACAGCCTGGTAATTACTGCTTCCCAGCCTTGGCAAGAGGCGGCAGGTTGACTTGTCAGGAAATTGAGTCATAGAGGCTCTAGACAGAAAATTGTCTAGCACGTGAACAAAGATGGGGAAGGTTAACTGGAAATCAAAGCACACCAAAAAAAGACCATAGACCCTCTTCTGCCACTGGCTCCATAACCATTTCTTTATTTCTAATATCACTACTCCTTCCTTCATCAGGAGATAATTGAAGAAGTCTCTGCAGAAGACACATGTAGCCCCAGGGGGGAAAAAAAGCTATTTGTATTTGGAGACCCCAGCAAGATGACCATGTATCCATATGATCATTCTTCAGTGAAATCCCACAGTTGAAAAATCCCATTCCCATGCACATAGTTTCTAGTCAGTTTTCTAATGCTCCATTACTAAGTATCAATGGATAATAAAGGAAGACCTCTTAAACAAGCAGAAAAAAAGGAATTCGGTAGAAAATATAGACAATGAAAAGAGCATAAAGCAACTTAAATAATTAATATCGCCACAGGTCATGGAAAATAAAGCATTTCTAAAATAAGGACAGATGCTGTTAAGAGAAAAAAGTAAAGGGAGCTTTATATGGCATGATTTCTAGATATGTTGTTAAATGAAAGAAAGAACAGTTCAGAATCTGTTGTATGCTGCTATTTGCAAGGAGGATGGGGGGGGAAAGGAATATGTGATATTTACTTATTTCTGTGGGAAAAAAAACCTCAGAGTTTGTACCTCTTAATCCACTTTACTTTGCCCATTCTCTCATCCACCTTTCCTTTGGCAAATAACATTTTGTTCTTTAATTAAGAGGTACAGACTTCCACTTTTAAATAAGTCGTGGATATTGAAAGTACAGCGTAAGTAATATAGTCAATAATATTATAATAATGCCTTATGGTGACAGATGGTGACTACATTACCGAGGCCAGCACTGAATAATGTATACAGTTGTCTAATCACTGTGTCATACACCTGGAAGTATTAAAACATTCTATGCCAATTATATTTCAATAAAAAATTATAAAAAAAGAAATAGCCTAAGTTGAGCTGGAAAGAATTTAATATTTGATGATTCACAGTCTTTGGCTCAGAGGTATGATCGTGGATATTAATTATTACTATACTAAGGCAATACAGAACAGTGTTTAATAGTTTGATTAACATAAAATAGACTAAAACCTTTCTTTTTTGGGTTTCAATGCCAAATAAAAAGAACTCTTAGTAAAAGAAAAAGCAACAACAACAAACTCAGGAAGCATAAACTAGAAACTAAAGAAATTGACTGTTTATGGAGTGGAGATAGAAAGAGGTAAAAGGGATAGGAAAGGGAGCATGATTTTCCTGATTATACTTTTTTATATATTTTTTCAGTCTTTCAAGTTTTTAAATTCCAGTTAACATCGAGTGTGATATTAGTTTCAGGGGTAGAATTTAGTGATTCATCACAGCACCCAGTGCTTATCACAAGTGCCCTCCTTAATACTCATCACCCATTTAACCTATCTCCCCACCCACATCCCCTCCAGCATCTCTCAGTTTGTTCTCTGTAGTTAAGAGTCTGTTTTATGATTTCTCTTCTCCCCCCATGTTCATCTATTTTCTGTCTTAAATTCTACATATGAGTGAAATCATATGGTATTTATCTTTCTTTGACTTATCTCACTTAGCATAATACTCTCTAGCTCCATCCACATCCTTGCAGATGGAAGGATTTATTTTTGATGGCTGAGTAATATTCCGGTGTGTGTGCATATGTGTGCATGCATATGCACATATGTATACTACATCTTCATAATCCATTCAGTAGTCAGTGGGCATTTGGGCTCTTTTCCTAGTTTGGCTATTGGTGATAAAACAGCTTTAAACATTAGGGTACATGTATGCCTTTGAATCTGTATTTTTGTATCCTTTCAGTAAGTACCTACAAGTAGAATTGCTGGATTGTAAGGTAGTTCTCTTTTCAACTTTTTGAGGAACCTTCCTACTGTTTTTGAGAATGACTGAACCAGTTTGCATTCCCACCAATAGTGTAAGAGGGTTCCCCTTTCTCCACATCCTTTCCAACGCCTATTGTTTCTTGTGTTGATTTTAGCAATCCTAATATGTGTGAGATGGTATATCGTTTTGATTTGTATTTCCCTGATGATGAGAGATGTTGAGCACCTTTTCATGTTCCTGGTAGCCGTGTGGGTATCTTCTTTGGAAAAATGTCTATTCACGTCTTCTGCCCATTTTTTAACTGGATTATTTGGTTTTCTGGGTGTTGAGTTTAATAAATTCTTTATAGATTTTTGATACTAACCCTTTATCGGATATGTCATTTGCAAATACCTTCTCCCATTTTGGAGGTTGCCTTTTAGTCTTGCCAGTTGTTTTCCTTCACTGTGCAGAAACTTTTTATCTTGAAAAGTCCCGATAGTTTATTTATTTATTTTTTAACATATAATGTATTATTTGTTTCAGGGGTACAGGTCTATGATTCATCAGTCTTAAAATACACAGTGCTTATTACAACACATACCCCCCAATGTCCATCACCCAGTTACGTTATTCCCCTACCCCCGCACCCCTCCAGCAAATCTCAGTCTGTCTCCTAAGATTAATGGTTTGTCTCCCTCTTTGGTTGTATCTTGTTTTATTTTTTCTTCTCTTCCCCTATGATCCTCTGTTTTGTTTTCTAAAGTCCACAAACCAGTGAGATCATACAATAATTGTCTTTCTCTGATTGACCTGTTTTGCTTAGCATAATACCCTCTAGTTCCAACTATGTCATTGCAAATGGCAAGACTTCATTTTTTTTGATGACTGAGTAATGTTCCTGTGTGTGTGTGTGTGTGTGTGTGTGTGTACACACAGTGGATATATTTATCCATTAATATATTGATGGACATCTGGGCTCTTTCCCTAGTTTGGCTATTGTGGACATTGCTGCTATAAACATCGGGGTGCTGATGCCCCTTCAAATCACTGTGTTTGTATCCTTTGGATAAATACCTGGCCATGCAGTTCCTGGGTTGTAGGGTAGCTCTGCTTTCAACTTTTGAGGAACTTCCATACCGTTTTCCAAAGTGGCTGCACCAGCTTGCATTCCCAACAGTGTAGGAGGGTTCTCCTTTCTCTGTATCCTCCCCAATATCTTTCATTTCCTGACTTGTTAATTTTAGCCATTCTGGCTGGTGTGAGGTGGTATTCATGGTTTTGGTTTGTATTTCCCTGATGCCAAGTGATGTTGAGCACTTTTTCATGGGTCTTTTGGCCATTTGGGTGTCTTTGGAAAAATGTCTATTCATGTCTTCTGCCCATTTTTGGACTGGATTATTTGTTTTTTAGGTGTTGAGTTTCATACAGTCTTTAGAGATTTTGGATACTAGCCCTTTATATGATATGTCATTTGCAAACATCTTCTCCCATTCTCTTCGTTGTCTTTTGGTTTTGTCAACTGTTTGCTTTGCTGTGGAGAAACTTTTTATCTTGATGAAATCCCAATAGTTCATTTTTGCCTTTGTTTCCTGTGCTTTTGGAGGTGTGTCTAGAAAGAAGTTGCTGTGACCAACATCACAGAAGTTGCTGCCTGTGTTCTTCTCTAGGATTTTGATGAATTCCTGTCTCATGTTTAGGTCTTTCATCCATTTTGAGTCAATGTTTGTGTATGGTGTAAAGAAATGGTCCAGTTTCATTCTTTTGCATCTGTCTGTCCAGTTTTCCCAACACCATTTGTGGAAGAGACTGCCTTTTTTCCGTTGGATGTTCTTTCCTGCTTTGTTGAAGATAAGTTGACCACAGAGTTGAGGGTCCGTTTCTGGGTTCTTGTTCTGTTCCATTGATCTATACATCTGTTTCTGTGCTAGTACCATACTGTCTTGATGATTACAGCTTTGTAATAGAGCTTGAAGTCCAGAATTGTGATGCTACCAGCTTTGGTTTTCTTTTTCAACATTTCTTTGGTGCTTCAGGGTCTTTTGTTTCATACAGATTTTAGGATTATTAGTTCTAGTTCTGTGAAAAAAGTTGATGGTATTTTAATAGGGATTGCATTGAATTTGTGTATTGCTCTAGATAGTATAGACATTTTAACAATATTTGTTCTTCCAATTCATGAGCATGAATGGTTTTCCATTTCTTTATGTTTTCCTCAATTTCTTTCTTGAGTACTCTGTAGTTTTCTGAGTACAGATCCTTTGCCTCTTTGATTAGATTTATTCCTAGGTATCTTATGGTTCTGGGTGCAACTATAAATAGCATCAACTCCTTAATTTCTTTTTCTTTAATCACATTGTTAGTGTATAGAAATGCAACTGATTTCTGTGCGTTGCTTTTATATCCTGCCACTTTACTGAATGTGCCAACAAATTAGGCAATCTGGAAGAAATGGATGCGTTCCTAGAGACATATAAACTACCAAAACTGAACCAGGAAGAAATAGAAAGCCTGAATAGACCCATAACCAGGAAAGAAATTGAAGCAGTAATCAAAAATCTCCCAACCAAAAAAAAAAAAAAATCTTCCAACAAACAAGAGCCCAGTGCCAGAAGGCTTCCAGGGGAATTCTACCAAACATTTAAAGAGGAATTAATAGCTATTCTCCTGAAACTGACAGAATAGAAATGGAAGGAAAACTTTACAAATTCATTTTATGAGGACAGCATTACCTTGATCCCAAAACGAGACAAAGACTCCACCAAAAAGGAGAATTACAGACCGATGTCCCTGATGGTCATGGATGCAAAAATTTTCACCAGAATAATAGCCAGTAAGATCTAACAGTACATTAAAAGGATTATTCACCAGGATGAAGTGGGATTTGTTTCTGGACTGCAAGGGTACTTCCGCATCCACAAATCAATCAGTGTGATATACTACATAAATAAAAGAACTTTATGATACTCTCAATAGATATTGAAAAGCATTTGACAGAGTACAGCATCCTTTCTTGATTAAAACTATCCACAGTGTAGGAATAGAGAGAACATACCTCAGTATCATAAAAGCCATCTATGAAAAATCCACAGCAAATATCATTCTCGGTGGGGAAAAACTGAGAGTTTTTCTCCTAAGGTCAGGAACACAGCAGGGATGTCCACTATCACCACTGCTGGTTAGCATAGTACTAGAAGTCCTAGCCTCAGCAGACAGACAACACAAAGAGATAAAAGGCATCTGAATTGGCAAAGAAGTCAAACTCTCACTCTCCACAGATGACCTGATACTTTATGTGAAAAACCCAAAAGACTCCACCCCAAAATTGCTAGAACTCATATGGGAATTCAGTAAAGTGGTAGGAAAAGTCCTGATAAATTCATTATTGCTTTTGTTTGCCTTGCTTCTTAAGACATACCAAGTAAGAAGATATGCTATGGCTGATGTCATAGAGGCTATTGCCTGTTTTCTTCTCTGGGATTTTGATGGTTTCCTGTCTCACAGTTAGGCATTTCATCCATTTTGAGTTTATTTTTGTTTATGATGTAAGGAAGTGTACAGTTTCATTCTTTTGTATGTTTCTGTACAGAAACATACAAAACATGCATTTTGACCATGTATTTTGGGGTCCATTTCTGGGTTCTCTGTTCTGTTCCATTCATCTGTGTGTCTGTTTTTGTACCAGTACTATACCATCCAGATTACTACAGACAACTTGAAGTCCAGAATTGTGATGCCTCTAGCTTTTGTCCCATACAAATTTTAAGATTCTTTGTTCTAGCTCTGTGAAAAATGCTGTTTGTATTTTGATAAAGATTGCGTTAAATGTATAGATTGCTTTCAGTAGTATAGTCATTTGAACAACACTTGTTCTTCCAATTCATGTGCATGGAATGTTTTCCCCTTTCTTTGTGTCATCTTCAGTTTCTTTCATCAGTGTTTTCTAAGTTTTCATAATACAGATCTTTTACCTCTTTGGTTAGGTTTCTTCCTAGGTGTCTTAACAGTTTTTGTACAGTTATAAATGGGATTGATTTCTTGGTTTTTCTTTCTGCTGCTTCATTATAGGTTTATAGAAATGCAACAGATTTCTGTATGTTGATTCTGTATCCTGCAACTGGACAGAATGCATGTATGAGTTCCAGCAATTTTTTGGTGGAGTCTTTCGGATTTTTTTTAAGATAACTTTTTATTTATTTGACAGAGAGAGTGGGGGGGTGTCACAAGTAGGCAGAGAGGCAGGCAGAGAGAGAGAGGGAAACAGGCTCCCCGCCAAGCAGAGAGCCCGACGCGGGGCTCGATCCCAGGACCCTGGGATCATGACCCGAGCCCAAGGCAGAGGCTTTAACCCACTGAGCCACCCAGGCGCCCCTCTTTCGGATTTTCTATATAGAGTATCCTGTCATCTGCAAATAGTGAAAGTTTGACTTCTTCTTTGCTGATTTGGATACAATTTTATTTGTTTTTGTTATCTGTTTGCTGAGGTGAGGACTTCTAATACTGTGTTAAATGAAAGTGGTGAGAGTAAACATCCCTTTTTCCTGATGCTAGATGAAAAGCACTCCGTTTTTCCCCATTGAGGATGATAATAGCTGTGGTCTTTCATATATGGCCTTTATAGTATCAAGGTATGTTCCCTCTGTCCCTCGGTTTTTGAGGGTTTTTAATCAAGAATGGATGCTGTATGTTTTCAAATGTTTTTTTCTGCATCTATCGAGAGGATCATATGGTTCTTACCCTCTTTTATTAATGTGGTGTATCGCATTGATTTATTTGAAAATATTGAACCACTCCTGTTGCGCAGGAATAAATCCCAATTGATCGTGGTGATTGATTCTTTTTCTGTACTGTTGTATTCAATTTGATAGTATTTTGTTGAGAATTTTTACATCCATAGCCATCAGAGATATTCGCCTGTAGTTCTCTTTCTTAGTGGAGTCTTTGATTTTGGGAATCAGAATAATGTGGGCCTCATTGAATGAGTTTGGAAGTTTTCCTTCCATTTCTATTTAAGAAAAATAGGTATTAACTCTTCTTTAAAGATTTAATAGAATTCCCACGTGAAGCCATATGGCCCTGGACTTTTGTTTGTTGGTAGATTTTTTTATTACTGATTCAGTTTCTTCACTGGTTATGTCTGTTCAAGGTTTTTGTTTCTTCCTGTTTCAGTTTTGGTAGTTTATATGTTTCTAGCAATTTATCCATTTCTTCCAGATTACTCAGTTTGTTGACATATAATTTTTCATAATATTATTTTATTTGTATTTTTGTATTATTATTTGAGCTCTCCTCTATTTTAATTTTTTGGAGCCACCTTCTTTTTTATAAGTCTGGCCAGGGGGTTATCAATTTTATTAATTTTTTCAGAGAACCAGCTCCTGGTTTCATTGTTCTATTCTCCTGTGTTTTTGATTTCTATATTATTTATTTCTAGTCTAATCTTATTTCACTTCTGCTAGTGTTAGCCTTCATTTGTTGCTCTTTTTCCTTTGTTTCATTTTTTAAATTTAAATTCAATTAGCCAAAATCATTAGTTTTTGATGTAATGTTCAATGATTCATTAGTTGCATATAACACCCAGTGCTCATCGTTGTTCTTTTTCTAGCTCCTTTATGTGTAAGGTTATGTTGCATATTCGAGATTTTTCTATTTGAGTTAGGCCTGTATTTCTGTATACTCCCTCTTATGACTGTTTTTGAAACATCCCAAATATTAAGGGCTGTCATGTTTTCATTTTCATTTGTTTCTGTGTTTTTTCCTAATTTATTTTCTGATTGATTTATTGTTTAGTAGCATGTTATTTACCTTCCATGTATTTGTGGTTTTTCTCAAATTTTATCTTGTGGTTGATTTCAGGGTCATAGCATTGTGGTCAGAAAGTATGCATGGTATGATTTCATTCTTTTTGTACTTGTTGAGGCTTGATTTTTGACCAGTATGTGATCTGTTCTGGAGACTGTCCCATGTGTATTTGAAAAGAATATGTATTCTGCTTAAGATGAAATTCTTTTCTGAATCAATCTCTCTCTCTCCATATATATATATATATATATATATATATATATATATATATATATATATGTTATTGTGTTATGTTGGTCACCATAAAATACATCAGTAGTTTTTGATGCAGTGTTCCAAGATTCATTGTTTATGTGCAACACCCAGTGCTCCATGCAATATGTGCCCTTCTTAATACCCACCACCAGGTTTCCCCCACCCCACTCCCCTCAAAAAGCCTCAGATTGTTTCACCCTCCATAGCCCCTCATGGTTCATCTCCCTCTGATTTGCCCCAATTCACTTTTCCTTTCCTTTGCCTGATGTCCTCCATGTTATTCCTTATGTTCCACAAGTAAGTGAAACCATATGGATCTCTCTTAAATCCATCTAATCTAGTATATCATTCAAAGCCAGTTTTTTTTAAAAAGATTTTGTTTATTTATTTGACAGACAGAGATCACAAGTAGGTAGAGAGGCAGGCAGAGAGAGGAGGAGGAAGCAGGCCCCTTGCTGAGCAGAGAGCCCGATGCGGGGCTCGATCCCAGGACCCTGGGATCATGACCTGAGCCAAAGGCAGAGGCTTTAACCCACTGAGCCACCCAGGCGCCCCAAAGCCATTGTTTTCTTACTGATTTTCTGTTTAGATGATCTTCACTTGATATAAGCGTGCCCTACTGTTTTTTGTATTATTATCAATGAGTTCTTTTATTTTTTTATTAAATTTTTTATTTATTTGAATTCTCCCAAGGTGGGGGAGATCTTCTTAATTGGGTAGACTCCCTTTTTATTATATAATGCCCTTCTCCATCTTTTCTTACAGTCTTTGTTTCAAAGTCTAGTTTGTCTGTTATAAGTATTGCTATTCTGGCTTTTTTTGATGTCCGTTTGCATGGTAAATATTTCTCCATCCCCTCACTTTGAATCTGCAGGTCTCTTTAGGTCTAAAATGAGTCTCTTGTAGGCAGCATATAGGTGGGTCTTGTTTTGTTTTGTTTTGTTTTAATCCCATCTGATACCGTACATCTTCTGATTGGAGCATTTAGTCCATTTACATTACAGTAATTATTGTTAGATATGAATTTAGTACCATTTTATTACTTGTTTTGTCATTGTTCCTGACAGTTTTCTGTGTTACTTTCAAGTCTTTGTCAGTTTTGGTCTTTCCCACTCAAAGAGTCCCCTTTAATATTTCTTGTAGGGCTGGTTTAGTGGTCACGAAATCCTTTACTGTCTGGGAAACTCTCTCTCTCTCTTTCTATTCTGAATGACAGCCTTGCTGAATAGAGTATTCTTGCCTGGGTATTTTTCCTTCAGCCCATTGAATGTATCATGCCTCTCTCTTCCGGGCCGCTAAGTTTTTATGGACAGGTCTGCTGCTAATATAGTTTGTCTTCCCTCTTAAGTTACGTATTCCTTTTGTCTGGCTACTTTTAGGATTTTTTCTGTGTCTCTGTTTGTTTTGTTTTTTAACTTTAACTACAGTATGCTCTGATGTTGGCATGCTTTTTTGTTGATTTTGATGGGAGTTCTCTGTGTCTTCTGGACTTGGAAGTCTGTTTCTTTCCCCAGATTAGGTAATTTTTCAGCTCTGGTTTCCTCGAATTAACCTTCTCTCCCCTTTTTCCTCTTCTTCTGGGACTCCTGTGATACAAATATAATTACTTTTCGAGGAGTCACTGAGTTCTTATACGTCTGCTCGCGAGGTCCTAGATGTTCCCCCTTTTTATCAGCTTCCTTATTTTCTGTAATTGTATCTTCATTGTCACTTATTCATTTCTTTTCTTCTTCCATGTGGTCATTGCACCCAGTCAGTTTTTAATCTGTTACTGCATTTTTCATTTTGTCACGATTGTTTTTAAGCTCTTGTCTCTCTGTGGTATGGATCTTCCTGATGTCGTCTATGCTTTTCTCAAGCCCAGATAATATCCTTAATGACTGTTGCTTTAATTTCTCAGGCCTGTTATTTATATGTATTTTGTTTAGATCCCTGGCCATGACCTTGTTCTTTCTTTTGTGATGAATTCCTGTCTTGGCATTTTGTCTAGGTATCTGTATTCTTCTCTGTGTTAGGAAAGCCTGTTGTGGTGTTTCCTGCTCTTGAGATGTAATGGTGTTATGAAGAAGAGGTCATATAATGTCTAGGGCCTGTCACTTCAGGAAGTGTCTCTGATGTCTGCTGTGTGCACTCTGCTGCTGTGATATGGCTGTTGTACCCCTCAGATCAGTGCTCTGTAGAGTTTCTCCTTGCCTGCAGTGAGTAGTGTCTGGACCTTGGCCAGAGTGTGGCAAGTTTTAACTAGTTATGTTCTTGTCTGCTTGTTTAAAAAGACCTGGTGCCATTTCCACTAGAGCTGAAGCTTTGCAGAAGTCTGTGGTCAGTAGACATGATGCCTGTGGGGGTTTGTGTTGGTCTCCTGGGGGAGGAGCCTGCTGTACTGGTTCTCAGGCACACTTGCCTGAGATGAGCAATACCAGTAGAGTGCAGAGGAGCAGGGTTGATGTAAGCAATTAAGCAGCCTGTGTTGATACTCTTCTATTTACTGAAGTTAGTTTATGCTGAAGGCTAGTGGAGGGAAGTGGCACCAGCCAGTTCTTTTTTCCCTTGAGAGGGGAGTTCGTGCTTACTTAATGTCAGGGAAGCACTCCCAGAGGAATGAATAAACTCCCTTCATAGAGTTTATTAGATCATTGTTTCCTCAGTGTCGGTGTCTGGGTTGCTTGCCTTCCTGTTGCAGAACAGTGTGAACTTTAGCTCTTCCCCAGTCAGGCTGGCTGAGTTTTAAAATTCTAATCTTGAGAGACCTGATGTACTGGGGACCTGTTCTGGTCTGGGGGTGGTGTAGGTTTGACCCAGAAGGGCAATCTCACCAGAGCCCAGAAGTGTGCAGTTTGGAGCAGAGCTCACTAAGCAGCCATTGTCTGACTTTGCTGTCCTCACCAGGTGTCTCTGTACCTATTCTTAGGGTTGGGGGACAGAAATGCTGCCCACTGACTCCTTTGTCCCCAGAGAGGCAATGACATCTCCCTCAAAAGCACTCCAGGAAAGGGGATCCACCTCTCGCAGTGAATGTCAGGAAATCCTCAGATCATGCCATCCGACCTCGGTTTACCTTCCTGCCTTCTTCAGGAGAACTTCAGCACCCTCAGGATTCTCTGTCAGCTGTGCCAGGAAAAAACCCATAGAACTCATCCCCTTATTTTCTCAGTTAATGAGTTTGGGAAGTATTTTCATTGTGTGATCCCCTCTGCATTCCTTTCTCTCTCACCTCCCTCTGCAACCTGGGCTCCTTCCTCTCTGCAGCACCAATTATCTATTTCTCTCCCAAACCAGGTCTCTGCATCTCTTATTTTCCACAATGTAGCCTCTTCTCCCTCTAATTGTGCGATTTGTTCTGTCAGTCCTCAAATTGATTTCTTGGCTATTCAGAATGAGTTGATATTTATCCAGCTGTGTTTGAGGGATGTAGCAAGCCTGCGGTCTCTTACTCTGCCATCTTAGCTCCTTTTTTTGTATTATTTTTACTTTTGAACCATGGTAATGTTTTTATATATTTAAATTTTTGAACCTCAGCAAGGACAGAGAAAAGCAAAAAGTGATTACAAAGAGAAGTGGAACCAACTGCATAACAAATTGATAACAAACATGCAAAAGAAAAGCAATCCAAGTGACTGTTGAACACATTACTCTGATTATTACCATTAGTGGAATATAAGGTCAAAAGTAAATAAAAATTTGAAACTAATTTTGTTATAATTAGTAGTATGGAAGGAGCCTATTCAAAATTCGTTTTTGTATATTTTAAGAGTGCGCATATGAGTAAACATATTAATGTTGTTGTAAAACAGTACTCTTGGGAGAAGAAAGATAAAAATGGAATGTGGGAAGAAGAGGGGCAACCTTGTGATGTTATACTGGAACAGAATTATCAGAAGATGATAAAGAAGTTCCTAACTTTTCACTGAAAAGACCTAGAAGCAGTGAAATCCCAGTGGTAATAAGTATAACTAGCACATAGATCTTGAGCACTAAATACTGTTCCTCACTAAAAGGAACCAAAATTCTTTGAATAAATGACTATTGCAGTATCTGGAGTGAGAAAACTAATGAATACCTATCACAAAGACACAAAAACCATTTTGTGTGGGCTCCCACTGGCCCAATGTGGGATAATTCGAACATCAAAAAAAAAAATGAGGGGCGCCTGGGTGGCTCAGTGGGTTAAGCCGCTGCCTTCAGCTCAGGTCATGATCTCAGGGTCTTGGGATCGAGTCCCGCATCGGGCTCTCTGCTCAGCAGGGGGCCTGCTTCCCTTCCTCTCTCTGTGATCTCTTCCCTTCCTCTCTCCTACTGTGATCTCTCTCTGTCAAAATAAATAAATAAAATCTTTAAAAAAAAAAAAATGATACTTGGGGCACCTGGGTGGCTCAGTGGGTTAAGCCGCTGCCTTCGGCTCAGGTCATGATCTCAGGGTCCTGGGATTGAGTCCCGCATCGGGCTCTCTGCTCGGCAGGGAGCCTGCTTCTCTCTCTCTCTCTGCCTGCTTCTCCATCTACTTGTGATTTCTCTCTGTCAAATAAATAAATAAAATCTTAAAAAAAAATGATACTTATGAATTAACGCATGTTCAATAAAAACAACTAACCTATATTTTCACAACAATACAGAAGTATGGGGAAAGGTCTTCTTTAAGAAGCATGGCAACTATCACTTGTAGAAGGAATGATAAATTTAGAAAATCACATTTTGCAACTACCATTGTAATAATGACTACAGGTAAGCATCATCATTGATTGCTAAAACCCTATGGTGAAAAAAATATATTGGGGAATGGATTATTTATACAGTTTGAAAATGTAACCCATAGATTAATTTCAAAGAGAAAAAGTACCTTTAAAATAGAGAAATTTCTCCTCGTCTTGCTTGAAACCGGGGCGCCGCCAGGATGCCGGCTTACCACTCATCTCTTATGGATCTGGACACCAAACTCATTGGAAATGTGGCACTGTTGCCTATCAGAAGTCAGTTCAAAGGACCTGCCTCGAGAGAGACAAAAGATACAGATATTGTGGGTGAAGCCATCTATTACTTCAAGGCCAATGTCTTCTTCAAAAACGATGAGATTAAGAATGAAGCTGATAGAACCTTGATATATATAATTCTCTACATTTCTGAGTGCCTAAAGAAACTCCAAAAGTGCAGTTCCAAAAGCCAAGGTGAAAAAGAAATGTATACGCTGGGCATCACTAATTTTCCCATTCCTGGAGAGCCTGGTTTTCCATGATTTATTTTATTTATTTATTTATTTCCATGCAATTTATGCCAAACCGGCAAACAGGAAGATGAGGTGATGAGGGCCTACTTACAGCGGTTGAGACAAGAGACTGGACTGAGACTTTGTGGGAAAGTTTTTGACCTTCATAATGATAAACCTAGCAAGTGGTGGACTTGCTTTGTGAAGAAGAGATAGTTCATGAACAAGAGTCTTTTAGGACTTGGACAGTGAAAAGAGCCTGGGCAGACATTTTCCATAGCCATGAGCAGCATTTTACAGCAAGATGTACACAGTTATTTGCTTTTATTTGATAAAGTTTTATACAGAAGAGAGAAGAGAGCGAAGTGAAGAGAAGTATCTTCACTCAAAGAGCTCTTTATCAAGAATTTGGTTGGGGGAGGGAAGAATGGGTTGTTGAAGGGTGATTGGAACTTTCTGTAGTATTAAGCTGGTGCTTAATAAAAATTAAGTAAGAATTTTAAAAAATAGAGAAATCTGGTACACTCCCTTAAGCAAAGGATCAAACTTAATATTGTTAATTGTGGAGTAAATTGATGTTGTGTACTTCCTGAACTGATGCAGGGGGCCACATCATCACCTGTATTGTATTTCTACCAAAAATGTTTAGCCTGGATCTAAAATCAGGAGCACTAAACAAAAACAACTTAAATGGCATTCTTTAAAAAACACACCTGGGTATTTTAGAAATGTCAGTGTCATACACACCCCACATACTCGAAAACTTATAAATTCAATGTATTGATCCTAATTGGATTCTGGTGGAAAAATATGTAAATAAAGGATATATTATTGGGACAGCAGGTGAAATTTGACTATGGACTATATGTTAGATAAATTTCTATAAATATTTGTATTCTATTCTATAAATATTTATATTCTAGTCAATATGAAAATATTCTTGTTTTTAGGAGATACATGCTAATGAAATATTTAGGAGCGAAATGTAATGATGTTTGCAACTCATTCTCAAATGAATTAGCAAAAAATAGTGTAAATTTAGATGATGAAGTGAGAAAAAGCAAATGTGGCAGTTGCTAAACTGGGAGAAGCATGAGTTTCCATATTAAAAGGGCCTACCAAGTATCCAGCACAATGAATGGAAAAGAAAACACACACACGCCAGAACACATACCATAAAATTTTAGAATTGAGGATAAATCAAACAGCCTTAAAAGTTGTGAGAGGATTGTCTCAAAGCGGTGATCTTCATGGGGGATTGAACTAATAGATCCCCTAATACAATTGATTATGAGAAAAATAGTATTTAAACAGTCTTTATAATTCTGGAAGAAAGTTTTGAGAGAATTACCAATAGTGACATAGAAAACTAAGAAAACAAAAAAAAATGTGGCAGTTACTAAGTCCAGGAAGAACAAAAATTTTACAAGAAAAAATATATAAAATTCTAGTATCTTACTTGACTCAGCAGGTAATGCTTTACATGGTCATAATAAGGTAAACACTGAATATTAACTTAAACAACACTTGTGCTATAACCAATTTTATTCGAAGAGTGTAAAAATTAAACAGTGGTGGGGTAATAAAGGAGTGCTGAATTTCATAATATATGTATATATTCATATATGTATTTTTATATACCAGAAGAAATAGCTATGAATTTGTGGATAGGAAGGAGATAGGTATGAAGGAGGAGACAAAAGACTTTTTTGCTATAAGCTTTTAATCTTACTTTTTAAGATACATACATTTGTGCTTTAATATAAATAAAAGTAATTTAAAATATATTTTATACATTTTTACTATAGGATAATTATTTGTGATTTATTTCATTGGTGTTTCCACAAAAATAATTTTATTTTTTCTAGAAACTTTTGATGAAGTTTTCACTGAGGATTTTGTTTTTGACAATGGTAAATAGAAAAATATAAACCATGTAATCCAAGGGGAGTTTTGTGCCAATGAAGTGATCCACACATACCTAGGTTGAGAACTATGTTCTTCATAATCCAGAGGAATTTAAATAGCTGAGCAAAATAGTTCTTTTTTAAACTGCCTAGCTAGCAATGAAAGAGGAGTCTTAAATTAACCACTCAGATGTGGAACAAATTTTAGTTGTTTTGCTTAAGGGTATATTTGTAAAGGTCCTATAACTGGGAGTACCAGTAAAAGTGACAAAACTCCTTTTGTCTCCCACCATGTTTAACAGTAGCTGTCAGAGGCAAATTAATTGTAGATAGGAGCTTGGAATCTATACCAAATCTGTAATGTTAAGTTTAATATCCATTGTTAACAAAAATAGCTACTGGAAGAGATAAGCTTTTCATGGAGAAATCTTTTATTTTAAAGTATACATAAGGATTTCAGGGTATTTAAGTCCCTGTTACAAATCACAGTGCTTTTGATTAAATATTTACCAATTATAATCACCTTTAAAATTTTTCACCTTCCTTTTCTGCCCTTCAAAATTAAAAATAAAACATTAAAATTTCATTTCTTTTAAGTTAAATGGTTTACAGTATATGGGATTTCATAGATTTTTGTTTGTTCACTACAGTAATACCTTAATAGTGAAGAAAGCATCCTTACCTCAATTTTTCCTACTTGTGCTATGGATAAAGAATTGGGAGAGGTATTTTAATGAACGGAAATCCTTCAAAATCCTTAGTTAGAAATTATTATGTATTTTCAGTTATTATGCTAGTTATATGACCTTTTTCTATGTTTCTCTTGCTTTTGCTTTTTAGGGTAAGATAGCTGAACGTGGTACCCACCATGGTTTGCTTGCAAACCCTGGCAGTATCTATTCAGAAATGTGGCATACACAAAGTAGCCGTGTGCAGAACCATAATAACCCCACATGGGATGCAAAGAAAGAAAATATGTCCAAAGAGGAGGAAAGGAAGAAACTACAAGAAGAAATTGTCAACAGTGTGAAAGGCTGTGGAAACTGTTCCTGCTAAGTTGCATGAGACTTTTTTTTTTTGACACATTTGCACTGAAGCAGAATTGTTTTATTAAAAAAAATCATACATTCCCATTTTCTATAATCCTTTTTAGATAAGATTTGTTTGAAAAGAAATTTGAGTTTTACATCTTTCACAATATTTAATGTGACATATGCATTTAGCTCCAAATTACCTTCTTGTTAGTGCCTTAGTTATGCCTAAAGCATGTTTTTTGTTACTATTTCACTTTGCCCCATTTCCGTTTTGGGGGGCCTGATAGCCATTTGATATCCATAATCAGATGAATTACATTGGATTCCAAATTTTAATAGTTTTTTATTTTAAGTCTCCTTTATGCTCACAGTTTAGATGAAAAGTATCCATTACTTTTTTTTTTCTTTTTAAAAGAGGACAGTGTAGGTTCATTGTTTCTCCTCTTCCCTCCCCGCTGACATACTTCAAAGATAGATACCTACACCTTCATTTTTTAAAGTCTGCCACTGTATAGTTTTTGGAGGAAAAACCTTAATTCTCATGTATGTATGTAGAATGTTCTTCATCATTAACCAGCATCTCTAGCAGTGGGAATTTTAATTTTTCATCGGGATGAGTTATTGCTCTTGTTTGGGACCAAAATTTATGCCTTTCTCTTTAACACTTAAAACCCTGATGTAATTTGACAGTTGTCGTACTGGGAATGATCTAAAAAGCTTAGAAAGTTAATTGCCCTTCTATTTCCATCTTAACTATAGTGCTTTTGCTGTCTGAAGCTATATGAAGAAAAAACTAAATGGAATGTATGCATACACAGATATGTGTGTGTGCACATGCTCACAATTGTATATAGAGCAACAACCACTTAAAGATTATTAATGACCTTGAGGTAAATAGGAGAAAGTTATGTATATGTACTCTAGATGATTGGGACTTTAATCAGTGACATGTCAGAATTTATTACAAGATCTTCCCTTCCTTCTTCAGTAATTTAATGAGTTCCTTTAAATGTGACTTAACAAGGAAGAGCCCAAACAAAATGATCAAGTTTTACCTGTTAATAAAATGTTGGTATATGTTCACTTAGAAGCTCCTCTCTTTTCCAATTTAAATAGCTTCTTTTCTTTCTGAAAAAGCTATTTTCTTTTCATATGATTAGAGATGGTCTCAAGACCATTGGATCACGTGGTCATTAGCCAGTATTTTCAGCTACTAAAAACTTGAATAACCTAAAAAACAGTTATTGTTAGGGCCATTAAGTAAGTCTTAAATATTTTCTCTTAACTTCATCATATTAAGATGGTTCCATACAGTGAAATAATGAACAAAAGGAAAGCTTCCTAGGATGACTCACTCAGAAGAAAATGTCAAGAAAAGTGGCATTTATTATAACAATAATTTTATATTACAATATTACATATTCACATAAAGGTGTATAAAGTATAAAGTTTTTAAATCAATATTGCAACGTAATTTTTTAATGGATTGGGATGAATAAGCTACAGTTTTAGAATATGGGCTCTGAAAATGGAGTAAGATGATGGGGTTTTATTTCTTATATCCCTGTATTTTTAAAATTGCATATTTCCTTCCTAAAGGGAATCCCAATTTGCAAAAATTGAAACGAGTAATTTGGGATCAGAAAAACTGATGCCTTCCTTAGGGTTTTTAACATAAAAATATCATATCTTGGTGAATGGATAGGTTCATTTGGAAGTTTTTTTCAGCAGTTCAAATGTGAGGGTTAACTATGAGAATCAAAAAGAGGCCTAGGCATGTGGACAAACTCAAAGTATACATTTACTTTAACTCTAAAGGGATGTGCACCTTTTATAAACCTTATGATAAGTATTTTGCCTTTTCCCTTAGATGTTGACGAAGATCAGTTTGTACAAACGGTTAGTATAAAAATAAGTTTTAAGGGGCACCTCCATGGCTCAGTCTGTTAAGTGTTCAACTCTTGCTTTCAGGTCATGATCTCAGGGTCATGGGATCAAGCCCTGCGTTGGGCACTGAGTTGGGCATTGAACTGCTTAAGATTCTCTCTCTCCCACCGTGCCCCCCACACAGATAGATAGATAGATAGATAGATAGATAGATAATTTTGCTTTAAGGATAAGGTATTTAAAGATTATATGAATTTTTGTTTCTGGGTCACTTTGTCCATGTTGTCATCTTGCTGTCATCCTTCCTAACTGCTGGATGTATCAGTGAGTAGCAGCTTTTGCCAGTGCATATTTATAATTCATATATACCTTCTACCTTTATCATAGGATGTTCTGTTGTAGAGTAATAATTGAAAGCTTTTAAATATATTTGCATTGGCAGCTTTCTTAAATTATAAAAAGTCCCTT
This sequence comes from Mustela putorius furo, assembly GCF_011764305.1. Classification (NCBI taxonomy): domain Eukaryota; kingdom Metazoa; phylum Chordata; class Mammalia; order Carnivora; family Mustelidae; genus Mustela; species Mustela putorius. The sequence continues at coordinate 1,529,864 of NW_025421575.1, read as the reverse complement.
TCCCCCTGCTTTGAGTATATAGATTTTGAATGTAAACTATATAGTAAAGGACATACTAAATCAAATACGCTAGTTAAAACTATTTAGTTAAGACAAAAACAGCTCAGCAATGGAGTTTCTTTATTAGTTTTATTGTTATAGCAATTTGTATAGATAATCATTACTAAATAAACAATATATCTTTGTGACTAGAAATGGGTGGCCCATTGAAGCAACTTTTTTCTGCAGTGCATAGGGAGAACTGATATTTTGTCATTCACACACTCAGAGTAAGTATGAATAATTAATAGACACCCTGGGGTGTGGCCTTAGAGCCTTATGCTGAAGGTAAAAACTTGGAATTGTCACAGAGAGAAAGTAATTATTTGCAGATTTCATAATATAAGTAAAATGGTAGTAAATTATAGTGCTTTAACTTAGCATTAAGCTGTTATATTTTTGATGACCAGTCAGTGAAAGGCAACTTTCCGTTGCCCCAAGTTTTTCAGTTCTAATGATTAGGAAGGAAACCTTTGGGGTGAGAAATTTTTTTTACTGCAAAGCATGCAAAACTAGTATTTTGATTAAGTAAAATTAGAATTAATTGTTCTAATTAAAAACAAGTTGGAACAGTTTTGGCTTAAAAAGGCAGTGGATTGTTTTCTTATTTCTTGTTCTCACACAGCTGCAGAGCATTTTTCACTGATTACCTTCTATTCTCATTTCTACTTTATAAAAGCATAGGGTATTTAGAGTTGCAATATAGAGGCCTTTAATGTAATTTCCTCATTCGGAAACCGAATTTCAGGAGAAATCACTGGTTTTGCGAGAGACCAAGTTGGAATGAAAACCCTGGCTCTTGACACCTACTCCATTTCTCTTTTTGCTGGACATTTCCACTAAGAAGCTAAATTTAAAAATGTATTGAAGGCTGAGATTTCCAGAATGTTGAAGTGAGCAGCTCAGTAGACCTTCTCTGCAGCAAAACAACTTAACTGTTAGGAATTATTTTTTAAAAACAATAATTTAAAAATCTCTAGAAATTATGCAAAGGTCATATGTCAATTGGAAAAACATTGATTCAAGAAAACCTATTAAATATCAGTAAGAATAGCAAGAGTCTGGCATCTGAAGAATCAACTGCATAACCTCTACCATACCAGGTCTGTGTTACAGAAGCTTGACCTTGGGTATTCTATTTAGGCAGGTGTGGTAAAGATGCTGGGAGGAGCTAGGGCTCCTCCCCCCAGCTCCCACTCCAGGGCTGTGATTTCATCCTGGCAGGGGTAGCTGCCTGCATTTTTTACCCCCCAACTCTGTGTTGAAGAAATTTATTCCTCACAGGCACAGCCAAGAGGACTGATGATACCTTCACCATCCAGCCTCCATTCTTTGAGTGGAAGCAAACTATTCTGTGTGCAGGGTGAGAATACTGAGGCCCTGATTTTTCCACACTAGCTTACACAAAGTTTGGACGTTTCACTCAAGGAGAGGATAACTCAGAATACCAGGGACTGACACCATGGCCCAGTGTCCACTTAGGGAGTGGTGTTTTCACTCTTCGCCCCTTGCCCCCACACCCCCAGCTTTGGTTCAGTGGTACACAGGTCCTTTCTTAGTGCGAACGTATGCGATGAGAACAAAGAATTCCACCTCTCTGCCTGGGGATTCCACCTCTCTGCCTGGGGGACTGACTTCATTTGAAACAGCATGGAGAACTCTATCCCTAAGGACATTGTCAAAAACAATGGGGATCTTGGTGGAGAGCAATTAGGAGGAGCTGGTGCTAGCAAAGCAGCAGAGCAGCCAGAATTTTAGTAAAGAGAAACCAAGAGGGAACCAGAAAGAGCCTTCCTGGGAGCAAAGTCAACTCAGGATTGAAGAGATTTGCGTGTGCTAGGCTGCACCTAATCAGGACAATTAGAGCAGAACATGGGACAGACTGAAAAGCATTTCCCAGTATATGTAGACCCATCAATACAGAGCAAACACTTTGTTGGCAAAAGGAACTTGACCAAACACTGAACAATAAGTTGTTCTCATCTAGAGGTGACTATTAGGAACACAGGCTTAAAAACAAAATCACACTCCTCCTTGGCAGTCTAGAAGACTGTGTTATATGTCTAAAACTGTGCCCTCCCAGAAAAGAGAAGGATCCTCCCAGTTACCAGTCCCTGGCTGAACATGGGTCAAAAGAAAACTGCCTGACAACAGCCTCCAAGTACATTCACATCCAATGGTAAAAGGTAAAAATCTTAGCAATAAGTGCATTATGCCCACCCAGAGATAACCCTTAGGTGGCTAGACTAAAAGAGATAATATCAGGCTGCATACTGCGGGGGAAATAACCAAGTAAATGCTGATCCCTTATAGGAGGAGGATCATTATCCAGAGTTGCTATAAGATACTATAATAAAAAGTCTGCTTTATAATAAAAGATTATAAGAAATGCAAAGAAACAGGAATGTGCCATGCACACACAGGAAAAACAGGCAGTAAATACTGCTTAAAGGGGCCCAGGTGGTAGCTGTAGCTATAGCATATAAAGATTTATTAATAAAGAAATAGAAATTACTTTTAAAGACCCAAATGGAAATTCTGAAGTTGAGAAGTACAGTAACTGAAATGAGAAATCTACTAGAGAAACTCAATAGTATATTTGAGCTGGCCAAAGAAAATCCACTAAGTTGAAGATGTATCAGTAGAGATTATTCAATCTGAGGAACAGAGATAAAAAATGAAAAATGTCAAGAGAAATGTGGGGCACCATTAAAAATTCAACATATTCAAAATGTAAGTAGCCAAGGAGAGGAAAGGAGCAGAAAAAATACTCAAAGAGATGAACGGGAGCATCTAAATTTGACAAGAAATACTACACATCAAAAAAGCTTAACGCCAATTAAGAAAAACACAGATGTTCAAAGCTAAAGATAAGGCGAAAATTATAAAAGCTGTAAGAGATAAATGACTCCTAACATACCAGGAAACTCCCATATGATTAACAGGTGAGGTTTCTCATAAACAGTGGAAGCCAGAAGACAGAGGGATTGCATATTCAAATTGCTGAAATTAAAAATCAAGGGACACCTGGGTTGAGCGTCTGCCTTTGGCTCAGTTCATGATCCCAGGGTGTTGGGATCGGATGCCACAACAGGCTCCCTGCCTGCCACTCCCCATCGTTGTGTTTGTGCACTCTCTGACAAATAAGTGAAACCTTTAAAAAATATTTAAAAATAAGTATCACTCAGGGTGCCTGGGTGGCTCAGTGGGTTAAAGCCTCTGCCTTCAGCTCAGGTCATGATCCCAGGGTCCTGGGATTGAGCCCTGCATCGGGCTCTCTGCTCAGCAGGGAGCCTGTTTCCTCCTCTCTCCCTGCCTCTCTGCCTACTTACGATCTCTGTCTGAAAATAAAGTAAATAAAAAAAATCTTAAATAAGTATCACTCAAGAATATTATATCCAAAACTATCACTCGAAACTGAAGGTGAAATAAAGATGTTATCATTTAAGTAAAAAGAAAACACATGGCTAATAAATCTGTATTACAAGAAATACAAAGGCAAAGGCAAAGATCAGGTGACACCAGATAGTAATTCAAATCCATACACACACACACCCCAGAGCACCAGTATAGATACATCCGAGTCACTCATGTAGATAATTAGTAAAAGACAGTATAATTGCATGTTTCTTCTTTCTTTTAGAAGAATTTGTTTCTCCCCTGGAAGATAATGTTTATTGAAATCCCAGCAGTTGTGCAAGCTGCTCTTGACATTAAGCAGCTGCTTCTTCCAGTTTGTTCTTTCATAAGTAGTCCCATGAATGTTTCCTTATCCTTCACAGTCTGGAATCAGCCATGGTCAAACTTAGAGGTGATGTCAATGAACTTAAGGTTAATCTCCAGGGCCTGTCATTTGATCTGCACGGGCAACAACTTGTGGAGAGTAAGCACTTGCTTCTTGGTTATCATCACATGGCCTTTCTGCATGACAAAGTCATTGGACACTTCATCATAGTGGACAAAGCCAACATGGAGGGTTGATGCTCTTGTCAGATCAAAATCAGTGGAAACATTGTTCTTGATAAGTTTGCCATCCTTGATGAGGTAGCCCTGGCCAACCTTGTTGATCTTCTTGTTGATCTCAGTGCAGTGATGGTAGACTTTTTGCCCAGCCCATTGCACGGAGAAGGCCACTTGGGCAGGATGCTATACCCCAATACAGCCCACCTTGCACAGTTCCTGGTGGGTCTTGCAGGGTAGCTTCTTGGTGTGCCAGTGGCTGGTGACACTAATGACATCTATCATCTCATCCTGCCCAAACACTAGGTTCATAAGAACCTACTGTTCCAGGTTCTCATGGGCCTATTCCAGCTTCTCAGTCACTGTGCATCTAGTCTCCTGGATCTCCATGAGGTGGGCTTTCTTCTGGCATAGAGGAAGCAGGGGCATCTGGGTGTGGGCGATGACACAGATGATTTGTCTGTACTTCTTCATGCTGTTGAGGTCCTTCTCTAGCTGCTGCTTGCCAGTCATCATCCTGCCACTTGCAGTATTTGGTTGAAAGTCTTAGACTGATGCCAATTCTTATAGAAGTGCCCTTTAACTCATCATGAATGTGCTCAGCAAAGATGGTCTTAAACACAGAGACCTTGAGTGGTTTCTTCATAGCCCATCATGTCCACAACTACCGTGGATGGTACCTTCACAATGGTCACGTCTTCCACAATTTCCTTCTTTTTCACCTGGATTCTGGCCTGTTGACCCCTCACACAACGTGAGTCATGCCAGCACTGTAGATGAGGAAAGCTGTGAGGTGAATAGAGTCATCCTTGGGGATGCAAGTCAACTTCCATGGTGCCAGTCACTGTGTTTCTGGGGCGAGAAGCCCAGGGACCCATGCCTGGGAAGGGAGAGTTTCCTATGAGACATTCTGCCACCAAATGCTGTCAGTAGAGTAAGAAAATTTTAAAACTTCACTTAAGTTGACTTAGAAAACAACCACATGAATCAATGTGTATTCTTTCATTGGGAGTAGAAACAGAGATATCTTGGATTAATGAAAATAATTCTTGGAAATGAAACCAGATGATATTCAGAATCCACAAGAACAAACTATGGACTCTGAAAAACAATCTGAGGGTTTTGAAGGGGCGGGGAGTGGGAGGTTGGGGGAACCAGATGGTGGGTATTAGAGAGGGCACGGATTGTATGGAGCAGTGGGTGCGGTGCAAAAACAATGAATACTGTTACACTGAAAAGAAAAAAAAAGAATATCTGATAGGCATGCTATGAATCATATATTAAATTGTGTTCTGACTTAAATTTAAAGCATTAGCTTAAACAATTCTCTATGGAAAATAGTATCTTGAAAAAAAGAACAAATGAAGAGAGATAAAATTGTATGTATGATGATTAATATAACAAATTCTATGAATATACTTATCCTTCTCTTCGATGTTTTGAAAGATATAAGATCATATAAACAAATAATTTTAACTATGTATTGTTGAGTTTGATACTATACACACACACACAAATGTAACATATATAAATGTAATACATATAACAATAGTACAAAAAGGTGGTATGGAAAGGAGCTATATAGGACTAACGGTTATATACTTCTTTGGAACTAATCAGTGGAAATGCAAAGTGAATTCTGAGAAGTTTGGATGTATATTTTAAGACCTAGAACAACCACTAAGAAAGTAACTGTAAGAAATATACTTAAAATATTAAAGGGATCAGGATGGTACGCTGGAACATATCCACTTAATACAAGAAGAAGGCAATAAAGTGGGAATAGAAAAAAAGACATGAGGCATATAGAAATAGTTAAAGTAGAAGATGTATCAATATTAAATATGAATTAAATCAAAAGGCAGAGACTGTCAGATTGAATTACAAAAATCAAGATCCTCTGCAAAGAGTGATAGTTTCTTTCTCTTAGCTGATTCAGATGCCTTTTATTTCTTTTTGTTGTCTGATTGCTGAGGCTAGGACTTCTAGTACAATGTTGAATAGTAGTAGTGATGGTGGACATCCCTGCCATGTTCCTGACCTTAGGGGAAATGATCTCAGTTTTTCCCCATTGAGAATGATATTCGCTGTGGATTTTTCATAGATAGCCTCATTGTCCAAAGTCATCTGGACAATGCCTTTGAGATATATACATATTGTCCCTACACTTTGAAGAGTTTTGATCAAGGTGCCTTTGAGATATATACCCTCTGTCCCTTTGAGATATGCCTTTGAGATATATACCTTCTGTCCCTACACTTTGAAGAGTTTTGATCAAGAAAGTATGCTGTACTTTGTCAAATGCTTTTTCAGCATCTATTGAGAGTATCATATGGTTCTTGTTCTTTAAATGTATTGTATCACATTGATTGATTTGTGGATGTTGAACCAACCTTGCAGCCCAGGAATAAATCCCACTTGGTCACGGTGAATAATCCTTTTAATGTAATGTTGGATCCTATTGGCTAGTATTTTGGTGAGAATTTTTGCTTCTGTGTTCATCAAGTATATTGGTCTGTAATTCTCTTTTTTGGTGGGGCCTTTGGTTATGGGGTCAAGGTAATGTTGGCCTCATAAAATGAGTTTGGAAAGTTTTCCTTCCATTTCTATTTTTTGGAACAGTTTGAGGAGAATAGGTATTAATTCTTCTTTAAATGTTTGGTAGAAATCCCCTGGGAAGCCGTCTGGACCTGGGCTCTTGTTTGTTGGGAGATTTTTGATGACTGCTTCAATTTCCTTACTGGTTATGGGTCTGTTTAGGTTTTCTATTTCTTCCTGGTTCAGTTTTGATAGTTCATAAGTCTCTAGGAATTAGGAATGCCTCCATTTCTTCCAGATTGTGAAATTTGCTGGCGTATAGTTGCTCATAATATGTTCTTATAATTGGGTGTATTTCTTAGTGTTGGTTCTGATTTCTCCTCTTTCATTCATGATTTTATTTATTTGGGTCCTTTCTCTTTTCTTTTTGTAAGTCTGGCCAGGGGTTTATCAATCTTATTCTTTAAAAGAACCAGATCCTCGTTTCATTGATCTGTTCTTTTGGTTTCTTTTTCATTGATTTCTGCTCTGATCTTTTGGTTTCTATTTCATTGATTTCTTGTTCTTTTGGTTTCTTTTTCATTGATTTCTGCTCTGATCTTTATTATTTCTCTTCTCTTGCTGGGTTTAGGCTTTCTTTGCTGTTTGCTCTCCAGCTCCTGTAGTTGTAGGGTTAGGTTTTGTACTTGAGACCTTTCTTGTTTCTTGAGAAAGGCTTGTATCACTATATACTTTCCCCTCAGGACTGACTTTTCTGTGTCCCACAGATCTTGAACCATTGTGTTTTCATTTTCGTTTGTTTCCATGAATTTTTTCAATTCTTCTTTAATTTCCTTGTTGACCCATTCATTCCTTGGTAGGATGCTCTTTAGCCTCCATGTATTTGAGTTCTTTCCAACTTTCCACTTGTGATTGAGGTCTAGTTTCAGAGCATTGTGGTCTGAAAATATGTAGGGAATGATCCCAATCTTTTGGTACTGATTGAGACCTGATGTGTGACCCAGGATGTGACCTATTCTGGAGAATGTTCCATGTGCACTAGAGCAGAATGTGTATTTTGTTGTTTTAGAGTGGAATGTTCTGAACAGATCTGTGATGTCCATCTGGTCCAGTGTGTTATTTAAGGCCTTTATTTCCTTGTTGATCTTTTGCTTGGATGATTTGTCCGTTTCAGTGAGGGGTGTGTTAAAGTCCCCTACTATTACTGTGTTATTGTCAATGTGTTTCCTTGATTTTGTTATTAGTTGGTTTATATAGTTGGCTCTTTCCATGTGGGGCATAGATATTTAAAATTGTTAGATCTTCTTGTTGGACAGGCCTTTAAAGTATGATATAGTGTCCTTCCTCATCTCTTATTATAATTTTGGCTTAAAATCAAATTTATCTGCTATAAGGATTGCCACTACAGCTTTCTTTTGATGTCCATTAGCATGGTAAATTGTTTTCCACCCCCTCACTTTAAGTCTGGAGGTGTCTTTGGGTCTAAAATGAGTTTCTTGTAGACAGCATATTGATTTTTTTTTTATCCATTCTTATACCTTGTGTCTTTTGATCGGGGCATTAAACCCATTTACATTCAGGGTAACTATTGAAAGGTATGAATTTAATGCCATTGTATTGCCTGTAAGGTGACTGTTACTGTATATTGTCCCTGTTTCTTTCTGGTCTACTACATTTAGACTCTCTCTTTGCTTAGAGGACCCCTTTCAATATTTCCTGTAGGGATGGTTCTTTTAATTTTTGTTTGTCCTGAAAGCTTTTTATATCTCCTTCTACGATACTTTATGTGGAAAACCGAAAAGACTAGAACTCATAACAGGAATCCAGTAAAGTGGCAGGATATAAAATCAGTGCACAAAAATTAGTTGCATTTCAATACACCAAGAAAAGACAGAAAAGAGACAGAAGAAAGAGAAATTAAGGAGTCAATCCCATTTACAATTGCACCCAAAACCATAAGATACCTAGGAATAAACCTAACCAAAGAGGCAAAGAATCTGTACTCAGAAAACTATAAAGTACTCATGAAAGAAATTAAGGAAGACACAAAGAAATGGAAAAACATACCATGGTCATGGATTGCAAGAACAAGTACTGTGAAAATGTCTATGCTACCTAAAGCAATCTACACATTTAATGCAATCCCTATCCAAATACCATCAATTTTCTTCAAAGAAATGGAACAAAGAATCCTAAAATTTGTATGGAACTGGAAAAGACCCCAAATAGCTAGAAGAATGTTGAAAAAGAAAGCCAAAGTTGGTAGCATCACAACTCCAGACTTCAAGCTCTATTACAAAGCTGTAATCATCAAGACTGTAAGGTCCTAGCACAAAAACAGACACATAGATCAGTGGAACACAATAGAGAGCCCAGAAATAGACCCTCAACTCTATGGTCAAATAATTTTTGACAAAGCAGGAAACACTGTCCAATGGAAAAAAGACAGTCTCCTCCACAAATGGTGGGAAAATTGGACAGCCACATGCAAAAGAAGGAAACTGGACCACATCCTTACACCAGGTAAAAAGAGACTGAAAATGGATGAAAGACCTCATCCATCAAAATTTTTGAGGAGAACACAGGCAGCAACCTCTTCGACCTCAGCCACAGCAACTTCTTCCTAGAAACATCACCAAAGGCAAGGGAAGCAAGCGCAAAATGAACTCTTGGAACTTCATCAAATCAAAAGCTTTTTTGCACATCAAAGGAAACAGTGAACAAAACCACAAGACAACTGACAGAATCGGAGAAACTATTCGCAAATGACATATCAGATAAAGGGCTAGTATCCAAAATCTATAAAGAACTTATCAAAATCAATACCCAAAGAACAAATAGTCCAATCAAGAAAGGAGCAGAAGATATGAACAGACATTTCTGCAACGACATCTAAATGGCCAACAGACACATAAAAATTGCTCAATGTCACTTGGCATCAGGGAAATACAAATCAAAACCACAATGAGATACCACCTCACACCAGCCAGAATGGCTGAAATTAACAAGTCAGGAAATGACAGATGTTAGAGAGGATGCAGAGATAGGGGAACCCTCCTACGCTGTTGGTGTGAAGGCAAGCTGGTGCAGCCACTCTGGAAAACAGCATGGAGGTTCCTCAAAATGTTGAAAACAGAGCTACCCTATGACCCAGCAATCACACTACTGGTTATTTACCCAAAAGATACAATTGTAGTGATCCGAAGGGGCATATGCACCTGAAAGTTTATAGCAGCAGTGTCCACAATAGCCAAACTATGGAAAGAACCTAGATGTTCATCAACAGATGAATGGATAAAGAAGATGTGGTACATACAATGGAATACTATGCAGCCATCAAAAGAAATGAAATCTTGCCATTTGCAACAATGTGGATGGAAATAGAGGGTATTATGCTTAGCGAAATAAGTCAATCAGAGAAAGACAATTATATGATCTCCCTGATATGAGGAATTTGAGAGGCAGAGTGGGGGAAAAAAATGAAACAAGTTGGAATCAGGAAGGAGACAAACTATAGGAGACTCTTAATCTCACAAAACAAACTGAGGGTTGCTGTGGGGGAGTGGGTGTGTGGAGAGGGTGGTTGGGTTATGGACATTGGGGAGGGTATATGATATGGTGAGTGCTGTGAAGTTTGTAAGCCTAACGATTTACAGACCTGTACCCCTGGGGCAAATAATACATTATATGTTAATAAAAATAATTAATGAAAATATATTTTAAAAATTCAGATCCAACTTGATCCAACAGGTATTGTGTCTATAGGTGAACCACTTCATATTCAAAGATATAAATAGGTTGAAAATAAAAGATGGGAAGGGTGCCTGAGTGGCTCAATTGGTTAGCGTCTAACACTTGGTTTTAGCTTAGGTCATGATCTCATGGGTTGTGAGATTGAGCCCCATATTGGGCTCCATATTCAGCGTGGAGTCTGCTTAAAGATTATTTCCCTTTGCCCCTCTCCTCACTTTATCAAATAAATAAATAAATCTTTTTTTAATGAATGAGAAATAGGGACCTGGGTGACTCAGTGGGTGAAGCCTCTGCCTTCAGCTCAGGTCATGATCCCAGGGTTCTGGGATTGAGCCCCGCATCAGGCTCTCTTCTCCACAGCGAGCCTGCTTCCTCTTCTCTCTCTCTATGCCTGCCTCTCTGCCTACTTGTGATCTCTGTCAAATAAGAAAAATCTTTTAAAAATAAAGGGGAGGTGAACCATGAGAGACTATGGACTCTGAAAAACAATCTGAGGGGTTTTAAGTGGTGGGGGGGTGGAAGGTTGGGGGAACCAGGTGGTGGGTATTAGAGAGGGCACGGATTGCATGGAGCACTGGGTGTGGTACAAAAACAATGAATACTGTTCTGCTGAAAATAAATAAAAAATAAAAAAAATTTTAAAAAAGAATGAGAAATATATATATATGTGTGTATATATATATCTATAGGTACATATATGTATATTCTCCAAGAAAGAACTGTAAGAGAGTTGAAGTACTTGTACTAATATTACAGAAAATAAACTTTAAAACAAATAAATGCTACTAGAGATAAAAATGGATATTTCATAATGATTAGAAATTCAATCTATGAGGAAGATATGACAATTTAAAACATATATACACCTAAGAACCTATCTAAATACATGAAACAAAAACTGACAGAATTGAAGGGAGAAATAGACAATTTAACAACAATAGTGGAAAATCTCAAGGCCTCTTTCAATAATGGTTAGAACAACTAGCCAGAAGATCAAGGGAATAGAAGACTTACACAGAATACACTTTTTGCCAAAGTGCACATGGAACATTCTTCAGGATAGATTAAATGCTAGGCCAAAAAAAAGTGTGTTGATAAATTTTAAAAGATTGAAATCATATAAAACATGTTCTCTGGCCATAATAAAAATATTAAAAGTCAATAATAGGGGAACAAAATATGAGTACTTCAGAAGGGAATTATGTCACTTTAAATATGGATCAAAGAGGAAATCACAAGGGGAAACTATGGAGATGAATGAAGATGGAAAAACACAAATGTATGGGATGCAGTTAAAGCTGTCATTCAAGGGAATTTTGTAACTATAAATGCTTATATTTTAAGGCAAGGAATATCTCAAATCGCTAACCTAAACTTCTGCCTTAGGGAAATAAAAAAGTGCAAACTGAACCAAAAGCTAGCAGAAAGAAAATTTAGAGCATAAGTCAGTGAAATAGAGAATACAAAATCAGTAGAAAAAATTAACAAAGCCACAAGTTGGTTCTTTGGAAAGATTAAAAAAACTGAATTTTTAAAAAATATTTTATTTATTTATTTGACAGACTGATCAAAAGTAGGCAGAGAAGCAGGCAGAGAGAGAGGGGAGGAAGCAGGCTCCCTGCTGAGCAGAAAGCCTGATGTGGGTCTTGATCCCAGGACCCTGAGATCATGACCTGAGCTGAAGGCAGAGGATTTAACCCACTGAGCCACCCAGGCGCCCCCAAAACTAAATTTTTTAAACTAGGTTGATGAGTAACAAAATACTGAAGACTCAAATTGGTGGGAAAAAAAGAATGAAAGGATATCACTGCCAATTTTACAGGTAAAAACAAACTAAAAATATGAACAGGGAGGGGAGGTATAATGGTGGAAGAGTAGGGGACCTTGTTTCAACTGGATTTAACCACATAGTTATCAAATCTGAACACCCATGAATTCAACTAGAGATGAAAGAAAAGAATATTTGGAACTCTACAAGTAGAAAAGGGACCACTTTTTGCAAGGTAGGACATGCAGAGGAGTGTTTTTGAGGAGATATATCAGAAGATAAATGGGCGGAGGAATTTGGTGCACCATGATTGGGCAGCTGCTCTCCATGCCAGGACCATACAAAGTGCAGAAGCACATCCTTCCCCTGGGAGGATAGGGGTGCGTGCACACCACAGGAGTCTGCAGAGTTTGGCACATGCAGAAGTGAAGACCATTTATCCCTGATGATTTACTAAAGAGAGGGGAGTGAGATCTTTCTACTCTGATCCTGAAGATTGGGCATGGCCATTTTTATTTTGATGCTCTAAAGAGGCGCAGAAAACCTTCAGGGATCAGAAGACACACAGAGCAACTTAAAACAGCTTACACTGAGCCCATTCCTCCGGCAAGGGGTAGTGCAACTCTGCCCAGGCAAAGACACCTGAGAATCAGTGCAGCAGGCCCCTCCCTCAGAAGACCAACTGGAAGAACAGGTAAATAGCAAGTTTACAGACCATACAGGACTGTAAAACTCCAGTGCTAGGGAAAAATATTATGTAGAATTTAAGGTGTTTTTTTTTTTTTTCTCATGATTTCCTTATCCTTCAGTTTAAAATTTCCCATTTCTTTTTTTCTTTTTTCCCTTTCCAACTAGGTTCTTATTTTATCAACTCTTTGTTTTTAAGTCCTTTTTTAGCTTTTATTTTTTAAATTTACATTTTATAGATATATTCTTCACTTTTTTTAAAAAGATTTTATTTATTTATTTTACAGAGATCACAAGTAGACAGAGAGGCAGGCAGAGAGAGAGGAGGAAGCAGGCTCCCTGCTGAGCAGAGAGCCCGATGTGGGGCTCGATCCCAGGACCCTGGGATCATGATCTGAGCCGAAGACAGAGGCTTTAACCCACTGAGCCACCCAGGCACCCCTATTCTTCACTTTTGTCTTCCTTTCACTATATTGAATTTTCTCTCTCTGTGTGTGTGTGTGTGTGTGTGTGTGTGTGTGTAATTTGTTTTCTTTGTTTTGGGGATTTATTGTCTTCTAAAATACAGACCAAAATACATTCAGGACCAAGTTGATCATCCTGTTTTTTCCACCCTGTAAGATTATATTCTCTCCCCCCACATTTTTTTCCCTTTTTCTTTTTCTTTTCTGATTTCTGACCTCTTTGGATTTGTCTAGTGTATATTTTGCTTGGGTTGTGGTTGATTTTTTTGATAGTGCTCACTTCTTCATCCATTCTTCTCTGGGCAGAATGACTAGAAGGAGAAATTCACAACAAAAGAAAGAACCAGAGGTAATACTCTTCCACAGAGCTAATCAATATGAATATAAAATGTCAGAACTAGAATTCAGGATAACAATTATCAAGTTACTAGCTGGACTTGAAAAAAGCATAAAAAACATTAGAGAATCACTTCATGCAAAAATGTGGTCTAATCAGGCCCAAATAAAAAATGCTCCAATTGAGATGCAGTCTAAATTGGATTCTCTAACAGCTAGGGTAAATGAGGCTGAAAAGAGTCAGTGACATAGAAGACAAGTTAAAGGAAAGTAAGGAGGCTGAGGAGAAGAGAGAAAAAACAAGTAGTGGACCATGAGGGGAGGCTTCAAGAAATCAGTGATGCCGTAAAACAAATTATATCAGAATTGTTGGGATGTCAAAGGAGAAGAAAAAGAGACAGGGCCAGAAGGTATATTTGAGCAAATTGTAGCTGAAATCTTCCTTAATCTGGGGCGGGAAATAGGCATTCATGGCCCAGAGACAGAGAAGACCCTTCCCAAAATCAATAAAAAATAGATCAACAACCAAACATGTAATAGTGAAGCCTGCAAATTTCAGAGATAAAGAGAAAATTCTGAAAGCAGCTTCAAACAGTAAGTTCCTAACCTACAGGGATAGGAATATTAGACTGGCATCAGACCTATCCACAGAACCTGGAAGTCCAGAAAATGCTGGCATAATATACTCGGGGTACTAAATGAGAAAAACATGCAGCCAAGAATACTTTAACCAGCAAAGCTGTTATTCAGAATAGAAAGAGAGATAAAGAGCTTCCAGGACAGACAGAAACTAAAAGACTATGTGACCGCCAAGCCAGTCCTGCAAGAAATATTAAAGGGGATTCTGTAAGCAAAGAGAGAGCCCAAGAATAAGATAAACCAGAAAGGAACAGAGACAATCTACAGGAATGGAGACTTTACAGGTAATATAATGGCACTAAATTAATTTCTTTCTATAGTTACTCTGAATGTAAATGGGCTACATGCTCCAATAAAAAGACACAGAATATCAGATTTGATTAAAAAAAAAAAAAGCAAGGCCCACCCCTATGCTGTGTACAAGAGACTCATGTTAGATTTAAAGACACCTCCACACTAAAACTGAGGGGGTGGAAAACCATTTTTCATGGTAATGGACTTCAAAAGAAAGCTGAGGTAGCAATCCTCATATCAGACAAACTAGATTTTAAACCAAAGACTATAGTATGAGTTGAAGAGGGACACAATGTCATACTTAAAGGGTCTACCCAGCAAGAAGATCAAACAATTATAAATACTTCTGCTTCTAATTTGGGAGCAGCCAATTATATAAACCAATTAATAATCATATTAAACACATTGATAATAATACAGTAATATTAGGGGAGTTCAATACCACACAAACAGCAATGGACAGATCATCTAAACAGAAGATCAACAAGGAAATGAGGGCATTTAATGAGACATTGGACCAGATGGACTTCACAGATGTTTACAGAGCATTCTATGCTAAAGCAACAGAATGCACATTCTCGAGTGCACATGGAACTTTCCCTAGAATAGACTACAATAGATTACAAATAAAGTCTCAAACAACACCAAAAGATTAGGATTATTCCCTGCATATTTTCAGACCACAACGCTTTGAAACTTGAACTCAATCACAAGAGGAAATCTGGAAGGTACTCAAACACTTGGAGATTAAAGAGCATACTATTAAAGAATGAATGAGTTAAGCAGGAAATTAACACAGATTAAAAACTTTGTTTAAGTTTTAAAGATTAAAAACAAAAATGTAAAACTTCATGGAAACTAATTAAAATAAGAACACAACTGTTCAAAACCTTTGGGACACAGCAAAGGTGATCCTAAGAGGGAAGGATATTGCAATACCAGCCTCTCAAATAATTAGAAAAATCCCAAATGCACAAACTAACCTCATACCTAAAGGACCTGGAGAAGGAACAGGAAGTAGAGTCTAAACCACAAAGAAGAGAAATAACCAAGATTAGAGCAGAAATCAATGAAATAGAAATGAGAAGAACAGTAGGACAGATAAATGAAATTAGAATCAGTTTCCTTGAAAGAATTAATAAGATTGATAAACCCCTGGCCAGACTTATCAAAAAGAAAAGAGAGAGAATAAAAACATGAATGAAAGAGATCACAACCACCACCAAAGAAATACAATTTAAAGAACATTTTATAAGCAACTAAATGCCAAAAACTAGGCAATCTGGAACAAATGGATGCATTTCCTGTAAATTATAAAGTACCAAGACTGAAACAGGAAGAAATAGAAAATATGAACAGAACCAGCAAGGAAATTGAAACAGTAATCAAAAACTTCCCCCTCAAAACTCCTAAGAGTTCAGGCCAGGCCACATGGCTTCCAAAAGGAATTCTATGAAATGTTTAAAGAAGAAATAATGCCTATTCTACTGAACCTATTTCAAAAAGTCAAAATGGAAGGAAAACTTCCAAAATTACTCTATGAGGCCAGTGTTACCTTGATCCCCAAACTGGACAAAGACCCCATCAAAAAGGAGAATTACAGACCAGTATCACTGCTGAACATGGATACCAAAATTATCACCAAGATACTAGCCAAAGGATCCAACGGTACCTTGAAAAAAACTATTCACCATGACCAAGTGGGATTTATTGCTGGGCTGCAAGGGTGAGTCAACATTTGCAAATTACTAAATGTGTGATACAGTACATTAATAAAAGAAAGGACAAGAGCCATATGATCCTCTCAACTGATGTAGAAAAAGCATTTGACAAAATACAACATCTTTCTTGATTAAAACTCTCCACAGTGTAGGGAAATACCTCAATATCATAAAAGCCATCTATAAAAAATCCACAGCGAATATGATTCTTAATGGAGAAAAACTGAGAGCTTTTCCCCTAAGGTCAGGAACACAACAGCAGTGCCGATTGGCACCACTGTTGTTCAACATAGTATTAGAAGCCCTAGCCTCAGCAGTCAGACAACAAAAAGAAATAAAGTCATTCAAAATGGCAAAGAAGAAGTCAAATTCTCATTCTTTATAGATGTCATGATATTCTATGCTATTCTATATTCAATATTCTATGATATTCTAATTGCTAGATCTGATACATTCAGCATCATGGCAGGATATAAAATCAATGCACAGAAATCAGTTGCATTTCTATACACTAACAAAGAGAAAGAAGAAAGAGAAATTAAGGCATTGATCCCATTTACAGTTGCACCCAAACCCATAAGATTCCTAGGAATAAACCTAACCAAGGACACAAAGGATGTGTACTCTGAAAACTATAGAACACTTATGAAAGGAATTGAGCAAGACACAAAGGAATGGAAAAACATTCCATGCTCACGGATTGGAAGAATAAATATTGTTAAAATCTCTATGCTACAGAAGCAATCTACACATTCAAGACAATATCTATCAAAATATCATTGATATTTTCCACAAAGCTGGAACAAATAATCCTAAAATTTGTATGGAACCAGAAAAGACACTGAATAGCCAGAGTAAGGTTGAAAAACCAAACCTGGTGGCATCACAATGCCAGAATTCAAAGTATATTACAAAGCTATAATCATCAAGACATTATGGTATGGGTACAATTGTGGACACAGAGATCAATAGAACAGAACAGAGAACCTAGAAATGGATCCTCAACTCTAGGGGCAACTAATCTTCAACAAAGCTGGAAAGAAAATCCAATGGAAAAAGACAGTCTCTTCAGTATATTGTGCTGGGAAATTTGAATAGCCACATGTGGAAGAATGAAAGTGTACCATTTTCTTACACCATACACAAAGATAAGCTCAAAATAGATGACAGACCTCAATGTGAGACAGTAATCTATCAAAATCCCAGAGGAGAACACAGGCAGCAACCTCAGCCACAGCAACTTCTTGCTAGATACCTTTCCAATGACAAGGGAGACAAAAGCAAAAGTGAACTACTGGGACTTCAAGATAAAAAGCTTCTTCACAGCAAAAGAAACAGTCTACAAAATTAAAAGGCAACCTGTGGAATGGGAGAAGATAGCTGAAGATGATATAACAGATAAAGAGCTTATATCCAAGATCTATAAAGAAATTCTCAAACTCAACTACCCCCCCCAAAATAATCCAGTCAAGAAATGACCTGAAGACATAAACAGACACTTCTCCAAAGAAGACATACAAATGGTTAACAGATACATGAAAAAATGTTCAAAATCACTAGCCATCAGGGAAATACATATAAAAACCACAATGAGATACTGCCTTATACCAGTTAGAATAGCTAAAATTAACAAGACATGAAACAGCAAATATTGATGAGGATGTGGAAAAAGGGGAACCCTCGT
The DNA here is from genome assembly GCF_011764305.1 of Mustela putorius furo. Lineage (NCBI taxonomy): Eukaryota > Metazoa > Chordata > Mammalia > Carnivora > Mustelidae > Mustela > Mustela putorius. The sequence continues at coordinate 1,511,981 of NW_025421575.1, read as the reverse complement.
ACACTGTTGGTGGGCATGCAAGCTGGTACAACCACTCTGGAAAACAGTATGGAGGTTCCTCAAGATGTTAATAATAGAGCTATCCTGTGACTCAGGAACTGAACTACTAGGTATTTACCCCAAAGATACAGATGTAGTGAAAAGAAGCAGCACCTGCACCCCAATGTTCATAGCAGCAATGTCTGCAATAGCCAAACTGGAAGGAGCTGAGACATCCTTCAACAGATGAATGGATAAAGAAGATGTGGTACATATGTACAATGGAATATTAGCCATCAGAAAGGATAAATATCTAAAATTTACATTGACATGGATGGAACCAGAAGGGATTATGCTAAGTGAATTAAGTCAAGCAGAGAAAGACACTTATCATATGGTTTCACTCATATGTGGAACATAAGGAATAGTATGGAGGACCACAGGGGAAGGTCAGGAAAACTGAATGGGAAGAAATCAGAGAGGGAGACAAGCCACATGAAACTCATGACTCCAGGAAACAGACTGGGGGTTATGGAAGAGAGAGGGGTGAGGGGATGTGTAACTGGGTGATGGCTATGAAGATGGCATGTGTTGTGATGTGCACTGGGTGTTAAACACACGTAATGAATCATTGAACACTACATGAAAAACTAATGATGTACTGTATGTTGGTTAATTGAATAGAATAATAAATAAACATATAAGTAAATAAATAATAAAGTAAATTTTTTTAAAAAGTGAAAAGACACTTAGAGTGTGAGAAAATATTTTCCAATAATATATCTGATAAGAAACTGTATCCAGAATATATAAATAAAATTACAACTCAATAACAAAAATCCTAATAACCCAATTAAAAATGGGTGGAAGATCTGAATAAAATTTTCCAGAGAAGATGTACAAATATCCAATAAGCATATGAAAAGTTGCTCAACATCATTTGCCATTAGGGACGTGCAAATCAAAACTAGAGGGAGATACCACTTCACACTCACCAGATGAGAATAATTAATAAGACAAAATAGGATTGTTTGCAAGGATGTGGAGAAATTTGAACCTTCCTACAGTGCTAGTAGGAATGTAAAATGGTGCAGTTATTTGGAAAACAGTCTGATAGTTCCTCAAAGCACCACTCCTAGATAGGAGCCCATTCATAATAGCCCAAATATGTAATAACCTAAATGCCCAACAACTGATGAATGGACAAATAAAATATTTTATATCCTGGATATATCATGGAATATCATGGCAATAAAAATGAAGAATGAAGTACTAATCCATGTTACATATGTATTACATATGGATCCCATATTGTGTGCTTCCACTTTAGAACATGCAAATCTATAGAGACAGAAGGTAGAATAAGCTGCCTAGGGATGTGACTGTGTTTTGGAGGAATGAAAGTTACTGTTAATGGGCACAAAGTTAAGAATATTGACTATAGCCTGTGTTGTCCTGAGGCTCATGACAAAATATGTCTTTTGTACATATGCTGTGTTAACCTTAAAAAATAAAACTGTCCATTATTCTATCAGTAAAAGATGGGTTTATTCAGAAATAGCAGAGAATTCCAATCTAAGGAAAGCATGCTATGACAAAACCGTGGGAAAATCCACCAAAGGAGAAGAATGCTCTTTTATAGAGGAAAGTGAGAAGTTGGGAAGGCTGTTTGTAAACAAAAAAGTTTCTTGGAGAAAATTGGGAGTTCCAGGTATAGTGGCTGAGATGTTGCTGGGGGAGGAGGATACTTTCCTTCCTCCTGCTGGGGTAGTAAGGTACTGTCCATGGGGCAAGGTCTATTTCAGGGTCTATTCCTATAGTCTGCAATGACTATGAGTGGTAGAGTGTGATAGCTCCCCATGTTGAACCTCCCAATTCCATTTCCTTTTATTAATTTTCACCTTTCCCCCTTTTTTAAATTAAATTTATTTATTTTCAGAAAAACAGTTTTCGTTATTTTTTCACCACACCCAGTGCTCCACGAATCCGTGCCCTCTATAATACCCACAACTTGTCACCCCAACCTCCCAAACCCCCATCACTTCAAACCCCTTAGATTGTTTTTCAGAGTCCATAGTCTCTCATGATTCACCTCCCCTTCCAATTTACCCCAACTCCCTTCTCCTCTCTACCACCCTTGTCCTCCATAATATTTGTTATGCTCCACAAATAAGTGAAATCATATGATAATTGGCTCTCTCTGCTTGACTTATTTCACTCAGCATAATCTCTTCCAGTCCCGTCCATGTTGCTACAAAAGTTGGGTATTCATCTTTTCTGATGGAGGCATAATACTCCATAGTGTATATGGACCACATCTTCCTTATCCATTTGTCCATTGAAGGGCATCTTGGTTCTTTCCATAGTTTGGTGACCGTGGCCATTGCTGCTATAAACAGATGGCCTTTCTTTTCACTACATCTGTATCTTTGGGGTAGATACCCAGGAGTGCAATTGCAGGGTCATAGGGAAGTTCTATTTTTAATTTCTTGAGGAATCTCCACACTGTTCTCCAAAGAGGCTGCACCAACTTGCATTCACACCAACAGTGGAAGAGGGTTCCCCTTTCTCCACATCCTCTCCAACACATGTTGTTTCCTGTTTTGTTAATTTTGGCCATTCTAACTGGTGTAAGGTGATATCTCAATGTGGTTTTAATTTGAATCTCCCTGAGGGCTAGTGATGATGAACATTTTTTCATGTGTCTGATAGCCATTTGTATGTCTTCATTGGAGAAGTGTCTGTTCATATCTTCTGCCCATTTTTTGATATGATTGTCTGTTTTGTGTGTGTTGAGTTTGAGGAGTTCTTTATAGACCTGGATATCAACCTTTTGTCTGAACTGTCATTTGTAAATATCTTCTCCCATTCCGTGGGTTGCCTCTTTGTTTTTTGACTGTTTCCTTTGCTGTGCAGAAGCTTTTGATTTTGATGAAGTCCCAAAAGTTTATATTTGCTTTTCTTTCCTTTGCCTTTGGAGACATCTTGAAAGAAGTTGCTGTGGCTGATATTGAAGAGATTACTGCCTATGTTCTCCTCTAGGATTGTGATGGATTCCTGTCTCACCATTGAGGTATTTTATCCATTTTGAGTTTATCTTTGTGTACAGTGTAAAAGAATGGTCGAGTTTCATTCTTCTACATATAGCTGTCCAGTTCTCCCAGCACCAGTTATTGAAGAGACTGTCTTTTTTCCACTGTATATTTTTTCCTGTTTTGTCGAAGATTAATTGACCATAGAGTTGAGGGTCCATATCAGGGCTCTCTACTCTGTTCCGCTGGTCTATGTGTCTGTTTTTATGCCAGTAACATGCTGTCTTGGTGATCACAGCTTTGTAGTAAAGCTTGAAATCAGGTAAAGTGATGCCCCAGCTTTATTTTTGTTTTTCAACATTTCCTTAGCGATTCAGGGTCTCTTCTGATTCCATACAAATTTTTGGATTATTTGCTCCAGCTCTTTGAAGAAGACTGGTGGAATTTTGATCGGAATGGCATTAAAATTATATATTGCTCTAGGCAGTATAGACATTTTAACAATGTTTATTCTTCTGATCCAAGAGCATGGAATGGTCTTCCATCTTTTTGTGTCTTCTTCAATTTCTTTCATGAGTGTTCTGTAGTTCCTCGAGTACAGTTCATTTAGCTCTTTGGTTAGGTTTATTCCCAGGTATCTTATGGTTCTTGGTGCTATAGTAAATGGAATCAATTCTCTACTTTACCTTTCTGTATTTCATTGTTAGTGTATAAGAAAGCCACTGATTTCTGCACATTGACTTTGTATCCTGTCACGTTGCTGAATTGCTGTATGAGTTCTAGTAGTTTGGGGGTGGAGTCTTTTGGGTTTTCCATATAAAGAATCATGTCATCTGCGAAGAGAGAGAGTTTGACTTCTTCATTACCAATTTGGATACCTTTTATTTCTCTTTGTTGTCTGATTGCTGTTTCTAGGACTTCTAATACGATGTTGAGCAAGAGTGGTGAAAGTGGGTATCCTTGTCTTGTTCCTGATCTCAACGGGAAAGCTGCAAGCTTTTTCCCATTGAGGATGATATTTGCTGTGGGTCTTTCATAGATAGATTTGATGAGGTTCAGGAATGTTCCCTCTATCCCTATACTTTGAAGTGTTTTAATCAGGAACGGATGCTGGATTTTGTCAAATGCTTTTTCTGCATCCATTGAGAGGACCATATGGTTCTTCTCTCTTCTCATATTAATTTGTTGTATCACATTGATTGATTTGCGAATGTTGAACCATCCTTGTAGCCCAGGGATGAATCCCACCTGATCATGGTGGATAATCTTTTTAATGTGCTGTTGGATCCTCTTGGCTAGGATCTTGTTGAGAATCTTAGCATCCATATTCATCAGTGATATTGGTCTGAAATTCTCCTTTTGGTAGGGTCTTTGCCTGGTTTGGGGATCAGGGTAATGCTGGCTTCATAGAAAGAGTCTGGAAGTTTTCCTTCTGCTTCAATTTTTTGAAACAGCTTCAATAGAATAGGTGTTATTTCTTCTTTGAAAGTTTGGTAGAATTCCCCAGGGAATCTGTCAGGTCCTGGGCTTTTGTTTTTTGGGAGGTTTTTGATCACTGCTTCAATCTCATTATTAGATATCGGTCTGTTCAGGTTGTTGATCTCTTCCTGGTTCAATTTTGGTAGTTTATAGTTTTCCAGGAATGCATCCATTTCATCTAGGTTGCTAAGGTTATTGGCATATAACTGTTGATAATAACTTCTGATGATTGTTTCTCCTTCCTTGGTGTTCGTTGTGATCTCTCCCTTTTCATTCATAATTTCATGAATTTGGGCTTTCTCTCTTTTTTTTTTTGGATTAGTGTTGCCAATGGTTTATCGATCTTACTGATTCTTTCAAAAAAACCAGCTTCTAGTTTCATTGATACGTTCTACTCTATCTCTGGTTTCTACCTCATTGATATCAGCTCTAATCTTGATGATTTCCCTTCTTATGTGTGGAGTTGGTTTGATTTGTTGTTGATACTCCAGTTCTTTAAGGTGTAGAGACAGCTGGTGAATTCTGGATTTTTCAATTTTTTTGAGGGAGGCTTGGATGGCTATGTATTTCCCCCTTAGGATCGCCTTTGCTGTATCCCATAGGTTTTGGACCCAAGTGTCTTCATTCTCATTGGTTTCCGTGAATTGTTTCAGTTCTTCTTTGATCTCCTGGTTGATCCAAACATTCTTAAGCACGGTGGTCTTTAGCTTCCAGGTGTTTGAGTTCCTTCTGAACTTTTCCTTGTGATTGAGCTTCAGTTTCAAAGCATTGTGATCTGAGAATATGCAGGGAATAATCTCAGTCTTTTGGTATCGGTTGAGTCCTGATTTGTGACCCAGTATGTGGGAACGTTTGAGAAGGTTCCATGTGCACTTGAGAAGAATGAGTATTCTGTTGTTTTAGGGTGGAATGTTCTGTATATATCTATGAGGTCCATATGGTCCAATGTGTCATTCAATGCTCTTGTTTCTTTATTGATTTTCTGCTTCGATGTTCTGTCTGTTTCTGAGAGAGGCATGTTGAGATCTCTTACGATTAGTGTATTCATATCAATATGACTCTTTATCTTGATTAACAGTTTTCTTAAGTAATTGGCTGCTCCCATATTGGGAGCATAGATATTTACAATTGTTAGATCATCTTGGTGGATAGTCCCTTCAAGGATTATGTAGTGTCCTTCTGTATCTCTGACTACAGTTTTTAGTTTAAAATCTAATTTATCTGATATGAGAATCACTACCCCAGCCTTCTTTTGAGGCCCATTGGCATGAAAGATGCTTCTCCATCCCTTCACTTTCAGTCTGCGTGTATCTTTAGGTTCAAAATGGGTCTCCTGTAGACAACATATGGATGGGTCTTGTCGTTTTATCCAATCTGCAACCCTGTGCCATTTTATGGGCGCATTTAGGCCCTTCACATTGAGAGTGATTATTGATAGATATGTTTTTATTGCCATCGAGTTAGCTTTGAAGTCTTTCTTTCTGTAGACTGTCTCTATATTTCTGTTCAATGCTATTCTTGGGATTTTTCCTCTTTTATAGAACCCCCCTTAATATTTCCTGCAGTGTCGGCTTGGTGGTTGCATAGTCTTTTAAGCCTTGCCGGTCTTGGAAACTCTTTATCTCTCCATCCATTTTGAATGTCAGTCTTGCTGGATAAAGTATTCTTGGCTGCATGTTCTTCTCATTCAGTGCCCTGAATATATCTTTCCAGCCTCTTCTGGCTTGCCAGGTCTCTGTGAACAGGTCTGACGTTATTCTGATGGGCTTCCCTCTGTAAGTAAGGAGCCTCTTTGCCCTGGCAGCTTTCAAGAGATTATACCTACAATTATAATTCCTCAATTTGACTATCAGGTGTCATGATGTTTTTTTGGAATGTATAATCTTGGGTGGATACCGTTCAGCCTCTAGTACATGATCGCTGGTTCCATTCGTGAGATTGGGAAAATTTTCATGAAGGGCTTGTTCCACTATATCTTCTAGACTTCTTTCTTTCTCCTTCCCTTCAGCGATTCCAATAATTCTGATGTTGGAATGCTTTATGGCATCATTTATTTCCCTGATTCTGTTTTCGTGGTTTCTAAGCTGTTTGTTCCAGGCTTCCTCCTGATCCTTTCTCTCTATCTGTTTGTTTTCCAGATCACTAATTCTATCTGCTGTCTCAGTTACCCTAGCTTTGAGAGAGTTTAGATTAGATTGGAACTGATTGAGAGCATTGTGAACCTCCTCCCTGGTAGCTTTAAGGTCTGCCCTAACATTGTGAACATCCTGTCTGGTCGCTTTCAGTTCGGCCCTAATCAATTCTGTTTGGTCATCCATGGCTTTCTCCAACCTAGCTATTGCCTGGATAATGGTTAACCTGAATTCTCTTTCCAACATATTGTCTATGTTGATAGCCATTAGCTCTGTTGCAGAAGGTCCATCCTCTGTATTTTTCTTCTTTTGGGCATTCGTCCTCCTAGTCATTTTAGTGGGAGATGACTGAACAGATGTAGCTGGATGTGTCAACTGTAGTGCAGTGAAGGTGCACCGTGGAATACTTCTGAGCAATCAGGATTCCTCACCCAAACGAGAGACAAAAGAAAAGAAAAAAATAAAACGAAAAAAAAGAAAAAAAAGAAAAGAAGAAAGAAAAAGTGAGAGAGAGAGAGACAGGAAAGAAAGAGAAGATGAAAAAGAAGGTTCAGCCCAGAGGGGCCCCAAGGTAAGATTTATGAGGCAGACAAACAAAAAGAGATAAAAAGACAGATACAAGTATATGACAAGAGAATATATATATATATATATATATATATATATGCAAATAAAGAAAGAACCTCATCAAAAAGAACCCCAAGTGTAAAATTTATATGCTATCAGGACAAACACAAAAAACACAGAAACACAGGTGGAAGAAGATGGGAGAGTTCTTATAAATTCTCAGTGTGTGCGAGGAAGGTTGTTTTGATTCTTCCTGGATGTATCTTGATATCTTTGTTAAGGACTCAACTTTCCTAAGATAAAGGGGATTGAAAATTGGTTTACCTATAGGGGTAGTATTGATTGGGGAAATGGGATTACTTTGAAGTTTAACTCTATGTGAATATTAGAGGATAAAAATAAAAAGCAATAAACTAGACTAAAGTAAAATTTTAAAAAAGGAATTCAAAAAAATAAAAATGCAAAAGAAAAACATAGGTGTATGTATGAAAAAGTTCAGGTTAGAAGGGTATTATGGAATTTGATGTACTGTACAGCTCGCTGTGATGGTAAATAGGTTAAAAAAATTACCTATGTGTAAAAAAAAAATGAACTGGAATAGTGGGAATGAGTGAACAATACAGGCATTCCTAGGAAATAGTGGTTGTTCTCTTGTAGTCCTTTTTTTCTTTTTTTTTTTTTCTTGGTTTGTTTTCTGGGGGAGGGGCCTGCCACGTGAGTTGTCAGTCAGTGATGTTTCCTGAGTTAAGTCCTCCCACCCCCCTCAAGGGGGTGGGCTCTGAGGAAACTGGTTTTTTTCAGGCTTTTGTTCTCTGGCGGTTTTTATGCTCGTTCACTTTTTTTTTTCTCTCACCTTGACCGCCTTTGATGGTTTTTGTAGTTTTAGAGGAAAAGAAACCACACCCTGATCTCCCTCTCAGAGAGAAGCCTCAGTCTGGGTGCAGAGCCTAAATAAGTTCCCCCTTGGCTGCTGGCAGAGCAGGTTCCAAGTTGCAGACTCTGGGGCGCAGGATCTTTTGCTTGTACCCAAAGCCAAGGCAGCGTCAGCTGTCTGGGAGCTCCTGATCCCCAGAGTGGTCCCAAGCAGTGATCGCACACTGAGATTTTGCCGCTGGCCAGGGCTGGGAGTGCCCGGCTTGCGAGCACCTCTTTCAGAGGCGGCTATGGGTTGCGCGCACGTCTCAGGCACTGAGAAAGGGGCGCAAGTCGGTAAGCACCAGACTGGGCTTTTGCGCACCTCTGTCAGGGGAGCGTTTGGGGCGCACGGCTTAGGCTTTGAAACAATGGCGTGGGTCAAAGAGCGCCGGCCAGGCCTTTGTAACTCAGGGGAGCATGAGGGATGTGCGCACATATCTCAAGCTTTGTGGTAGGGCTTGCGCGTTCTGCCGACTGGTGTGGCTCCCATCCCCTCACAGGAGCCAGAACCCACGCATTCTGCATTCTCGGGCGCACTGGCAGCTTAGGGACCAAGAGCTGGTTTCTCCGCCGCACTCTCTCTGCCTCAGCGCCGGGGAGGCTGTCCTGGGACCGGGGACTTAAGTCCCTGTCCTTAGCCGCCCCGATTCCCACAATTTCCCCCCGTGATTTTTTGCTCTTTTGGAGTGCTTTCAACCAGTCTCCAAGTTAATGCTGGTCCCCAGACGCAGGGCACTCTCGCTCGTATTGGGGTATTACTTTCCAACCGGTGGACTCTGGTGGCTCCCTCCTCCTTGTGTTTATCTTCCGATATCAGTCACCGTTCCCACTCCGCTTTACCTGCCCACTGGTGTCTTCTGCCCCTGTAGAGATCCAGACGTGTATAATTCTAATCTCAGGCTGATTTCATGGGTGCTCAGAGTTCTTTGGTAGGTAATCAGCTCACTTCGGGGTACTGGCTGAAAAGGCGCTTCCTCCTACTCCCCCGCCATCTTGTCCCCCCCCCCCACCACCACTACAGCTTTCTAATATAACTTGAAGTCTGGATCTGTGGTGTCTTTAACTTTGTTTTTCTTTTTCAAGGTCGCTTTGGTTATTTGGGGTCTTTTGTGGTTCCATATAAATTTTAGGATTCTTTGAACTCTGAAAAATGTTGGTGGTATTTTGATAGGGCTTGCCTTAAATGTGTAGATTGCTTTGGGAAGTATAGCCACTTTAACAGTATTGGTTCTTCCAATCCCTGAGAAGGGATTGCATTTCCATTTCTTTGTGCCATTTTCAATTTTTTTCAGCAGTATTTTACAGTTTTCAGAATATAGATCTTCTGCCTCCTGAGGGCTGATTAGGTTTATTCCTAGGTATCTTACATTATTTGGTGCAATTATAAAGGGAACTGATTCCTTGATTTCTCTTTCTGCTGCTTCATTATTGGCACATAGAAATGCAGCAGATTTCTCTATACTGATCTTATGCATCATGACTTGACTGACTTTGTGTATCAGTTCTAGCAGTTTTTTTAGTGGAGTCTTTCAAGTTTTCTATATAGAGTATTATGTCATCTGCAAATAGGGTGACTTTGAATTCTTCCTTGCTGAGTTGGATGTCTTTTATTTCTTTTTGTTGTCTGATTGCTGAGCCTAGAACTTTCAGTACGATGTTGAATAAAAGTGATGAGAGTGGATATCCATGTCTTTTTTCTGACTCTATAGGTAAAGGTCTCAGTTTTTCCCCATGAGGATGATTTTGGCTATGTGTTTTTCATACACGGCCTTTATGATGTTGAGGTGTGTTCTCTCTAGCCTTACTCTGTTGAGGGTTTTTAACATGAATTGATGTACTTCATCAAATGCATTTTCTGCATCCATTGACAGGATTATATGGTTCTTATCCTTTATCATATTAATGTGATGTGTAATGTTAATTGATTTGTGGGTATTGGATGACCCTTGCAACCCAGGAATAAATCCCACTTGAACTTGATGAATGATGTTTTAATGTATTGTTTAATTTGGTTTGCTTGCATTTTGTTGAGGACTTTTGTATCTATGTTCATCAGCTATACTGACATATACTTCTCTTTTTTAGTGGAATATTTTCTGATTTTGGTATTAGGGTAATGCTGGCCTCATAGAATGAATTTTGAAGTTTTCCTTCCAATTATATTTTTTTTAGTATTTTGAGAAGAATAGGAATATTAATTTTCCTTTAAATATTGGTAGAATTTTCTTGTGAATGGTCCTGGAATTTTATGTGTTGGGAGTTTTTTGATTACTGATATAATTTCATTGCTGGTTATCAGTCTTCAAGTTTCCCATTTCTTCTTGTTTCAGTTTTGGTAATTGATATGGTTCTAGGAATATGTCCATTTCCTCTAGGTTGTACAGTTTGTTAACATATTGGGTTTTTTTCTTTCAAGATTTTATTTAAATTCAATTTTAGCTCACAGACAGCATATTATTAGTTTCAGGGATAGAATTAATGATTCATCAGTTGCGTACATCACCCAGTGCTCATCACATCATGTGCCCTCCTTAATGCCCACCACCCTGTTACCCCATCTCCCCACCTCCCTTTCTGCACACCTCAGTTTGTTTCCCAGAGTCAAGAGTCTCTCATGATTTGTCTGCCTCTCTGATTTCTTCCCATTCAGTTTTTCCGACGTTCCCCTATGATCCTCTGCGGTATTTTTTATATTCCACATATGAATGAAACCCTATGATAATTGCCTTTTCTAATTGACTTATTTCACTTAGCATAATACTCTCCATTTCCATATATATCAATGTAAATTGTAGGTATTCATCCTTTGTGATGACTGAGTAATATATATATGAACTGCATCTTCTTTATCCATACATCTGTTGAAGGACATCTCAACTCCTTCCATTATTTGGCTATTGTGGACATTGCTGCTATGAACATTGGGGTACATATGCTCCTTCTGTTCACTACATCTGTATCTTTAGGGCAAATACTCAGTAGTTCAATTGCTGCATCATATAGTAGCTCCCTTTTTAGTATCCTGAGGAACCTCCATACTGTTTTCCAGACTGGCTGTACCAGCTTGCATTCCCACCAACAGTGTAAGAGGGTTCCCTTTCTCCACAACCACTCCAACATTTGTTGTTTCCTGTCTTGTTAATTTAGCCATTCTTTTTTTTAAAAATTTTTATTTTTTATAAACATATATTTTTATCCCCAGGGGTACAGGTCTGTGAATCACCAGGTTTACACACCTCACAGCACTCACCAAAGCACATACCCTCCCCAATGTCCATAATACCACCCCCTTCTCCCAAACCCCCTCCCCCCAGCAACCATCAGTTTGTTTTGTGAGATTAAGAGTCACTTATGGTTTGTCTCCCTCCCAATCCCATCTTCTTTCATTGATTCTTCTCCTACCCACTTAAGCCCCCATGTTGCATCACCACTTCCTCATATCAGGGAGATCATATGATAGTTGTCTTTCTCTGCTTGACTTATTTCGCTAAGCATGATACACTCTAGTTCCATCCATGTTGTCGCAAATGGCAAGATTTCATTTCTTTTGATGGCTGCATAGTATTCCATTGTGTATATATACCACCTCTTCTTGATCCATCCATTTGTTGATGGACATCTAGGTTCTTTCCATAGTTTGGCTATTGTGGACATTGCTGCTATAAACATTCGGGTGCACGTGCCCCTTTGGATCACTACGTTTGTATCTTTAGGGTAAATACCCAATAGTGCAATTGCTGGGTCATAGGGCAGTTCTATTTTCAACATTTTGAGGAACCTCCATGCTGTTTTCCAGAGTGGCTGGACCAGTTTGCATTCCCACCAACAGTGTAGGAGGGTTCCCCTTTCTCCGCATCCTCGCCAGCATCTGTCATTTCCTGACTTGTTGATTTTAGCCATTCTGACTGGTGTGAGGTGATATCGCATTGTGGTTTTGATTTGTATTTCCCTGATGCCGAGTGATATGGAGCACTTTTTCATGTGTCTGTTGGCCATCTGGATGTCTTCTTTGCAGAAATGTCTGTTCATGTCCTCTGCCCATTTCTTGATTGGATTATTTGTTCTTTGGGTGTTGAGTTTGCTAAGTTCTTTATAGATTCTGGACACTAGACCTTTATCTGATATGTCATTTGCAAATATCTTCTCCCATTCTGTCAGTTGTCTTTTGATTTTGTTAACTGTTTCCTTTGCTGTGCGAAAGCTTTTGATCTTGATGAAATCCCAATAGTTCATTTTTGCCCTTGCTTCCCTTGCCTTTGGCGTTGTTCCTATGAAGATGTTGCTGCGGCTGAGGTCGATGAGGTTGCTGCCTGTGTTCTCCTCAAGGATTTTGATGGATTCCTTTCTTACATTGAGGTCCTTCATCCATTTTGAGTCTAACTTTGTGTGTGGTGTAAGGAAATGGTCCAATTTCATTTTTCTGCATGTGGCTGTCCAATTTTCCCAGCACCATTTATTGAAGAGGCTAATTTAGCCATTCTAACTGGTGTAAGGTTTTGATTTTTATTTCCCTGATGCCCAGTGATGTGGAGCATTTTTTCATGTGTCTGATGGCCATTTGTATGTCTTCTCTGGTGAAATGTCCATTCATGTCTTCTGCCCATTTCTTGACTGGATTATTTGTTGTTTGGGTGTTGAGCTTGAGAAGTTCTTTTTTTTTTTTAAGATTTTATTTATTTATTTGACAAACAGAGATCACAAGTAGGCAGAGAGGCAGGTGGGGTGGTGGTGGTGGTGGAGCATGCTCTCCGCTGAGCAGAGAGCCTGATGTGGGACTCGATCCAAGGACCCTGAGATCACAACCCAAGCTGAAGGCAGAGGCTTAACCCACTGAGTCACCCAGGCGCCTGGAGAAGTTCTTTATAGATCTTGGACCTGATATGTCATTTGCAAATATCTTCTCCCATTCCATAGGTTGCCTTTTAGTTTTGTTGACTGTTTCCTTTACTGTGCAGAAGCTTTTGTCTTGATTAATCCCCAATAGTTTATTTTTGTTTTTATTTCTGTTGCATCCAGAGACAAGTCTAACAGGAAGCTGCTGCAGCCAATGTCAATAAAATTGCTGCCTGTGTTCTCCTCTAGGATTTTGATGGTTTCCTGTCTCACATTTAGGTCTTTCAACCATTTTGAGTTTATTTTTGTATATGGTGTAAGAAAGCAGTCCAGTTTCATTCATCTGCATGTGGATGACCAATTTTCCCAACGCCATTTGTGAAGAGACTGTCTTTTTTTTCTATTGGATGTTCTTTCCTACTGTGTCAAAGATTAGTTGACCATAGAGTTGAGGATACATTTCTGGATTCTCTATTATATTCCATTTCCCTATTTGTCAGATTTTGTGCTAGTACACAATCTTAATGATTATGGCTTTGTAATACAGCATGAAGTCTGGCATTGTGATGCCCCAAGCTTTGGTTTGCTTTTCCAACATTCCTCATTCATAGTCTTTTCTGGTTCCATACAAATTTTAGGATTATTTTTCCAGCTCTTCAAAAAATGCTGGTAGTATTTTGATAGGGATTGCACTGAATGTGTAGATTGCTCTGGGTAGCAGAGACATTTTAACAGTATTCATTCTTCCAATTCTGGAGCATGGAATGTTTTTCCATTTCTTTGTGTCTTCCTTTGCTGCATCCGGAAGGTTTTGAACTGTCATGTCTTAAACTCATTTGTTTCAAAGTATTTTTTAAATTCTTTTTTATATTATTTTATTTATTTTCAGCATAACAGTATTCATTATTTTTGCACCACGCCCAGTGCTCCATGCAATCCGTGCCCTCTATAATACACACCACCTGGTACCCCAACCTCCCCCCCCGCCACTTCAAACCCCTCAGTTTGTTTTTCAGAGACCATAGTTTCTCATGATTCAGCTCCCCTTCCAATTTACCCCAATTCCCTTCTCCTCACTAACTCCCCATGTCCTCCATGCTATTTGTTATGCTCCACAAATAAGTGAAACCATATGATAACTGACTCTCTCTGCTTGACTTATTTCACTCAGCATAATCTCTTCGAGTCCCGTCCTTGTTGCTACAAAAGTTGGGTATTCATCCTTTCTGATGGAGACATAATACTCCATAGTGTATATGGACCACATCTTCCTTATCCATTCGACCGTTGAAGGGCATCTTGGTTCTTTCCACAGTTTGGCGACCGTGGCCATTGCTGCTATAAACATTGGGGTACAGATGGCCCTTCTTTCACGACATCTGTATCTTTGGGGTAAATACCCAGGAGTGCAATGGCAGGGTCATAGGGAAGTTCTATTTTTAATTTCTTGAGGAATCTCCACACTGTTATCCAAAGAGGCTGCACCAACTTGCATTCCCACCAATAGTGTAAGAGGGTTCCCCTTTCTCCACATCCCCTCCAACACATGTTGTTTCCTTCCTTGCTAATTCTGGCCATTCTAACTGGTTTAAGGTGATATCTCAATGTGGTTTTATTTTGAATCTCCCTGAGGGCTAGTGATGATGAACGTTTTTCATGTGTCTGATACCCATTTGTATGTCTTCATGGAGTAGTGTCTGTTCATATCTTCTGCCCATTTTTTTATATAATTGCCTGTTTTGTGTGGGTTGAGTTTGAGGAGTTCACTATAGATCCTGGATATCAACCTTGTGTCTGTACTGTCATTTGCAAATATCTTCTTCCATTTCGTGGGTTGCCTCTTTGTTTTTTTGACTGTTTGCGGTGCAGAAGCTTTTGATTTTTTAATTTAATTAATTAATTAATTTTCAGAAAACCAATATTCATTATTTTTTCACCACACCCAGTGCTCCATGCAATCCGTGCCCTCTATAATACCCACCACCTGGTACCCCAACCTCCCACACCCCCGCCACTTCAAACCCCTCAGTTGTTTTTCAGAGTCCATAGTCTCTCATGATTCAGCTCCCCTTCCAATTTACCCCAACTCCCTTCTCCTCTCTAACACCCCTTGTCCTCCATGCTATTTGTTATGCTCCACAAATAAGTGAAACCATATGATAACTGCCTCTCTCTGCTTGACTTATTTCACTCAGCATAATCTCTTCCAGTCCCATCCATGTTGCTACAAAAGTTGGGTATTCATCCTTTCTGCTGGAGGCATAATACTCCATAGTGTATATGGACCACATCTTCCTTATCCATTCGTCCATTGAAGGGCATCTTGGTTCTTTCCATAGTTTGGCGATCGTGGCCATTCATGCTATAAACATTGGGGTACAGATGGCCCTTCTTTTCACAACATCTGTATCTTTGGGGTAGATACCCAAGAGTACAATGGCAGGGTCATAGGGAAGTTCTATTTTTAATTTCTTGAGGAATCTTCACACTGTTCTCCAAAGAGGCTGCACCAACTTGCATTCCCACCAACAGTGTAAGAGGGTTCCCCTTTCTCCACATCCTCTCCAACACATGTTGTTTCCTGTTTTGTTAATTTTGGCCATTCTAACTGGTGTAAGGTGATATCTCAATGTGGTTTTATTTTGAATCTCCCTGAGGGCTAGTGATGATGAACATTTTTTCATGTGTCTGATAGCCATTTGTATGTCTTCATTGGAAAAGTGTCTATTCATATCTTCTGCCAATTTTTTGATATGTTTGCCTGTTTTGTGTGTGTTGAGTTTGAGGAGATCATTATAGATCCTGGATATCAACCTTTTGTCTGTACTGCCATTTGCAAATATCATCTCCCATTCCATGGGTTGCCTCTTTGTTTTTTTGACTGTTTCCTTTGCAGTGCAGAAGCTTCTGATTTTGATGACGTCCCAAAAGTTTATTTTCGCTTTTGTTTCCTTTCCCTTTGGAGACATATTTTGAAAGAAGTTGCTGTGGTTGATATCAAAGAGGTTACTGCCTATGTTCTCCTCTAGGATTCTGATGGATTCCTGTCTCTCGTTGAGGTCTTTTATCCATTTTGAGTTTATCTTTGTGTACGGTGTAAGAGAATGGTTGAGTTTCATTCTTCTACATATAGCTGTCCAGTTTTCCCAGCACCAGTTATTGAAGAGACTGTCTTTTTTCCACTGTATATTTTTTCCTGTTTTGTCGAGGATTAATTGTCTATAGAGTTGAGGGTCCATATCTGGGCTCTCTACTCTGTTCCACTGGTCTATGTGTCTGTTTTTCTGCCAGTAACATGCTGTCTTGGTGATCACAGCTTTGTAGTAAAGCTTGAAATCAGGTAACGTGATGCCCCGTTTTGTTTTTCAACATTTCCTTAGCAATTCGGGGGCTCTTCTGATTCCATACAAATTTTTGGATTATTTGCTCCAGCTCTTTGAAGAATACCGGTGGAATTTTGATCGGAATGGCATTAAAAGTATAGATTGCTCTAGCCAGTAGAGACATTTTAACAATGTTTATTCTTCTGATCCAAGAGCATGGAATGGTCTTCCATCTTTTTGTGTCTTCTTCAATTTCTTTCATGAGTGTTCTGTAGTTCCTCAAGTACAGATTATTAAACCTCTTTGGTTAGGTTTATTCCCAGGTATCTTATGGTTCTTGGTGCTATAGTAAATGGAATCGATTCTCTAATTTCCCTTTCTGTATTTTCACTGTTAGTGTATAAGAAAGCCACTGATTTCTGCACATTGACTTTGTATCCTGCCACGTTGCTGAATTGCTGTATGAGTTCTAGTAGTTTGGGGGTGGAGTCTTTTGGGTTTTCCATATAAAGAATCATGTCATCTGCGAAGAGAGAGAGTTTGACTTCTTCATTGCCAATTTGGATACCTTTTATTTCTCTTTGTTTTCTGATTGCTGTTGCTAGGACTTCTAATACTATGTTGAACAAGAGTGGTGAAAGTGGGTATCCTTGTCTTGTTCCTGATCTCAACGGGAAGGCTGCAAGCTTTTTCCCATTGAGGATGATATTTGCTGTGGGTCTTTCATAGATAGATTTGATGAGGTTCAGGAATGTTCCCTCCATCCCTATACTTTGAAGCATTTTAATCAGAAACGGATGCTGGATTTTGTCAAATACTTTTTCTGCATCGATTGAGAGAACCATGTTGTTCTTCTCTCTTCTCATATTAATTTGTTGTTTCACATTGATTGATTTGCGAATGTTGAACCATCCTTGTAGCCCAACGATGAATCCCACCTGATCATGGTGGATAATCTTTTTAATGTGCTGTTGATTTTGATTTTGATGAAGTCCCAAAAGTTTATTTTCACTTTTGTTTCCTTTGCCTTTGGAGACATATCTTGAAAGAAGTTGCTGTGGCTGATATCGAAGAGGCTACTGCCTATGTTCTCCTCCAGGATTCTGATGGATTCCTGTCTCACGTTGAGGTCACTTATCCATTTTGAGTTAATCTTTGTGTACGGTGTAAGAGATTAGTTGATTTTCATTCTTCTACATATAGCTTCCTAGTTTTCCCAGCACCATTTATTGAAGAGACTGTCTTTTTTCCACTGTATATTTTTTCCTGTTTTGTCGAAGATTATTTGACCATAGAGTTGAGGGTCCATATCTGGGCTCTCTACTTTGTTCCACTGGTCTATGTGTCTTTTTTTATGCCAGTAACATGCTGTCTTGGTGATAACAGCTTTGTAGTAAAGCTTGAAATCAGGTAACGTGATGCCCCCTGTTTTATTTTTGTTTTTCAACATTTCCTTAGCAATTCAGGGTCTCTTCTTATTCCATACAAATTTTAGGATTATTTGCTCCAGCTCTTTGATGAATACCGGTGTAATTTTGATCGGAATAGCATTAAAAGTATATATTGCTCTAGGCAGTATAGACATTTTAACAATGTTTATTCTTCCGATCCAAGAGCATGGAATGGTCTTCCATCTTTTTGTGTCTTCAATTTCTTTCATGAGTGTTCTGTAGTTCCTTCACCTCTTTGGTTAGGTTTATTCCCAGGTATCTTATGGTTCTTGGTGCTAGTAAATGGAATTGATTCTCTAATTTCCCTTTCTCATCACTAGCCAAATTTCTTGAAAGAATTTGCTGTGGCTGATATCGAAGAGATTACTGCCTATGTTCTCCTCTAGGATTCTGATGGATTCCTGTCTCACGTTGAGGTCTTTTACCCATTTTGAGTTTATCTTTGTGTACGGTGTAAGAGAATGGTCGAGTTTCATTCTTCTACATATAGCTGTCCTGTTTACCCAGCACCATTTATTGAAAAGACTGTCTTCTTTAATTTCATGGTTGACCCATTAATTCTTTATTTTTTAACTTTTATTGTGTTATGATAGTTACCATAAAATACATCATTACTTTTTGATGCAGTGTTTATGAACAACACCTAGTGCTCCATGCAATATGTGCCCTCCTTAATTTCAACCACAATTCATTCTTTAAAAGGATGTTGTTTAACCCCCATGTATTTGTGGTCCTTCCAATTTTATTCTTGTGAGTGACTTCAAGTTTCATAGCATTGTGGTCTGAAATGATGCATGGTATGATCTCAATCTTTTTGTACCAGTTCAGTCCTTATTTGTGACCTTGTATGTGGTCTGTTCTGGAGAATATTCCATGTGCACTTAAAAATCATTTATATTCTGCAGCTTTAAGTTGATATGCTCTGAATATATCTGTTAAAACCATATGTCCAGTTTGTCATTGAATACCTTTGTTTCCTTATTGATATTCTGCTTAGATCATCTGTCTGTTGCTGTGAGTGTGGTGATAAAGGCTATACTATCATTGTATTATTATCAATGATTTCCTTTTTTAAAAAAGATTTTATTTATTTATTTGATAGAGAACATAATTAGGTAGAGCAGCAAGCAGAAGGAGAGAGAAAAGCAGGCTCTCTGCTGAGAAGGGAGCCTGATGTGGGACTCGATCCCAGGACCCTGGGATCATTATCCAATCTGAAGACAGCTGCTTAACCAACTGAGCTACCCAGGCACCCTCAGTGTGTTTCATTAATTTTGTTATTCATTGGCTTATATAATTGTCTGCTCCAAAGTTAGGATCCCAAATATTTATAATTGTTAGATCTTCTTGTTGAATAGAATGCTTTATTATGATATAGTGTCCTTCTTCGTCTCTATCACACTCTTTGGCTTAAAATCTAATTTGTCTGATATAAAGATGGCTACTCTAGCATACTTTTGATGTCCATTACCATGATAAATTTTTCTGCACGCCCTCACTTTCAATTTGGATATGCCTTTGGTCCTAAAACGACTCTTGTAAGCAGCATATCAATGACCATTTTTAAAAAATCCATTCTGATACCCTTATATATTTTGATTGGAGCATTTAGTCCATTTACATTCAGATTGGTAATTGAAAGAGGGGTGCCTCATTGGCTCAGTTGGTTAAGCGTTTGCCTTCAGCTCAGGTCCTGATTTCAGGGTCCTTTGATTGAGCCCCACATCAGGCTCCCTGCTCAATGGGGAGCCTGTTTCTCCCTCTTCTTTGCCTGTTGCTTCCTCTAGTTATGCTCTCTCTGTCAAATAAATAAATAATTTTAAAAGTGCTCCTAAAAAAAGATCAATCATCGAAAGATATGAGTTTAGTGCCATTGTATTACCTGTAATGTCACTGTTTCTGTAGATTGTCTCTGTTCCTTTCCCATCTTTGTTACTTTGGGGCCCTCCCTGTCTGCTCAAAGGACTCCCTTTGATATTCTTGCACGACTTATTTACTGTTCACAAATTCATTTAGTTTTTGCTTGTCCTGGAAACTCTTTATCTCTATTTTGTGTGACAGCATTTCTGCATAAAATATTATTGGCTGCATATTTTTACCACCTAACAATTGAATATATCATTCCAGTCCTTTCTGGTCTGCCAGGTCTCTGTGTACAGGTCTGCTGCCAACCTATCTACCCCTGTAGGATAGGGATCTCTTGTTGTGAGTTGGTTTCCACAATTTTCCCTTTATCTTTGTAATTTTTAAGCTTCATTATAATATATTGAGGTATTGACCTGGTTTTGTTAATTTTGAGGGGGAGGTTCTCTCTGCCTCCTGGACTTGAATGTCAGTTTTCTTCCCTAGATTAGGGAAGTTCTGAGCTACATTTTGTTCAAATAAACCCTTTGCTCTTTTTCCCCCTCTTCTCTCTCTGGAACTCCTATAATACAGATAGTATTTTGCTTTATTGCATTGCTGCTTTCCCAAATTCTACCTTCATGATCTAATAGTTTTGTTTCCCTCTTCTTTTTAGCTTCCTTATTTTGCATAATTTTATCTGCTGTATCATTGTGTCACTCTTCTGCTTTGTTCATCCTCATTTTTATGGCCTCTAATTGGAACTGCATCTCCATAAAAGCATTCTTAATTTTGACCTGACTAGATTTTAGTTCTTTTACCTCTACAATAAGGGATTCTCTAGTGTCTTCTATGCTTTTTTCCAAGCCCAGATATTATCTTTATAATTTTTGTTTAAATTTCTAGTTCAGACATCTTACTTATATCCATATTGATTAAAACTGTGGCAGTGAGTACTACCTCCTGTTCTTTCTTTCAGGGTGAATTTCTCCATCTTGTCATTTTGTCCAGAAAAGAAAAGAAGAAAGAAAGAGAAAAGAACATAAAAAACAAAAACAAGAATAAAAACAACAAAAAGAAAAAAAACTAAATCCTGCATGTGTTTTCTTCTACTTCTTAAAAGAAAATAGATTCCAAAATAAGAAAGAAAAACATATATATCTATATTTATCCATGTATCTATATAAAATAAAATACAATGAAAGGAAATAAAAATACATAAAAGATATATAAAATTAAAATTAAAAATGAATTAAAAGGAATTTAAAAAATAAGAAAATAACAAAAAATTATACTAAGAGACTAAAGGATAAAAATACAAAGAATGCCATATACAGTTTTTCCTAAGAGCTGCAGCATTTTAGGCTTCTCTGATCAGTAAACTTGATGATAGCTAGTTATCTGTGCTGGTCTTCTGGGGGAGGGGACTGTTGCCCTAATTCACAGGTGGACATGTCCTGGTGGAAATTGTCCTCCAGCAGGTGGAGGCAAGTCTTGGTATAAGCAGCTCCAGACTCCATTAGGTGTAACTGTTTTGCTCCCTGACGGCTTTCAGCACTGATGGGTAGGATGAATATAGCTATGCCCACTCTCTAGCCTGTAGTGGAAAATTCACACCTCCAGTATTCAGTGAGCTCTCAGTCAACCACTGTTGTCTCCCCAGTTTCTATCAGAACTCTGCATTCACCTGGCCTGTGAGGGAGTGCTTTTATCTCAGCCATGTGACTGAGTTCCAAAACTTCAAATTTTACAAACTCCTGCAGCAAGGACCCACGTTGTTTCTTCTGGGGGTGTAGAAGGGTCTTATCATTCTTCTGCCTTTTACTGGACCTCTCCCAGTAAAGTGGTCCTCAACAGAGTAGCAGTTTGTAGTTTATGGAAACACAGAGCAGAAAGCCAGCACCGAGATTTGCTGTTCTCCCCTGGCTTCTATGCTTCTATGACTGGAAATTCTGCCATACTCGGGCATCACCTATTGTTCTTGGGATTCCAGGGATCCTGAGACCAGGCTGTCACAGCAGGGATTCTGCCCCACTATGATGCCTGAGTAGCTTTAAGCCAGGCATTTCCCTCGCTGCAGCAGACTTCTGAAAGTTCCCATTTTGCACTCTGCTGCTTATAATACTTCACAGTAGCCTCCTTAATCAGGTTCCCTTCTCTCTGCTGTATCCTCAGCTATATCACAAGTTTCTGCATCTCCTATCTTCCAAATGGTGGTACTTTTCTATTGATAGAGACTTGCAGCATTTGTTTTGTTAGAACTCCAATTGATTTCTTAGGTGTTCAGAATGATTTGATAACTATCTAATTGTATTTGAGGAACAAGACAAACCTAGGGTCCCTCTTATCTCCTACATCCCCCATTAATAGTCTTGCTGGGATGGTTTAGTGACCATTGTTTCCTTTAGTTTTGTTCTTTAGTTTTTGATTGTCTGGGAAATGATCTCTACTACTCTGAATGATAGCATTGCTGGTTAGAGTATTCTTGGTTGCAAATTTTTCCCACTTAGTACTTTGAATATATCATGCCACTCCCTTCTGGCTTTCCTAGGTTTTGTTGAGAAACCTCCAGCTAGCCTTGTGGATTTTCCCTTGTAAGTAAATGACTACTTTTCTCTTTCTGTGTTTAAGGATTTTTCCTTATTCACTATATTTTGCAAATTTAATTACACTATATGCTGGTGTTTGTGGGAATTCACAGTGCTTGGATAGATAAAATCTGACTTGTATATGCCTTCCTGGATGAAACTGACTTAAAAGCAAAGGAACATGCCATGAACGATGGGACTTCTTTGAAGTTTCTTGGCTGAAAGTGGCCAGATTCTTACCGCAGCTCAGGTTCTCATCTAGGGAGTGTATGTTTAAATTTTGAAGAAAAACATGCACCTCTGGGGCCCTTGGGTGGCTTGGTGGGTTAGGCCTTTGCCTTCCACTCAGGTCATGATCTCAGGGTCCTGGGATCAAGCCCCACACCGGGATCTCTGCTCAGCAGGGAGCCTGCTTCCCCCTCTCTCTCTGTTTGCCTCTCTGCCTACTTATGATCTCTCCCTCTGTGAAATAAATAAATAAAATCTTTAAAAAAAAAAAACCAAACAGGCACCTCTGCTGGTCATGAACGTCACAAACTCCTTGCTTTTCATGCATTTCACAAGCGCTGCTTGCCCTTATCACACACTGCTCCATATATTACTGTCCTGATCATTAAAATTACACATTCCTTCTTGTTTTGCTCTTGCACTCGGTGTATTGATAAAACTCATAATAAAAGCTGAGACAAAACTTGGCTCAGAGCCTTTCGCCACTAGACTATCTGGTCCCCAAGCCCCCTCCTCTTATCCTACCAAGGTGTCTGGAGTAATCTTTTCATTCACTGTCTCAGGGTTTGCTGGGTAAACCTGACAGGTGCTGACCTGCTCTTGTTGATTTTTATGGGAGTTCTCTGTTTGTATGTTTGTATGTTTGTATGTTTCCTCCCCTAGATTATGGAAGTTTTCAGCTATTATTTTTTCAAATGAATTTTCTAACTCCTGTTCTCTCTTCTTCTGGGATTCTTATAACACAAATATTACATTTGATGGAGTCACTGAGTTCCTGAAGTATGTTCTCCTTTTGCATAATTCTTCTTTCTCTCTTTCATTCACCTTCATTGCTTTGCATTACTTTGTCTTCTATGTCATTAATTCATTCCACTGCTTCTTCCAGTCTGCTGTTCATAGCATCCAGCACAATTCTAATCTCATTTATTGAATTCCATCTTTGATTGATTCTTTTTAACATTTTATCATTGTGGTAAGGGTCACATTGAAGTCTTCTATTTTTGTCTGTAGCCCAGTGAGTTTTCTTATGATGCTTCAAATTCTCCATCAGGCATATTACTTATATCTGCTTTGGTAGATCTCTGGCCTTGGTCTTACCTTTTTTTTTTTTTTTAAGACTTTACTTATTTATTTGTCACAGAGAGAGAGAGTGCACCAGCAGTTAGAGTGGCAGTCATGGGCAGGGAGAGAAGGAGGCTCCCCACCGAGTAAGGAGCCTGATGTGGGACTTGATCAAGGACCCTGGATCATGACCTGAGCCAAAGGTAGACGCTTAACTGACTGAGCCACCCAGGCATCTCACCTTGCTCTTTTATTTGGGATAAATTCCTCTGTATTTGCATTTGTCTAAGCCTCTGTTTTCTTCTCTGTGTTAGAAAAGCCAATTATGTCCCCTGCTTCTGAAAGTAATATCCTTGTGAAGAGGTCATGTAGTGTCCTGTTCCTAGTGCTTCAGGGAGTAACTCTGGTGTGCACTGCCTGTACTCTGATGTTTTGTTCTTCTTGCTCTATCATTCATTCCAGTCACCTGCAGAGGCTCTCCTTGCCTGCAGTGGGCAGTTTACTTCTTGGCCTAAATGTGGTGAGTTTGAACTAGGCATGCTCTGGTCTGCTTTAGAAATGAGACCTGTCACCACCTCCACCAGAACTGAGGCCCTGCAAAACTCTCTGGTTGGGAGATGTGGTATGGGAAGGGGTTTGTTCTGGTCTTCTGGGGGAGAGCCCTAACATGCTGAGAATGAGGCAAGCATAACTGGCAAGGACAGTTCCCCCAGAGTACAACAGGGTGGGGCTTGCTGTGAGCATGTTAGGCAGCCAATGTCCATACTGCACTGCTTCCCACAGGTGGCTCTGTGTTTAATGTGAGGGGTGGGGGAGGGAAATGTCACCCATCAGCTCCTTTGTTTCTGGAGAGGTATGTCCATGAATGCTACTTCTCAGGTATGTGCTCTGAGAATAGTGAATAATCTCCCCACAGTGTGGCTCAGGAGCTCTTCAGATTGCTGTTTCAACACTGTTTGCCACTGGATTTTTTGCCTGCCATCTCACTAGCAACAGCACAGCACCCTCTATGCTCTATCCCAGTGAAACCCACTGACCTTTAAAACTTCAGACTTTCAGCCCTGTTGGTTGCAAGACTTCAAGAAATTATGCCCCTCTCATTTCCTAAGCCAATGGCTTTAGGGAAATGTTCTCCTTGTGCATTACCCTGTGTTCTCCTTTCTGTCACCCTTCTCCACTACTATGGCTCCCTCCCATCCATAGCACTTTCAATCCATTTCTTCCCTAAACCTCATTTCTGAACTTTTAACCTTCTCTCATGTGGCTTCTTTTCTTCTTTAGTTGTGAAGTTTGCTCTATCAGCCTTTAGGTCAATTTCTAGGGTATTTAGGATGACTTAGGAGCTTTCAAGTTGTCTTCATAGGATGAGGCAAGCCTAGGGTCCTCCTGCTCTGCAGCTATCTTCATGCCTCAGAGATTTTCTTTTTTGATGCAGTCATTTACAGCAACAAGTTTCCCTCTTAGCACTGCTTTTAATACATCTCACGAATTTGGGTATATTTTTGTTTTCATTCATTGAAAAATACTGTCCAAGTTCCCTTGTAATTTCTACTTTATTTTATTTTTTTAAAAAAATTTTTATTTGTTTATTTCACAGACAGAGATCACAAGTAGGCAGACAGGCAAGCAGTGGGGGGGTAAGGGGGGAGGGAAGTAGGCTCCCCACTGAGCAGAGAGCCCCATGCAGGGCTTGATCCCAGGACCCTGGAACCATGACCCAAGCCAAAGGCAGAGGCTTTAACCCACTGAGCCACCCAGGCACCCCTGTAATTTCTACTTTAATCCATTGGCTAAGACTGTGCTGTTTAATATATACCCATTTGTGAATTTTCCAATTTTCTTTCTCTTATTTCTTTTTAGTTTTATTCTATTGTGGTTGGGAAACACACTTTGTACAGTTTCACTCTTTTATTTTATTATTATTTTTTTAATATAATTTTTTATTTTTTATAAACATATATTTTTATCCCCAGGGGTACAGGTCTGTGAATCACCAGGTTTACACACTTCACAGCACTCACCAAAACACATACCCTCCCCAATGTCCATAATACCACCCCCTTCTCCCAAACCCCCTCCCCCCAGCAACCATCAGTTTGTTTTGTGAGATTAAGAGTCACTTATGGTTTGTCTCCCTCCCAATCCCATCTTCTTTCATTTATTCTTCTTGTACCCACTTAAGCCCCCATGTTGCATCACCACTTCCTCATATCAGGGAGATCATATGATAGTTGTCTTTCTCCGCTTGACTTATTTCGCTAAGCATGATACGCTCTAGTTCCATCCATGTTGTCGCAAATGGCAAGATTTCATTTCTTTTGATGGCTGCATAGTATTCCATTGTCTATATATACCACCTCTTCTTGATCCATTCATCTGTTGATGGACATCTAGGTTCTTTCCATAGTTTGGCTATTGTGGACATTGCTGCTATAAACATTCGAGTACATGTGCCCCTTTGGATCACTACGTTTGTATCTTTAGGGTAAATACCCAATAGTGCAATTGCTGGGTCATAGGGCAGTTCTATTTTCAACATTTTGAGGAACCTCCATGCTGTTTTCCAGAGAGGTTGCACCAGCATGCATTCCCACCAACAGTGTAGGAGGGTTCCCCGCATTGTGGTTTTGATTTGTATTTCCCTGATGCCGAGTGATATGGAGCACTTTTTCATGTGTCTGTTGGCCATCTGGATGTCTTCTTTGCAGAAATGTCTGTTCATGTCCTCTGCCCATTTCTTGATTGGATTATTTGTTCTTTGGGTGTTGAGTTTGCTAAGTTCTTTATAGATTCTGGACACTAGTCCTTTATCTGATATGTCGTTTGCAAATATCTTCTCCCATTCTGTCAGTAGTCTTTTGATTTTGTTCACTGTTTCCTTTGCTGTGCAAAAGCTTTTGATCTTGATGAAATCCCAATAGTTCATTTTTGCCCTTGCTTCCCTTGCCTTTGGCGTTGTTCCTAGGAAGATGTTGCTGCAGCTGAGGTCGAAGAGGTTGCTGCCTGTGTTCTCCTCAAGGATTTGGATGGATTCCTTTCGGACATTGAGGTCCTTCATCCATTTTGAGTCTATTTTCGTGTGTGGTGTAAGGAAATGGTCCAATTTCATTTTTCTGCATGTGGCTGTCCAATTTTCCCAGCACCATTTATTGAAGAGGCTGTCTTTTTTCCATTGGACATTCTTTCCTGCTTTGTCGAAGATTAGTTGACCATAGAGTTGAGAGTCTATTTCTGGGCTCTCTATTCTGTTCCATTGATCTATGGGTCTGTTTTTGTGCCAGTACCATGCTGTCTTGATGATGACAGCTTTGTAATAGAGCTTGAAGTCCGGAATTGTGATGCCACCAACGTTGGCTTTCTTTTTCAATATCCCTTTAGCTATTCGAGGTCTTTTTCTGGTTCCATATAAATTTTAGAATTATTTGTTCCATTTCTTTGAAAAAGATGGATGGTACTTTGATAGGAATTGCATTAAATGTGTAGATTGCTTTAGGTAGCATAGACATTTTCACAATATTTATTCTTCCAATCCAGGAGCATGGAACATTTTTCCATTTCTTTGTGTCTTCCTCAATTTCTTTCATGAGTACTTTATAGTTTTCTGAGTATAGATTCTGTGCCTCTTTGGTTAGGTTTATTCCTAGGTATCTTATGGTTTTGGATGCAATTGTAAATGGGATTGACTCCTTAATATCTCTTTCTTCTGTCTTGCTGTTGGTGTAGAGAAATGCAACTGATTTCTGTGCATTGATTTTATATCCTGACACTTTACTGAATTCCTGTATAAGTTCTAGCAGTTTTGGAGTGGAGTCTTTTGGGTTTTCCACATATAGTATCATATCATCTGCAAAGAGAATGAATGGGTCAACCGGGAAATTAAAGAAGAATTGAAAAAAATCATGGAAACAAATGATAATGAAAATACAACGGTTCAAAATCTGTGGGACACAACAAAGGCAGTCCTGAGAGGAAAATATATAGCGGTACAAGCCTTTCTCAAGAAACAAGAAAGGTCTCAGGTACACAATCTAACCCTACACCTAAAGGAGCTGGAGAAAGAACAAGAAAGAAACCCTAAGCCTAGCAGGAGAAGAGAAATCATAAAGATCAGAGCAGAAATCAATGAAATAGAAACCAAAAAAACAATAGAACAAATCAACGAAAGTAGGAGCTGGTTCTTTGAAAGAATTAATAAAATTGATAAACCCCTGGCCAGACTTATCAAAAAGAAAAGAGAAAGGACCCAAATAAATAAAATCATGAATGAAAGAGGAGACATCACAACTAACACCAAAGAAATACAAACTATTATAAGAACATACTATGAGCAACTCTACGGCAATAAATTTAACAATCTGGAAGAAATGGATGCATTCCTAGAAACATATAAACTACCACAACTGAACCAGGAAGAAATAGAAAGCCTGAACAGACCCATAACCAGTAAGGAGATTGAAACAGTCATTAAAAATCTCCAAACAAACAAAAGCCCAGGGCCAGACGGCTTCCCGGGGGAATTCTACCAAACATTTAAAGAAGAACTAATTCCTATTCTCCTAAAACTGTTCCAAAAAATAGAAATGGAAGGAAAACTTCCAAACTCATTTTATGAGGCCAGCATCACCTTGATCCCAAAACCAGACAAGGATCCCACCAAAAAAGAGAGCTATAGACCAATATCCTTGATGAACACAGATGCGAAAATACTCAACAAAATACTAGTCAATAGGATTCAACAGTACATTAAAAAGATTATTCACCACGACCAAGTGGGATTTATTCCAGGGCTGCAAGGTTGGTTCAACATCCGCAAATCAGTCAATGTGATACAACACATCAATAAAAGTAAGAACAAGAACCATATGATACTCTCAATAGATGCTGAAAAAGCATTTGACAAAGTACAGCATCCCTTCCTGATCAAAACTCTTCAAAGTGTAGGGATAGAGGGCACATACCTCAATATCATCAAAGCCATCTATGAAAAACCCACCGCAAATATCATTCTCAATGGAGAAAAACTGAAAGCTTTTCCGCTAAGGTCAGGAACACAGCAGGGGTGTCCATTATCACCACTGCTATTCAACATAGTACTAGAGGTCCTAGCCTCAGCAATCAGACAACAAAAGGAAATTAAAGGCATCCAAATTGGCAAAGAAGAAGTTTCAATCTTTTAAAAATTTATTCATGTGCCTGCAATGTCACCAATCCCACGCATTGTGTCTTTGGCCACCACTGCACTTTAAAGCAGTTGAGCCTGGACTACCAGCTCAGTTCAAATTTTGATAACACTTTGTATGTGCACTGCCCATCCACCACCCACAGAGATGCTGCATGCCACTGGCCACCAAAAACATGTCTCTGTACCAGGCACTAGGAAGCCACCCAAATTTGAGGGATTCAGCCTAAGACTAGAGGCTCAATGCAAATTTTGCTAACACTACCCCCTACCACTGAGCCCTTCTGTAGTTATGCCCATTCAGAGCTGACTTGCCTTTGTCTCACTAACATTATACAGAGAGCAAGATCAACCCACAACAGGCACTCATTGTATACATCTGGACTGAAAGGAAAAGTGTCTCTGACACAATAGTAGGACACGAGCACCACACACAGGAAACTCCTCTGAATTGCCAGTTTCTGGTAAACAGGGGACTCTGCACTTCAGGTTAATACAGGACCCCCTTCTTCATAGAGCCCTACTTTCAAGAGCAGAAAACATACCTGACTTTCCTAAAATGCAGAAACAGACACAGAGAGATAGACAAAATGAGGAGACAGAGAAATAAGTCCTAAAAGAAAGGACACAACAAAGTCTCAGCAGGAGATCTAAGCAAAACAGAAATAAGTAGTATTCCTGATAGAAAATTTAATCCCATTATCATAAAGATACTCTAGACTTCAGAAAAGGATGGAAAACATCAGTGAGACTTGTGAAAATAGGTAAAAAGTAATATATCAGAGAAGAACTCAATAAATGAAATTGAAAATACAATAGATAGAAAATAATATGTTACAAGAAGCAGAGGGATGTATCAGTGACCTGAAGATAGAGTAAAGGAAAGCAGTCAAGCTGAACAGGTGAGAGATAAACAAATACTGCATAGTGAGAATAAAGGTAGAGAACACAGTGACTCCTTTAAGTGTAATAACAATCCCATTACAAAGTTCCCAGAAGAAGAGAGAGAAAGGTGGGCAGGATATGCACTTGAAGAAATAATAGCTGAAAATTTCCTGAACATGGGTAGGGACACAGATGCAGATTCAGGAATTTCCCCAATAAATTAAACCCAAACAGGTCCACACCAGACTTATAATAATTAAAGTGGGAAAAATAGTGATTAAAAAAATGTAAAGATTACAAGAGAAGAGAGTTACAAAGGAATCCCACCAAGTCTGTCAGCTGACTTTGCAGCAGAAACTTTGCAGGCCAGATGAGAATGTATTCAAAGTGATGAAAGGGAAACATCTGAAGGCAGGAATACTTTACCCAGTGAGGCTAACATTCAGAATGGAAGGGGACAGAGAGTTTTCCGTACAAAGAGAAGTTAAAATAATTGATCCGTAAACCAGCCCTACAAGAAATGTGACCAGGGACTCTGTGAGTAGAAAACGAAAACCATAAATAAGAGTAAGAATAATAGGAAGCACAAAATAAAAGGATGCAAAAGATGCTACCAAATATCTGAAATGTGGAGGGGAGTGTAGTAAAGATAGAATTCAAAAATATGTGATCATCTATGGTCAGGGAGAAGACAGGGAATGTCCACTCTTATCATTGTTATTTAACATAGCACTGGAAGTCCTACCCTCGGCAGTCAGAAAACAAAAAGATATATAAAACAGGAATAAGTCAGACTTTCACTATTTGCAGATGACATCATACTTTGTAGAAAGCCTGAAAGACTTCATGAAAACATTGCTAGAACTGATACATGAATTCAGCAAAGACAGGATACAAAATCAACATATAAAAATTTGTTGCATGTCTATACAGTACATGTCTATACATTTATATATATAATGAAGCAGCAGAAAGAGAAATCAAGGAATCCATCCTGTTTACAATTGCACCAAAAACCATAAAATACCTAGGGTAAATGTAACCAATGAAGTAAAAGATCTGTGCTCTGAAAACTATAGAAAACTTATGAAAGAAATTAAAGATGATACAAATAAATGGAAAGGCATGCCATGTTCATGGACTAGACGAACAAATATTGTGAAAAGGTCTAAGCTACCCAAAGCAATTTACATACTTAATGCAAACCTTATCAAGATACCATCAACATTTCCCACAGAGCTCGAAAAAACAATCCTAAAATTTGTACGAAACCACAAAAGACCCTGAATAGCCAAAGCAATTCTGAAATAGAAAAACAAAGCTGCAGACATCACAATTACAGACTTAAAGTTATATTACAAAGCAGTAGTCATCAAGACAAAATGGTACTGGCACAAAGATAGACAAATAGATCAATGGAACAGAATAGAAAACTTGGAAATGGACTCATAACTATATGGTCAAGTAATAATTAACAAAGCAAGAAAGAATATTCAGTGGAAAAAAGACAGTCTCTTTAACAAATGGTATTGGGAAAACTGGACAATCACATGCAAAAGAATGAAACTGGACCACTTTCTTAGCCTGCACAAAAAAGTAAATTCAAAATGGATAAGACAGGAAACTGTCAAAATCCTAGAGGAGAACATAGGCAGAAATGTCTTTGACATTGATCATACCAACTTCTTACCAGATAGGTCTCCAGACACAAGGAAAACAAAAGAAAAACTGAGCTATTGTGACTTCATCAAGATAAAGTTTCTTCATAGTTAAGGAAGCAATCAAAAAAGCTAAAAGGCAACCTGCAGAATGGGAGAAGATATTTGCAAATGATATATATGATTAAGGGCCAGTATCCAAAATCTAAAAAGACTTACCAAACTCAACACCCAAAACACAAAGAGTCCAGTTATAAGGCACGAGCAGAAGACATGAATTCACATTTTTCCAAAGACACATGAAAAGATACTCAACGTCACTCATCATCAGGGAAATACAAATCAAAACCATAGTGAGATATGATCTCACCCTTGTCAGAATGGCTAAAATAAACAACACAGGAAACAACAGATGTTGGCAAGAATGTGTAGAAAGGGGATCCCTCTTACATTGTTGATGGGAATGCAAACTGGTACAGCCACTCTGGAAAACAGCATGGAGTTTCCTCAAAAAGTTACAAATAGAACTACACTATGACCCAATAATCGCACTAACTAGGTATTTACCCAAAGGATAATAAAGGCTGATTCTGATAATAAAGGCTGACACAAGCACCATAGTGTTTATAACACCATTATCAACAATAGTGAAATTACGGAAAAAGCCCCAATATCCATTAACTGGTAAATGAATTTAAATA
The DNA here is from genome assembly GCF_011764305.1 of Mustela putorius furo. Lineage (NCBI taxonomy): Eukaryota > Metazoa > Chordata > Mammalia > Carnivora > Mustelidae > Mustela > Mustela putorius. The sequence goes on along the minus strand of NW_025421575.1, from coordinate 1,480,127 downwards.
AAAACTTGAAACAAACAAACAAAAAATAGAATACCATCAGTAAACCACATATTACTAAAAAAAAAAAAAGATCACCAGCTTAATATAGACTGCTATATACAGAAGCTGTTATATTTAAACTAAGTTGTAACCACCAATCACATAGCGGTAATGGATATGAAAACATAAAGGATAAAGAACCCAAGTATATCACTAAAGAAAACCAGAAAATCATGAAAGTAAGAAAGAGAAGAATCAATCAGACAATGAGCTAGAAAAACAACCACAAGACAAGTAACAGAATGGCAAGAAATATTTATCTATGTGGTGAAAAAATAATGAATACTGTTATGCTGAAAATAAATAAAAAAGAAATTAAAAAAAGAAATATTTATCTATAATAATTACTTTGAATGTAAATTGTCTAAATGTTCTAATCAAAAGAGATAGGGTGATAGAATGAATATAAACAAGACATCTTTTTTTTGAGAGGGAGAGGCAGAGAGAGGGAGCATGAGTTAGAAGGTAGGGGAAGAAGGAAAGAGAGAGAGATCATCTTAAGCAAGCTCCATACCCACAGCAGAGATGAAGATGGGGTTCAATCTCATGACCATGAGATCACAACCTGAGCTGAAATCAAGAGTTGGATGTAGTCGCCAAACTGGAAAGAATCAAGATGCTTCAATGGATGAATGGATAAAGAAGATGTGGTCCATATATGCTATGGAGTATTATGCCTCCATTAGAAAGGATGAATACCCAACTTTTGTAGCAACATGGATGGGACTGGAAGCGATTATGCTGAGTGAAATAAGTCAAGCAGAGAGAGTCAATTACCATATAGTTTCGCTTATTTGTGGAGCATAAGGAATAACATGGAGGACATGGGGAGCTGGAGAGGAGAAAGGAGTTGGGGGAAATTGGAGGGGAAGACAAACCATGGGAGACTGTGGATTCTGAACAACTAACTGAGGGTTTGGGGGTGGGTAGGAAGTTGGGTAAACCTGGTGGTAGGTATTGTGGAGGGCACGTATTGCATGGAGCACTGGGTGTGGTACATAAACAATGAATTCTGGAACACTGAAAAGAAATTTAAAAAATTTTTTTAAAAAAGAGTTGGATGCTTAACCAACTAAACCACCCAGACACTCCAAAACAAGACCTATCTATATGCCATCTATAAGAGACTCAAGTCAGACTGAAAGATATCTGCATAATGAAAGTGAAAAGATGGAGAAACATTTTTCATGCAAATGGTGGTCAAAATAGAGATAGATTAACAATATTTATATAGGACAAAATAGATTTTCAAACAAAGTCTGTAAAAAGAGACAAAGAAGGACACTATATAATAATAAGGGAGGCAAACAAACAAGAAGATATAAGAATTGTAAATATATAAATATATATGCCCCCAACCTGGGAGCACCCAAATACATGCAACATTTAATGAACAAACATAAAGGAATGAATCCATAGTAATAAAATAATAGTAGAGGACTTTAACACCACACTTAGAGCAATGGACAGATCATCTAAATAATAAATCAACAAGGAAACAGTGACTTTGAAAGACACACTAAACCAGATGTCTCTAACAGATATACTCAGAACATGCCATCCTGAAAAAGTAAAATACACATTCTTTTCAAGTGCACTTGGAACATTCACCAGAATAGGTCACATATTAGGCCACAAAACAAGCCCCAACAAATTAAAAAAAAAAAAATCCGGTCATAACATGCATCTTTTCTGACCACAACACTGTGAATTAGAAATCAACCACAAGAAAAAAAATCTTGAAAGAGCACAAATACATGAAAATTAAATAACATGCTACTAAAGAATGAATAGGTCATCCAAAACATCAATGGAGAAATGAAAAAGTACAAGGAAACAAATGAAAATGAAAACACAATGATCCAATACCTTTGGGATGGAACAACAAAGAATAGTTCTAAGAGAGAAGTTTATAGCATTACAGGCCTATCTCAAAAAGAAAGAAAATCCTGAAATAAACAACTTAAACTTACACCTAAAGCCTAAAGGAGCTAGAAAAATAACAAAAAACCCAAAAAGCAGCAGAAGGAAGGAAATAACAAAGATTTGAGCGTAAATAAATGAAATAGAAACTAGAAAAACAATGGAACAGTTCAATATAACCAGGAGCAGATTCTTTGAAAAGATCAACAAAATTAATAAAACTCTGGCCAGACTCATCAATATAAAAGGAAGGACTCAAACAAAATCACCACTGAGAGAAGAGAATTAGCAACCAACACCACAATAGTACAAACAATTGTTAGAGAATATTGTAAAAACTAGGGGCACATGGCTGGCTTAGTCAGAAGAGCATGTGACTTGATCTTGTAGTCATGAGAGAAGATTACTAAAAAAAAAAGAAAGAAAAAAAAGAATAAACTTTAAAAAAGGAAAAAATTATATGCCAAAAAACCACAGTCTAGAAGTGGATAAATTCCTAGAAACATAAAAGTGAAATAGAAAGAAGTAGAAAATCTGAACAGACTGATAACCAGCAAAGAAATCAAATCAGTAGTCAAAAAAACTCCCAAAAAAGAAAAGTCCAGGACCAGATGGCTTCATAGGTGAATTCTACCAAATATTTAAAGAAGACTTAATACATATTCTTCTCAAAGATGAGAGTTAAGATGGTGGAGGAGTAGGGGGACCCTAAGTATGTCTCATTCCCTGAATACAAATAGATTGTTGTCAAATCATTCTGAGCACCTGAGAAATCAATCAACAACCTGAGAAAACAAATACTGCAAGTCTACAAGGAGAAAAACCACTCCCTTTTGGATAGTAGGAGGTGTGGAGACTTGAGTCAGGTGTGATATAGATGAGGATAAGGGGCTGGGGGAGGCTGTTGAAGCAGGCTACCACAAAGTATTACAATAAGTAACAATAAGTACAATAAGTAGCAAAGGACAGAATCCAGACTTTTAGAAGTCTGCTACAGTAGGGGATGTGCCTGACCTAAAGGTGCTCAGATGGTGAAGTGGGGCAGAATCCCAGGTGTGATAGTGTGGTCTGAGGGATCCCCTGGTCTGAATAAGAATGGGTAACACCTTAGTGAAGCACTGTTCCCAGGCCTAGAAGCATAGAAGCTAGCTGAGGACATTGAGTCTAGGTGCTAGCTTTCTGCTCTCTGTTGCCTTAAACTGCAAACCACAAATTTGTTGTGCCACTGCTTTCCTGGGATGAGTCCAGCAAAACGCAAAAGACTGGAGAAACCCTCCCCAGGAGGAACAGCACAGGTAAGCACCATAGTAGTCCCAACAATTTGGAGTTTTAAAACTCCATCTTGTGTCTGAGATAAAAAAAAAAAAAAAAAAAAAAAAAAAAGCTTGGACACAGGCAGGGTGAACTAGAGCACAGTTATGACAGAAACCAGAGAGACAAGAGTGATTGATTGCTCTTTTGTGAGTGCTCATTGAAGACTGGGGGCTGCGAATTTCTAGCACCGGGGCTAGAGAGCAGGGCACCACCATATTCATGCTGCCCATCAGTGCTGAAAGCCTTCAGAGAGCAAAATAGCTCCACCTAGAGGTGGAGTCTGGAGCCTTGGACACCAATTGCTGCCTCCCTGTGCACAGTAGGTGCTTGCCCTTCCACTAGGGCAAGCCCACCTGAGAATTAGTGCAACAGGCCCCTCCCCCAGAAGACCAACACAAATTATTCATACTGTTTACTGGTCATAGATGGCTGCAAAGCTTTAGCTCTAGGGGAAAATAGTATCTAGCATACTTCCTACTTTTATTCTTTAGTTTATTATTATTTTTTCAGTTATTTTTCTTATTTTTTCAATTCTTTTAAAATTTTTGTATTTATATGTGCTTTATATATATTTTTATTCTTTCCTTTTATTGTCTCATATATATTTTTTTTCTTTATTTTCAAATCTAGTTTCTTTTTTTTAAAAGATTTTATTTATTTGTCAGAGAGAGAGAGAGAGAGGGCACAGGCATCCAGAATGGTAGGCAGAGACAGAGGGAGAAGCAGGCTCCCTGTGGAGCAAGGAGCCTGATGTGGGACTCGATCCCAGGGCGCTGGGATCATGACCTGAGCCGAAGGCAGCTGCTTAACCAACTGAGTCACCCAGGCGTCCCCAAATCTAGTTTCTTTTAACAAGGAGACCAAACACACTGAGGATCTAGAGAGTTTGTTGTTGTTGTTATTGTTGTTTTTCTTTTTCTTTCTTCTTTACTATTCTGGAAAAAATGATGAGATGGAGAAATCCAAATACCAAAAGAAAGAACAGAAGGTAGTACTCACAGCCAGGGATTTAATTAATATAAATATAAGTAAGATCTCTGAATTATGATTTAAAACAACAATTATAAGGATAATAATTGATAATAATATATAACAAATATAAGGATAATAGTTGATAATAAATGGGCTTGAAAAATGCATGGGAGACACTAGAGAATCCATTATGGTAGAGATAAAAGAACTAAAATCTAGTCAGGCCAAAACTATAAATGCTATAACCAATATGTACTCCCAAGTGGAAGCCATAAAAAAATTAGGATGAACAAAGCAGAAGAGTGAATAAATGATATAGAAGATAAAATTATGGGAAATAATGCATTTGAAAAGAAGAAACAAAACTATTAGATCACAAAGGTAGACTTAGGGAATGCAGCGATTCCCTAAAGCAAAATAATATCCATATTATGGACATTTCAGAAGAAGAGTGTGAAAAGATGGCAAAAGGTTTATTTGAACAAATTATATCTGATAGCTTCCCTAATCTGGGGAAGGAAATAGACATTCAAGTCCAAGAGGCACAGAGAACTCCCCTTAAAATAAACAAAAATAGGTCAAAATCACAATATATTTTGGTGAAACTTGCAAATTTCAGACATAAAGAGAAAATCCTGAAAGGAGCTTGAGGCAAGAGCTCCTTAACCTATAAAGGTAGAAACAATAGACTGGCAGCAGACCTATCCACAAAGAATTGGCAGGCCAGAAAGGACTGGCATGACATTCAACATGCTAATGGGAAAATATATGCAACCAAGAATATTTATCCCACAAGGTTATCACTCAGAATAAGGAGAGATAAAAAGTTTCCCAAACAAACAAAAACTACATACTAAACCTGTCCTGCAAGAAATATTAAAGGGGATGCTTTGAGTGGAAAGAGAACTAAAAATTGACAATGACCAGAAAGGAACAGAGACAAGGTACAGGAACAGCAACATTACAGGAAATACGATGGCAATAAATTTGTATTTTTTAAATTACTAATACAAATGTAAATGGACTAAATGCTCCAATCAAAGAATATAAGGTATCAGAACGGATTTTTAAAAAGGCCCACTGATATGTTGCTTGCAAGAGACTCATTTTATTTTTTAATGTTTTTGTATCATTATTTCTTAGTTTTTTTTTAATTAAAAATTTTTTTACTATGTTAATTTACTCACCATACAGTAAATCATTCATTTTGGATGGAGTGTTCCATGATACAGTATTTACATATAACACCCAGTGCTCCATAATATATAATATATATAATATGCCCTCCTTAGTAGCCATTACTGTTTTATCCCGTTCCTCTTGCACCTCCCCTTTAAAACCCTCAGTTTGTTTCTTGGGGTCCATGGTCTCTCATAGTTCATCTTATCCTCATTTTGTCTCCTTCATTTAAGAGACTCATTTTAGACACAAAGGCATGCCCACATTGAAAGTGAGAGAATGGAGAAGAATTTATCATGCTAATTGACATCAAAAGAAAATTAGAGTAACCATACTTATATCAGATGAACTATATTTTAAACCAAAGAGTGTAATATGAGATGAAGAAGGACACTATATCACAATAAAGGGGTCTATCCAACAAGAGGCTCTAACAATGATAAATATTTAGTCCCCTAACTTGGGAGCAGCCAAATATATAGACCAATTAACAACAGAAATAAAGAAACTCATTGATAATAATACAATAATAGGAGAAGACTTCAACACCCCACTCACAGCAATGGACTGATCATGGAAACAGAAAATCAACAAGGAAATAAGGGCTTTGAGTGACACACTGGATCAGACGGACTTCACAGATATATTGAGAGCATTTCATCTTAAAGCAGCAGAACACACATTCTTTTTGAGTGTCCATGGAACATTCTCCAGAATAGATCACATACTGGGTCACAAATCAGGTCTCAACCAGTACAAAAAGATTGAGATCATACCATGCACTTTCAGACCACATCAGTTTGAAACTTGAAGACAACCACAAGAAGAAATTTGGAAGGACCACAAATACATGGAGGTTAAGGACCATACTATTAGAGTGGATGGATCAACAGGAAATTAGAGACAAATTTAAAAAATACACAGAAGCAAATGAAAATAAAACAGGACAGGTCAACCTTTGACTACCTTTGTAACAAAGGTAGTCCTAAGAGGGAAGTATATAGCCACACAGGCCTTCCTCGAGAACAAAGAAAAGTCTCAAATACACAACCAAACATTACACATAAAGGACCTGGAAAAAAAAAACCCAGCTGTTAAGACTTAAATCCAGCAGAAAAAGGAAAATAATAAAGGTCAGAGCAGAAATTAATGATACAGAAATAAAAAAATAAGTAGAACAGATCAGCAAAACTAGGAGCTATTTCTCTGAAATAATTAATAGATTGATAGCCTTCTAGCCAGACTTATCAAAAAGAAAAGAGAAAAGACCCAAATAAAGTCATGAATAGACGAGGAGAGATCACAACCAACACCACAGAAATTCAAACAATTATAAGGGAATATTATGAGCAATTATGTGAAGAAATTAGGCCATCTGGAATAGATACATTACTAGAAACACAAACTACCAAAACTGGAACAAGAAGCGATAGAAAACCTGAAAGAACCCATAAACAGCAAAGAAAAGGAACCAATCATCAAAGATATCCCAACAAACAAGATTCCAGTGCTGGATGGCTTCCTGGGGGGAATTCTACTAAACATTTAAAGAAGAATTAATACCTATCTTCTGAAAATATTCCAAAAATTAGAAATGGAATGAAAATTTCCAAATTCATTCTATGATGCCAACATTACTTTGATCCCAAAACCAAGTCCCCCACTATATGTACATATAAAAGTGAAAAAATTATACTGAAAGGCTGAAGAATCAAAAAACAAACCCAACAAATTCTATATACCATTTTCCCCAAGAGCTGAAGCTTTGCAATTTTCTATAATGAGGAAACTTGGTGCTAGCCAGTTATTCCTGCTGGTCTTCTGGGGGAAGGTCCTGTTGCATTGATTCTTGGGGGCACTTGCACTTGTGGAAATGCACCTTCACTGCCAGGGTCTAGTCTCAGTGTAAGTGGCTCCAGATTCCACTATGTGGCACTGTTTTGCTCTCTGAAGGCTTTCAGCCCCAATGGGCTGGATGAAAATATGGTGTCCCAGAGCTGAAAGTTCGTACCCCCTACTCTTCAGTGAGCCCTCACAGAAAGCATTCACTTTTGTCTTCCTGGTTTCCATCCAAGCTTTGTGTTTTCCCAACCCACGACCAATAATTTTTATCTCAGGCACATGATTGAGTTTCAAGTCTCCAAATTTTATAGACACCTACATCATGGACCCATGCTGTTACTCTCAGGGGGAGGGAGGGGTGTCTTGTCACACTTCTCCCTATTGCTGGCCCCTGCCAGGAAAGCAGTTCTGTGACCATGCAGCAGTTCACATTTACAGCAACACAGAGCAGAAAGCCAGCACCAAGACTCACTGTTTTCGCCCAGCTTACCTGCTCCAATACCTGGGAACTCTGCCACATTCTGCCATCCCAGTTCTCCTTTGACCCCAGGGATTCTGAGACCATGCTGTCCCACCTGAGATTTCCCCTGCTTCACCACCTGAGCACCTTTAAGCCAGGGACATCCCCCACTGTAGTAGAATTCTAAAAGTTCTGATTTTGTGCTCTGCTGCCTATAATACTTTGTGGTAGCCTCCTTAAGCCAGCTCTATCACCACTCCCATATCCTCTGTTATATAGCCTTGGATTCAAGTTTCTACACCTCCTACCTTCCCCAAAGTCGTCACTTTTCTATTTGTAGAATTGCAATATTTCTTTTTCTCAGATCTCTGATTGATTTCACAGATGTTCAGAATGATTTGATATCTAGCTGAATTCCAGGAACCAGATGAATTTAGGGGCCCCCTACTCCTGTGCTGTCTTAACTCCTCTTCTAACAAACATTTAAAGAAGAATTAATACCTATTATTCTGAAATGATTCCAAAAATAGAAATGAATGCAAACTTCCAAACTCATTCTAGCAACATTACCCTGATCCCCAAACCAGACAAAGGCACATTAAGGGAGAATTGCAGATCAATATTCCTGATGATCATGGATGGAAAATTCCCAAAAGATACTTGCTAATCAAATTCAAGAGTACATAAAAAGGATTATTCACAACCATTAAGCAGGATTTATCCAGGGTTGCAGGGGTGGTTCAACATCCACAAATCAACTGGAATGAGATACCACTAACATATAGAATTGTATACAATATCCCTAATGAGCGTAGATGTAAAAATCCTCAAAGAAATACTAGAAAACTGAGCAGAAGAATACCTTAAAAAACCATTCACACAATCAACTGAGATTTATTCTTGTATCAATAGTTCAATATTCACAAATCAATCAGCGTGATACATCATATCAATAAGTGAAAGGATAAGAACCATACAATCATTTAGATAGATTGCAGAAAAAACATTTGAGAAAGTACAATATCCATTCATGATAAAAGCCCTCAACAAAGTTTGTTGACATGGGTATATTTCAACATAATAAAAGCTGCATATTAAAATCCCAGAACTAAAATCATCCTCAATAATGAAAAGCAGAAATCTTTTCCTCTATGGTCAGGAGTAAGACAGGAATGTCAACTCTCACCACTTCTATTCAACATAGTATACTGTAAGTCCTAACCACAGTAATCAGATAACAAAAAGAAAAAAAAGTATCCAAGTCAATAGGGAAGAAGTCAAACTATCACTATCTGCAGATGACATCATACTTTATGTAGAAATCCTGAAAGATTCCACCAAAAAACTGTTAGAACTGATACAGGAATTCTTCAGTCAGGTCACAGGATACAATATCAACATATAGAGTTCTGTTGCATTGCTATACATCAAAAATGAAGCAGCAGAAAGAGAAAATAAGGAATCAGTTCCATGTACAATTGCAACAAAATTAATAAAATACCTAACCAATAATAATAATAATATAATAATAATAATAATAATAATATAACTAACCAAAGTGCTGAAAGACCTATACTCTAAAAACTAGAAAACACTGATGAAAGAAATTGAAGATGACACAAAGAATTGGAAAGATATTCCTTTCTTATGGATTTGAAGAAAGAATAATGTTAAATTGGCTATACTACCCAAAACATTCTACACATTTAATGCAATACCTATCAAAATACCAAAAGCATTTTTCACAGAATTTAAAAAAAAATAAAAAATGTATATTTAGACCAAAACTAGACTTTTGCAAAAATGGTGGAAGATAGGGGACCTTGTTTTATGTAGTCCCTTGAATTTAGCGCCTATGAATTCAACCTGAGATGGAAGAAAAGAATTGCTGGAATTCTACAATTAGAACACTGACCACATTTCCCAAGGTAGGAGATGCAAAGAAGTGAATCTGAGGGGTATGTATCAGAAGATAAATGGCAGGGGGTGGGGAGGAAACTCCTGAAAACCAGCTACTGGAAAGTGATAAAGCAGCAGAGCTCAATATCAGAACTTTTAGAAGTCTGCTCCAGTGAGAGACATCCCTGCCTGAAAGGTGCTCAGGTGCTGAAGCAGGGCAGAATCCTAGGTGGGATAGTGTTGTCTTAGGATCCCCAGAATCCAAGAAAGAACAGGGGTGCCTGAACTGGCAGAGTTCCCAAGCATTGGAGTGGGAATTCAGCTATGGTCAGTGAGCCTAACTCAGTTTGCCATAAACTGCAAACCAGGGAAGGATTGGGTGAATACTTTCTGTTTGGGGAACCCTGCAAGCAGTAGGCCAGTGGTGACCCCCCTCCTTCTCCTTGGAAGATCAGCACAGGTGCACACCACAGGAATCTGCAGAGTTTGGGGGCACACAAAAGTGAAGAGTGCATTTCCCTGAGGGTTTACTGAAGAGAAAGGGCCGTGATATTTCAGCTCTGGTGCTGGAGATTAAGGCACTGCCATTTTAATTTTCAACTTCTAAAGCCATATAGAGAGCCTTCAGGGAATGAAAGCTACATAGAGCAACCCAAAGCAACTTACACTGAGCCTGGCCCACTAAAATGAGTGGTGAAACTCTGCCCAAGTAGACACCTGAGATTCCATGAAGCAGGCATCTCCCCCAGAAGACCAGCTAGAATGTCAGATGGATATCAACTTTACCAAACACACAAAACTGCAAAACTCCTGTGCTAGGGGAAATTAGTATATAGAATTTGAGGTTGTTTCCTCATGATTCTTTGATCTTTCAGTTTAAATTTTTTATGCTTTTTTCTTTTTTTTCCTTTTCAACTAGGTTTTTATTTTATCAATTCTTTGTTTTAAAGTTTTCTTTTAATTTTCATTTTACATTTACTTTTTTTTTATTTTTAAATTTTTTATTTTTTATAAACATATTTTTATCCCCAGGGGTACAGGTCTGTGAATCGCCAGGTTTACACACTTTACAGCACTCACCAAAGCACATACCCTCCCCAGTGTCCATAACCCCACCCCCCTTCTATCAACCCCCCTCCCCCCAGCAACCCTAAGTTTGTTTTGTGAGATTAAGAGTCACTTATGGTTTGTCTCCCTCCCAATCCCATCTTGTTTCATTTATTCTTCTCCTACCCACTTAAGCCCCCATGTTGCATCACCACTTCCTCATATCAGGGAGATCATATGATAGTTGTCTTTCTCTGCTTGACTTATTTCGCTAAGCATGATATGCTCTAGTTCCATCCATGTTGTCACAAATGGCAAGATTTCATTTCTTTCGATGGCTTTACATTTACATTTTATAGATATATTCTTCATTTTTATTTTCCTTTCACTGTATTCAACCTATTTTTGTAGATACAGAAGTTTTGCTTTCTTTACAATTTTGGGATTTAGAATCTTCTAAAAAGCATACCAAAATACACTCAGGACCAAATGGATTTCCCTGTTTTATATACTTGGGAGATTATATTCTCTCTTTTTTTGCTTCTCTTTCTTTTCTTTTTTGGTTTCCAAATTCTTCAGATTTGTCTAGTGTGGATTTTGTTTGGGTCATGGTTGATATTTTTGATTTGGTTTTCTCATTAATCCATTCTTCTCTGGGCAGAATAACTAGAAGATGGTAATGCTCCCTGACATGGATATAGTCAATATGGCTAGATGTAAAATATTGGAGCTGAAATTCAGGATGATGATTATAAAGTTACTAGCTGGGCTTTTAAAAATCATGAAAGACACTAGAGAATCTTAGTGCAGAAATAAAATCTAATCAGGCCAAAACTAAAAGTGCTTACCTGAGATACTGTCTAAAATGGATGCTCTAACAGCAAGGGTAAATGAGGCAGAAGAGAGAGTCAGGGACATAGAAGACAAGATGATGGGAAGGAATGGGCTGAGGAACAGAGAGAGAAATGACTAATGGATGATGAGGAGAGGCTTTGAGAAATCAACAATACCATAAAGCAAAAAATATTAGATATTGGGGTCCAAGAAGGAGGAGAGGGAAAGAAGGCATATTTGAGCAAAGAATTGCTATGGACATTCCTAATCTGGGGAATAAAACAGGCATTTAAGTTTAGGAGGTAGAAAGACGCCCACTCAAAATCAATAAAAATAGATCAACACACAGGCACATAATAGTGAAGCTCGCAAATTTCAGAGATAAAGAGAAAATCCTGAAAGCAGCTCAAAGCAAATGTTTCTACCATTAACCTATAATGGTAGAAACATTAGACTGGCAGCAGACCTATCCACAGAGACTTGGCAGGTCAGAAAGACTGGCATGATATAATCAGGGTACTAAATGAGAAAAACATGCAGCCAAGAGTACTTTATCCAGCAAGGCTGTCATTCAGAATGTAAAGAGAGATAAAGAGCCTCCAGGACAAAGAGAAATGAGAAAAATTTGAGATCACGAAACCAGCCTTGCAAGAAATATTAAAGGGGATCATATAAATGAAGAGAGAGCCCAGAAGCAGCATAGGCCAGAAAGAAACAGAGACAATCTACAGAAACGGGGACTTTGTGGGGACTGCATCAGCACTAAATTCCTGTCAGTAGGTACAATGAATATAAATGGTTTACATGTTCCAATCAAAAGACACAGAGTATCAGACTGGGTAAAAAAGCAAAACCCATTCATATGCTCTCTATACATTTTAGACCTAAAGATGCCTCCAGATTGAAAGTGAGAGGTTGGAGTACCACTGATCATGGAAATGGACATCAAAAGAAATCTGAAGTAGCAATCACCATATCAGCCAAATTAGATTTTAAGCCAAAGACTCTAATAAGGGATGAAGAGGGACACTATATCATACTTAAATGGTCTACCCAACAAAAGGTCTAACAATTCTAAATATTTATGCTCCTAACTCGGGAACAGACAATTATGTCAACCAATTAATAATAAAATTAAAGAAACACATTGATAGTAATACAATAATGGTAGGGGATTTCAACACCCCACTCGCAGCAATAGACAGATCATACAAGCAGAAGACCAACAAGGAAACAGGGGCTTTGAATGAGACACTGGACCAAATGGACTTCATGGATAAATACAGAGCATTCTATCCTAATACACATTCTTCTCTAGTGCCCATGAAACATTCTCCAAAATTGATCACATACTGGATTACAAATCAGGTCTCAAGAGGTACCAAAAGATTGGGATTATTCCCTGTATAAACACTGTATGTTTTCAAACCACAATGCTTTGAAATGTAATCTCAACCACAAGAGAGAATTTTGAAGGAACTCAAATACTTGGAGGTTAAATGCACCCCATTAAAGAATGAGTCAACCAGGAAAAAGAAAAACTTTAACATCACGGAAACAAATGAAAATGAAACACAGCTACCCAAACCTTTAGGATGCAGCAAAGTCAGTCCTAAGAGGCAAGTAAATAACAATACAATAACAATACAACAAATAACAATACAACAAAAAAAATTAGAAAAGTCTCAAAATCCAAGCTAAACTTACACCTAAATGAGCGGGAGAAGGAACAGCAAATAAAGCCTAAACCAAGCAGGAACAGAGAAATAATAAAGATTAGAGCAGAAATCAATGAAATAGAAACCAAAAGAACAGAAGAAGAGACAGTGAAACTAGAAGCTTATTCTTTGAAAGAATAAGATAGAGAGCCTGGTGGTGGGTATTATAGAGGGCACATATTGCATGGAGCACTGGGTGTGGTGCATAAACAATGAATTCTGGAGCACTGAAAAGAAAAAAAAAAAAAAGAATAAGACCAAGAAGTCCCCTGGCCAGATATATCAAAAGGAAAAGGGAAAGGAACAAAATTAACAAAATCATGAATGAAAGAGGAGAGATCATGAACAATACCAAGGAAATACAAATTATTTTAAGAACATATTATGAGGTTCCCCCAACCTCCCACCCCCCACCACTTAAAACCCCCCAACCTCCCACCCCCCACCACTTAAAACCCCTCAGATTGCTTTTCAGAGTCCATAGTCTCTCATGGTTCTCTTCCCCTTCCAATTTCCCTCAACTTCCTTCTCCTAACTCCCCATGTCCACCATGCTATATGTTATGCTCCACAAATAAGTGAAACCATATGATAATTGACTCTCTCTGCTTGACTTATTTCACTCAGCATGATCTCCTCCAGTCCTGTCCATGTTGCTACAAAAGTTGGGTATTTATCCTTTCTGTTGGAGGCATAATACTCCATAGTGTATATGGACCACATCTTCCTTATCCATTCGTCCATTGAAGGGCATCTTGGTTCTTTCCACAGTTGTATAGAGCACTGGGTGTGGTACAAAAACAATGAATACTCTTATGCTGAAAATAAATAAAAAATAAATATAAAAAAAAGAACATATTATGAGGGGCGGCTGGGTGGCTCAGTGGGTTAAAGCCTCTGATTTCAGTTCAGGTCATGATCCCAGGGTCCTGGGATCGAGCCCCACATTGGGCTCTCTGCTCAGCAGGGAGCCTGCTTTCCTTCCTCTCTCTCTGCCTGCCTCTCTGCCTACTTGTGATCTCTGTCTGTCAAATAAATTTTTAAAAATTTTTTTTAAAAAAAGAACATATTATGAACAACAATATGCCAACAAATTAGGCAATCTGGAAGGAATGGATGCATTCCTGGAAACATAAACACCAAAACTGACATAAGAAGAAATAGAAAACTGGAACAGAGCTATAACCAGCAAAGAAATTGAATTGGTCTTCAAAAATCTCCCAAGAAAAAAGAGTCCAGTACCAGATAGCTTCCCAGGGAAATTCTACAAAACACTTAAGGAAGAATTAATACCTATTCTTCTGAAAGTTTTCAAAAAGTTAGAAATGGAAGGGAAACCTCCAAACTCATTCTATGAGGCCAGCATTACCTTGATATAAAAATCAGACAAAGACCCCAATCAAAGAGGAGAATTACAGACCAATAATGCTGATGAACATGGATGCCAAAATTCTCACCAAGGTAATCATTAGTAGGATCCAACAGTACATCAAAATGACTATTTACAACCACTAAGGGAGTTTTATTCCTGGTCTGCAGGTAGGTTCCATATTGGCAAATCAATCAACATGATGCATCACATTAATAAAAGAAAGGACAAGATCTTCTTAATCAATTGCAGAAAAAGAATTTGACAAAATACAGCATTCTTCCTTAATTAAACTCTCCACAGACTGGGGATAGTGGAAACATAACTTAATATCATAAATGCCATCTATGAAAGCCCAAAGCAAATATGATTCTCAATTGGGGAAAACAGAGTTTTTCCCTGAAAGTCAGGAGCATGACAGGGATGCTCACTGCCACCACTATTGTTGAACACAGTACTCGAAGTCCTAGCCTCAGCAATTAGACAACAAAAGGAAATAAAAGGCATTTAACTTGGCAAAGAAGAAGTCAAAATCTCACTCCTCACAGATGACATGTTACTTTATGTGGAAAACCCAAAAGTGTCCACCCCCAAATTCTTAGAACTCCTACAGGAATTCAGCATCATGACAGGATATAAAATCAATGCACAGAGGTCAGTAGCATTTCTATACACTAACAATGTGACTGAAGAATGAGAAATTAAACAATTGATCCCATTTGCAATTGCGCAAAAAACCCATAAGTTATCTAGGAATAAACCTAACTGAAGAGGTAAAGAATCTTTACCCTAAAAATTGCAGAACATTTATGAAAGAAGTTGAGGAAGACAGAAAGAAATGGAAAAATATTCCATGTTCATGGATTGGAAGAACAAACATTATTAAAATTTCTATGCTACACAGAGCAATCTACAAATTCAATGCAATCTCTATCAAAATACTATTGACATTTTTCACAGAACTAGAACAAATAATCCTAAAAGTTTTATGGAATCAGAAAAGACCCCAAACAGCTGGAGAAATGTTGAAAAAGAAAACCAAACCTGGTGGCATCACAGTGACAGACTTCAAGCTATATTACAAAGCTGTGATCATCAAGACAGTATGGTCCTGGCACAAACACAGATGCATAGATCAATGAAACAGAATAGAGATCCCAGAAATGGACCCTCAACTCTATGGTCAATTAATTTTTGACAAAGCAGGAATGAAGTTCCAATGGAAAAAGACAGTTTCTTCAAAAATGGTGTTGGTAAAATTGGGCAACTACACGTAGAAGAATGAAACTAAACAATTTTCTTATACCATACACAAAAATAAACTTGAAACGGATGAAAAACTTAAATGGATCCATCAAAATCCTAGAAGAGAAAACATGCAGCACCTTCTTTGACCTCAGTCACAGCAACTTCTTGCTAGATGGATTTCCAAAGGTAAGAAAAACAAAAGTAAAAATGCATTATTGGGACTTCATCAAGATAAAAAGCTTCTGCACAGAAAAAGAAACAGTTAACAAACTAAAGGCAATTTACAGAATGGAAGAAGATATTTGTAAATGACATAAAATAAAGGGCTAGTATCCAGGACTATTAATCACTTTTAAAAACTCAACACCCAAAAAACAAATAATCCAATCAACAAATGGGCAGAAATCATGAACAGATAATTCTCCAAAGAAGACATACAAATGGCCAACAGACACATGAAAAAATGCTCCACATCGCTGGGCATCAGGGAAATGTAAATCAAAACCACAATGAGATACCACCTCTGACCAGTCTGAATGGCTAAAATTAAAAAGACAGGAGAAAAATGTTGGTGGGGTGAAGAAAGGGGAGCCCTTTAACACTATTGGTGGGAATGCAAGCTAGTATAGCCACTCTGGAAAACAGTATGGAGATTCCTCAAGAAGTTAAAAATAAGGGAGGAGTCAAGATGGCAGAGAAGTAGCAGGCTGAGACTACATCAGGTAGCAGGAGATCAGCTAGATAGCTTATCAAAACATTGCAAACACCTACAAATCCAACAGGAGATCAAAGAGAAGAAGAGCAGCAATTCTAGAAACAGAAAATCCACCACTTTCTGAAAGGTAGGACCAGTGGAGAAGTGAATCCAAAGTGATGGAAAGATAGACCGTGGGGGGAGGGGTCAGCCCCCAGCAAGCGGCAGAACAATGGAGCAGTAAATCAGGATTTTTTTTAAAAGTCTGCTCCATTGAGGGACATTGCTCCAGAGGCTAAACCGAGATGAAGCCCATGGAGGGACAGTGTGGTCGCAAGTCCTGCAGGGTCCCAGAAGGATCGGGGGTGTCTGAGTGTCACAGAGCTCACAGGTGTTAGAGTGGGGAAACCAGCTACAGAGACAGAGCCAAGGAGTGAGCTCTCAGCTTGGGGTTACCTTGAACCAGTTACAGGCTGGGTGAGCTCGTAGTGCAGCAGGAGGCCAGGGAGACGGGAGTGATTGAGTGATTTTCTCTGAGGGCATACTGAGGAGTGGGGCCCAAGCTCTCAGCTCCTCCGGGCCAGAGATTGTGAGGCCGCCATTTTCATTCCTGTCCTCTGGAACTCTATGGAAAGCATTCAGGGAACAAAAGCTCCCGAAAGCCAACCCAAGTGGATTACTTAGCCTGGCCTCTGCTAAGGGCGGTGCAATTCCGCCTCAGGAAGACACTTAAGAATCCCTACAACAAGCCCCTCCCACAGAAGATCAACAAGAAATCCGGCCAAGACCAAGTTCACTTACCAAGGAGAACAGCGGAGTTCCAGAGGAGGAGAAAACAAAGCATGAAACTCGGCTTTCTCCCCATGATTCTTTAGTCTTGCAGAGAATTTAATTTTTTAAAAAATTTGTTGTTGCTGTAAACATTGGGCTACAGATGGCCCTTCTTTTCATGACATCTGTATCTTTGGGGTAAATACCCAGGAGTGCAATTGCAGGATCATAGGGAAGTTCTATTTTTAATTTCTCGAGGAATCTCCACACTGTTCTCCAAAGAGACTGCACCAACTTGCATTCCCATCAACAGTAGAAGAGGGTTCCCCTTTCTCCACATCCTCTCCAACACATGTTGTTTCCTGTCTTGCTAATTTGGGTCATTCTAACTGGTGTAAGGTGATACCTCAATGTGGTTTAATTTGAATCTCCCTGATGGCTAGTGATGATGAACGTTTTTTCATGTGTCTGATAGCCATTTGTATGTCTTCATTGGAGAAGTGTCTGTTCATATCTTCTGCCCGTTTTTTGATAATATTGTCTGTTTTGTGTATGTTGAGTTTGAGGAGTTCATTATAGATCCTGGATATCAACCTTTTGTCTGTACTATCATTTGCAAATATCTTCTCCCATTCTGTGGGTTGCCTTTTTGTTTTTTTGACTGTTTACTTTGCTCCACAGAAGCTTTTGATTTTGATGAAGTCCCAAAAGTTTATTTTTGCTTTTGTTTCCTTTGCCTTTGGAGACATATCTTGAAAGAAGTTGCTGTGGCTGATATTGAAGAGATTACTGCCTATGTTCTCCTCTAGGGGAAAGAACCAAGATGCCCTTCAACGAATGAATGGATAAGGAAAATGTGGTCCATATACACTATAGAGTATTATGCTTCCATCAGAAAGGATGAATACCCAACTTTTGTAGCAACATGGATGGGACTGGAAGGGATTATGCTGAGTGAAATAAGTCAAGCAGAGTCAATTATCATATGGTTTCACTTATTTGTGGAGCGTAACTAATAGCATGGAGGACATGGGGACTTAGAGAGGAGAAGGGAGTTGGGGGAAATTGGAAGGGGGGGAGAACCATGAGAGACTATGGACTCTGAAAAACAACCTGAGGGGTTTGAAGTGGCAGGGGGGTGGGAGGTTGGGGTACCAGGTGGTGGGTATTATAGAGGGCACGGATTGCATGGAGCACTGGGTGTGGTGAAAAAATAATGAATACTGTTATGCTGAAAAAAAAATGGTAAAAAAAAATTTGTTTTTTTCTTCTGCTAAATTTTTTAAACTTTTACCCTTTATTTTTTAATGTCTTTTAACTAGTTTATCTTAACAATACCTTTCATAAAAAATAATCTTTTTTGAACCTTCATTACTATAGTCATATTTTATCCTTCATTGTATCTAACTTTATTTTTTTGTATACACATAGGGTTTTTTGCCTGTAAAAAAATGGGGTACCACATCTTCTAATAGATCAAAATATACCCTAAATCTTGCTCCAGGTTTGTTCTAGTCTCCAGCCCAAGCAAGTTCTCTCCACTTTCTTTTTCTTTATTCTCCCAACCAACTTACTTTATCAACTCCTTTTTTAGAAATTAAGAAAAAGTTTTTTCATCTTAGAGGCATATTCCATCCCTTCATTGTGTTTACCCTTATATATGTTTTTCATTCCTTAAAATTTGGGGAGGTAGTTTCTTCTAAGATACCAAAATAATCCCAAAATTAAATGGGTGACCCTGTTCCAGTCACCAGTCTAATATATATATATATATATATATATATATATATATATATATATAATTTTCTTTTTTTATATTTTTCTTTATTTGTTTTCTTTTTTTAAATTTTCTTTACTGAACTTCTTTTTATCCCCCCCACACTATTTGGGGTCTCTTCTGATTTTGTTAAAGCACATTTTCCTGGGGTCTTTGCCACCCTTTTAGTATTTTATTTGCTCCTTCATATATTATTATCTGGACAAAATGACAAGGCAGAAAAACTCACCACAAAAGAAGAACAAGAGGCAGTACTGAAGGCTAGGAACCTAATCAATATGGACATTGGTAATATGTCAGATCTAGAGTTCAGAATTACAGTTCTCAGGGTTCTAGCTGGGCTCAAAAAAGGCATGGAAGATATTAGAGAAACCCTCTCCAGAGAGATAAAAGCCTTTTCTGGAGAAACAAAAAAACTAAAACCTAACCAAGTTGATATTAAAAAAGCTATTAATGAGGTGCAATGTGCTCTTACTGCTAGGATAAATGAGGCAGGTAAAGAATTAGTGATATAGAAGAAGAATGACAGAGAATAAAGAAGCTAATCAAAATAGGGAAAAACAAACACTGGACCACAAGGGGGAGAATTTGAGAGATAAGTGACACCATAAGACGATACAACATTAGAATGGCTGGGATCCCAGAAGAAAAAGAAAGAGAGAGGGGAGCAGACGGTATATTGAAGAGAATTATTGTAGAGAATGTCCCTAATATGGCAAAGGGAACAAACATCAAAATCCAGAAGATGCAAAGAATGCCCTTCAAAATCAATAAAAATAGGTCCGCACACCGTCACCTGATAGTAAAATTTACAAGTCTTAGCAACAAAGAGAAAATCCTGAAAGCAGCCCGGGAAAAGAAGTCTGTAACATACAAGGGTAAAAACATTAGATTGGCAACAGACTTATCCACAGAGACCTGGCAGGCCAGAAAGAACTGGCATGATGTATTCAGAGCACTAAACAAGAAAAACATGCAGCCAAGAATACTATATCCAGCTAGGCTATCATTGAAAATAGAAGGAGAGATAAAAAGCTTCCAGGCAAACCAAAGCTGAAAGAACTTGGAAACACCAAACCAGCTCCACAGGAAATGTTGAAAGGCGTCCTCTAAGCAAAGAGAGACCCTGAAAGTAGTAGATCAGAAAGGAACAGAGACAATATACAGTAACAGTCACCTTACAGGCAATATAATGGCACTAAATTCATATTTCTCAACAGTTACCCTGAATGTAAATGGGCTCAATGCCCCTATCAAAAGACACAGCGTATCAGAATGGATAAAAAAAACAAAACCCATCAATATGTTGCCTACGAGAAACTCATTTTAGACCTGAAGACACCTCCAGACTTAAAGTGAGGGGGTGGAAAACAATTTACCATGCTAATGGACATCAGAAGAAAGCTGGGGTGACAATCCTTATATCATATCAATTAGATTTTAAGCCAAAGACTATAATAAGAGATGAGGAAGGGAACTATATCATACTCAAAGGGTCTGTCCAACAAGAAGATCTAACAATTTTAAATATCTATGCCCCTAACATGGGAGCAGCCAACTATATAAACCAATTAATAACAAAATCAAAGAAACACATTGACAATAATATAAAAATACTAGGGGAATTTAATACCCCCCTCACTGAAAGGGACAGATCATCCAAGCAAAAGACCAACAAGGAAATAAAGGCCTTAAATGACACATTGGACCAGAGGGACATCACAGATCTATTCAGAACATTTCATCCCAAAGCAACAGAATACACATTCTTCTCTAGTGCACATGGAACATGCTCCAGAATATATCGCAACCTGGGTCATAAATCAGGTCTCAACTGGTATCAAAAGATTGGGATCAGTCCCTGCATGTTTTCAGACCACAATGCTCTGAAGCTAGAACTCAATCACAAGAGGAAATTTGGAAAGAATACAAATACATGGAGACAAAAGAGCATCTTTCTAAAGAATGAATGGGTCAACCAGGAAATTAGAGAAGAATTGAAAAAAATTCATGGAAACAAATGATAATGAAAACACACTGGTTCAAAATCAGGAAGTCCTGAGAAGAAAATATATAGTGGTACAAGCCCTTCTCAAAAAACAAGAAAGGTCTCAAGTACACAACCTAACCCTACAACTAAAGGAACTGGAGAAAGAATGGGAGGAGAAGAGAAATCATAAAGATTGGAGCAGAAATCAATGAAATAGAAACAAACAAACAAACAAAAAACCCAATAGAACAAATCAACAAAACTAGAAGCTGGTTCTTTGAAAGACTTAATAAGATTGATAAACCCCTGGCCAGACTTAACAAAGAGAAAAGAGAAAGGACCCAAATAAATGAAATCATGAATGAAAGAGGAGAGATCACAACCAACACCAAAGATATACAAACAATTATAAGAACATACTATGAGCAACTCTACACCAACAAATTCGACAATCTGGAAGCAATGGATGCATTCCTAGAGACATATAAACTACCAAAACTGAACCAGGGAGAAGTAGAAAACCTGAACAGACCCATAACTAGTAAGGAGATTGAAACAGTCATCAATAATCTCCAAACAAACAAAAGTCCAGAGCCAGACGGCTTCCCAGGGGAATTCTACCAAACATTTAAAGAAGAATAACTTCTTATTCTCCTGAAACTGTTCCAAAATATAGAAATAGAAGGAAAACTTCCAAACTCATTTTATGAGGCCAGCATCACCTTGATCCTGAAGAATTACAGACCAATATCCTTGATGAACACAGATGCGAAAGTTCTCACCATAATACTAGCCATTAGGATCCAACAGTACATTAAAAGAATTATTCATCACGACCAAGTGGGATTAATTCCAGGGCTGCAAGGTTGGTTCAACATCCACAAATCAATCACTGTGATACAATACATTAATAAAAGAAAGAACAAGAACCATATGATACTCTCAATAGATGCTGAAAAAGCATTTGACAAAGTACAGCATCCCTTCCTGATCAAAACTCTTCAAAGTGTAGGGATAGAGGGCACATACCTCAATATTATCAAAGCCATCTATGAGAAACCCACCGCAAATATCATTCTCAATGGAGGAAAACTGAAAGCTTTTCCGCTAAGGTCAGGAACACGTCAGGGATGTCCATTATCACCACTGCTATTCAACATCGTACTAGAAGTCCTAGCCTCAGCAATCAGACAACAAAAAGAAATTAAAGGCATCCAAATCAGCAAAGAAGAAGTCAAACTATCACTCTTTGCAGATGATATTATACTTTGTGTGGAAAACCCAAAAGACTCCACTCCAAAACTGCTAGAACTTGTACAGGAATTCAGTAAAGTGTCAGGATATAAAGTCAATGCACGGAAATCAACAACAAGACAGAAGAAAGAGAAATTAAGGAGTCAATCCCATTATCAATTGCACCCAAAACCATAAGATACCTAGGAATAAATCTAATCAAAGAGGCAAAGAATCTATACTCAGAAAACTATAAAGTACTCATGAAAGAAATTGAGGAAGACACAAAGAAATGGAAAAACGTTCCATGCTCCTGGATTGGAAGAACAAACATTGTGAAAATGTCTATGCAATCTACACATTTAATGCATTCCCTATCAAAATCCCATCCATTTATTTCAAAGAAATGGAACAAATAATCCTAAAATTTATATGGAACCAGAAAAGACCTCAAATATCCAAAGGAATATTGAAAAAGAAAGCCAAAGTTGGTGGCATCACAATTCCAGACTTCAAGCTCTATTAAAAAGCTGTCATCATCAAGGCAGTATAGATCAATGGAACAGAATAGAGAGCCCAGAAATAGACCCTCTACTCTATGGTCAACTAATCTTCGACAAAGCAGGAAAGAATGTCCAATGGAAAAAAGACAGCCTCTTCAATAAATCATGTTGGGAAAATTGGATGGCCACATGCAGAAAAATGAAATTGGACCATTTCCTTACACCACACATGAAAATAGACTCAAAATGGATGAAGGATCTCAATGTGAGAAAGGAATCCATCCAAATCCTTGAGGAGAACACAGGCAGCAACCTCTTCAACCTCAGCCACAGCAACTTCTTTCTAGAAACATCGCCAAAGCCAACAGAAGCAAGGGCAAAAATGAACTATTGGGACTTCATCAAAATCAAAAGCTTTTGCACAAAATCAAAAGCTAAAGCTTTTCCTTTAGCAAAGGAAACAGTTAACAAAACCAAAAGATAGCTGACAGAATGGGAGAAGATATTTGCAAACGACATATCAGATAAAGGGCTAGTGTCCAAAATCTATAAAGAGTTTGGCAAACTCAACACCCAAGGAACAAATAATCCAATCAAGAAAGGGGCAGAGGACATGAACAGACATTTCTGCAAAGAAGACATCCAGATGGCCTACAGACACATGAAAAAATGCTTCACATCACTCAGCATCAGGGAAATACAAATCAAAATCACAATGGGATACCACCTCACACCAGTCAGAATGGCTAAAATTAACAAGTCAAGAAATGACAGATGCTGGCGAGGATGCGGAGAGAGAGGAACATTCCTACACTGTTGGTGGGAATGCAAGCTGGTGCAGCCACTCTGGAAAACAGTGTGGAGGTTCCTCAAAAAACTGAAAATAGAGCTACCCTATGACCCAGCAATTGCACTGCTGGGTTTATATCTTAAAGATACAAACGTGTTGCTCCAAAGGGGCACATGCACCCAAATGTTTATAGCAGCAATGTCAGCAATAGCCAAACTGTGGAAAGAACCTAGATGTCCATCAGCAGATGAATGAATAAAGCAGAGGTGAGATATATATATGTAATGGAATACTATGCAGCCATCAAAAGAAATGAAATCTTGCCATTTGCCATGACGTGGGTGGAACTGGAGGGTATTATGCTTAGTGAAATAAGTCAATCAGAGAAAGACAACTATCATATGATCTCCCCGATATGAGGAAATAGAGATGCAACATGGGGAGTTTGGGGGGTAGGAAAAGAATAAATGAAATAAGATGGGATCGGGATGGAGACAAACCATAAGTGACTCTTAATCTCACAAAACAAACTGAGGGTTACGGGGCGGGGGGTGGTCAGGTGGGGGCTGGGATTATGGACATTGGGGAGGGTATGTGCTGTGGTGAGTGCTGTGAAGTGTGTAAACCTGGGGATTCACAGACCTGTACCCCTGGGGATAATAATACATTTTATGTTTATAAAAAAAATTTTAATAAATTTTTTAAAAAGTTAAAAATAGAACTACCCTAAACCCAGCAATTGTGATACTAGGTCTTTACCCCAAAGATACAGATGTATTGATCTGTGGGGCACCTGCACTGAAATGTTTATAGCAACAATGTCCACAATAGCCAAACTACAGAAAGAGCTGAGATGTCCATTGACAGACAAACAGGGAAAGAACAAGTGGTATATATACCAATGGAATATTTCTTGGCCATCAAAAATAATGAAATCTTGCCATTTGTAATGATATGTGGAACTAGAGGGGATTATGCTTAGAGAAATAAGTCAGTCAGAGAAAGACAAATACCATATGATTTCACTCATGTGGAATTTAAGAAACAAAACAGATGAACACAGAGGGAGGTAAGGAAAAATAAAATAAGATAAAAACAGAGAAGGAGGGGCGCCTGGGTGGCTCAGTGGGTTAAGCCGCTGCCTTCGGCTCAGGTCATGATCTCAGGGTCCTGGGATCGAGTCCCGCATCGGGCTCTCTGCTCAGCAGGGAGCCTGCTTCCCTCTCTCTCTCTGCCTGCCTCTCCGACTACTTGTGATTTCTCTCTGTCAAATAAATAAATAAAATCTTAAAAAAAAAACAGAGAAAGAGGCAAACCACAAGAGATGCTGAACTCTCAGAAATGAATTAAGGGATGCTGGAGGGGAGGTAGGTGAGGGGAAAGGATAACTGGGTGATAGGCATTAAGGAGGGCTCTTGATGTAATGAGCACTGGGTGTCATATGCAATTGATGTATCACTATATTATATCTCTGAAACTAATAATAAACAAACTAAAGTTTATTTAAAGTTGAACACTCCTGGAGGGTATCTGCGTGGCTTAGTCAAAAGAGCATGTGACCATGGGTTCAA
Organism: Mustela putorius furo; assembly: GCF_011764305.1. Taxonomy (NCBI): domain Eukaryota; kingdom Metazoa; phylum Chordata; class Mammalia; order Carnivora; family Mustelidae; genus Mustela; species Mustela putorius. The sequence continues at coordinate 1,454,955 of NW_025421575.1, read as the reverse complement.
GCCCCACGTTCGATATAGAGATTACATATATATGTATGTATGTGTGTGTGTGTATATATGTATATATATATATAAAATCTTGGTATGACTGACTGTAAAAGGGTAGTAGAAGAGATCTTCTTCCTGATGATAGTATAGTGTTGTGTTCTGATGGTTGTGATAGTTACACATGGTAAGATTTCATCAAAAAGCACCCAGACAAATGAATAGATGAATGCATGTAAAATTTGTTGAACTCTGTATAAGGTCTATGATTTACTTAATAGTATTGTACCAATGTCAATGTCCTGGTTTTGATAATGTACTATGGTTATATAAGATTTTATCATTGGGGAAAACTGGATAAAGAGTATATGGGAACTCCACTATTTTTGCATTTTATCCTGATTCTTTCCTTACTTCCAAATTGAAAAAGAAAAGAAGAACTGAACATCCTTAGATTTCTGGTACCATCCCAGAAATTACTTTCTGAAATTGCTAACATGATCCAGATTATGGATCAAGTGAAAAGTGTTTTAACAAAGTGTTAACCATGAGACAATTGCTAAACCCCAGCCCTACAACAGAATCACAAAACACCTGGAAATGAGAGGCTTTTTCTCAGACTGCTCTATCAATATCAGTGATATGAACACACTCTGAAAAAATACTATGTCTCTCAATCCTCTAACTCATTCTTTACCTTCCAAGCCTAAACCGGGCATCTCTCTTATGGGAATTAACACCCAGAAATTAGGAGCAGAGTTGTGCTAAGGAAAGGTCAATAACATTGTTATTTACTGATTGCAATCAAAGCCCTCAAGCCTCTGATTTATATGTCATATGCCACATGACTTTGCTTATTGTCATATCCCTTCTAATCATCTCTGTGACTTGATAATGTGATGAACTGTCCCAAAGGCTGTGCTTGACATAGATACAATGAGACACTCAAGGAGAAAAAGACTCTGTACTAAGTAGCTGTTCACTAGGGCTATGTCCCTCCTGAGAGAATTCAGGCTCCTAACATGGTAGCTTCCTGTTTTACCATACAAACAGCAGGTTTTACAGATGTCTTCATTTTCTTCCTTCCTCTCTCTTTTTAAGTCTTTGTTTAAAAAATCCATCTTTGCTCTTCTTCAAGCTCCATGCTTACAGAGCCACAGTGATCACATCATTCACCCCTGGCTTAAAGCAGAGGGAAAGACAATTTTTCAAAGGAGGACAGGAGTGAAATAATATATAAGAACCTTTTGCCTGGACTGGTATTGGTGTAAGGTAGTTTTAAAAGACAGCTTGAGTTCTAAACTTAACCAGATGGAAATGTGCCTGTTGAGAGTTGGACCTAATTCAGAAAAGATTGTTAGCCAATAGACAAACTAATTTAGACCAGCACATGCCAAAAATGGTCAATCATGTTGTCCCGAGTGTGACTCCCCCATAGCAGATGTCACTGTCTCTCTGAAGGCTTTTGAGTGTCATTTTTCAACATGGAGGTGGGTTTTTATGTGTACACATAGACATAAATAAAACGTTGGTCTGTAACTACCCTTCATTTTATTGCACTATGGCCCTATCACTCTATCAGCGAAGAGCATAAGCTCTCTCTTAGGAATTTTAAATGAATACAGATTTTGCAAATCAAACAGAAGCTATGAACATGCACAATTAACCCAAGCAACTGTTTTCACTTTTCTTATCTTTCTATGTTCCTCTATCATAAAACAACAGAAATCTATAACTGTACTTGTCCACACTGTCATCACCTAATAAAACTGTATTTTTATTTGTAGAGGTCACCTTTCACTCCTTGCCATTTTGTTTTCCAATTTTGGCATTTAAGTTTTCTTTAATATAGACTAAATGAAAAGTTTCCCCCCTAAAATAATCATACACTGGAAGGTCTCTTCTTTCCCAAAGCTGGAAAATAAAGGGATATCAAAAATGCAATAATGACCTTTACAGTACTTATTGATTCAAAAGGCCCATTCAAATCCATTGCCTCATCACATCCTTATGACAAGCTTGTGAGGCAAGCAGGACTCTAGAAACTGACAAAAGGTAGAGGTTCTCTCGTCAGTCCTTCTTTCTGGATAAACCAGAATAAGAACCCTTCTCTTCCCTGCAAAGAGCTTCGGAACCACAGAGGAAGTTGAGGTCATTTCTAAGTGAACCAAATGACATTTCAACTGAGTATTAAAAGCTGGGTAACACCTGGACCTGGAGAGAGCCCAAGGAAGAGAATAGAAGGTAACACGGCCAAAGCAACGAGTTAAGAAACCATGTGACATATTCAGCAAGCTGTTTGATAGAGTGTAAGATAGATGAAGACAAATCTAGGAGACAAAGCTGGAGAGACAGGCTGCAGCCAGATCATGGAGGGTCTTGAATGCCATATTTCAATTGTTTTCAGTAGACAGAATGTTTTTAGGAAGAGAAAGTATGCCAAAGATTCCTTGAATTATTTGGGTTCTTTTACTCTCTAATCATGTGGGCTTAGAAAAGTTAGCCTCTCTGTGCTTCAGTTTCCTCATTTGTAAAATGGGTATAATAACAATTCCTATTCCAGAGAATAATTTTAAGGATTAAGTGAGATAATGCATGTAAAACACTTAGAACAGTGCCTGGCACAAAGGAAGCATTCTGTAATTGCTAGATGTTGTTATTATCATAACAACTCATCTTCATAATCAGGCTGTTTCCTCAACTGTAAAATGAGACAATTGGACTATTTAATTTCTAAAATTCCTTGACATCTTAAACACTATTATCATCATCTTCCTGCTCCCTCCTATACTTGTTATCCAAGAACCCTAACTCTGAGATGGTGGAAATTTTAGCTTTTTTTTTTTTTTTTAATCAAGAGAGAGAGGTTAGAAGTGATCCCAAGGCCCTTAAATATTTCTTCCAAGGGACGCCTGGGTGGCTCAGTTGGTTAAGCAGCTGCCTTCGGCTCAGGTCATGATCCCAGCGTCCTGGGATCGAGTCCCACATCGGGCTCCTTGCTCAGCAGGGAGCCTGCTTCTCCCTCTGCCTCTGTCTGCCATTCTGTCTGCCTGTGCTGGCTCTCTCCCTCTCTCTCTGATAAATAAATAAAATCTTTTAAAAAATATTTCTTCCAAATAAGTAAACTACCAGTGGTTAGCTAAGAACATGCAAGCCCTCTGTCATAAAAAAGATAATCAGTTCAGATGAGAAGTCCCAATGGTTGTTAGATGTACTGGATTGAAGAAGACCAGCTTCTTCTAAAAATAGCAACAACAGCAACAGCAACAACAACAGCTACCCAATCCACAGGGACACGATTGCATAAATTATGAAGCAGTTTCACATTTGAGGTTCATATCAACTCTGTGAGATTAGTATTAACATCTTTATTTTTAGAATATGAGGAAATAAAGGTATAGAGATAGGAATGACTCTCCCAAGGTCACACAGCTGGCTAGTGGTAGAGTCAGCTCTCAAACCAAGTTCTCTAATATTGTGCTTGTCGTGCCAACACAGATCAGCAACTTCACTACATTGTTTAGAGACCTAGCAATCTATTAATTTGCATAGTTTAAGTCAAAGAGGTGGACTTAGCCTGCAGGAGAAATGGTAGCCCATTTGGCTTTCTGTGGAAATACTAATAACCATATGTAACAACAGAACTTTGAGGGAAAGCAGTTGAAACAATTACCAAAAAAAATGAGGTCTTTGACTTATGTGAAAAATTTCTGCACTTCCTCATTTGTGTGGAGAACAGAAGGTGGACCTAAGCTCTGTTTTCATTGAGAACAAGTAGATGGTAACAAGTTCCTGGATCTCTAGTTAAGATACATAGGTAAATGATTTAAATGAATAAAGGATCTTCTGTCAAGAGATAATGTTTCAAGACATTAGGAGAAATTGACCACATTTTATGTTAACCTATTTGCACTCACCACATTGGGTCTTGCATTAAAGTTGTGTTTTCTAAGAACAAAGTTTGTTTGCTTGTTTGTTTAATTTATTTGGGATAGAGCACAAGCAGGGGGAGGGGCAGAGGTAGAGGGAGATGCAGACTCCCCACTCAGTGGAGGACCAAATGCAGGGTTTGATCCCAGAACCCTGAGATCACAACTCAAGCAGAAGTCAGATGCTTAACTGACTGAGCCACCCAGGGATACCTAAAGTTTTTTCTTTTTTTTAAAACAGAGATTTAAAAAAAATTATTTATATATATTTATTTAACAGAGAGACAGCAAGAGAAGGAACACAAGCAGGAGGAGTGGGAGAGGGAGAAGCCAACTTCCTGCCAGGCAGGGAGCCCAATATGGGACTTGATCTCAGGATCCTGGGATCAGACTCTTAATGACTGAGCCACCGAGGCACCCCAAGTTGTATTTTCTTATCTTATTCACTGAACAGTAAGTGTCTCATGAGCAAAGAAGGCATCTTCCTTACCTGGGTCCCTATGGTGGGGCTTTCTGCGCTTTGATTTGGACTTCGCATATTGTAGAAACTAGATAAATAACTACTTGTTCAGTGAATCAATCAGCTCTTTTTATAACTTAAGCCAACGATTCCCATCCTGTTACCATTTTTGTGAAGTGAAGTGAAAAGGCTACCTTGTTTCCTCCCATAATGAAAAGTCATAGAGTGAAATTAAGTTTGTAAATCTAAGTGAACAGCTAAAATCACTAGCAACCTTCATTAACCAACACTTGTGATCTTTAAATGTTACAATAGCTGATGGAGAAAGATGGCAGAGTAGGAAGATCCTAAGCTCACCCTATCCCATGTTTACAAATAATTACCACTCACATCTTAGGCAATAAACTGAAGAGCAATTGGAAGACTGGCAGAATAAACTCCACAATTAAATGTAGAGATGAAGCCACATCAGAGAGGTTAGATACGCAGAAACTCGTTGGGAGCTGCCAGCAGGAAGGAGGGAGCTGTGGCCATGGAGAGGGGAAAACACCAAGGGACTCACACAGGGAAATAAATCCTCCTAATGCCTGACCTTGAAAACCAGAGGGACTGAATTCCATGAGTTTGTATAACCAAAAGGACTTGGATCCTGGGAACTTTAAAAGCCAGCTTAACATTAGTTGAATGATAGCTAGGCACCTTGCCTTTAAAAAGACAACAGCCCACAGGGAGGAAATAGAATTGTGCAATGCCTGGGGCAAATGGGACGGAGATATGTTAATAAGGATTTATGGAGCATGTTGAAGTGGCAGACACGATTTTCCTCCCACTGCCCCCAGCATAAACATAACCACCTGTAGGAGGTGGCACGGCACAGACACATAGCTACCTAACCTGCTAGCAGTGTGCCCAGCCCATGAGTCCTCCTGAGGACTCACCCACTCCAAGCCTGCTGACCTAGCCCCAGAGCTCAGCACAAATTTAAACCTGAGCAGGCCTCCCCCAGCTACTGCTTCTGCAATCCACTCTAGTGCCCATCACACTTCAGTGGATCTGACCTAGGACAAATGGCTCAGCTCAAATTTTGCTAATGGCGGGTGCACCACACATGCCCACCTTGTGCAGACACTGAATGTTCCCAGCTGCCATTGTACTTCATATTCATCCACCACAAACAGAGACAACCTGCACCCCTTGCTGCTGCCACAGGCCTTGTCCCTGGCCACTGCTACTAAACCATGCCATGCCACAAGCCGCTGCCATGCTTTAGGGGATCTGACCTAAGACTAACAGCCAAATACAAATTTTGCTAACATTGTGTGTGCTTTGCCCAACCACAGCAAGCCACCTTATTCTGTGCACAGCTTCTGCATACACAGATGCCATTTGCCATGCCTAGTTGCTGCATGCCCCTGGCTGCTATGGCAGCTTCCAGCCTTCTTCTCAGCTGTTACCACTAATGTGCACTGCACCCCAGGCCACTGCCATGATTTAGGAGATCCAGCCTAGGACTAGCAACTCAGTACAAATTTTGTTAATGCTGCTGCCCTGCCCCCTGAGTCCTTCTATTGCTATGCCCCCTCAGACCTGGTCTCATCAACGCCACAGAGAGAAAGCATAGCCCACAACAGTCAATGCAGACATCTGGACTGAAAGTAAAAGTGACTCGGACATAATAGCAGGACACAAACATCACATGTAGGTGACTCCCCTGAAGTTCCAGTTTCTGGTGAACAGGGGGCACTGCACTGCAGAGCACTCCAGGATCTCTTCTTCATAGTGACATTATTTTCAAGAACAGAAGACATAGCTGACATTCCTAACACAGACACAATCACAAAGAGTTAGACAAAATGAGGAGACAGAGGAATTTGTCTCAAATGAAAGATCACAACAAAATCACAGCAGGAGATCTAATTGAAACAGAAATATGTTTGATAGAGAACTTAAATGCTTTATAGAGAACTTAAAATAATGATCATAAAGGTACTCACTGGACTAACAATATTGTATCCAAGCAAGGATAATATTCAAAATAGAAAGATAGATAAGGAATTTCTCAGATAAACTAAAGGGGTCCGTGACCACTTAACCAGTTCTACAAGAAATAGAAAAGGGTGAAGGATGTCAGTGACAAAAAGATAAAAACTAACATCAGAGATGAAGAATTTAATAAATGAAATTAAAAATACAATAGATGGGATAAATAGTAGGTTACAGAAAACAAAAGAATGTATCAGTGACCTGTAGGATAAAGGAAAACAATCAAGCTGAACAGGTGAGAGACAAACAAATACTGTATAGTGAGAATAGATGTAGAGAACTCGGTGACTCCATCAAGAATAATAAGTTGCATTAAAGGGTTCCAGAAGAAGAGAGAGAAAGGGGGACAGAAAATGAAATTGAAGAAATAATAGCTGAAAACTTAACAAATGTAAGGAGAGGAACAGAGATCCAGATTCAGCATGCATGGAGATCCTCCAACATACCCAACCCCAAGAGGTTTACACTGAAACACATAATAATTAAAATGGCAAAAAAAATAGTGATAAAGAAAAAAAGGGTAAAGGTTGCAAAAGAAAAGAAGATAGTTACACACAAAGGAAATGTCATAAGGCTATCAGGATTTTTCAGCAGAAACACTGTAGGCCAGAAGGGAGTGGCATGATATATTCAAAGTGCTGAAAAGCAAAATTCTGCTGCCAACAATATTGTATCCAAGCAGGATAATATTCAAAATAGAAAGAGAGATAAGGAATTTCTCAGATAAACTAAAGGGTTCCGTGACCACTTAACCAGTTCTACAAGAAATAGTAAAGGGGACACTTTGAGTAGAAAGGAAAGATCATAAATGAGAGTATAAAATGTAAAAAGCACAAAAGAAGAAAAATAAGTATTTCTGTAAAAATCAGTCCAGGGACTCACATAGCAAAAAGATATAAATTAAGATACTAAATATCTCTAACATGGAGGGAAGAGGAGTAAAGAATGAGTTCAACATTAAGCAACCATCAGCCTAATATAGATTACTATATGCAGAAAATGGGATATAAGAAACAAAACAGATGAATATAGGGGGGAAAAAAGAGAGGCAAACCAAAGAACAGACTCAACTGTAGAGGACAAATTTAGGGTTGCTGGAGGTGAGGTAGGTGGGGAAGGGGCTAAATGGGTGATGTGTATTAAACAGGGCATTTGTTGTAATGGGTGCTGGGTGTTATATGTAAGTGATGATTCACTAAAGTCCATGCCTGAAACTAATATTACACTATATATTAACTAAAAGGAATTTAAATAAAACCTAAAACAGACAAAAGAGGGGCGCCTGGATGGCTCAGTGGATTAAAGCCTCTGCCTTTGGCTCAGATCATGATCCCAGGGTCCTGGGATCAAGCCCCACATCGGGATCTCTGCTCAGCAGGGACCCTGCTTCCCCCTCTCTCTCTCTGCCTGCCTCTCTGCCTACTTGTGATCTCTGCTGTCAAATAAATAAATAAAATCTTTAAAAACAAAACAGACAAAAGAAGTAAATGCAATGGTAAGCACAAATCAAAAATCAGTAATAGATATAAAAAAAATAAAGAATAAGGAGCCAAAGTATATCATTAAAGAAAAGCAACAAACCATGAAAGAGATAGAGTGGAAAGGATTAGAGAAAAGCTACAAAAACAACTACAAAACAAGTAACAAAATAGCAATAAATACATATCTACCAATAATTACCTTGAATGTGGACTAAATGCTCCAAACAAAAGACATGGGGTGTCAAAATTAATTAAAAACAGAACAAAACAAAACAAAAAAACACCTATCCAGGGACACCTGGGTGTCTCAGTTGGTAAAGTGCTCAACTCTTGATTTTGGCTCAGGTTAAGATCTCAGGGTTGTGGGATGCAGCCCCGTGTTGGGCTCTGTGCTCAGTTGGGATTCTCCTTGAGATTCTTTTCCCCTCTCTCTTGCCCTCCCCACAATCATGCTTTTTCTCTTAAATTAATAAATCCTTAAAAAAATCTATTCATATGCTACCAATAAGAGACTCATTTCAGATGTAAAAACATGGGCAGGTTGAAAGTCAGAGAATGGAGAAATATTTACAATAAAAACTGATGTTATTTTGGTAAGAAAGCCAAAGTACTACTTACATCAGAAAAACTAGAAAAACTAGACTTTAAAACAAACATTGTAACAAGTGACAAAGAAGGACAATATATAAAACTAAAGGGACAATCCAACAAGAAGAGCTAGAAACTTTAAATATATACACATCCAACATGGGAGCACCCAGATATATAAAACAGATAATAAACATAAAGAAACTAATCAATAATAATACAATAATAGTAGGAGACTTTAATACCTCAATTACATCAATGGACAGATCATCTAAACAGAACATCAACAAGGAAACAGTTGCTTTGAATGACACACTAGACCAGATGGTTTTAACAGATATATACAGAACACTTCATCCTAAAACAGCAGAATACATCTTCTTTTCAAATGCGCATGGAATATTCTCCAGAATGGTCACATATAAGGCCACAAAACAAGCCTTAACAAATTAAGAAAGACCGAAGTTATAACATGAATCTTTTCTGACCACAATACTATAAAACTAGAAGTCAACCACATGAAAAAAATATAGAAGGACCACAAATACATGGAGTTTAAAGAACATGATATTAAATAATGAATGGGCTACCAGGAAATCAAAGTAGAAATGAAAAAGTACATGGAAACAAAGGAAAATGAAAACACAAGAGTCCAAAATCTTTGGATGCAATAAAAGTGGTTCTAAGGATTATGTTGAGTGAAATTAAGTCAAGCAGAGAGAGTCAATTATCATATGGTTTCACTTACTTGTGGAGCATAACAAATAACATGGAGGACATGGGGAGATGGAGAGGAGAAGGGAGTTGAGGGAAATTGGAAGGGGAGGTGAATCATGAGAGACTATGGACTCTGAAAAACAACCCGAGGGTTTTGAAGGGGCAGGGGTTGGGAAGTTGGGGCAGCCAGGTGGTGGGTATTAAGGAGGGCACGTATTACATGGAGCACTGGGTGTGGTGCAAAAACAATGAATACTGTTATGCTGAAAAGATATTAAAAAATAAATAAAAAAAATTAAAAACAAACAAACAAAAAGTGGTTCTAAGAAGGAAGATTATAGCATTACAGGCCTACCTAAAGAAGCAAGAAAAATCTCAAATAAACAACCTACACTTACATGTAAAGGAGTTAGAAAAAGAACAACAACAACAACAAAAATCTAAAACCAGCAGAAGGAAGAAAATAATAAGGATGAGAGAAGAAATAAATGATATAGAAACTGAGAAAAAAAACCTAAAAGGATGGATTAATAAAAATAAGTGTTCATTCTTTTTCAAATTTATTTATGTATTTATTTGCCAGAGAGAGAAGGAGAGCATACAAGAAGTCAGAGTGACAGAATACAAGAAGTCAGAAGCAAGCTCCCTGCTGAACAAGGAGCTCAATATGGGACTCCATCCCAGGACCCTGGGATCATGACCTGAGCCAAAGGGAGTGGCTCAACCGACTGAGTCACCCAGGCATTCCCATGTTCATTCTTTTTTAAAAAACATTTTATTTATTTATTTGAGAGAAAGAGAGAGAGAGAAAGAGAGACAGCATGTACAAGAGCAAGGGGGAAGGGCAGAGGGAAAAGAAGAAGCAGACTCCCCAGTGAGCAGGGAGCCCAACATAGGGCTTGATCCCAGGACCCCAGGAATGCAACCTGAGCTGAAGGCAGGAGCTTAATCAACTGAGCCACACAGGTGCCCAAACAAGTGCTCGTTCTTTGAAAAAATTCAATAAAATTGATAAAAGTCTAGCCAGACTTATCAAGGAAAAAAAGGGAAAGGACTCAAATAAATAAAATTATGAATGAGAAAGGAGATATAACAACCAACACCACAGAGATACGATTATAAGAGAATACTGTGAGAAACTATATGCCAAAACATTGGACAACCTGGAAGAACTGGATAAATTCCTAGAAACATATAAATGATCAAAATGAAATAGGATCAAACAGAAAATTTGAGCAGACAGATAACCACCAATGAAATTGAATCAGTAATTTTTAAAAAATCTCCCCAGGGGCGCCTGGGTGGCTCTGTGGGTTAAGCCTCTGCCTTCAGCTCAGGTCAGGATTTCAGGGTCCTGGGATTGAGCCCCACATCAGGCTCTCTGCTCAGCAGGGATCCTGCACCCCCAGCCTGCCTCTCTCCCTACTTGTGATCTCTCCCTCAAATGAGTGGATAGAATCTTAAAAAAAAAAAAAAATCTCCCCAGAAAACAAAAGTCTAAGGGCAGATGGCATCACAGGTAAATTCTACCAAACATTTGAAGAAGAATCAATACCCATTATTCTCAAACTAGTCCAAAAAATAGAAATGGGAGGAAATTTCCAAATTCATTCTATGAAGCCAGCATTATCCTGATACCAAAACTGGATTAAGAGAACACTATAACAGACAGGTCAATGTCTTTGATAAAAAGAGATGTTAAAATTCTCAAGAAAATATTAAACCAAATTGAGGAATATAGAAAAAATTATTCACCATGATCAAGTGAGATTTATTCCTGGCTTGCAAGGGTGGTTCAGTATTCCTTAATCAATCAATGTGATATATTGCAACAATAAGAGAAATGATAAGAACCATATGATCATTTCAATAGATGCAGAAGAAGTATATGACAAAGAACAGGATCCATTCGTCATAAAAGCCCTCAACAAAATAGGGGGAACATACTTCAACATAATAACACCATATATGAAAAATACACAACTAACATCATCCTCAATGGAGAAACATTGGGACCTTTCCCCCTAACATCAGGAAGAAGACAAGGATGTCCACCCTCATCACTTCTATTCAACATACTACTGGAAATTCTAGCCACAGCAGTCAGACAACAAAAAGAAATATTATTCCGATCAGTAATGAAGAAGTAAAAATTACAATATTTGTAGATGACAAGATACTATATATAGAAAACCTTAACTGATACATGAATTCAGTAAAGTCACAGGATGCAAAATCAATGTTCAGAAATCTGTTGCATTTCTATACATCAATAATGAAGTAGCAGAAAGAGAAGATAAGGAATCAGTCCCATTTACAATTGCACCAAAACCCATAAGATACCTATGAATAAACCTAACCAAAGAGGTAAAAGATCTGTACTCTGAAAATTATAAAACAATGATGAAAGAAATTGAAGGTGATACAAAGGAATGGAAACACATTCCAAGGTCATGAATTGTAAGAAAAAAATATTGTTAAAATGTCTATATTACCCAAACCAATCTACATATGTAATGCTCTCTCCATCAAAATACCAACAGTATTATTCACAGAACTAGAACAAACAATCCTGAAATGTGTATGAAAGTGCAGACTTAAATAACGAAATAACAAAAGCAACCTGAAAAAAGAAAAGTGAAGCTAGAGGCATCACAATTCTGGACTTCAAATTATATTACAAAGCTGTAGTAATCAAAAACAATGTGGCACTGTCACAAAAATACACATATAGATCAATGGAACAGAAATATACCCACAACCCTATGGTAAGTTAATCTTCAATAAAGCAAGGAAGAATACCCAATGGGAAAAGAATAATCTCTTGAACAACTGGTGTTTGGAAAACTGTATGGCAACATGCAAAAGAAAGAAACTAGACCACTTTGTTACACCATACAGAAAAATAAATTAAAAATGGACAAAAGACATATAGGTGAGACCCAAAACCTTAAAAGTCTTTAAAGAGAACACCTGGAGTAATCTGTTTGACCTCTGCTGTAGCAAATTTTTCTATATAGGTCCCCTGAGGTAAGGAAAACAAAAGCTAAAATAACTATTAGGATTGCATCAAAATAAAAATCTTCTGCACCAGGAAGGAAAGAATCAACAAAACAAATAGCATGGAGGACATGGGGAGTTAGAGAGGAGAAGGGAGTTGGAGTAAATTGGAAGGGGAGGTGAATTATGAGAGACTATGGACTCTGAAAAACAATCTAAGGGGTTTGAAGTCAGGGGCGGTGGGAGGTTGGGGTACCAGGTGGTGGGTATTATAGAGGGCATGGATTGCATGGAGCACTGGGTGTGGTGAAAAAATAATGAATACTGTTATGCTGAAAATAAATAAATTAAAAAAAAAAAAACTAAAGGCAACCTATGGAATGGAAGAAGATATTTGCAAATTCCATATCCACTAGGGGTTAGTATCCAAAATATATAAAGATCTTAAAGAAGTCAACATCCAAAAAACAGTCTTATTACAAAATAAGCAGAAGGCATAAACTGACATTTCTTCAAAGAAGACATTGAGATGGCAATAGACATATGAAAGACTCTCATCATTAATTATCATCAGGGAAATGGAAATAAAAACTTCAATGAGCTATCATTCATCTGTCAGAATGTCAGAATGGCTAAAATTGAAAACACAAGAAACAACAGGTGTTGGTGAGGTTGTGGAAACAGTGGAACCCTCTTGCACTGTTGGTGAGAAAGCAAACTGGTACAACCACTCTGGAAAATAGTATGGAGGTTCGTCAAAAAGTTAAAGTAGATCCCAATAAGCAGACTAGTGGGTATTTACCCAATGAATACAATAAAACTAATTCAAAGGGATACATGCACCCTTATGTTTATAGCAGCATTATTTACAATAGCCAAATTATGGGAGCAGCCCAAGTGTTCATAGATCGATTAATGGATAAAGAAGTGATAAACACACATACACACAAAGTGGAATATAATTTAGCCATTAAAATAATGAAATCTTGTCATTTGCAATGACATGGATGGAACTAGAGTGTATAATGCTAAACAAGTAAACTTTGCAAGGGAAGACAAATACCGTATGATATAACTTATATGTGAAATTTAAGAAACAAAATAAATGAGCAGGAGTAAGAAAGAGAGAGGCAAACCAAGAAACAGACTCTGAACTGTAGAGAATAAATTGATGGTTATCAGAGAGGAGAGGTGGCAGATGTATGAAATAGGTGATGGGGATTCAGGAGTATACACGTCATGATGAACACTGGGTGATGCATGGAATTGTTGAATAAGTATGTTATACAATAGAAACTACTATAGTACTGTATATTAACTATACTGGAAATAAAAAGTAAAAAATTAAAATTATTAAAATTAAATCAATAGCCATCAGGGAGATTCAAATTAAAACTACATTGAGATATCACCTTACACCAGTTAGAATGGCCAAAATTAGCAAGACAGGAAACAACATGTGTTGGAGAGGATGTGGAGAAAGGGGAACCCTCTTCCACTGTTGGTGGGAATGCAAGTTGGTGCAGCCTGTTTGGAGAACAGTGTGGAGATTCCTCAAGAAATTAAAAATAGAACTTCCCTATGACCCTGAAATTGCACTCCTGGCTATTTACCCCAAAGATACAGATGTTGTGAAAAGAAGGGCCATCTGTACCCCAATGTTTATAGCAGCAATGGCCACGGTCGCCAAACTGTGGAAAGAGCCAAGATGCCCTTCAACTGACGAATGGATAAGGAAGATGTGGTCTACATGCACTATGGAGTATTATGCCTCCATCAGAAAGGACGAATACCCAACCTTTGTAGCAACATGGACGGGACTGGAAGAGATTATGCTGAGTAAAATAAATCAAGCAGAGAGAGTCAATTATCATATGGTTTCACTTATTTGTGGAACATAACAAATAGCATGGAGGACATGGGGAGATAGAGAGAAGGGAGTTGGGGGAAATTAGAAGGGGAGGTGAACCATGAGAGACTATGGACTCTGAAAAACAATCTGAGGGTTTTGAAGGGATGGGGGGTGGGAGGTCGGGGTACTAGGTGGTGGGTATTATAGAGGGCATGGATTGCATGGAGCACTGGGTGTGGTGCAAAAATAATGAATACTGTTATGCTGAAAATAAAAAATAAATTTAAAAAATTAAATCACTTTTATATTTAAAAAATAAAGTTACAATAGTCAAGATTTGGAAGTAGCCAAGTGTCCATTGATAGATTAATGGATAAGTAGATGTGATATATATACACAATGAAATATTAGGCAGCCATAAAAAATGAGATCATGCCATTTGCATCAAAATGCATAGACTTAGAGGGTATTATGCTAAGTGAAATAAGTCAGACTAAGAAAGACAAAAGCCATATGAGTCCACTTATATGTGGAATTTTAAAGAACAAATGAATAAACAAAAAGCAGAATCAGATCTACAGTGAGGACAAACTGATAGTTCCTTGAGAGGAGGGGAATGGGATGGAGGGCAAAATGAATGAAGGACAGTAGAAAATACAGGCTCCCAGTTATGAAATCAATAGCTCAGGGGAATAAAGGGCAGGTGTAAAGACTTAATCAAAGTTTTATGAAGAAGTAAAAAAAAAACAACCAAGATTTTTTATTAACATATAATGTATTATTTGCTTCAGGGGTACAGACCTGTGAATCATCAGTCTTAACAACTCACAGCACTTACCACAGCACATACCCTCTCCAATGTCCATAACCCAGCCACCCTATCCCTCTCCCCAACCCCCTAACAACCCTCAGTTTGTTTCTTGAGATTAAGTCTCTTATGGTTTGTCTCCCTCCCCAGTGCCATCTTGTTTCATTTTTTCCCTCCCTACCCCCCACAACTTCTCATCCTGCCTCTCGAGTTCCTCATATCAGAGAGATCATATAATAATTGTCTTTCTCTAATTGATTTATTTCGCTTAGCATAATACCCTCTAGTTCCATCTGTGTCATTGCAAATGGCAGGAATTCATTTTTGATGGCTGCATAGTATTCCATTACACACACACACACACACACACACACACACACCACATCTTCTTTATCCATTCATCTATTGATGGACATCCATCTAGTTTCTTTCCATAGATTGGCTATTGTGGACATTGCTGCTATAAACATTCAGGTACATGTGCCCCTTCAGATCACTACATTTGTATTTTTAGAAAACCAAGATATTTTTAATTGAAAAACTCTACATGCTGCAAAATTCAAGCAGCTCCATATGATCATTTGTAAGCTGCACTCCAATAATAACAACCATTATTGATCACTTATTACTAGAATAATGTTACCTTGCTTAATCCTTAGAACCTATTGCATATCTGGTAAAACTGAACTTCAGTAAGTTTAAGAAGCTTGCTTATGGTCACCAGGGTTCTAAATGCCCAAGACCAACTGATACTAGACTCAGTAACTCTGGCTAACTATGTTATATTCCTCTCAAATACTTGCTAGAGATTTTTTACACATGAGGGAAAGCCAGCATGTGGGAAAATTGGCCCTAAAAGAAATCATGAGATAAAGAATGATCCTTAAATAAAAATATATCCTGAATCTATCAAGATATTGTAACTTTCAATTATAAGCAGTTCAAAAATTATTGATTAAATAAAAAGAGACTAGCAATTTATTATTTTAAAAGGATATTTACTTTTTAAAAATTTTTAAAATTTATTTTTTCAGTGTTCCAAGATTCATTGATTATGCACCACACCCAGTGCTCCATGCAATACATGCCCTCCTTAATAACTACCACCAGGCTTACCCATCTCCAAATGCTCAGTTTGTTTCTCAGGGTCCACAGTCTCCAAAACCCTCAGTTTGTTTCTCAGGGTCCACAGTCTCTTGTGGTTCATTTCCCCCTCCAGTTTCCCCCAACTCACTTCTTAAAAGGATATTTACTAAAGGTGATCAGTTTCTGTTCTTATACTTATTTTTTGAACGCAGGGTACTAATTGTACTTTTTGGATTGTGTTGAGAATTTTTCTTAATATTTTTTCAGACAATGAACTCCACTCCCCTTAACTGTCATTTTCAAAGAGTTCTTGCATTCTTGAATGTGTGTTTTTTAATTTATCATTTGGTCCCAATTCTTCCTATTATGGAAGGCCATCTCTGGTTTTGTAGTGAAAGGCAATGAAAATGATATTTGATTGAGACTGTATAAATCTGTAGATTTCTTTGGGTAGTATGGGCATTTTAACAATATTATGTCTTTTAATACATGATAATGGAACATCTATGCTTTTTTTTGGGTCATCTTCAGGTTTATCAATGTTTTATACCTTTTGGAGTCTTTCACTCCCTTGGTTAAGTTTATTGCTAGGTATTTTAATCTTTTTGGTGCAATTCTAAGTAGGATTGCTTCCTTAATTTCTCTTTCTGCAACTTCATTATTAATGTATAGAAATGCAACAGATTTCTTTTTTTTTCTTTTTTAAACTGATTAATGTTTAACGCAGGTGTTAAGTTTCTTTCTTTTTTTTAAATTTTTTAATTTTTTATAAACATATATTTTTATTCCCAGGGGTACAGGTCTGTGAATCACCAGGTTTATACACTTCACAGCACTCACCAAAGCACATACCCTCCCCAATGTCCATAACACCACCCCCTTCTCCCAACCCCACTCCCCCTAGCAACGCTCAGTTTGTTTTTTGAGATTAAGAGTCACTTATGGTTTGTCTCCCTCCCAATCCCATCTTGTTTCATTGGTTCTTCTCCTACCCACTTAAGCCCCCATGTTGCATCACCACTTCCTCATATCAGGGAGATCATATGATAGTTGTCTTTCTCTGCTTGACTTATTTCACTAAGCATGATACGCTCTAGCACTACTGGGTATTTACCCTAAAGATACAAACGTAGTGATCCGAAGGGGCACGTGCACCCGAATGTTTATAGCAGCAATGTCCACAATAGCCAAACTATGGAAAGAACCTAGATGTCCATCAACAGATGAATGGATCAAGAAGATGTGGTATATATACACAATGGAATACTATGCAGCCATCAAAAGAAATGAAATCTTGCCATTTGGGGCAACAGATTTCTGTATATTAATTTTTTATACTGCAACAGTACTGAATTTGTTCATCAGTTCTAGTCATTTTTTGGTGGACTCTTTTTTCTATATACAGTTTCATATCATCTGCAAATAGTGAAGTTTTACTTCTTTACCAATTTTAATCACTTTTTTTCTTTTTTGGTATGGCTGGGGCTTCCACTGCTATAGTGAATAAAAGTGGTAAGAGTGGACATCCTTGTCCTTGTTCCTGATCTTAGAGGAAAAGTTCTCAGATTTTCACTGAAGAGTATGATGTTGGCTGTGGGTGTTTCATATATGACCTTTATCATGTTGAGGTATGTTCCCCCAAACCTATTTTGTTAAAAGCTTTTATCATGAATGGGTCTTGTACTTTGTCAAATGCCTATTCTGCATCTGTTTAGATGGTCATATGGTTTTTATCCTTTCTCTTATTGATGTGATGTATCATGCTGATATATTTGAGAATATCATATCCCTGGAATGACTCCCACTTAATTGTGGTGAGTGATTTTTTAAATGTATTGTTAGATTAGGTTTGCTAACATTTGTTGAGAATTTTTGCATCTATGTTCATCAGAGATGTTGGCCTATAACTTTCTTTTTCTGTAGTGACTTTATCTGATTTTGGTATCAGGGTAATGCTGGTGGGAATGCCCATTGGTGCAGCCACTGTGGAAAACAGTATGAAGGTTCCTCAAAAAATTAAAAATAAAATTACCATATGATCCAGTAATCCCATGACTGGGCATTTACCTCCAAAACCAAAATCACTAATTCGAAAAGATATATGCACCTCCATGTTTATTGCAACAGTATTTATAGCATCAAAGATATGGAAGCAACCCAAGTGTCCATCCATAGATGAAAGGATAAGAAATGTATAAACACACATGTACATACTCACACACACACATACACAATGGAATATTATTTGGCTATGAAATGAATGGAAATTCTGCCTTTTGCTACAACATGGATAGAGACATAGTGTGTATGCTAAGCAAAATAAGTAAGTTAAAAATAGAGCTACCCTATGACTCAGCAATTGTACTACTAGGTATTTATTCAAAGGATACAAATACTGTGATCTGAAGGGGCATCTGGACCCCAATCTTTATAGCAGCAATGTCCAAAATAGCCAAATTATAGAAAGAACCCACATGTCCACCAACAGATGAATGGATAAAAAAGATGTGGTATATATACACAATGGAATATTACTCAGTCATCAAAAGGATGAAATCTTACCATTTGCAATGACATGGATGGAACTGGAAGGTATTAAGCTAAGCAAAATAAGTCAGTCAGAGAAGGACAATTAAAGCATGGTTTCACTCATATGTGGAACTTAAGAAACAAAACAGAAGATCATAGAAGAAAGGAGGAAAAAATAAAATAAGACAAAATCAGAGGGGGAGAAAAACCGTAAGAGGCTCTTAACCATAAAAAAAAATAGTGTTGATGGAGAGGAGGTGGGTGAGATGATGGGGTAACTGGGTAATGGGCATTAAGGAGGGCATGTGATGCACACTGGGTGTTACATGCAATTGATGAATAATTGAACTCTATACATTTGAAACTAATGATACACTATGTAAATTAATTGATCTTAAATAAAAGAAGATTTTAAAAAGTTAAATAAGTCAGAGAAAAACAAATGTCATATGATTTCACTCATATGTGAAATATGTGAAAGAAAACAAATGAACAAACAAGAAAAATGAGAAACAAAAAAAAACAGACTCAAGTACAGAGAACAAATTGGTGGTTGCCAGTTGGGAGGTTGGGGGGATGAGTGAAATAATAAAAGGGATTAAGAATAAAGTTTATATTAATGAATACTGAAAATGTATAGAATTGTTGGATCATTGTACCTATGAAACTTAAATAACATTATGTTAATTACATCTTAATAAAAAAGAAAATGTCATTTAATTAACAAATATGCTTCATGATAAGGCAGATTTTATTTAAAGTCAATATATTTAAATCACAGATAAGGAAGATTTGATTTTATAAAACCACAAAATATTGGCATTGGGAGAAAAAATAGGAGTCAGTGAGAATAAT
Source organism: Mustela putorius furo (assembly GCF_011764305.1). Classification (NCBI taxonomy): domain Eukaryota; kingdom Metazoa; phylum Chordata; class Mammalia; order Carnivora; family Mustelidae; genus Mustela; species Mustela putorius. The sequence goes on along the minus strand of NW_025421575.1, from coordinate 1,435,622 downwards.
CCTATATTTAAATCATGAATTAGATTATTAACTACAACATCTCTGACATTTTTCTTAGAAAAGTGTTTTCTTGCTCTTTGCTGTAGACTTAATGCAAGTTCTTCAACTTAGCAGTAGATGTATATTTCATTTTAGAACGTACACACTAACACATTTTTAAAGCAATATATTGGGTGTTAGATGTAAACAATGAATCTTGAAACACTGCATCAAAAACTAATGATATACTTACTGTATGGTGACTAACATGATGTAATAAAAAATAATTTTTTAAAAAAGGCAATGTATTATTTTTTCACTTTTTTCAGATTAATTTTTCACTTACATGAGGAAACTAAATAATGTCTTTTTTATTTGCTAAAGCTAATTGAAGTAGATGGTTGTGAAGTCATTGGAAGGCAAACCACTTATTATTCAGCAGACTAATCATCAATATTGTTAAGTTATTTTTGTCTAGACCATATTTTAAAAAGGAAATTAAGGTGTTTTCTTTTTTAATTAATTAACTTATTTTTCAGAAAAAGAGTATTCATTATTTTTTCACCACACCCAGTGCTCCATGCAATCCGTGCCCTTTATAATACCCACCACCTGGTACCCCAACCTCCCACCCCCCCACCACTTCAAAACCCTCAGATTGTTTTTCAGAGTCCATAGTCTCTCATGATTCACCTCCCCTTCCAATTTCCCCCAACTCCCTTCTCCTCTCTAATACCCCTTGTCCTCCATGATATTTGTTATGCTCCACAAATAAGTGAAACCATACGATAATTGACTCTCTCTGCTTCACATTTCACTCAGCATGATCTCTTCTAGTCCAGTCCATGTTGCTACAAAAGTTGAGTATTCATCCTTTCTGATAGAGGCATAATACTCCATAGTGTATATGGACCACATCTTCCTTATCCATTCGTCCGTTGAAGGGCATCTTGGTTCTTTCCATAGTTTGGCGACCGTGGCCATTGCTGCTATAAACATTGGGGTGCAGATGCCCTTCTTTTCACGACATCTGTATCTTTGGGGTAAATACCCAGGAGTGCAATGGCCCAGTCATAGGGAAGTTCTATTTTTAATTTCTTGAGGAATCTCCACACTGTTCTCCAAACAGGCTGCACCAACTTGCATTCCCACCAACAGTGGAAGAGGGTTCCCCTTTCTCCACATCCTCTCCAACACATGTTGTTTCCTGTTTTGTTAATTTGGGCCATTCTAACTGGTGTAGGGTGATATCTCAATGTGGTTTTAATTTGAATCTCCCTGAGGGCTAGTGATGATGAACATTTTTTCATGTGTCTGATAGCCATTTGTATGTCTTCATTGGAGAAGTGTCTGTTCATATCTTCTGCCCACTGTTTGATATGTTTGCCTGTTTCGTGTGTGTTGAGTTTGAGGAGCTCATTATAGATCCTGGATATCAACCTTTTGTCTGTACTGTCATTTGCAAATATCTTCTCCCATTCTGTGGGTTGCCTCTTTGTTTGTTGACTGTTTCCTTTGCTGTGCAGAAGCTTTTGATTTTGATGAAGTCCCAAAAGTTTATTTTCGCTTTTTTGAGGTGTTTTCTTTAACAAATCAACCCTTTCTGGAATATCTTCCTTTGCTAAAATATATACATTTATTTTAACAAGAAATGAATATGGACTCTCAAATTATTCACTTAATGATGTCTGTGTATATTTAACTACCGTTTTAAATAAAATCAAGTCCCTTTCCACCCATAAAATTAAAAATATTTTACTAAAGAACTTGGTTTTCATCTTCAAATTCCTATTTATACACTTGAGAGACTAATATTCTTTTTTATATTTTCAAAATTCTCAAAAATGAAAATGTCTAATGGGAGAAAATAGTCCCTCTTTGTCTGTATAATAAGCTTTCTAGGATTAAAACCCAGATCCATCACTGTGAGCATCTGAATTCAAGTATATATGGGCTTTCTATTTATTCATTTGCCAGTGTACTTTGCTGAAGCCTCAACAGCAAAACTATATTATTGAAGGATTTACCATTGAAAAATATTTTCTGAGTGCCTGTTTTATATCCAGTGTTGCGCTGGAGACTGGGGATGTAAAGATAATTCCAACTCAGATCCAGTCCTTACAATTGGGTTCAATGGGGGAGACAAAAATGTTAAGAAAGCAATTATAATGCAATGTGCTAACACAGGATTATACACAACATAGAGAACACATTTACTAACACTGCCTTAGGAAGCCAGGGAAGTCTTCACAAGGAACTGACTTAGGAGTTGAACTGATGGATAAATAGGAGGTCACTAAGTAGAGCTAGTGGGAAGGGCATTCCAAGCATAGGGAATAACATGTACAAAAACATGGAGGTATGAATAAGCATGGCATATTAGTAAACTTTTTAAAAGGTTAGTATGACTGAAGGGGACACATGTGGTAATTAAGTGGTAGAATATGAAGTTGAAAAGATGAACCAGTCGTAACTTGTGAAGAACCCTGTATTCTAATGATGTAAGGATGCTTTTCCTGTAGGCATTGAAATGTTATTAATGGTTTTCAACAAGGCAATGATAGGATGAGTTTTCTAGCTTTTAAAAAGATCACACCAGCTGTGATATGAAGGATTAAATAGGGTCAACAATACTAAAATAGTGAAACTGGTGAGTTTTCCACAGTAGTCCAGAATGAGGGTTTGGCCTAGAAGAGTGGCAGAAGGACAAAAAGGGAAGGGAACATATCCAAAAAAGATTGCTGAGGTAGAATAGATTTGGATACAGGAGATAAGGGAGAAAATGATGACTCAGATTTTCAGGGTACAGGGTGAAATTGAAGGGAGGGTCACAAGTTCAGTTTGAAAGTCTTGAAAGATAGCTATATAAAGAGGGCATGTTCTGTACTTAGTTCAGAAATCTATGGCAGAGAATGTTGTGGCAGGATGCTTGCTAGACTTTTATGTCAGATTCTGTCTTTTCATCTTGGCAAGGTCCAATTATTGACAATTCTCTGAGAGAGAGCATCACACACTATAGTGTGAAGGTACCTTGTAAACCTTTGAGACTTCTTGATTTGTTAAGAACACTTTTTCCAAGAGGTTTTACTATCATTATACTATAATTTCTATTTCACATGAAGCTCAGAATGCACAAAGATTGGTTCTCCAGTTCCTATTGAATAAATGTCTTTTTTCTAGGCAAGGCCCTGTACTAGATGCTGAGGATACCAGGAATGAGTGAAAATTTAGTTTCAGCCCTTCCAGTTCTCAAGGCCTAGTGAGAAGTATGTAGAAATCTTTTTTTTTGTATTCCCTCATACATTAAAGTAAACTCCCTGTTCTGGAGTTTAACCCAGATTTGGGGAGAAGGTGGGTAAGCTTTGAAAAGAAGACCCCATTGTCTTTCTAACTTAAGGTTATATTAAGGTGAAATTCTCACAGAGACTTCAACTTCGTCAGCTATTCCTTTACAGTTTTATAGCAAGAAGTGGGCTATTGGTTTGTACTTAGAAATGTTTGTATCATACAGACTTTTGTCTTTATTTTGGGAGAACAGAATTCTAATTACAATGGCTAAAACACCAAGGTCATTAAAGCACTTAATTATCACCAAACCGATTAAATATTTTTCTTACATGTGTACTTTATTTTTTTTCTTTCTGTGCAAGTAATAGAAAGCCTCAAAGCAAAGAGGCTTTCAAGAATGAGCCTACTGGGGGTATGGAAGTTAAATGCCCAAATCTTGGTTTTGGCTCATGATCTCAGGGATATGCAATTGAGCCCTGAGTTGGGCTCTGTAGGGAGTCTCCTTGAGATTATCTCCCTCTCCTTCTGCTCCCACCTCTTCAAATAAATAAATAGCTAAATAAAGAAATAAATAAAATCTTTAAAAAGAGAATGCACCTGCTGAAGCAGTGACTTAGGTTATTGTACTTGCTCTTATACAAAGTAGTATTTCTTTTTTTCTTTCCATTTAAAAAATAATGTGGATTTTCTCATATTATTATTTTCTTGGATTTTTTATTTCATCTCATTTGATACAAAGAAAAAAGCTTTTAGCAGAACCTAATACCTTTTCATGATAAAAAAGAATTAATTATACTAGGTATAAGGGGAACTTCCTCAACATAATATAAGCCATATATTAAAAAGCCCACAGATAACATAATATTCAATGATTAAAGACTAAAAGCTTTCCCCCTAAGATCAGGAAGAATATAAGGATGCCCACTTTCACAATTTCTATTCAATATTGGAATGGAAGTGCTATCTAGAGTATTTAGACAAGAAAAAGAAATACAAAGCATCCAAATTGGAGGGGCCCCTGGATGGTTCAGTCATTAAGCATCTGCCTTCAGCTCAGGTCATGATCTCAGGGTCTTAGGATCAAGCCCTGCATTGGGCTCCCTGCTCAGCGGGAAGCCTGCTTCCCCCTCTCACACTCCCCCTGCTTGTGTTCCCTCTCTCACTGTGTCTCTTTCTGTCAAATAAATAAATAAAATCTTTTTTTAAAAGCATCCAAATTGGAAAGGAAAACATAACGCTATTTCCTATTCATTGATGACATAATCTTTTATCCCAGAAACCCTCAAAATCCACAAAAAACCTAATAGAGCAAATTCAGCAAAGTTCTAGGATTAAAAAATCAGTGCACAAAATCACTAGTATTTCTATACAGTAGCAATGAACAATTCAAAAATGAAATTCAGAAAATGGTTCCATTTATATAGCATCAAAATAAAATATTTAGCAATAAATCTAAAAATAGAAGAACAAAACATAAGCCTTAAAAACTATAAAACATTGTTATAAGAAATGTAAAAAGATATTAAAGTTAAAACATCCCATGTTTATGGATTGAGAGATTTAATATTGCTAAAATGACAATACTCCCACTTCGATCTATAGGTCTTACAAAAATCCCAGCTGAATTGTTTCTTTTTCCTTTCTTTCTCCAAATTTTTATTTAAATTCCAAATAGTTAGCATACACTGTAATATTAGTTCCAGGTGTAGAATTTTGTGATTCATCACTTGCACACAACACCCAGTGTTCATCACAAGTGCCCTCCTTAATATCCACCACCTACTGAACCTATCTCCCTGCCCAACTCTCCTCTGGTAACTTTTAGAACAGTTTGTTCTCTATAGTTTAGACTCTATTTCTTGTTTTGTTTCTTTTCTCCCTGTGTTTGTTTGCTTGTTCCACATATGAGTGAAATCATATGGTATTTGTCTTTCTCTGACTGACTTATTTCACTTAATATAATAATTTCTAGCTCCATCCACAGCATTACAAATGGAAAGATTTTGTTATTTTTTGTGGCTGAGTGATATATATAATATCTTCTTTATCCATTCATCAGTCATTGGCCATCTGGGCTCTTTCCATAATTTGGCTATTGTATACAATGCTGCTATAAACATCCAGATGCATTTATCTCTTTGAATTAGCATTTTTACACCCTTTGGGTAAATACCTAGTAGTGCAATTCCTGGGTTGTAGGATAGTTCTATTTTTAACTTTTTGAGGAAACTTCATGCTGTTTTCCAGAGTGGTTGCACCAATTTGTATTCCAAAGAAAACAGTGTAAAAGTGTTCCCCTTTTCCACATCCTCACTAACACATGTTGTTTCCTGTATCATTCACTTTTGCCGTTCTGACTGGTGTGAGGTGGTATCACATTGTAATTTTGATTTGTATTTCCCTGATGGTGAGTGATGTTGAACACTTTTTTATGTGTATGCTAGTCATCTATAGTTCTTCTTTGGAGAAATGTCTATTCATGTCTTCTTTCCATGTTGTAGCTGGATTCTCCTTTGAATTTTGGTGTTGAGTTTGAAAGTTCTTTATAGATTTTGGATACTATCCATTTATCAGTTATGTCATTTGCAAATATCTTCTCCCATTCTGCAAGTTACCTTTTAGTTTTGTTGATTGTTTCCTTTACTGTGAGGAAGTTATTTATTTATTTTTAAAGATTTTATTTGTTTATTTATGTATTTGACAGACAGAGTTCACAGGTAGGCAGAGAGGAAGGTGGGGGGGGGGAAGCAGGCTCCCCACTGAGCAGAGAGCCTGATGCAGGGCTCTATCCCAGGACCCTGAATCATGACCTGAGCTGAAGGCAGAGCCTTCGGAGCCCTTGCTTTAATCCACTGAGCCACCCAGGATCCCTTGTTTTATGAAGTCCCAATAGTTTATTTTTGCTATTTGCTATTTATTTAATTTCTGAGTTTTCTATTCTGTTCCATTGATCTACGTGGCTATTTCCGTGCCAGTACCATACTGTCTTGATCACTACAGCTTTGTAATATAACTTGAAGTCTGTAATTGTGATGCCTGCAGCTTTACTTTTCTTTTTCAAGGTTGCTTTGCTATTCAGGGTCTTTCTAGTTCCATATAAATTTTAGGATTGTTTGCTCTAGCTCTTTGAAAAATGCTGGTGCTATATTGATAGGGATTGCATTACATGTGTAGATTTCTTTGGATAATATAGACATTTTAACAATGTTTTTTTCTTCCAGTCCATGAACATGGATGGAATGTTTTCTTATTTCTTTGTGCCACCTTCCATTTCTTTCATCAGTGTTTTGTAAGTTTCAGAATATAGATCTTTTACCTCTCAGCTGAATTCTTTACCAAAATTGACAAGCTGATCATAAAATCTATTTGGAAGTTCAATGGATGAAGAATAGCCAAAACATTTTTTTTAAAGAGAACAAAGTTGGAACATTCACACTTGTCAATTTAAAAACATACTGAAAAGGTAGAGAGACAAGATGGCGGGGAAGTAGGAGGAGGCACTGTTTCAACCTGTACCCTAAAGTGACTACCAAAGAACTCTGATCACCCATGAAATCAGCTTGAGTTCAGAATTATACACGTCTGGATCTCTACAGGGGCAGAAGATGCCAGTGGGCAGGTAAAGCAGAGTCGGAAGTCGGACTGATATCAGAAGGTAAACAAAAGGGGGAGGGAGCCACCAGAGGTGACCGACTGGAAAGTAATACTCCTAATACAAGAGTGCCCTGCATCTGGAGGCCAGCATTAACTTGGAGACTGGTTGAAAGCACTCAAAAAGAGCAAAGGATTGCGGGGGGGGGGGATTGTGGGAATTGGGGCAGCTAGGGACAGGAGCCAGAGAAAGTGTGGTGGAGAAACCAGGTCTTGGTCCCTGAGCTGCCAGCGCGCCCGATATTGTGTGGGGTCCGGCTCCTGTGAGGGGCTGGGAGCCTCGCCAGACAGCAGAGCACAGAGCTGTGCTACAGAGCCTGAGACACACACACTCCTCACCCTCCTTTGAGAGAGGTGTGCGAAGGCCCAGCCTGGTGCTCTCAGACCCGCACCCTACTCTCAGAGTCTGAGATGCGCATGCGACCCACAGCCTCCCCTGAGAAAGTTGTGCACAAGCCCGGTGCTCTTAGACCCAGAAAGACCAGGAACGCCCAGCCCAGGCCAGCAGGAAAATCTCAGTGTGCGATTGCTGCTTGGAACCTCTCTGGTGGTCTGGAGCTGCCCAGACAGCCGCCGCTGCCGTGGTTTTGGGGAAAAGCAGAAGATCCTGCATTCCCAAGGACCGTGATTCAGAACCTGCTCTGCCAGCGGCCAAGGGGGAATTTATATGGGCTCTGAAGCACCCACAGGAGAGCAAACTGAGGCTTCTCTCTGAGAGGGAGGTCAGGGTGCAGTGTGCTTTCCTCTAAACCTACAAAACCCATCAAAAGCTGTCAAGGTGAGAGAAAAAAAAAGTGAACAAACATAAAAACCTCCAGAGAACAAAAGCCTGAAAAAACTGGTTTCCTCAGAGCCCACCCCCTTGAGGGGGACTGGAGGACTTAACTCAGGGAACATCATTGACTGAAAATCCACGTGGCAGGCCCCTCCCCCAGAAAACCAATCAGGAAAGAAAGAAAAAAAAAAGACTACAAGAGAAAAATTACCACTACTTCATAGGACAATTTTATTTTTAATTCGTTCCCACTATTCTGGCTCATTTTTTTATATGCATAATTTTTTAACCTATTTACCATCACAGTGAGATGTCCAGTACATCAAATTCCATAATAAACCTTCTAACCTGAACTTTTTGATACATACACCTGTGTTTTTCTTTTGCATTTCTATTTTTTTAATTTCTTTTTTTAAAAATTTTATTTTAGTCTAGCTTATTCCTTTTTTATTGTTATTTTCTAATATTCATATAGAATTAAACTTCAAAGTAATCCCCTTTCCCCAATCAATACTACTCCTATAGGTAAACCAATTTTTAATCCCCCTTTATCTTAGGAAAGTTGAGTCCTTTAACAAAGATATCAAGATGCATCCAGGAAGAATCAAAACAACCTTCCTCACCCACACTGAGAATTTATAACCACTCTCCCACCTTTTTATTCCACTAGTGTTTCTTTGTTTTTTGTGTTTGTCCTGATAGTATATAAATCTTACACTTGGGGCTCTTTTTGATGATGTTCTTCCTTTATTTACATATATATATTTCTCTTGTCATATACTTTTATCAGTCTTTTTGTTTGTCTGTTTTTGTTTGTATACTTCATAAATCTTACCATGGGGCCCATTTGGGCCGAACCTTCTCTATTATCTTTCCTTTATTTCCTGTCTTTCTCTCTCTCTCTTTTTCTTTTTCTTTTCTTTTTTCTCTCCTTTGGGTGGGGAACCCTGATTGCTTAGAAGCATTCCAGGGGGCACCTTGACGGCACCACAGTCGATACATCCAGCTACATCCATTCAGTCATCTCTTACCAAAATGACTAGGAGGAGGAATGCCCAACAGAAGAACAATACAGAGGATGGGCCTTCTGCAACAGGGCTAATGGCTATCAACATAGACAATATGTTGGAAAGAGAATTCAGGCTAACAGTTATCCAGGCGATAGCTAGGTTGGAGAAATCCATGGATGACCAAATGGAATTGATTAGGGCAGAACTGAAAGCCACCAGGGATAATGTTCACAATGTTAGGGCAGAGCTGAAAGCTATGAGGGATGAGGTTCACAATGCTCTCAATCAGTTCCAATCTAATCTAAATTCTCTCAAAGCTAGGGTAACTGAGACAGAAGATAGAATTAGTGATCTGGAGGACAAACAGATAGAAAGGATCAGGAGGAAACCTGGAACAAACAGCTTAGAAACCACAAAAACAGAATCAGGGAAATAAATGATGCCATGAAAAGTTCCAACATCAGAATTATTGGAATCCCTGAAGGGGAGGAGAAAGAAAGAAGTCTAGAAGATATAGTGGAACAAGTTCTTCATGAAAACTTTCCCAATCTTGCAAATGGAACCAGCATTCATGTACTAGAGGCCAAATGGTCTCCACCAAGATTTTAGATTCCAAAAAAACATCAAGCTACCTGATAGTCAAATTGAGGAATCATAATTGTGGGTATAATCTCTTGAAAGCTGCTGGGACAAAGAGGCTCCGTACTTACAGAGGAAAGCCCATCAGAATAACGTCAGACCTGTCCACAGAGACCTGACAAGCCAGAAAGGGCTGGCGAGATATATTCAGGGCACTAAATGAGAAGAACATGCAGCCAAGAATACAATACAAGAATACCCAGCAAGACTGACATTCAAAATGGATGGAGAGAGAAAGGGTTTCCAAAACTGGCAAGGCTTAAAAGACTATGCAACCACCAAGCCCACACTGCAGGAAATATTAAGAGGGGTTCTATAAAAGAGGAGAAATACTAAGAATAGCATTGAACAGAAATACAGAGACAATCTACAGAAAGAAAGACTTCAAAGGAAACACGATGTCAATAAAAACATATCTATCAATAATCACTCTCAATGTAAATGGCCTAAAGCTGTGATCACCAAGACAGCACGGTGCTGGCATAAAAACAGACACATAGACCAGTGGAACAGAGTAGAGAGCCCAAATATGGACCCTCAACTCTATGGTTAATTAATCTCTGACGAAACAGGAAAAAATATACAGTGGAGAAAAGACAGTCTCTTCAATAAATGGTGCTGGGAAAACTGGACAGCTATAAGTAGAAGAATGAAACTCGACCATTCTCTTACAACTTACACAAAGATAAACTCAAAATGGATAAAAGACCTCAATGTGAGACAGGAATCCATCAGAATCCTAGAGGAGAACATAGGCAGTAATCTCTTCAATATCAGCCACAGCAACTTCTTTCAAGATATGTCACCAAAGGCAAAGGAAACAAAAGTGAAGATGAACTTTTGGGACTTCATCAAAATCAGAAGCTTCTGAACAGCAAAGGAAACAGGCAAGAAAACAAAGAGGCAACCCACGGAATTGGAGAAGATATTTGCAAATGACAGTACAGATAAAAGGTTGATATCCAGGATCTATAATGAACTCCTCAAACTCAACACACATGAAACAGGCAAACATATCAAACAATGGACAGAAGATATGAACAGACACTTCTCCAATGAGACATACAAATGGCTATCAGACACATGAAAAAATGTTCATCATCACTAGCCCTCAGGGAGATTCAAATTAAAACCACATTGAGATATCACCTTACACCAGTTAGAAAGGCCAAAATTAGCAAGACAGGAAACAACATGTGTTGGAGAGGATGTGGAGAAAGGGGAACCCTCTTCCACTGTTGGTGGGAATTCAAGTTGGTGCAGCTTGTTTGGAGAACAGTGTGGAGATTCCTCAAGAAATTAAAAATAGAACTTCCCTATGACCCTGAAATTGCACTCCTGGGTATTTACCCCAAAGATACAGATGTCGTGAAAAGAAGGGTCATCTGCACTCCAATGTTTATAGCAGCAATGGCCACGGTCGCCAAACTATGGAAAGAACCAAGATGCCCTTCAACGGACGAATGGATAAGGAAGATGTGGTCCATATACACTATGGGGTATTATGCCTCCATCAGAAAGGATGAATACTCAACTTTTGTAGCAACATGGGCGGTACTGGAAGAGATCATGCTGAGTGAAATGTGAAGCAGAGAGAGTCAATTATCGTATGGTTTCACTTATTTGTGGAGCATAACAAATATCATGGAGGATAAGGGGTGTTAGAGAGGAGAAGGGAGTTGGGGTAAATTGGAAGGGGAGGTGAATCATGAGAGACTATGGACTCTGAAAGACAATCTGAGGGGTTTGAAGTGGCGGGGGGGTGGGAGGTTGGGGTACCAGGTGGTGGGTATTATAGAGGGCACGGATTGCATGGAGCATTGGGTGTGGTGAAAAAATAATGAATACTGTTTTTCTGAAAATAAATAAATTGAAAAAATTTAAAAAATAAATTAATTTAAAAAAATGGCACAGGGTTGCAGATTGGATAAAATGACAGGGCCCATCCATATGTTGTCTACAAGAGACCCATTTTGAACCTAAAGATAACCCGGACTTAAAGTGAAGGGATCGAGAATCATCTTTCATGCCAATGGGCCTCAAAAGAAGGCTGGGGTAGTGATTCTCATATCAGACAAATTAGATTTTAAACTAAAGACTGTAGTCAGAGATACAGAAGTACCCAACATCATTCTTAAAGGGACTATCCACCAAGATGATCTAACAATTGTAAATATCTATGCCCCCAATATGGGAGCAGCCAATTACATAAGAAAACTGTTAATCAAGATAAAGAGTCATATTGATATGAATACATTAATAGTCAGAGATCTTAACACACCTCTCTCAGAAATAGACAGATCATTGAAGCAGAAAATCAGTAAAGAAACAAGAGCATTGAATGACACATTAGGCCAGATGGACCTCAGAGATATATACAGAACATTCCACCCTAAAACAACAGAATACTCATTCTTCTCAAGTTCACATGGAACCTTCTCAAGAATAGACCACATACAGGGTCACAAATCAGGACTCAACTGACACCAAAAGACTGAAATTATTCCCTGCATATTCTCAGATCACAATGCTTTGAAACTGGAGCTCAATCACAAGGAAAAGTTCCAAAGGAACTCAAACACCTGGAGGCTAAAGACCACCTTGCTTATGAATGCTTGGATCAACCAGGAGATCAAAGAAGAACTGAAACAATTCATGGAAACCAATGAGAATGAAGACACTTGGGTCCAAAACCTATGGGATACAGCAAAGGCAGTTTTAAGGGGGAAATACATAGCCATCCAAGCCTCCCTCAAAAAAATTGAAAAATCCAGAATACACCAGCTGTCTCTACACCTTAAAGAACTGGAGAATCAACAACAAATCAAACCAACTCCACACATAAGAAGGGAAATCATCAAGATTAGAGCTGAGATCAATGAGGTAGAAACCAGAGATAGAGTAGAACGTATCAATGAAACTAGAAGCTTGTTTTTTGAAAGAATAAATAAGATTGATAAACCATTGGCAACACTAATCCAAAAGAAAAGAGAGAAAGCCCAAATTCATAAAATTATGAATGAAAAGGTAGAGATCACAACGAACACCAAGGAAGTAGAAACAATCATCAGAAGTTATTATCAACAGTTATATGCCAATAAGCTTAGCAGCCTAGATGAAATGGATGCATTCCTGGAAAACTCTAAACTCCCAAAATTGAACCAGGAAGAAATTGACAACCTGAATAGACCAATATCTAATAACGAGATTGAAGCAGTGATCAAAAACCTCCCAAAAAACAAGAGCCCAGGACCTGACGGATTCCCTGGGGAATTCTACCAAACCTTCAAAGAAGAAATAGCACCCATCCTCCTGAAGCTGTTTCAAAAAATTGAAGCAGAAGGAAAACTTGCTGACTCTTTCTATGAAGCCAGCATTACCCTGACCCCCAAACCAGGCAAAGACCCTACCAAAAAGGAGAATTTCAGACCAATATCACTGATGAATATGGATGCTAAGATTCTCAACAAGATCCTAGCAAACAGGATCCAATAGCACATTAAAAAAGCTATCCACCATGACCAGGCGGGATTCATCCCTGGGCTACAAGAATGGTTCAACATTTTCAAATTAATCAATGTGATAGAACAAATTAATATGAGAAGAGAGAAGAACCACATGGTCCTCTCAATTGATGCAGAAAAAGCATTTGACAAAATCCAGCATCCATTCCTGATTAAAACACTTCAAAGTATAGGGATACAGGAAACATTCCTGAACTTCATAAAATCTATCTATGAAAGACCCATAGCAAATATCATCCTCAATGGAAAAAAGCTTGCAGCTTTCCCGTTGATATCAGGAACACGACAAGGATGTCCATTTTCCCCACTCTTGTTCAACATAGTATTAGAAGTCCTAGCAACAGCAATCAGACAACAAAGATAAATAAAACGTATCCAAATTGGCAATGAAGAAGTCAAACTCTCTCTCTTCGCGGATGACATGATTCTTCATATGGAAAACCCAAAAGACTCCACCCCCAAACTACTGGAACTCATACAGCAATTCAGTAATGTGGCAGGATACAAAGTCAATGTACAGAAATCAGTGGCTTTCTTAAACACTAACAATGAAAATACAGAAAGGGAAATTAGAGAATCGATTCCATTTACTATAGCACCAAGAACCATAAGATACCTGGGAATAAACCTAACCAAAGAGGTAAAGGATCTGTACTTGAGGAACTACAGAACACTCATGAAAGAAATTGAAGAAGACACAAAAATATGGAAAACCATTCCATGCTCTTCGATTGGAAGAATAAACATTGTTAAAATGTCTATACTGCCTAAAGCAATCTATACCGTTAATGCCATTCCGATCAAAATTCCACTGATATTTTTCAAAGAGCTGGAGCAAATAATCCTAAAATTTGTATGGAATCAGAAGAGACCCTGAATCGCTAAGGAAATGTTGAAAAACAACAATAAAACTGGGGGCATCATTTTACTTGATTTCAAGCTTTACTACAAAGCTGTGATCACCAAGACAGCATGGTACTGGCATAAAAACAGACACATAGACCAGTGGAACAGAGTAGAGAGCCCAGATATGGACCCTGAACTCTATGGGCAAATAGTCTTCAACAAAACAGGAAAAAATATACAGTGGAAAAAAGACAGTCTCTTCAATAAATGGTGCTGGGAAAATTGGACAGCTATATGTAGAAGAATGAAACTCGACCATTCTCTTAGACAGTACACAAAGATAAACTCGAAATGGATAAAAGACCTCAACGTGAGACAGGAATCCATCAGAATCCTAGAGGAGAACATAGGCAGTAATCTCTTCGATATCAGCCACAGCAACTTCTTTCAAGACATGTCTCCAAAGGCAAAGGAAACTAAAGTGAAGATGAACTTTTGGGACTTCATCAAAACCAGAAGCTTCTGAACCGCAAAGGAAACAGGCAAGAAAACAAAGAGGCAACCCACGGAATTGGAGAAGATATTTGCAAATGACAGTACAGATAAAAGGTTGATATCCAGGATCTATAATGAACTCCTCAAACTCAACACACATGAAACAGTCAAACATATCCAACAATGGACAGAAGATATGAACAGACACTTCTCCATTGAAAACATACAAATGGCTATCAGACACATGAAAAAATGTTCATTATCACTAGCCATCAGGGAGATTCAAATTAAAACCACATTGAGATATCACCTTACACCAGTTAGAATGGCCAAAATTAGCAAGACAGGAAGCAACATGTATTGGAGGGTATGTGGAGAAAGGGGAACCCTCTTCCACTGTTGGTGGGAATGCAAGTTGGTGAAGCCACTTTGGAGAACAGTGAGGAGATTCCTCAAGAATTAAAAATAGAGCTTCCCTATGACCCTGAAATTGCACTCCTGGGTATTTATCCCAAAGATACAGATGTAGTGAAAAGAAGGGCCATCTGTACCCTAATGTTTATAGCAGCAATGGCCACGGTTGCCAAACTGTGGAAAGAACCAAGATGCCCTTCAACGGATGAATGGATAAGGAAGATGTGGTTCATATACACTATGCAGTATTATGCCTCCATCAGAACGGATGAATACCCAACTTTTGTAGCAACATGGGCGGGACTGGAAGAGATTATGCTGAGTGAAATAAGTCAAGCAGAGAGAGTCAATTATCATATGGTTTCACTTATTTGTGGAGCATAACAAATAGCATGGAGGACAATGGGTGTTACAGAGGAGAACCGAGTTGAGGGAAATTGAAAGGGGTGGTGAACCATGAGAGACTATGGACTCTGAAAAACAATCTGAGGGGTTTGAAGGGGTGGAGGGTGGTAGGTTGGGGGAACCAGGTGTTGGGTATTAGAGAGGGCACGGATTACCTGGAGCATGGGTGTGGTGCAAAAACAATGAATACTGTTATGCGAAAATAAACTTTAAAAATTTAAAAAAGAAAGAAAAAAAGGAAATAAAAATACTGAAAAGGTATAGTAATCAAGACTATGGTACTGGCTTAAGTATAAAAATATATATCAGTTCAGTACAATTGAGAGTCCAGAAAAAAAAAACAACATACATTTATGTTCACTTGTTTTTCAGAAAATGTGCCAAGACGATTTAATAGGGTGGGGGGAAGAATAGTGTTTTCAACATTTTGTACTGGGACAACTGAATATCCATCTTGAAAAGACCTTGTTTGGACACCTACCTCAGACTACATAAGAATATTAATTCAAGATTGATCAGAGACCTAAAAGTAAATGCTAAAATTATAAAAATCTTAGAAGAAAACATGAACAAATCTTTGTGACTTGTAGGAGAGGAGACAGTACTGACTCCATTTTGGTCCTCCATTTTGTTCATGCCTGTACAATGACATCCCTTGAGGCTATGTTCTCTAGGCCCCTTGGTGTTTAATGTATGCCATGAGTGGAATTTGAATGATTTGTTCTGATCTTCTCTACGTGGCACACAGAGGGTGCCACTTTAGATAACCAATAGAGATGACTAGCACAGAGATGACATGACATTGGATAATTATCCTTGGACCTCACTGCAGTGCCACTCACCATACAAAAGCTGTGTATGACAATCCAGAGTGTGTGGACAATATATACATAGCACCTGAATCCTTTGTCTGCACATTCCCCCAGTCAGTACAGTACCCTGAATAAAATTGTGTAAATGGTATATGGTAGCTTGCTCTGTTATTCAGTCTTAAAATGCCTTCTGGGTCTAGAGGATACTTTACTGTCCCTCCTCCACCTTCTAACATGACCTTGGGTTAGACATTAGTCTTTGAAATATAACATCAAAAGCACAGTGATGAAAGCAAAAATAGATAATTTCTCTTTGTCAAAATTAAAATATTTCATGTTTCAAAAGATGTCATTAAGATAGGAGACGAATAGCCCAATTAAAGGGAGAAAATATTTGTAGCTGTTTTTGCCATGGAGTATATAGAGAATTCTTACAACTCAATAATAAAAGACATATAACCCAATTAAAAGTGGGGAAATAATCTGAATAAACTTTTTTTCCAAAGAAGATATACAAATTGCCAATAAGAACATTACAAGATGCTCAACATCATTACCCATTAAGTCTATGGAAATTAAGCCCACAATGGTTTACCATCTCACCCCTTGGGTTGGTGAGAATGTGGAAAAAGTAAAATCTTCATACATTGTTGGTGGGAATATAAAATCATACATAGAAAATTGAAAACAGGGGCGCCTAGGTGGCTCAGGTGTTAAGCATCTGCCTTTGGCTCAGGTCATGATCTCAGGGTCCTGGGATCAAGCCCTGCATTGGGCTCCCTGCTCAGTGGGAAGCCTTCTTCTCCCTCTCCCACTCTCCCTGCTGTGTTCCCCCTCTCACTGTGTCACTCTCTGTCAAATAAATAAATAAAATCTTAAAAAATAAAGAAAATGGAAAACTGTGTGGCAGTTACTCCAAAAATGAAACATAGATTTTCAATATAACCATGAAATCCTGCCATCAGGTATATACATAGAGAAGTGAAAATAAAAACTTGTAAAGGAATGTGCATAGCAGCATTATTTATAGTAGCCCAAAAGTGGAAACAGCCAAAATGTCCATCAGTTGATGAGTGGATAAATAAAATGGTATTTCTATCCAGTTGAATATTAATCAATAAAAGGGAATGACATTCTGATATGTGGCACAGCATGGATGAACCTTGAAAACATTATAATAAGTAAAAGAAGTCAGTCACAATATTGTATGACCCATTTAGTTTCATGAAATATTCAGAATAGGTAAATCAATAGAGACAGAAAAGAGATTAGTGATTGCCTAGGATCAAGGAGGTTGAGGAAAATAGAAAGTTACTGTTAATGGGTACAGGGTTTCTTGTTCCTTTTAGGGGTAATGATAGTATTCTAAAATTGATTGCACAACTCTGTCAATGTACTAAAACCACTGAGGTGAGGCTGGAAAGATGGTGGAGTAGGAGAATCCTATGCTTGCCTCATCTCATGCATACAGATAGGTAACACTCACATCAGTGTAAATAACCCAGAAAATAAACCAATGCCTGGCAGAACAACTCCAGAACTAAAGGTAGAGAGGAGGCCACATTGGAAAATGTAGGAAGGACAGAAATTTAAATAGTAACAGTGAGAGTGGTCATCCTTGTCTTGTTCCTGACTACAGGAGAAAAGATCTCAGTTTTTCCCCATTGAGGATGATATTATCTGTGGGACTTTCTTATATGACCTTTATGATGTTGAGGTACGTTACATCTACCCCTACTTTGTTGAGGGTTTTTAATCAAGAAAGGATGCTGCATTATGTCAAGTGGTTTTTCTGCATCTATTGACCATATGTAGTTCTTATCCTTTCTTTTATTAATGTATTTTGCAAGTGTTGAACCACCCCTGCAATCAAGGAATAAATTCCACTTGATCCTGGTCAATAATTCCTTTAATGTATTGTTGAATTCAATTTGCTAGTACTTTTAATGAAACTGAAACCACCATCATTCTATTCTATTCTATTTAGAGAAAAAAAGAGTGTGAGAGGGGACAGGATCAGAAGGAGATGGAGAAAGAGAATCTTAAGCAGACTCAACACCCAGCCTGGAGCCTATGCAGAGCTTGATCTCATAACCCTGAGATCATGACTGAAGCCAAAATCAAGAGTTGGTCGCCTAACTGACAGAACCACCGAGGTGTCCCTTGATTTGCTAATATTCTCTTGAGAATTTTTGCATTCATGTTCATCAGGGATATTGACCTGTAATTCTCCTTTTTAATAGGATCTTCGTCTGATCTTGGAATTGGGGTAATTCTGCCCTATAGAATGAGTTTGCTAGTTTTTCTTCCATTTCTATTCTTTGGAACAGTTTGAGGAGGACAGGTATTAACTCTTCTTTAAATATCTGGTAGGGGAGGGACGCCTGGGTGGCTCAGTTGGTTAAGCAGCTGCCTTCGGCTCAGGTCATGATCCCAGCGTCCTGGGATCGAGTCCCACATCGGGCTCCTTGCTCCGCAGGGAGCCTGCTTCTCCCTCTGACTCTGCCTTCCACTCTGTCTGCCTGTGGTCGCTCTCAATCTCTCTCTCTCTTACAAATAAATAAATAAAATCTTTAAGTAAAATAAATAAATAAATAAATAAATAAATATCTGGTAGGGGACACTTGGGTGGCACAGTTGATTAAACATTTGACTTGATTTCGGCTAAGGTCATGCTCTCAGGGTCATGAGATTGAGCCCTGCATTCAGCTCTGTGCTGGGTGTGGAATCTGTTTCAGAATCTCTCTCTCCCTATCTGTCCCTTCCCTGACCGCAACTCTCACTATATTTCTCTCTCTCTCTCTCTCTCTCTCTCTCTCTAAAAGTGATGGTGTAGAATTCCCCTGGGAATCCATGTGGACCTGGATTTCTGTTTGTTGGGAGATTTTTGATTACTGCTTCAATTTCTTTTTTTAAACTTTATTTTATTTTTTCAGTGTTCCAAGGTTCATTGTTTATGCATCACACCCAGTGCTCCCTTGAGCAATCTATACTTTCAATGCCATCCCGATCAAAATTCCACCTGCAGTTTTCAAAGTGTTGGAATAAACAATCCTAAAATTTGTATGGAACCAGGGGATATCCTGAATTGCTAAGGAAATGTTGAAAAGGAAAACAAAACTGGGGGCATCATGTTGCCTGATTTCAAGCTTTACTACAAAGCTATGATCACCAAGACAGCATAGTAGTGTCACAAAAACAGACACATAGACCAGAAGAACAGAGTAGAGAGCCCAGATATGAACCCTCAACTCTATGGTCAAATAGTCTTTGACAAAGCAGGAAAAAATATGCAGTGGAAAAAATAAAGCCTCTTCAATAAATTGTCCTGGGAAAATTGAACAGCTATGTATAGAAGGATGAAACTCGACCTTTCTATTACACCATACACAAAGATAAACTCAAAATGGGTAAAAAACCTCAATGTGAGGCAGGAATCTATCAAAATCAAAGAGGAGAACATAGGTAGTAACCTCTTCAACATCAACCACAGCAACTTCTTTCAAGATATGTCCATAAAGGCAAAGGAAACAAAAGTGAAAATGAATATTTGGGACTTCATCAAGATAAAAACTTTCTGCAGAGCAAAAGAAACAGTCAACAAAACAAAGAGTCAACCCATGGAATGGGAGAAGACATTTGCAAATGATGCTAGAGACAAGGGGTTGATATCTAAGATCTATAAAGAACTCCTCAAACTAAACACACACAAAGCAGATAATCACATCAAAAAATGGGCAGAAGGCATGAACAAACACTTCTCCAAAGAAGACATACAAATGGCTAGCAGACATATGAAAAAATGTTCATTATCATTAGCCATCAGGGAGATTCATATCAAAACCACATTGAGATACCACCTTACACCAGTCAGAATGGCCAAAATTAACAAGGCAGGAAGCAAAAAGTGTTGGAGAGGATGTGGAGAAAGGGGAATTCTCTTACATTGATGGTGGGAATGCAAGTTGGTGTAGACACTTTGGAAAACAATGTGGAAATTACTTAAGAAATTAAAAATAGAGCTACCCTACGGCCCTGCAATTTCACTACTGGGTATTTACCCTCAAGATACAGATGTAGTGAAAAGATGGGCCACATACACCCCAATGTTCCTAGCAGCAATGGCGACAGTTGTCAAACTGTAGAAAGAGCCAAGATGCCCTTCAACAGATGAATGGATAAAGAAGATATGGTCCATATATACAATGGAATATTATGCCTCCATCAGAAAGGATGAATACCCAACTCTTGTATCAATATGGACAGGACTGGAGGAAATTATGCTGAGTGAAATAAGTCAAGCAGAGAGAGTCAATCATGATATGGTTTCACTTACTTGTGGAGCATAAAGAATAACTCGGAGGACATTGGGAGAAGGAGAGGAGAAGGGTGTTCGGTGAAATAGGAGATAGAGTCAAACCACGAGAGACTGTGGACTCTGAGAAACAAACTGAGGGTTTTGGAGGGAGTGGGGGGTTGGTTGAGCCTGATGGTGGGTACTGCTTCAATTTCTTTGCTGCTTATGGGTCTGTTCAAATTTTCTACTTCTTCCTATTTTAGCTTTGGTAGTTTGTACATTCCTAGGAATTTGTCCATTTTTTCCAGGTTTCCCAGCTTGTTGGCATGTATTTTTCATACTATTCTCTTATCATTGTTTGTATTTCTGTGATATTCGTTTGTGATCCCTTCTCTTTCATTCATGATTTTATCTATTTGGGTCCTTTCACTTTTTACTTTTCTTTCTGATAAGTATGGTTAGGGGCTTATCAATTTTCTAAACTCTTTTGATGACCCACTGCTTAATTTCTTTAATCTGCTCTCCTTTTTTTGGTTTCTATATCATTTGTTTCTTCTCTAATCATTATTTCTCTTCTGCTGGATTTAGGCTTTATTTGCCGTTCCTTTTTTAACTCCTTTAGTTGTAAGTTTAGGTTATGTATTTGAGACTTTTCTCACTTCTTGAGGTAAGCCTGTATTGTAATGTGCTTCCCTCTTAGGACTTCCCAGAACCATTATTTGACCATATACATGAGGGTCCATATCTGGGCTCTCTGCATCCACAGGTTTTGGACTGTTGTGTTTTTTATTTCATTTGTTCTAATGAAATTTTAAAAATTTCTTTCTTAATTTCCTGGTTAACCCATTCATTCTTTAATAGGATATTCTTTAACTTTCATGTATTTGAGGTCTTTCCAATTTTTTTCTTGTGATTGACCTCACGTTTCATAGTGTTGTGGTCTGAGAATATGCATGGTGGGGATCTCAATTTTTTGTATTTGTTGAGGCCTAATTTGTGACCCAGTCAGTATGTGTTCTATTCTGGAGAATGGTCCATAGGCACTCAAAAAGAATGTGTATTCTGCTACTTTAAAATGAAATGCTCTGAATATATCTGTGAAGTCCATCTGGTCCAGTTTATCATTCAAAGCCCTTGTTTCCTTGTTGATCTTCTGCTTTGATGATATGCCCATTGTTGTGAGTGGGGTTTTAAAGTCCCCTACTATTATTGTATTATTATTAATAGTTTTATTATGTCTATTATTAATTGTAGTATATATTTGGCTATTCCAAAGTATTTATAAGTATAAGCATAAGTATTTATAATTGTTAGATCTTCTTGATGGATCAACCCCTTAATTATGATATAATGTCCTTCCTCATCTCTTGTTACACTATTTGGTTTAAAATCTAGTTTGTTTGATATAAGTATTGCTACTCCTGCTTTATTTTGACATCCATTAACATCAGAGATTTTTCTCCAAACTCTCACTTTCAATCTTCAGGTGTTTTTGGGTCTAAAATGAGTCTCCTGTGGGCAGCATATAAATGGGTCTAGTAGATAAACATTTTTTTAATCCAATTTGATTCCCTATGTCTTTTGATTGGAGCATTTAGTCCATTTATATTCAGACTGATTATTGAAAGATGAATTTAGTGCCATTTCATTACTTGTAGAGTTAGTGTTTGTAGTGATGTTCTCTGTTCTTTCTAGTCTTTGGTGCTTTTTTTTTCTCTACTCAAGGATTGCCCCTTAAAAAATTTGCAGGTCTGGTTTAGTGTTCATGAACTCCTGTAGGGTTTTTGTTTGTTTTTGTTTTGGTCTGGGAACTTCTTTATCTCTCCTTCAATTCAGAACGACGGCCTTACTGAATAAAGAATCCTTGGCTGCATATTTTCCCCACTCAGCATGTTGAGTATCTCCTGCCACTTGCTTCTGGCCTACCATGTTTTTGTGAACAGATCTTCTGCAAACCTGATATGTCTTCCTTTGTAGTTTAAGGACCTTTTTCCCCCTTGCTGCTTTCAGAATTCTTCCCTTGTCTGTGTATTTTGTGAATTTGACTCTGATATGCCTTGGGAAATGTTGGTTTTGTTGAATTTAATGTGAGTTCTCTGTGCCTCTTGGATTATGTTAGCTATGTCCTTCCCCAGATTAGGGATGTTTTCAGCTCTAATTTGTTTAAATAAATCTTCTGTCCTGTTTAATCTCTCTTCATTTTCTGGGATTACTGTGATACAAATGTTATTATGTCTGAGTAAGTCTCTGAGTTCCCCAACTCTACCTTCATGATCCATTACTTTTCTCTCCCTCTTCTTTTCAACTTCATTATTTTCTATAATTATATCTTCTGTAACACTGATTCAATCCTCTGCTTCGTCCATCCTCATTTTTATGGCTTTCATTTGGGTTTGCATCTTGTTTCTAGTGTTTTCAATTTCGGTCTGACTAGATTTCAGTTCTTTCATCTCTCCAGTAAGGGATTCTCTAATGTCTTCTATGCTTTCAAGCCCAGCTAGTATCCTTATAATCATTGTTTTAAATTCTAGTTCAATGATCTTACTTACATCTGTATTGACTAAATCCTTGGTCATGAGTTCTACTTCCTGCTTTTATTGGGGGGGGGGGTGAATTTCTCTATATCATCATTTTGTCCAGAAAAGAAGGAGAAACAAAAAATAAAAAGCAAAGACAAAAAAGAAAAACAACAACAACAAAAAAAACCAAACAAAAAAACACCTAGATCTTGGGTGTGTTTTTATCTGTTTGTTAACAGAATCCCAAACATATATACATATATACACTTATACATACACATATACATATACATATACATATATGTAATGAAAACAAATAAAAATAAAATATAAAATATATAATATATAAATAAGAGTGAAAAATAAGAAAATAAAAATAGGGAAGGAAAATAAATGAAAAAATAATGGTAAACATATAGAATAAGAGTAAAAATGAAGCTATGTCCTGTTTTCCCTAGAGCTGAAGTTTTGCGGCACTGTGTTTGGTATAAACTTGGTGTGAGCAAGTTTATCTAGTCTTCTGTGGGAAGGAACTGCTATGCTGATACTTAGGCTGACTTGTTTCAATAGAAATATGCTCCAGAGCAGGAGTGGGTGGGCTTGGTGTAAATGGTTCTAGCTTCCACTAACTGGTGCTCTTTTGCTCCCTGAGATCTGATGGGTGGGATAAATATGATGGTGCCCTGTTTTCTCTACTACTGGAGCTTAAAATTTGCATTCCCCACTCCCCAGTGAGCCCTCACAGAAGAGCAATCAACTGGCCCTGTCATGTCCCTGGTTTCTCTCTGAACCCTGCATGTGTCCAGGCTTCACTTTTTTTTATTTCAGGCAGGTGACCAAGTTTCAAAACTCCTAATTTCAGGGGCTCCCATGGTCCAGACCCACACTGTTCCTCCAGGGGAAGGTCTGGCCATATGCAGTGGTTTGCAGTTTATGGCAACACAGAACAGAAAACCAGCACCATGTCTCACTCCTCCCACCTGGTTTTCCTGCTCCTATGCCTGGGAACAGTGAAGCACATTGGTATTACCTGACCTTCCAACCCAGGGCATCCTCAGACCATCTCACCCCTAGAATTCTGCCCTGCTACACCACCTGAGCACTTTTAATCCAGGAAGGACCCCTCAGTAGAAGACTTCTAAAAGTTCAGATTTTGCACTCTGCTGCTTATTATAATTTGCAGTAGCCTCCTTATATAGACTTTCTCCCCACCACCATATCCACAGCTATATCACACTGGATTCAAGTCTCCACATTTCCTACCTTCCAAAAAGTGGTCACTTTTCTATTTGTAGACTTGAAGTGTTTGTTTTCTCGGGTCTCTGATTTATTTCTGAGGTGTTCAGAATGATTTGATAACTGCTAGCTGTGTTCAAGGGATGAGAGAAGCTTAGGGTCTCCATATACTTCCTCCATCTTAACCCCTCACTCATAAATTCTGAATTTTAAAAATCAGTGAGCTTGGCTCTTGGAGACCCAAGAGGACATTAAGAAGTTGAATTCTGGGGCACCTGGGTGGCTCAGTGGGTTAAAGCCTCTGCCTTTGGCTCAGTTCATGATCCAGGGTCCTGGGATTGAGCCCCATGTTGGGCTCTCTGCTCAGTGGGGAGCCTGCTTCCTCCTGCCTCTCTGCCTACTTGTGACTCACCCCCCATCAAATAAATAAAAAAATATCTTAAAAAAAAATTGAGTGCCTGTATTTAATAAGACAGCTTGCAAAACAGCCTGTGTAAATACAGCATGGATACAGCAGTCTGAAAATGGCCTAAGGCACCAAGGAGGAATATTTATTTACTCATCACAGAGCATGACCTAGAAAGACAGGGATTCCAGGAAGATTCCTCCAGGAACAAAGGAGGTGACAGGCACCATCTTCCTTCCCTGCTCCCCAGCATAAACACAAGGCCACCTGCCGGAACAACACAAGGTCAACACTATCTACTTAACTTGCTTATGTCATTCCTGCACCCACTGGCTTCAGTGGATCCACCCTGTGCCTCAGTCACCCTCATTTCAGGCCTTATGCTATAGGTCACCTTCTCTAGAAGACCAACTCTATTCCCACCAGCACTGCTCCTTCCCAGCTCTAATCCCACCAGCATTGCTTCATCCCACCTGGGGCCTCAGTTTCAATTGTGGCAGAAGGAGGTCTTGTTCTGCAGACAGAATAGCACACATCTTGTTAAAATGTGCCACATACAGCTGGGGACCAAATATTGCCCACAACAAGCAAAAATAGCTTCTGAAGAGAACTTAACTGAAGGAGAAGTCAGCCAGGATACAACAGTGGGGCACATGCAACACACATAGAAGACACTCCCTGAAGTACTCAGTCCTAAAGAATAGGGGGCATGGCACTGCAAGGCACTATAGGAACTGTTCCTCATAAAGTCATTACCTTTAAGAGCAGGAGATGTAGCTGGATTTCCTAACACAAAGAAACAGACACAGAGAGTTAAACAAAAGGGGGAAACAGAGGAAACCTTCCCAAATGAAAGAATAGGACAAAAGCACAGCAAGAGACCTAAGCAAAATGGATATAAGTAATATAACTGGTAAGGACTTTAAAGGAATGATCATAAGGATACTTACTGGACTTGAGAAAAGAGTGGAAGGAATCAGTGAAATGCTTAACAAAGACATAAAAAAGAACAAATCAGAGGTGAAGAACACAATAAATGAAATTTAAAAATATACTTGACGTAATGAATAGTAAGCTAGAGGAATCAGAAGAATGAATTAATGACCTGGAAGACAGAGTAATGGAAAGTAAACAAACTGAATAAGTGAGAGAAAGAAATTAAGCAAAATGAGAACAGATTTAGAGGTTCAGTGACTCCATCAAGCATAATAACATTCACATTATAGAGATTCGAGAGAAGAGAGAGAAAAAGTGGGCAGAAGATTTATTTGAAGAAATATGACTGAAAACTGTCCTAATCTAGGGAAGGAAACAGATATACGGATCCAAGAGGCACAGAGATGTCCCAGCAAAATCAACTCAAGGCAATCTATGCCAAGACACATAGTAATTAAAATGGCAAAAAGTAGTGACAAGTAAAAAAATTTAAAGCAGCAAGGGAAAAAAAAAGAAGAAGAAGATGGTTACATATAAGGGAAACCTCATAAGGCAATCAGTGGATTTTTCATCAGAAACTTTGAAGGCCCAAATGGATTGGAATGATTTATTCAAAGTGCTGAAAGGAAAAATAAAATCTGCTGCCAAGAATACCCTATCCAACAAAGATATCACTCAGAATAGGAGCGATAAACAGTTTCTCAGACAAACAAATGCTGGAGGAGGTCATGACCACCAAACCAGCCCTAAAAGAAATATTAAAGGGGGCTTTTTAAGTAGAAAGAAAAGACCATAATTGAGGTATGAAAAGTAAGAAACACAAAAGCAATAAAAATAGGTATAGCTATAAAAATCAGTCAAGGGATTCAAAACATAAAAGGTGTAAAATATGGCACCATATTCCTAAAACATGGTGGAAAGAGGAGTAAAGAATGGGCTCAAACTTAAGTGACTATCAACTTAGTATAGACTGATATATGCAGAAAATAATGCACAGACCTAATAGTAACCACAAATTAAAAAAAACAGGAATAGATATGCAAAGAATAAAAATAAAGGAATCTAAGAATATAACTAAAGAAAGCCAACAAACTATGAAAGAAGACAAGAGAAGAAAGGATCAGAGAAAATCTACAAAAACAATCACAAAACAAGTAACAAAATGGCAACAAATACATATCTATCAGAAATTAATGTGAAGTAAATGGATAAATGCTTCAGTCAAAAGACATAAGGTGACAGAGAGGAAAAAAACAAGACCCACCCATGTATTACTTACAAGAGACTCTTTCAAGTATATGCCTAACATGAGGCTCAAACTCATGACCCTGAGATCAAGAGTCATATGCTCTACCAACTGAGCCAGCCAGGTGCTCCTAGAGACTCATTTCAGACCTAAAGCCATGTGCAGATCGAAAGTGAGGAGATGGAGAAATATTTATCATGCAAATGTATGTCAAAAGAAAGCCAGAGTAGCAAAACGTATATCTGACAAAATAGACATTAAAACAAAGACTGTAACAAGAGACAAGGAAGGACACTATGTAATCATAAAGGGGACAAACCAAAAAGAAGATAAAACAATTGTAAATATGTATCCAAACAATGAGGGAGCACCCAAATACATGAAATTGCTAATAACAAATGTAAGAGAACTAATTGATATCAATACAAAAATAGAAGGAGCCTTTAACTTACATGAATGGACAAGTCATCCAAATAGAATATGAACAAGGAGACAGTGCTTTGAATGACACTGGAGCAGATGGACTTAACAATCTCAGAACATTCCATCCTAAAACAGCAAAATGCTCATTCTTTTCTAAAGCACATGGAATATTCTTCAGGTTAGATCATATATTCAACCACAAAAACAGTCTCAATAAATTTAAAAAGATCAAAGTCATACCATTAGTCTTTTATGATCTCAGTACTACAAAACTAGAAATAAAATACAAGAACAAATCTGGAAAGATCACAATTGCATGGAGGTTAAATAACATGCTATTAAATAATGAACGAGTTAACAAAGAAAAAAAGTACGTGGAAACAAATGAAAATGAAAACAGAATTGTCAAAAATATTTGGAATGCAGCAAAATTGATACTAAGAGGGATGTATATAGCAATAAAGGTCTACTCAAGAAGCAAGTAAAAGCTCAAATAACCTATCCTTACACCTAAAGGAGTTATAAAAAGAAAACACCCAATTCATAAAGATTAGAGCTAAAACCAACGATATAGAAACTTAAAAAAAAATAGAATAAATTAATGAATCCAGGATGAAACACAATGAAACCAGGAGCTGGTTCTTTGAAAAGATTAACAAAATTGACAAATCTCTAGTCAGACTCATCAGAGAGAGAAAGAGAGAGAGAGAGAGAGGATTCAAAGAAAATCACAAATGAGAAAGGAGAAATAACAACCAACACCTCAGAAATGCAAACAATTATAACAGAATATTGTGAAAAATTATATGCCAACAAATTGGACAACCTAGAAGAAATAGAAAAATCCCCAGAAACGTATAAGCTACTAAAACTGAGGCAGGAAGAAATAGAAAATTTGAATAGACTTATTACCAGCAATGAAATTGAATGAATAATTTTAAAATTTCCTAACAAATCAGGACCAGACAGCTTCATAAGTATACATTCTACCAAACATTTAAAGAAGAGTTAAAACCTATTCTTCTCAAACTATACAAAAAAATAGACAGAAGGAAAATTTCTAAATTTATTCTGTGAAGCCAGTATTACCCTGATACTAAAACCAGATAAAGACATCACAAATCTATGATGAACATAGATGCAAAAATTCTCAACATACTACTGGCAAACTAAATTCAACAGTACATTAAAGAAATCATTCACCATGTTCAAGTGGGATCTTTTCCTGGGTTGCAAGAGCAGTTAAATATTCACAAATCAATCAGTGTGATACATCACATCAAAAAAAGAAAGGATAAAAACCACATGATCATCTAAATAGATGCAGAAAAAGCATTTGACAAAATACAGTATCCCTTCATGATAAAAAAAAAAAAACAACCTCAACGTGATAGGTCTAGCAGGAACATACCTCAACATAATAAAGGCCTTATATGAAAAACACACAGTGAACATCATACTCAATGGGGAAAAACTGATAGCTTTTCCTCTAAGGTCAGGAATAAGACAAAGATTTTCACTTTCACCACTTTTATTCGACATAGTACTAGACAGCCTAGCCACAGCAATGACAACCACAAGAAAAAAATGCATCCAAATTGATAAGAAAGAAGTAAAACTTACACTATTTGTGGATGACATGGTGCTATATACACAAAACCCTAAAGACACCACCAAAAAACTACTAGAATTGATAAAGGGGCTCAATAAAGTTGCAGGATACAAATTCAATGTACAGAAATCTGTTGTATTTTATACACTAATCATGAAGTAGCAGAAGGAAAACTTGAGAAAACCATTTCTTTTACAATTGCACCAAAATAATAAAATAATTAGGAATAAAATTAATCAAAGAGGAAAAGACCTGTATTCTGAAAACTATAAAACATTGATGAAAGAAATTTAAGATGACACAAAGAAATATTCCATACTTATAGATTGGAAGAACAAATATTCTTAAAACATCTATACTACCCAAAGCTATGTACACATTGAATGCAATCCCTATCAAAATACCAACAGCATTTTTCATAGTACTGGAACAAACAATATCAAAGTCCGTATGGAAACACAAAAGACCCTGAATACTCAAAGCAATATTTTTTTAAAAAAGATTTTATTCATTTATTTGACAGAGAGAGAACACAAGCAGGGGGAGGGGCAGAGGGAGAAGGAGGCCT
Source organism: Mustela putorius furo (assembly GCF_011764305.1). Classification (NCBI taxonomy): domain Eukaryota; kingdom Metazoa; phylum Chordata; class Mammalia; order Carnivora; family Mustelidae; genus Mustela; species Mustela putorius. The sequence goes on along the minus strand of NW_025421575.1, from coordinate 1,406,541 downwards.
CCCACCGAGCAGGGAGCCTGATGCGGGCTCAATCCCAGGACCCTGAGACCACAACCCAAGCTGAAGGCAAATGCCCAATGACTGAGCCATCCAGGTGCCCCAAAGCAATCTTTTTTTTTTTTTTTTCATTATGCTATGTTAGTCACCATACAGTACACCATTAGTTTTTGATGTAGTGTTCCAAGATTCATTGTTTACATATTACACCCAGTGCTCCAGGCAATACCTGCGCTCCTTAATACCCACCACCAGGCTTACCCATCCCCTCACTGCCCCTCCCTTCTAAAACCCTCTGTTTGTTTCTTAGAGTCTACAGTCTCTCATGGTTCATCTACCCCTCCAGTTTCCCCCACTTTACTTTTCCTTTCCTTCTCATAATGTCCTCCATGTTATTCCTTATGCTCCACAAGTGAAACTATATGATAATTGACTTTCTCTGCTTGATTTATTTCACTCAGCATAATCTCCTCCAGTCCCATCCATGTTGAGGCAAAAGTTGGGTATTCATCCTTTCTGATGGCTGAGTAATATTTTATTGTACACATGGACCACATCTTCTTTAACCATTTTTCTGTCAAAAGGCATCTTGTCTCTTTCCACAGTTTGGCAATTGTGGACATTTCTGCTATGAACATTGGGGTACATATGGTCCTTCCTTTCACTACATCTCTATCTTTGGGGTAAATACCCAGAAACATAGATCAATGGAATAGAATAGAAAACCCAGAAATACATCCACAGTTATATGGTCAGTAAATCTTGACAAAGGAGGAAAGAATATACAATGTGAAAGATGTCTCTTCAACAAATAATGTTGGGAAAACCTGATAGCTACATGCAAAAGAATGAAACTGGATCATTTTCTTACACCACACACAAAATTGAACTCAGAATCGATTGAAGACCTACATGTAAGACATAAAATCATAAAAATCCTGGAAGAGAGCACAGACAATAATGTCTCTGAAATCAACTGCAGCAACATTTTTCTAGATATGTCTCTGGAGGCAAGGTAAATAAAAGTAGATGTCAACTATTTGGATTACATCAAAATAAAAAGCTTTGGCACAGTGAAGGAAACAATCAACAAAACTGAAAGGCAACCTAATAAATGAAAGAAGATATTTGCAAATGACATATCTGATAAAGGGTTAGTATCCAAATATATAAAGAACTCATACAACTCAACACCTGAAAAAGAGATATCCAATTACCAATGAGCAGAAGACATGAATAGACATTTCTCCAAAGAAGACATACAGATGGCCAACAGACACATGAATAGATGCTCAACATCACTCATCATCAGGGAAATGCAAATCAAAAATATAGTGAGATATCACCTTACACCTTTCTGAATGACTAAAATCAACAACACAAGAAACAACAAGTGTTGGCGAGGATGTGGAGAAAAAGGAACACTTGTGCACTGGTAGTGGGAAAGCAAACTGGTGCAGTCATTGTGGAAAATAGTATGGAAGTTCCTTAAAAAGTTAAAAATGGGAGCCTCTGGGTGGCTCAATCAGCTAAGCGTCAGACTTTTGATTTCTACTCAGATCATGATCTCAGGGTTATGGGGTTGAGCCCTGCATTGAGCTCCACCCTGGCTGTGGAGCCTGCTTAAGATTCTTTCCCTCCCTCTTCCTCTGCTCCCCACCACCCCGCTTGGGGTCTCTCTCTCTCAAAAAAAAAAAAAAAAAAGGTTAAAAATAGAACTAACCTATGACCCAGTAATTGCACTACTGGATATTTACCCAAAAAATATGAGAATGCTTATTCAAAGGGATACAAGCACATTAAATGCCATGCAGCATTATCTATATCAGCTAAATTATGGAAGCAGCCCAAATGTCCATCCATAGATAATAGATAAAGATGTAGTGGCATACATACAATGTAATATTACTCAGCCATTAAAAAGAATGAAATCTTGTCATTTGTAACAACATAGATGGATCTAGAGAGTATATTGCAAAGTGAAATAAGTCAGTCAGAGAAAGACAAACACTGTATGATTTCATTCATATATGGAATTTAAGAAAGAAAAAAAATGGAAGAAAGGAAAAAAGAGAAAAAGTGAGGCAAACCCAGGAACAGGTCACCAAATGGGAAGGGGACAGAAGGAATGGGTTAATTAGGTGATGGGGATTGAGGAGTGCACTTGGCATAACGAGCACTGCATGATGTATGACATTGTTGAATCACTATATTGTATATCTGATACTAATATAAAACTGTATGTTAACTATACTGGAATTTTAAAAAATGAAAAATAAAACCATTGGAAAAAAAAAAGAAAAAGAAAACCATTGAATTGTACACTTCAAAATAGTGAAATGTTTGATATGTGTGTTATGTTTTGTAAAGCTGTTATTTTTAATAAAAAATAAAACATAACCAGTTGAAAGCATGGGGGTAAGGAGAGATGTAAATGATGCTGAAAAGTGCTGGAATGACTGGGGCAGTGGAGACTAGGTGATTACAGGACAGAGAACATCCTAAAGTTGTCAAAGTACGTTCTATAAATTTAAAATCTTGGGCAGGGACTAGATATTGTAACATAATCATGTTCAAGTGTTAACCAGGAAATGTGCTTACAAGAACAGTCCTCTCATTTGAAGCTCATTTTCCACCATTTTCTTTTTCCTGTGGTACTTAGCTTAAGGCCTCTGCTGTTCCAGAACTCCTGTGGCCACTTTTGCCATTGCTTCTACCACTGCCACCACTGCCACTGTACACCAATGACGGTGCTACCACCAGAAGTTAATGTTAAGGGCCTTATTTTCTATGCCATATGCCTTCTTCAAGCCAGTATATGCCTCCATTTTTGAGCTACATTTAACAAGAAAGCTCCCAAAGCATGGCTGCCTTATGTCTCTTATATCTACTCTGTTTTTGGCAGAAGAGCTGTCACTGTTTTTCTTCCTGTCATACACTTTAAAAATCAGATCTTGAGTGTCCCAAGATCTGGGCCAAAGAACAAGCTAAGTGGTAGACACTGAAACCAGTGCTCTATTCAGTTTTACCTTTCTTTCTCATGCTATTGATCTGATCTTGTGGGCCTCTATTCTTTTTTCGTTAGGCTGAATTCTTTTCCAGAAGACTCCTCAGTCTCTCATCTAAATAGATCCCTAAATAGACTATGCTATCAGTCCTCTAGACATGTCTGTATCCTATGCTAAAATGTATTGCTTAAGCTAAGACCCTCTGCTCCATCCCATAAATGGCACATTTTTTTCAATTATTCATACCTTATCTACTAAACACCTATTATATGCCAAGTTCTATTTTAGACAATAAACACAATGAAATCTCTGCTCTTGCAAAGCCTCCATCTGGAGGCAGACAGAAACCAAACAAAACATTATGCAATTTGGTATTTAATTGCAGATGTGCTCTATAGGAAAAGTATAGGCTGTAGTGACAAGATTTGATATGACCAACACAAAAGTGGCAGGAAAGCATCTTGAGGAAGTGATATTTCTGTTGCATTCTGGAACCTGTGGAGAAGCTAATCAGATGAGGGAGACTGAGGAAGAGAGATGACTTTTGCAAACAAAGGAAGCAACTCTCATCGTTCATTTGTCTCTTCATTCCTTCCTCCCTTCATTCACTCACCTACCATGTAACAGGAATTGTTCCAGGTGCTGAGGATACAATAGTATAGGAAAAAATATGGATGTGCTGTTGCATTGCTTACATTCTAATAGAATGGGGGCCAAAAATAAACAGCACAAATATGTAAAATAATTAGTATGTTAGATGATAAGTGCTGTGAAGATCAAAAAGCAATGAAGCATGGGGTGCCTGTCTGACTCAGTCAGTAGGGCATGGAACTCTTGATCTTGTGGTCATGAGTTCAAGCCCCACATTGAGTGTAGAGCTTACTTAATTTCTTTTAAGCAATGACACATGGGGGTGCCTGAGTGACACAGTCAGTTAAAGAGTCTGACTCTTGGTTTTGGCTCAGGTCTGATCTCAGGGTCATGAGATTGAGTCCTGGATTGGCCTCCACACTGAGCTTGGAGTCTGAGTTTCTCCCTCCCTCTCCCTCTGATCCTCCCCACTTCTGCTTGCTCATGTTCTCTCTCTCTCTCTCTCTCTCTCTCATAAATAAATAGATCTTTCAAAAAAAGCAATGAAGCATGATTAGGAGTACTGATGATAGCTACTGGGGAGGGGTAGGAGCAGATATAAGGTAGGAAGTTTCCTACTACTTTCTAGAGGCTGAAGGTAAGCAACCATGTCTGTGAGACTAAGAGTGGATGCTTATACTGCTGTTACAGTATACTATCAGTAGTACTATCTTCTATTTATATGGCACTTTGTTTTCAGGTATATTTCATATACTGCCCAATCTTGTCCAGTCCTTGCCAACACAACACAGTTGACCTTTCTTCACCAAATGCTTTTTAAAAAAGATTTTATTTATTTATTTATTTGACAGATAGACAGCGAGAGCGGGAACACAAGCAGGAGGAGTGGGAAAGGGAGAAGCAGGCTTCCTGCCGAGCAGGGAGCCCAATGTAGGACTTGATCCCAGGACCCCAGGATCATGACCTGAGTTGAAGGCAGACATTTAATGACTGAGCTACCCAGGCACCCCTTCACCAAAAGCTTTTGATTCAGTGTTTTGTGGGGACAGTTTCCATGGGAAAATACCTTCAACTTTATAGTGGAAGTCATTAGAGAATTAGGATTCTCTTTACAGAAATCTGTTTCAGCCAGCTTTCCTGGGTTGCAAACTTGTTTGTGGAAATTAATATTTTATAGCTTTAAATTCTAGCTGATTAGGCCAAAATTGAAAGCATATTAGCAGAATGACCAAATATGCAAAGGAAGATAATTCTGACTTCTGGGAAAAGACAATATTCAATGACTTCTGCAAGGCAGGGAAGTGGTGGATCTGGCTTTCATAGGTGGTGATATGTAGCTGAACGTTCAGAAGTCATGTCTCCTCTAATAAAAAAGCAAGTCAAAGTCATCAGCATGTTTATAGAGGATGCATCTATACTGCATTTCCAGAATGAGCTCCTGACACACTTGACACACTGCATGGCGTTAAAGAAAGCACTGAGAAATAATTTAGTATTGGGTTTAAAGTAGAAAGAAGGGAGACTTTAATAGCTGGTGAGCAAACATTTTTTAGTCTGGGATCTGTCATTTACTACATATATAAGTTTGAACAATTTTGAACCTGTCTCCTTTCCTGTAAAATGAGAATGGAAATACATCTTTCACAGGATGTTGTGAGAAATAAATGAGATGATGAATATGGAAGGTACTTCAGGATAGCAATAGCTAATTTTTATTGAGGTCTTAGTATCTGCCAGGAACAGTTTTAAGCATTTGACATAAATGAACTCATTTGATCCCCACAATAACTATAGGAAATTTGTACTATTTTAATTCCTCCCACTTTACAGTTGGGGAAACTGAAGCTCAAAAATGTTAAGTGATTTACTCCTGGTGACAGAGTAAACCAGAGTTAAAATTCTAGAGGCCATGCTCCTAACTTTCATACTACAGCTGGGTAGGAATTCAAAGGGTGATGGAGTTAATTTCTCAGAAGAAGAATATAAAATCTGACTAGTGAGGAGGAGTCAAGATGGCGGAGAAGTAGCAGGCTGAGACTACTTCAGCTAGCCGGAGATCAGCTAGATAGCTTATCTAAAGATTGCAAACACCTGAAAATCCATCAGCAGATCGAAGAGAAGAAGAACAGCAATTCTGGAAACAGAAAAACAACCACTTTCTGAAAGGTAGGACCGGCGGAGAAGTGAATCCAAAACGACAGGAAGATAGACCCCGGGGGGAGGGGCCGGATCCCGGCAAGCGGCGGAGCAACGGCGCACAAAATCAGGACTTTTAAAAGTCTGTTCCGCTGAGGGACATCGCTCCAGAGGCTAAACCGGGGCGAAGCCCACGCGGGGTCAGCATGGCCTCAGGTCCCGCAGGGTCACAGAAGGATCGGGGGTGTCTGAGTGTCGCAGAGCTTGCGGGTATTGGAATGGGAAAGCCAGCTACAGAGACAGAGCCGACAGTAAGCTCCCAGCTCGGTGTTACCTTGAACCGGTCGCAGGCTCGGTGAGCTCGGAGCGCGGCCGGGGGTCAGGCAGACGGGAGTAACTGGGCGCTGTTCTCTGAGGGCGCACTGAGAAGTGGGGCCCTGGGCTCTCGGCTCCTCCGGGCCGGAGACCAGGAGGCCGCCATTTCTATTCCCGTCCTCTGGAACTTTACGGAAAGCGCTCAGGGAACAAAAGCTCCTGAAAGCAAACCCGAGGGGATTACTCACCCCGCCTCTGATAAGGGCGGTGCAGTTCCGCCTGGGGCAAAGACATTGAGAATCACTACAACAGGCCCCTCCCCCAGAAGATCAACAAGAAATCCAGCCGAGACCAAGTTCACCTACCAAGGAGTGCGGTTTCAATACCAAGGAGAGCAGCAGGATTCCAGAGGAGGAGAAAGCAAAGCACAGAACTCATGGCTTTTTCCCTGTGATTTTTTTTGTTTTGCAGTTAATTTAATTTTTTTCTTTTTCATTTTTTTGTTTTCTTTTCTCGCCTTCTGGGAAAATATTTTTTAACTTTTACCTTTTTCTTTTTTAACGTTTTTTAACTAGTTTATCTAATATATATATTTTTTCTTTTTTATATTTTTCTTATTTGTTTCCTTTTTAAAATTCTTTTCTTTTCATTTTTTTTCTTTTTTCTTTCTTCTTTTTTGAACCTCTTTTTATCCCCTTTCTCCCCCCTCACGATTTGGGATCTCCTCTAATTTGGTTAAAGTATATTTTCCTGGGGTTGTTGCCACCCTTTTAGTATTTTCCTTGCTCCTTCATATACTCTTATCTGGACAAAATGACAAGACGGAAAAATTCACCACAAAAAAAAGAACAAGAGGCAGTACCGAAGGCTAGGGACCAAATCAATACAGACATTGGTAATATGTCAGATCTAGAGTTCAGAATGACAATTCTCAAGGTTCTAGCCGGAACCTTGGCTCGAAAAAGGCATGGAAGATATTAGAGAAACCCTCTCGAGAGATATAAAAGCCCGTTCTGTAGAAAGAAAAGAACTAAAACCAAACCAAGTTGAAATCAAAAAAGCTATTAATGAGGTGCAATCAAAAATGGAGGCTCTCACTGCTAGGATAAATGAGGCAGAAGAAAGAATTAGTGATATAGAAGACCAAATGACAGAGAATAAAGAAGCTGAGCAAAAGAGGGACAAACAGCTACTGGACCACGAGGGGAGAATTCGAGAGATAAGTGACACCATAAGACGAAACATTAGAATAATTGGGATTCCAGAAGAAGAAGAAAGAGAGAGGGGAGCAGAAGGTATACTGGAGAGAATTATTGGGGAGAATTTCCCCAATATGGCAAAGGGAACGAGCATCAAAATTCAGGAGGTTCAGAGAAAATCCTGAAAGCAGCCCGGGAAAAGAAGTCTGTAACATACAATGGTAAAAATATTAGATTGGCAGGTGACTTATCCACAGAGACCTGGCAGGCCAGAAAGAGCTGGCATGATATTTTCAGAGCACTAAACGAGAAAAACATGCAGCCAAGAATGCTATATCCAGCTAGGCTATCATTGAAAATAGAAGGAGAGATTAAAAGCTTCCAGGACAAACAAAAACGGAAAGAATTTGCAAACACCAAACCAGCTCTACAGGAAATATTGAAAGGGTCCTCTAAGCAAAGAGAGAGCCTACAAGTGGTAGATTAGAAAGGAACAGAGACCATATACAGTAACAGTCACCTTACAGGCAATACAATGGCACTAAATTCATATCTCTCAATAGTTTCCCTGAATGTTAATGGGCTAAATGCCCCTGTCAAAAGACACAGGGTATCAGAATGGATAAAAAAATAAAACCCATCTCTATGTTGCCTCCAAGAAACTCATTTTAAGCCCGAAGACACCTCCAGATTTAAAGTGAGGGGGTGGAAAAGAATTTACCATGCTAATGGACATCAGAAGAAAGCAGGAGTGGCAATCCTTATAACAGATCAATTAGATTTTAAGCCAAAGACTATAATAAGAGATGAGGAAGGACACTATATCATACTCAAAGGGTCTGTCCAACAAGAAGATCTAACAATTTTAAATATCTATGCCCCCAACGTGGGAGCAGCCAACTATATAAAGCAATTAATAACAAAATCAAAGAAACACATAAACAATAATACAATAAGTAGGGGACTTTAACACTCCCCTCACTGAAATGGACAGATCATCCAAGCAAAAGATCAGCAAGGAAATAAAGGCCTTAAACGACACACTGGACCAGATGGACATCACAGATATATTCAGAACATTTCATCCCAAGGCAACAGAATACACATTCTTCTCTAGTGCACAGTGCACATGGAACATTCTCCAGAATAGATCACATCCTCGGTCCTAAAACAGGACTCAACCGGTATCAAAAGATTGGGATCATTCCCTGCATATTTTCAGACCACAATGCTCTGAAGCCAGAACACAATCACAAGAGGAAGTTTGGAAAGAACCCAAATACATGGAGACTAAACAGCATCCTTCTAAAGAATGAATGGGTCAACCAGGAAATTAAAGAAGAATTGAAAAAAATCATGGAAACAAATGATAATGAAAATACAACGGTTCAAAATCTGTGGGACACAACAAAGGCAGTCCTGAGAGGAAAATATATAGCGGTACAAGCCTTTCTCAAGAAAGAAGAAAGGTCTCAGGTACACAACCTAACCCTACACCTAAAGAAGAAAAAACAAGAAAGAAACCCTAAGCCCAGCAGGAGAAGGGAAATCATAAAGATCAGAGCAGAAATCAATGAAATAGAAACCAAAAAACAATAGAACAAATAAACGAAACTAGGAGCTGGTTCTTTGAAAGAATTAATAAAATTGATAAACCCCTGGCCAGACTTATCAAAAAGAAAAGAGAAAGGACCCAAATAAATAAAATCATGAATGAAAGAGGAGAGATCACAATTAACACCAAAGTAATACAAACTATTATAAGAACATACTATGAGCAACTCTATGCCAACAAATTTGACAATCTGGAAGAAATGGATGCATTCCTAGAAACATATAAACTACCACAACTGAACCAGGAAGAAATAGAAAGCCGGAACATACCCATAACTGGTAAGGAGATTGAAACAGTCATTAAAAATCTCCAAACAAACAAAAGCCCAGAGCCAGATGGCTTCCCGGGGGAATTCTACCAAACATTTAAAGAAGAACTAATTCCTATTCTCCTGAAACTGTTCCAAAAAATAGAGGTGGAAGGAAAACTTACAAACTCATTTTATGAGGCCAGCATCACCTTGATCCCAAAACCAGACAAGGAGCCCATCAAAAAAGAGAGCTATAGACCAATATCCTTGATGAAGACAGATGCGAAAATTCTCAACAAAATACTAGCCAATAGGATTCAACAGTATATTAAAAGGATTATTCACCACGACCAAGTGGGATTTATTCCAGAGCTGCAAGGTTGGTTCAACATCCGCAAATCAGTCAATGTGATACAACACATCAATAAAAGAAAGAACAAGAACCATATGATACTCTCCATAGATGCTGAAAAAGCATTTGACAAAGTACAGCATCCCTTCCTGATCAAAACTCTTCAAAGTGTAGGGATAGAGGGCACATACCTCAATATCACCAAAGCCATCTATGAAAAACCCACCGCAAATATCATTCTCAATGGAGAAAAACTGAAAGCTTTTCCGCTAAGGTCAGGAACACGGCAGGGATGTCCATTATCACCACTGCTATTCAACATAGTACTAGAGGTCCTAGCCTCAGCAATCAGACAACAAAAGGAAATTAAAGGCATCCAAATTGGCAAAGAAGAAGTCAAATTATCACTCTTCGCAGATGATATGATCCTATATGTGGAAAACCCAAAAGACTCCACTCCAAAACTGCTAGAACTTATACAGGAATTCAGTAAAGTGTCAGGATATAAAATCAATGCACAGAAATCAGTTGCATTTCTCTACACCAACAAGACAGAAGAAAGAGAAATTAAGGAGTCAATCCCATTAACAATTGCACCCAAAACCATAAGATACCTAGGAATAAACCTAACCAAAGAGGCACAGAATCTATACTCAGAAAACTATAAAGTACTCATGAAAGAAATTGAGGAAGACACAAAGAAATGGAAAAATGTTCCATGCTCCTGGATTGGACGAATAAATATTGTGAAAATGTCTATGCTACTTAAAGCAATCTACACATTTAATGCAATTTCTATCAAAGTACCATCCATCTTTTTCAAAGAAATGGAACAAATAATTCTAAAATTTATATGGAACCAGAAAAGTCCTCAAATAGCCAAAGGGATATTGAAAAAGAAAGCCAAAGTTGGTGGCATCACAATTCCGGACTTCAAGCTCTATTACAAAGCTGTCATCATCAAGACAGCATGGTACTGGCACAAAAACGGACACATAGATCAATGGAACAGAATAGAGAGCCCAGAAATAGACCCTCAACTCTACAGTCAACTAATCTTCGACAAGCAGGAAAGAATTTCCAATGGAAAAAAGACAGCCTCTTCAATAAATGGTGCTGGGAAAATTGGACAGCCACATGCAGAAAAATGAAATTGGACCATTTCCTTTCACCACACACAAAAATAGACTCAAAATGGATGAAGGACCTCAATGTGCGAAAGGAATCCATCAAAATCCTTGAGGAGAATACAGGCAGCAACCTCTTCGACCTCAGCCGCAGCAACATCTTCCTAGGAACAACGCCAAAGGCAAGGGAAGCAAGGGCAAAAATGAACTATTGGGATTTCATCAAGATCACAAGCTTTTGCACAGCAAAGGAAACAGTGAACAAAATCAAAAGACAACTGACAGAATGGGAGAAGATATTTGCAAACGACATATCAGATAAAGGACTAGTGGAACTAGGACTAGGGGAACCCTCCTACACTGTTGGTGGGAATGCAAGCTGGTGCAGCCACTCTGGAAAACAGCATGGAGGTTCCTCAAAATGTTGAAAATAGAACTGCCCTATGACCCAGCAATTGCACTACTGGGTATTTACCCTAAAGATACAAACGTAGTGATCCAAAGGGGCACATGCACCCGAATGTTTATAGCAGCAATGTCCACAATAGCCAAACTATGGAAAGAACCTAGGTGTCCATCAACAGATGAATGGATCAAGAAGAGGTGGTATATATACACAATGGAATACTATGCAGCCATCAAAAGAAATGAAATCTTGCCATTTGCGACAACATGGATGGAACTAGAGTGTATCATGCTTAGCGAAATAAGTCAAGCAGAGAAAGACAACTATCATATGATCTCCCTGATATGAGGAAGTGGTGATGCAACATAGGGGCTTAAGTGGGTAGGAGAAGAATCAATGAAACAAGATGGGATTGGGAGGGAGACAAACCATAAGTGACTCTTAATCTCACAAAACAAACTGAGGGTTGCTGGGGGTGGGGGTTTGGGAGAAGGGGGTGAGATTATGGACATTGGGGAGGGTATGTGCTTTGGTGAGTGTGTAAACCTGGTGATTCACAGACCTGTACCCCTGGGGATAAAAATATATGTTTATAAAAAATAAAAAATCATAATAAAAAAAATAAAATCTGACTAGGAAATGGTGGAAATATTGTTTAAACCTTGATCTTTCTTCAAAGTCTATGGTTTTTTCACTGTGCAACCTCTTGACAGCCCATAATAATAGTAGCTATCATTTGCTGACTGTATTTCATATACAGGCATTATATATATATATACATTTATATATATATTGTGCCACTTTGTATATACTTTATATAAAGTACATATATACACTTTGTATATACCTTATATATAATACCACCAATCTTCATAAAATAAAATAGCCCTACTATGTCGATATAATCCTATATCCTGTATACGGGTATGAAACTTCATACCCAAAGTCCCACAGCTCAGAAGGTTTTTTGTTGTTGTTGCTGTTTTGTTTGTTTGGTTTTTGTTTTTGTTAAAGTGGCACTTGAATTCATGACCCTGAGATCAAGACCTGAGCCCACAGCTCAGAGTTTTAATCCACATCTGTCTCATACCAGACACTATGTCAATGGTACCTTGCTATTATTGCAGAGTATAAAGGACACAGGTATTCATTGTCAGAATGCATGACAAGAAGCCTCAGCTACATGATTTTTGGAATTCAATCAATATTATTTTATGTGAGGATAGCACCAATTAAACTAACTTCTACAACATCCATCATCTGATTCAATGTGGCACATCTGCTTATTTCTGATATCCCCTCCCTTCTAGCTCTTTCTCTCCTTTGTATCTTTCCCTCCTTTTCTTCTTTCTTTTTCCTTCCCTACTCTCCTTTTTTTCTCCTTCTATTTCCTCCTTCAACCCTCTTCCCATCTGAATTCAGCCAGGAAGACATAAGGGCATCTTCTGTGGGCATCATCTAAGTTGTCTTCAGGGTTATACTTACCCTGGAACTGAACCTCTTATAAGGACAGTGGTCCTTGTCAGGATAACTTCATATTGTATAAGGATCCTGGTAATTGTCCTAGTCTCATCAGATTTTCAATAAAGATGTTGATTAAGCCAGGCTCAAAAAGAACCAGTCATTCTTTGGAGATATCCATTAGTCTTAGCACTGACTGAAGATCAGAGAAATAAAGAGAAGAAAGTGAGGTCCTTGACCTCAAAAAGATAGAAATTCTCAGTTCATTGTGGGAGCAGACACATGCTCAAATACTTACAATACATGGAAATAAGTACTTTAATAGATATTTATATGATACTAGGTGTCATAAGATCCCAATTATTCTTTTGGGGAGGGGCAAGGAGGTGGCATTTAAGTTAGGCCTTGACAGGTTAGCAGCAGACCATCAGAGAAATAGGGAAGGACATGCCAGGCAGAACAAAGAACTTGTGCAAAAGCACAGAAGCATGAAAGAACATGCAGCTTCTGGAAACAAGTAGTTGAGTATTTCTGGTAAGAGTCCAACTTTATCACTTATCAACTATGTGACTGGACTAAGTCACTTGACCTCCTTGGCTTGTTCTCTCCCTTATTAAATGGTAAGTACATAACAATTATCATTTATTCCACACTCTGTATCAAATGGAATGGTTAACACGGAATTCTGGCATCATGTGGAGTTATGAATTTGATCATTCTTTTCAATCTTCAAAGGCTTTGTGAAAGTATATGTGAAATAACTTTATAAATTATAAAACATCATACATGTGTGCACTTGTAATATTATAAATCTCATGGACCAAAACTGTAAAACCCCAGGAAAGCTAAAAAGGTTACATTTCAGCCACAATATCCAGCTACCTGGATCCAATCCCTCCCCTGGTTAGTTTGGTGCCAGGATTCCTCCTTCCATCCCCTCACCCCATGGCTACTTTTCATTAGTTTATGTGGGAGAATATGTGAAAAAGAGTATTTTCCTGTACCCAGCCCTCATTCTATTCTTTGCTCCTTATCTTTTTGTCTCTGGGCCCCAAAGGAGAATGTATATCCTTCAACTCTCCCCTCCTTACTCCACTCTCCTCTACTTCATTCCAGGAGTTTCAGGCAGCCTGTTAAAAGTTCATACTTTATTCAAGAATCTTAATTCCAGCATCTGGGATCCTGGACTGACAGTTCCAAAATCCTACTCACAGTGTCTTCCATGGTGGGGGGGTAGCATGTGTCTAGAAAACATCATGCAAATAGACCTCTTGGTCCTTGCTGTTTGAACTATAATACCACAGGGAGTTACAATTGCCTCCTAGTGATAGGGGAGCCAATACTTTCCCAGAGGCAGGCACTTATTCTACATCATAACTCTGATGGTTAAGAAGTACATTGTTGCATCCAGCGTGCCTCTCACAGTTGCTTCCCTTTATCCTGGGAATGAAAGGTAAATAACCATTTTGAAATATAAACAATGGTTAATTGAATACCTAATATATGTCAGGCATTGAGATAAGCAATGGGTTACACAGAGATGAATAAGACATAGTCACTGGCATTGAAGAATATGCCCTCTGGTCAGAGAGAGAGACTTGTATTCACAAACTTATGATATAGAAGACGGAAAGTGTTGTGTAAATTCAAAAGAAAAGGATATTAATTCAGTCTTGTAGTGCATTGAATGGTGGCCCCAAAAAGATATATCCAAGTCCTAATGTCTGAAACAGGTGAAAGTAAATTTATCTGGAGAAAGGATTTTTCCAGATGCAATTAATTAATGGACCTCGAGATAACACTATCCTGGATTAACTAGATAAGACCTAAATCCAATGACAAGTGTCTATATATGAAGAAGAACAATAGAGATATAGGCAAGAAGGTCATGTGAAGATGGAGGCAGAGATTGTAGTTATGCTGTCACAAGCCAAGGAATACCAGGAGCCACCAGAAGTTGGAAGAGTCAAGGAAGGATCCTTCCCTAAAGCCTTGAGGGGAGCCTGGCCCTGCCGACACCTTGATTTTAGACTTTTGGATTCCAGAATTGGGAAAGAATAAATTTCTATTGTTTTAAGCCACCAAGTTTATGGTAATTTATTGAACAGCTCTAGGGAAATAATACAGGATATGATGCTTCAATTAGATCTTAAATGAAGAGAAGAATTTTGATGTGCAGAGGAAGGAAAAGGGCATTCCAGGCTGAGGGAACAGCATGAACAAAGACATGAAGGTATAAAATAGAGAATGTTCATGAGGTTCAAGTGTCAGCTACTATGTAGAGCTGGAAAGGTATTGGGACTGTTTCATGATTATTAATTTAGGGATTTGAACATGTTGTTATTCAGAGTTTAGTGAGCCATTGAAGATTTTGAAGGTTTGAAATAATAAGAGAGAATGTCAAAGCTGAGGACACTCATTGACTGCTCTGAACAAGTAACCACACTGGGTAGTGTGTTGATTCCACATTTCCTAGATGCCAATGGATTGGTTTGTGTATAGCCAAAAAGGATGCTTAGGGAATATTTGTGCTAGATGAATCTCTTTTCTTGCCTTGTTCTGCACTTACTCTTTTGAATACTTATACTGGGCAGGATCTACTTAGAGACTGCATAATCTCCAGAGAAATGCCCTTGGGGATTTGGCATGATTGCCTATATGGATGGACCCAAAGAGCCTAGTTCAGGGATATAACACCCTTGAACCCAGCCAGAGCTTGTTTCCTTCCTAATGTAATTTTCTCTCATTCTCCTTTACTTATATTATTTTTATAGTATTTTACTATGGTCTGAGCCAGTCATCACTCTCCATTATACTATCACTATCACCATCACCATCATCACCACTATTATCAAAATTAGCAGCAGGAGCAGCAGCTTCTAAAGGGCAAAAGGAGAATATCATGGGAACTGCTACTGTAGATAGAAGGAAGCTCGCAACTTCCCCATCAATGACTTAGAAAAGACTTACTGC
The DNA here is from genome assembly GCF_011764305.1 of Mustela putorius furo. NCBI lineage: Eukaryota > Metazoa > Chordata > Mammalia > Carnivora > Mustelidae > Mustela > Mustela putorius. The sequence continues at coordinate 1,391,111 of NW_025421575.1, read as the reverse complement.
AGAAAGTGAGATTTTAGAAACTTCTGGAGTACATTCACAGACACGTTTATTATATGCCACTATATGCCAAGACTTTTGCCAGGTATTTTTATACACCTTAAATCATAAACTTCTCACAAGTTCTCTGTGAGGTAGAGATTATTATTATTAGCCTCTTTTTACAGATGAGGAGATTATGGCTTTGAGAAGACTCAGTAAAACCATCCAGGATCACATCAGTAAGGGACAGACCCAGGGTCATTTGATTCAAAGTCCAGTGCTTTTCTACCATAACACGGCTTACCCTGCTTTCCTCTACTTTGGTTGGTGGGGGTGTGGGAATGAGGTACATGCTAAGGTGTAGGATTTTATATGAAAAGAAGTGCTTTATGGTCCTTTCCTTAAAGTAGAAGAGATAAGCATGAATAAGAAGTCCTGGACCAGATGTTTCTGGGGCTAGTTGAGCTCAGTTTGACTGGGTCTCCTTACTCTAGGATTACTACTACTCAAACTACATTGAAATTTCCAACAGTGTACATTTGACACTCCTAATACCTCCCACACTGAATAAGACCTGTGAATTCGTGCCTGAGGGAGCCCACACTGTGCAGGTCACTCTGGGTGGTGCCTAACTCAGGGAAGCCCCAAACCCACATCATACATTCTACACATTATCCACAGATTGCCATGACACTTGGGCACACAGCTGCATGCTGGAGAGCTGTATTACACTAGGATGATCTGGTTAAAGACTGCTCATCCCTGTCCGAGATCCTGTCCCTAGTCTAAACACACTTCCTCACCACCCACACCTCTGTTCCCACATTGTCAGGACCTCCTCAATGATGCCAGGCCACAAACATTTGGCCTGTAGCTTCATCTAGGGCTTCTCCAAGCCCTAGATGGATGAGGATGGAAATGGTTTTCTCCAGACCTCAATTCCCTAAATTTGAGTTACTAATCCTGCCTCAGCGTGTTTCAAAGGCTCACCCTAAGTAAGACTGGCAGAAGATATTTCTGCTTAGGCTGGCTTTGAACACAACAGCCAAGGCAACTAAACATGCTGGGAAAATAGAGTCAGGACTAGACACTCTTGACTGGAACCAGCACTTCACTCATCTTTTGTCAGTTCATGGGTTCAGCTGTTGCAACTCATCTCAATCACCATAAAGACAATGAGTTCAACCAACAAATTTTGTTTATTTGTTTGTTTTAAGGTTTAAGGAAGCAAGCTTCAAAGAGGAGACTATTTGCATTGGAGCATTATTTTTAAATATATTGTCATGAACAAATATCATGATGTATGTGAAAGTTCATCATAATTCATAAATGTTCATCATTGTTATAATTTGAACCCAAAGATTCAGTGTCTCATCTAGCTATCTATCTAGTACGTGGCCATGACCTTTATTGCCCACATTTATAAAGTTGAGATCAAGAATTCAAGGTAAAGTATCCTAGAGTTCTAAAACTTTCCCAGTCTGACCCCATTCAACCTATCCAAATCTGGCAAGTGGAGCGAGCCCTGGCTCTAGTCACATTACACATATCACTGATTTCCAAATATATTTCTTACCATCCTATCTCTGTACTTCCTCAGCTCCTTCTCTTTTCCATGTTCAATATATTCTTCTCACTGCTTATCATAGTTCTATTTCTCCCTTTGGGCAACCAAACCTGGTGCATGCCAAGGGATCCCCAAACTCCTTTGGTCTCCTGACTAAAAGGCCCTGACTTAACTCTCATCTCTCATACAATCCTCATTCTGCACAGCCTGAGCATTGCTTTCCTGTGTTTTCATCCCTAGGCTAACAGACTTCTCTGAGGTAGTAATATGCCTTTAACTGTCTCTGTTTTCTCCTCTTAATACCTAACACAGGGCCCCAGCCAATCACTAGCTGAATAACTCATAGAATGAGGATTCCCCCATCTGTATATTGTCGAGAGAGAGAGAGCTATTTTTTAAAAATGCAATTTAGGACAAAGGAAAGATGGATTGAGGTAGCTTGTCAATTCCATTCTGTTTAATGGGACTCCTCAGCGTGTTGGGTGCTACCCCTAAAATAAGAGGAACAAGTAATGCTAGTTTCAGATATGGATCCCTGAGTTCCCTTTGGGCCATTCTTTGGAATTTATCAGGGAAAGGTGCCATAAAGTCCCAGTCAGGCATCATTATTGTGATTGTTATATAGTCTCTGGACACAGTAATAATACATTATATGAAAAACAATACGGTAGTTTCCTCCCTCATATACGTACTTGATACTGTGATAATGTGATAATGTTTTTTCTGTCATTCATCTTATTTCACCCTTTTCAAATAAGGAGAACATAAATTTGAGCTGAAAAACACACTGTCTCTCCTCAGCATGATAAAAAGAAACTTCCTAGGTCCAGCTTCAGGATGCAAGCATCTCTTATGCCCCCCCAAATTCCAGACACTATAGTTCCCTTCCCTGAGAACAGGCTGCATTGTGGGACTGTTAGGAAGAATGGCAGACTGAAAACCACAAAATCCGTGACGCTTGGCTGGTATCTGAAAGGCTTTGGCCATTTTGGAGTACCAGTACCAGAGGCTAAGAATTATCCAGGCATGTAACATAGAAGTAATGGAGGAGTTAAATGTTTTCTCCAAAGAGAAACTCCAGTAAATGCTCTTTAATCTTCACTATCAAGCTCTATTAGCCAGTGAATAGATTATTCTCTCAATTTCCCCCGTGGAAAAACTAAGGGTCAGAGAAGTTCAACGATTTGCTGAATATCACAAGTTTGTCAGTGGCAAACTTAAGGTCAAAACCCAAGATTCTAGGTCTTAGTCTCATGCTTCCACTACCTTAATTTGCCCCAAACTGGACAAGCTACAATGGACTGTTAAATAGCAGGAACCAATTGTTCCTAAATGGCACCTTCTTGCATTGAGGCCTCCCAGTGATTCTCTCCTTAGATCTACCTTCCAGGGAGAGCAACTATAGAAGAGATCCTTTGTTACCTTTTTAGTCAATAAAATCCCAGGGGAAGGGATGATGTTGGCCAAGACAGCTGTCTTGACCTGAGTTTCACCTTAGACAAAGAAAAGAATGTAGTGAAAATCTGATCAGTGCCTTTATGTTGAGTTCCTCTGTTGGGCTAGGTACTGTGCTCAGACATGGACACCAAAGTTAAAAGTACCTACTGTCAAGGGAATTCATTATCTTGAAGAGATATATACACTTCCTTGTTCACTGTAGCATTATTCATAATAGCCAAGGAATGGAAACAGCCTAAGTGTCTGTAGATGGATAAATGGAAAAACAAAACATTTCACACACAGAGACAGACAGAGAGGAGTAGAGAGAGAGAGAGAGAGAAATATTATTTAGCCTTTAAAAAGAAGGAACTCTTGCCACTTGTGACATGGATGAACCTGAAGGACTATTATAGTGAAGTAAGCCAGACACAAAAAGACGTATACCAAATGATCTCACTTCTATTTGGAACCTGAAAAAAGTTGAATTCATAAAAGCAGAGACAAGAGTGGTGTTTACTGTGGGCTGGGGATGGGGACCGGTTGGTCAAAGGGTAAAGTTTCATTTATGCAGGATGAGTATGTTCTGGAGATCTAAAACACAGCATGGTAACTGTAGTTAACAATGCTGTATTTTATACTTGAAATTTGCTAAGAGAATTTGTTTTAAGTGTTCATATCAAAAAATTATAACTATGTGAGGTCATTGATGTGTTAACTAGCTTGATTATGATAACCTAACCATTTTAAAATGAATACATATATCAAAACATCACAGTGTACACCTTAAATATAAACCCATTTTACTTGTTAATTAAAAAGTACCTGGCTCTCCTCTCTTTAACTGAACATTGCGGAAGAGGAAGAAGACACATAAGTAGAGAGTGTTAGTATCATATGCCGAGTATAGCAATTTAAGTTAAACCCAGGTTCAATGGGAACACCAAGGAAGGCACCTAGGCTACAGGTAAAGCCTTGAAAACTTTCTTGAAGTAACTGCAACAACAGTGCCTTGCCCATTGAGAGCACTCAATAAAAGTTGGCTATTATTACTATGGAAGTACACAATATTCCTGCCCTCAAAAAGCTCATACTGTAGCAGGGATGAAGTACCAACACATAACTATTATAACTTGCAATTTGTGCTCAAGGGTCTGTTGAAGATAACAAAAGTGGATAATAGCTCACATCCAATGAATGCTACCTATGTACCATGCACTGTTCAAAGGATATCATATATATTCTTTCATTTGGTTCCCACAACTATCCTATGCTTACTTCCATTTCTCTCAGTTATAGATAGGGAAACTGAGGTACAGAGAAGTAAAGTAACTTGCTTAAGTCCAAGTTATGACTAATAAATGGTGTTAAGTAGTATGGGGAGGAGGGGGAAGCAGCTCCTGATATGAGAAAGCTGGCTTGGCACACACAGGTAGGTCATGTTGCTCTCCTGTTGGATATACACAATCTCACAAAATACCAACATCAGACAAGTTTACTCTGAAAACATGATAAAGTGAAACAAAATAAGGGCACTTCATAATGTAATCTAAGCATAAACAAAAACAAGTTCACTACATCACCCAGAAAAGCTTTATCCTCACTTTAGTCTACCCAAATTTTATAGATAAGATTTATTAAGATGTCTAATCATAAAATTGCTCTTGCTTGCTGATGGCATTTAATACAGAATGAACTCCTACTTCCTAAGACTCTCCCCCAAATTACCCAACCAAAGCCCAAAACCTGTTATACATCCTTTTCTACCACTCTTTTACTAGAACACCCCATGAGTCCTTATTGTACTAGTATCCTAGGGCTGCAATAACAAAATAACTCAGACTGAGTGGTTCAATAAGAGCAATTTATTTTCTCACAGTTCTGGAAGCTAGAAGTTCAATATAAAGGTATTGGCACATTAGGTTTCTCCTCCAACTTCTCTCTGACTTGCAGATGGCTGCCTTTTCACTGTGTCCTCACATCAGTTTTTCTCTGTATGCATATGCCCTTGGTGTCTCTTTGTATGTACAAATTTTCTCTTCTTATAAGAACTCAAGTCATGTTGAATTTGGACCCAGCAGTAATGCCTCATTTTAACTTATTCACCTCTTTAAAAGTCCTGCCTCTAAATACAGTCACCTTCTGAGGTACTGGGAGTTAGGGCTTCAACATATGAATTTGGGAGGGGACACAGTTCAGCCCATAATATCTATAATGTGCATTCTCGTTCACTGTAACAAGTAGTAAACCTAACTTTTTCAACAATAGGTATGTTCCTGGTAGTCTTTGGGTGGAGAGCACTGATGCAAATTATAACTGGTCACTAATAAATGACAACTTTAAAAAGGAAGAATAGCATATGTGGTTAATAAAGGTGAAAAGAATGTGCTTTCCAACAATGGGAAAAGAGCAATTCATTGTGGCTATTGAGATCCAGCCAATACATGGTATAGCATTTCATATGTTTAATATAATTTGTTTTTGTTTTTGAGGCAGGAGCCAAATCTTTTTTTTTTCTTCATATTTACCCCAGTGCCTGGAAGGTGCAAATGTATTTGTGTAGAGCTTGACAAATACAAGGTAAAGAAGATATTGTTTCTATTTTCAAGATGTGTACATCTAACTTCTTTGTTACTCAATTTTCTCAATTGTAAAATGGGAGTAATGCAATTGTGAGGATTAAGTAAAATAATTTGTGTAAATACTTGGCACAGTATCTGACACATAATAAGTAAGTGGACATACACATAAGTAAGTGTCCATTATTTAAGGATAAGCTATTATTTATGGGTGAATTTCATAGATATGAAATGAGAGGGAGAAAGAACAAGAATGCTCCAAGCAGTTGGAATGGTAGAAATCAAGACAGAGAGGTGACAAATTGTAAAAGAGCCCCTATGCCCAGACAGACACCATACTGCTCAGCAATGAAAGACCCATGGAGAGTATCTCAAACTAGATAAGGAAACCCGTATTTTGTTGACAATGGGGTATCTAGAACATTTGCCTCTTGTGCTTTGCCAGGGAAAGAGAAATCCCACCTCCCTGCCCAACCTGTGCTGTTTCTGGGGAGGGGTTGTGTGACAGGCCATAGAGGCTCTGTTGAGGGTGACAGTGACAAGTTGCACACATCCAGTCTGAAAGCCTGAGCAGTGGCAGTAAAATGAGGCTGCAGCTGTGGCAGTAGAGAAACCTGAAATTGGGCCCTGATTGACTGGAGAAGCTGTGCTTTGGCACTGGGTGGCTGGAGCAAGTGTACATAAGTAACTTAGTTTTACTCCTTCTGCTCTAGCACCGACCTTTGCATGGCTTGCCATAGCTCCTAGTGGTGGTGGTTCAGAGGCTCAGACCCCAACCTTACCCCCAGGGCTCCAGGGTGCTAGAGTCCCTTCTAAGTTGCTCTACAATCCCTTGCCATTTCCCGTTGGGTTTCCAGGAATTCTGAAGGGTAATGGTCATCTAAGGGATTTCTCAAGGACTGCATTCAGGCAGATTCCTTTTCCTTCCTTGCGTATTCATGTTCCCTTCTTCTCTTCTTCTTTATTCAAGAAAACTTCCCTTTCCAATTCTCTGGGGAAGGGCCTTGCACCCCACCTTTCATGACCCAACCCTTGGGGGCCTAGGCTCTGAAGTTAAAGGTAGGTAGAGATCATAGAGATCGAATGGTTAGATGCTTGATGGAAGAAGCCATTGGACTATTCTCCCCCAAACTTCAGAGCGCCCCTCTATGTACACATAACTGTCCTAAAAGATGTGGGAGAGTGGTGTCCAGCTGCGGGTCTGCCTAGGAAAGAACGCGCCACTGGCGCGGTGGACTGGGCTGGTTGCAAGAATGCGAGTGGGGGGCGGGGTGGGGTGGGGAAGGGGGGTGCGCGCCCTTTATGACAGGTGGCCGCGCAGTGCGCGCTCCCGGGCGCCTAAGGGGAGGGAGGGACAGACGGACAGAGTGGGAGGGGGCACATGGGGAAGGGACTATAGACAAGGTAGAGAGCAGGAGGGAAAGGAAAGGCTGTGGTGGGGAAGGGAGACAGAGGGGAGAACGCGGCCAGCAAGAACAACCGTGTTGGAGGAAACAATGGCAGGGGCAATAGCGATGGTGGCAGCCGAGGCAGTCCCACTCTGGGCACCTTTCTGAATGGGCAGAGGCATCTCAGGGAGAAGAGAAGAGCAGGCAGCGCCCGCTGAGGCTCTGAGAAAAGCGGCGGAGGGAGGGGAAGGAGGAGGAGGAGGAGAGAGGGGGGAGGGGGACGAGGTAGGGGGAGAACCCGGGACGGAAAACCAGTAGCATCAGCATCAGCATCAGCAGCCGCAACCGCCACACCAGTAGCAGTAGCAGTAGCGGCAGTAACAGCATTTAGCAATAGCTTTAACGACTACAGAGACAGTAGCAGCCGCCCTCCTTCTATCTCCCTCCCGCGGACCGCCGCAGCCACCGCACCGAGAGGGCTCCAGCGCCGCGCGCGCAGCCCGCTGCTGAGGTAGCCTCGGCCGGAGCAAGCTGTCGTGCACCCGAAGCACGGAATCCGGGAGCAGCACCACAGTCACCGAGGTGCTGAGTTTCAGGGCCAGAGCCCGACAGCTCTGACTCCATCTAGCGCGGCGGCGGCGGCGGCGGCGGCGGCGCCTGAGGGACACAGGCGCGTCCACCTGGCGGGCCTGGCGCATGGAGCTGAGGCAGAGGCGGCGGCGGCGGCGGCAGCAGTAGCAGCGGCGGCGGCTGCAGCTCAAGCAGCTGCGGCGACGGCGGCAGCCCAGCCTTGACTGAGACCGCGCTAGTTCCAGCGCCCGCTGCCTGAGCCCGCCAGCGACTTGCGCCTGCTGAGTCGGCCTGTGAGGTGAGTACGAGCGTTATCGACCAGCTCTCTGGCCTTCTCGCAGGCTCCCGGGCTGGCTCGAGGTGGCAAGGGGTGGAACGAATTGCGGGAAGCCAAGATCCAAGAGGAGGAAGGAAAAACGGAAGGGAGGACCTCTGTGTGAGAATGGCGTGCATCTGTGTGTCTGTGTGTGAGGGAGCAAGGCAGTAAGGGCGAGAGATCTCGGGTAGCCCTGATAGGCACTGCAATCTAGGAAAGGCCTCTGCCTGCGCTGGGAGAGGGGGGAGGGGAAGCGAGCGGGCCGGAGCCTTGGCGCTCACACGCACACAGCCCGGCATCGAAGACAGCAGTGTGCCTCCTCCTTTCGGGCTGCTGCTGGAGAGATCCTGGCCAGGGAACTGGCACCAACACTGCACGCTTCCGCGCAAGCGGGAAAACCCACGCGGCGGCCGCGACTGGGAGCCAGGGCCAAAACGGCAAAGGTGCGAAGTACGGTCGCCAGCGCCCCCTACGCGCTTGGGGCTGCCCGGCCAACCTCGGAGCGCTCCCCAGCACACGCCGACCGACCGAGGGCCGCGGGCTGGTTTGTGTTGGGGGTCCCAGCGAGCCTCGCCCAGCCGGTCACCTTCTCTGAAATTGGCCCTCGGCCCCTTTCCCGTTTTCGGCAATCGAATTGACACTCTCCTGCGTAGTTTCTGGTGCTTCGCTCTGCCGCGCCCCGCTACACATGTCCGCTGGGGTCTCGCACACCCGGTGGGGCTGGGAGGCTGCGAGCCGTGTGGGGAGCAGGGCCCGCTCCGGGAAAGTATGGAAAACGCGCCGCTGAGTTGGCGCCGTTCTGCCTAGGAATCCAGTGGTTTCAGCATGACTGCTTCTCTGTCTGATTCGTGAGGGACCGAATCACCCGCGCAAGGTTTCCTGTCTTTTTCGAAGTTGAAAAAAAAAAAAAAATTGGCATCTCCATTTCAACATCGGCACACTTGATTTTTGTCGAGCTTCTGGTTGCATTTTGGAATCAGTGGGTTTCATATTTTGCTTTTGGGTTTTGGCTCCCAGCATATTGTTGAATTCTGTGCACAGCAGTGTACTTAGCTTATGTGGCCTTTTCCTAACGTTCCATTTTCTAGACTTATCTGAAGAGACGTGATTTGTGTGTAGGGCTGTTAGAGCTGTTTTTAAAAAGCATCGAAAGCATGTCACCAGTGATTTAAATATCTCCTCGATTGTTTTTGGCGGAGGAGCGGTGTGCTGATAGTTCCTGAAATATTTTGCTTGCTGAGAAAAGGTGTTCCAGTAGCCTTCTCTGAACTACAGAGACCATTTGGGGTTCAGAGAATGAATCTCCCTTAAATCTTGTACACATAGGGTGCTATAATCAAACATTTTATTTGCAGCAGTGATGTTCCGGTGGCTGAGGAGAATTTACACTTATTTAAAATATATTTTTAGAAGGGAACAGAAAAACCCTAAGTGACTGTCATTTTACATATTAACTGGGAAACTGGATAATCAAATAAAACTGGCTGAGTGTCTGAAACTATCCCAGTGAAATATGTGGCTGTGAATATAATTAACCATCTGTCTAGTGAGCAATTTAAATTTGGGCTGGTACATTTTTATTACAGTGTCTAATTTCTGGAAGTCTTGTACATTTTACCCAGCAGTTACAACAAAAACGTATTTGCTTACTAGGTCAAAGATTTTCTTGTGTGGTGGTGGGATTCCCCCTCCTCTCCGCCCCACCCCCATGTTTCCTAGCCCTCACACTTTGACCTGTGAGATCAAATTGAGCCTCTTGTTTTCTCGTATGGCATGTTTACAGTAGAAGAACTCAGACTGGTAGCTAGTGATTAGACATTTTTGTTTCTCAGAAATACCTTCCAGTTGCATGCATTTGAGTTGAACAAAATGTAATTTTTTTGTGCACATGTGTTCAGATGGAGTAGGGTGATTCAACAAAATTCAAGACTTCAAAATTGACTTCATTTACTTTCTTTTATTCTAATTATCCACCTAGCTCTTCCCTAGCTGTCCCAACCACCTTTCCACACTCCACAAACACACACACTCACACACACAAAATCATATCCTTTTGTCCTTATAGCCAGTTTCTTAGGTTAACAGTATTCAAATCTGTGATTTTATCGGTATGTTGAGAAGCTGCTTTTTCTGGAAGTCAAGAGTGTAAAATATAATAAGATGAAAGGACCTTGTATGTATTTTTAAATTTTTCCCTATGATGTGATTTTAACCAGAAATTTACTAGGGAGGAAAAAAGGAATAGATTTTGGGTGGAGATGGAACGGCCCTAGAAGATTAAATTTAAAATAGCTGTTGTTAACATAACAGAACAGAACAAAATAAAAATGAACCACTGACTGTGCAGTGGACTAGAAAAAGTCATTTAAAGGAAAATACTTTTAAAACAAATATTTGGCTAAATAATAGCTTTGATTAATGGGTAACAATTATGTAAGCGCATGGTAGAATTTGACATATGTCAAGTTTGTTAAATAAATCAGCCTGTTCAGTGAATAAATCTTTGATGCATCATTGCTTTTTAAAACATACAGGCGTGCGTTGCGTGCGCGTGAGCACACACACACACACACACACACACATGCAAGCAAACCTGTAACACCCTGTTGCCAAAGTCAAACAAGTACAGAACACTGCCACTTTCTCTCTGTTTCAGAGCCTCTTTTCTCCCTTTTTCTTTTTTTCACAATCCTCTGGTTACCTGTAAACTACCTGGTGTGCAGAGAGAACTAAAGATATGGTGGTTGCCTGTGTTTAGGAGTGGGATAAAAGAGATGAGGAAACTGATTAAGTGCTGGATTTTAAACATTCAAAAATGTGCTCATCTCTCAAAATCACCGTGGAGGTCCTGGTTTCACCAAAATATTTGCTTAACCAAGAGTGACTAGCCTAACCAAAAAGCTTTCGTTGATGGCAGTTTCTCTGTTCCTAAGTCCAGTTACAGGGAATACTTTTTTTTCCTCCTAATACATTAGTAAAGGGAGAGAAAGAGATTCTAACTGGCCTTTGATTGTCACATTATCTTTATACTTATTTATCTGGTGACACATACGAGGTTTAAGTGTTCCTGCTTGTAGCAACCAAAAAGAGAAGAACCAAAGTGTATAATAGGGAAGGGAAATGATATAATAAGGAGTAGGTCATTCTGGCTACCCTGCTTTTCCCCTCTTAAAGATTTCAGTGACAATAGCCAGACCTCCAGGATCCTCTAAGTCTTTTTTTTTAACATACAAAAATCCTTTTAGAAACTTCCTTTATCTCTATTAAGTTGATCTCCCCCAGCTTAAAAGTATATAATCAATTGCTCCTCACAATCACAGTGCAGTTCTTTCTGCTCACAGGTCTTGTCCCCATGTTTTAATACAAACACTTAATTGCACAGAAAAGCAAAACAAAACAAAACAAAATTTCAGGTTTGCACATTTTTTTCCCATTGCCTCCTATGAAAAATTGCCCATCAACTAGCTCCCTCATTAACAGTTTCTCCACCAGAAAACACCCTTTCAAACCCAAAGTCATAGGATTGGACATAAAGCACTTGCCATGTTCTTTGTGCCACTTTTTCATGGATGCCTTAAAACAAGACAAAGGGCACTGGATGAGACTGCATCATCACTTGGGCCTACCTTTAATTTCAGACCTTTACTCTCACCAAGAAATTCTCATTTTAGGCAGAGATCAACATTCCTTTCTTCTCAAACAACACTGGCCTTCTGCAATAGTAATAAGCACATCACAACCTTGGGGAAATCTGGTCTGGGTTGGGGTCTGCCTGGAGGATGGAGGGTGGTGTGGAGAAGCTGCCTTATACTGATGGTAGAGCCTTTTCTGGGCCAGCTCTAGGTAAGGGGTGAAGATGCTCTTTGTCCCTCTTCCATTCACTCTTTCATTTGCCTTGGTGATTTGCTAGGGAATGTGCTCTTTTTGGTCTCTTTTTCTGTTGATAATCACTATAACCTGATGTCTTTCCCTCCCTTGTTCTCTGGTAGAAAAAGGACTGAAGTCTTCAGGACAAACTATTATGTATATATTTTTAATTTTTCTAAAAAGCATTTTAAAGGGTCATCTATTTTATCCATCCCCAACAAAATGATTTTGATATAACAATTACTACTATTTTCTCAAACACTCCCAAACCTCATTTAAAAAGTTACATTTTTTCCTCTCTTAGTATCCCATTTTAAGTATTACACAACTAGGCTAAGCAAGCAGCTACTCCTAATATTTAACCTGAGGGGGTTTAGAGGTTAGAGCCCAAGGTTGTACTGTGGGCCTGACTACTAGAGTAATGCCAAGAAAAGGCACAGGGATTGATTTTTCTGTAGGGCAAGTTAAACCATTTCCTCTATGGAGGTCTGTAAGTGGTGTGGCCATATGTTATGGTTGAAACCTCTTGTCCCAGCATACTTACATCACCCTTAAAGACAAAAAAGTTCTATGGTCATCCTAACTATAGGGCACCTTTAAATCAAACAAAGAGGTGCTATTTTAATTCTGGAGCAGGGCTATTCTTCTTTTCGTGGAAGACTGGTGATAGGTAATAACCTTAAAGCATACCAGGAGGCATTTGGGTTTAGGAAGATCATCTTTACCATGGCTGTTGTAAAACAAAAGAGGGTCGTACCAACAGAAGTGTGAATTCGTCTTTTTAGAATATGTTTTGAGAAATGCACAAGTAATTTTCTCTCTGTCCCAAATAGTTTTCATGTGGTAAATATGTAGATATTACATGTATTTACATTTGCTTTCTCTGTAATGGCAAAGATGACCTTTTTTTTTTTAAATATTTTATTTATTTATTTGACAGACAGAGATCACAAGTAGGCAGAGAGGCAGGCAGAGAGAGAGGAGGAAGCAGGCTCCCCGCTGAGCAGAGAGCCTGATGCGGGACTTAATCCCGGGACCCCGAGATCATGACCTGAGCCGAAGGCAGCGGTTTAACCCCCTGAGCCACCCAGGCGCCCCAAATATGACCTTTTAAACTACTTTCAGTTCTTAGTATCTATGACTGGCCTTCATTGATCTAGGGCTGGGTCAAAAGAAACTTGGTTCACAGGCCAAATCTGGCCCAGTATGGAAAAGAATAATGCAAACAAGAAGAAAATATGGAGCTATTTAAAGTTGCTTTTGCAAATGTTTTCAAGTGCTCCCTTCATAATCGAGCTTTACTTAGGCCAGTGTTAAAGTGGGTCCACATTTCCTGAATATGTATGTATCAGCTGATAGTTAGGGTTTCAGAGATTGTTCAGATCCTGGTGGAGTGGCTGGGTGATGACCCTAAAGGTAAAATCCACATGTGAATCTGTTTGTTTGAGTCCAAACATTAATAGTGGTCTTTTCTTTCTTGCCTATTGGAGTAACATAAATTTTGTGGTGCTACTAAATTCTTTCTGGCCTTCTTTCCAGCATTTGCCACATTATTCCAAGTACGTATGTGATTTATTAACCTAGAGACCAGGTCTCAGTAACTTGCTTCAACAAAGGCCTTCTGTCTCTTTAGTTACTAAATAACTGGAACACATTCTGAAGACATATACTTTACTGAGTAATAGAGTAGGAAAAGTGGGCCATCACCACCTAGCCTAGTGGAACATAACCCTTATTTTTGGCATGAACTCCTGTGAAAATTTGATGAATGCCAAGGAAACTGTCTTCAGAAAAGTGCACATTTACGTATATGACACCTGCATACATTTTTAGGAAGTCCAACCATACATTCTGAGTTAAAACCTCTGCACTAGTCTTTGCTTGATTGTTAAAAGAAGTCCTGTTGCATGGTTGTCATGGTCTTGGTAGTTTGAAATGGAAGCCATGAAAACGATTCTTTCAAGAGAGGCTGTTATTAAGATACTTCTGGTCCATATCTCTCAGCTATAGTTATAAATATTTTTCTGAATAGCCTGCACAGGTATTTTTTATTATGGAAAAGAATCACTTAGCACTCACTTTGGCTTACTATTCTGACCAAAAATAAGTCAAGGATAGTATCCTTAAATCTTTGATTTGTCAGTTCTCAGATTCTTAAGAATGCCTATTCAACACTCACTCTTCACAAATTCATTATTAATATATAAAATATATTTTAGAAAAACTAATCCTTGTTTGCATGCCTCCATCTCTCTTTCGTCTATCTCTTTTTATATGTTTATCTTAGCCAATGGCCTTGACCAAAATAAGAAACTCTTGCTAGCATCAATTTTTAGGTGGCGTCAGAGAGGAAGGTGGTATCCAGGTATCTTCATGAGGACTCCTGCTTCTTATGGGCATTTTGGATTATTAGCAAACTTGGTCATCTAACATGACGTATTTAAAGCAAGGCTCCTTAAGCTCTGCAAACAAGAATATATGCTATATCTGTGTCTTACAGTTGAAGTGGTAGGAATAGGTGGTATCCTATCCATGAATCAATGTTTATTGCTTGTCTCTGCTTTTCATCTCAGCAGTTTGGAGTGTGGCAGAGTATGAGGGCTAATAGAATCCTAAATATGGAAGTGTCCTTAATCATTATATCTACTTTAATCAGCAATATTTATTGGGTACCTACTATGTGCTAAGCACTGAGATACTGGGAACAGAAAAGAATAAAACAGATTGTCTTGTCTCACAGGAAGTTAGCTTTGTTCCTAGCTGGGTCTTTTTATCATCTGTAACCCCAGCATTTTTCTAATTCAATGCATTTTTCTATTGTTTCTGTATTCTCCCCTTTAGAAAATAAGTGTAGATCTCCTATTTTTTAAAAAAGATTTTATTTATTTCTTTGACAGAGAGAGATGACAAGCAGGCAGAGAGGCAGGCAGAGAGAGAGTAGGAAGTAGGCTCCCTGCTGAGCAGAGAGCCCGATGCAGGACTCGATCCCAGGACCCTGAGATCATGACCTGAGCCGAAGGCAGCGGCTTAACCCACTGAGCCACCCAGGTGCCCTGATCTCCTATTTTTTTTTTAAAAGATATTTATTTATTTATTTACACAGAGAGAGAGAGAGAGAGAGAGAGAGAGAGAGCGCCCAAGCAGGTGGAGGGGCAGGTAAAGGGAGAGGGAGAATCCAGGACCTGGGACCATGACCTGAGCTGAAGGTAGTTGCTTAACTGACTGAGCCACCCAGGCACAAACCCCTACCCTTTTTTAAGATTTTTAAAAATTTATTTAAGATGCCTTCTTTTAACATGGCAGAAAAGTTCATTGCAAACATGTATCTGTAGCTGATGCTATTTCCAGCCATCATGGCACAAATGCTTCTGTTCTTATTTCTGCGTTAACTTAGCAGGCCCTATTTAATAAGGAGTAACATGTTTCTTTTCCCTGCAGTTCTGAGGCAATATTTCTATCATTGCTATCATTGGTGATGTGGAGTTGCAAATAGCATTAGCCATGATGTATTAACCATTGAGCTAAGATTATAATGGAGAGTTATTGACTTTTGAGTAATGAATTAAATGTTCTCTGCAAAAAGCCAGCCACCCATCTTTGAGTGACTCAATTTTGTTTTTGTTTTAAGATTTTATTTATTTATTTGAAAGAGAGAGAGAGAGAGAGAGAGAGATCACAAGTAGGCAGAAAGGCAAACAGAGAGAGGAGGGGAAGCAGGCTCCCCGCTGAGCAGAGAGCCCAATGCAGAGCTCAGTCCCAGGACCCTGAGATCAGGACCTGAGCCCAAGGCAGAGGCTTAATCCCCTGAGCCACTCAGGTGCCCCGGGTGACTTAGTTTTTAACCACTAGCTGGGGATTATTTTAGTTTGCTATGGCTGCTGTAACAAATTACCAAAAACCTAGTAGTTTATAAACAGCATGAATTTATTTTCTCACAGTTCTAGAAGTCAGAAATCTGAAATTGGTCTCACTGGGCTAAAGTCAAGGTGTGGGCAGGGCTGCATTTTTTCTGGAGACTCTAGGAGAAACTCTTTTTCTTTGCTCTTTCTAACTTCTAGAGTTTTTCCACATTTCTTGGCTCAAGGGCCCCCTCCATCCTCGAAGTCAGCAACAGTAGATGGATTCCTTATGTCGCATTCCTTCAATCTTGCTTTCACGGTCACATGTCCTTCTCTGACTCTCACACTTCTGTCTCCCTACTCCACTTTTAAAGACCTCTGTGACTACATAAAGTCTACCTGAATGGATAATACAGAATAATTTCCTCATCTCAAGGTTGGTTGATTTGCCAACTTAATTTCATCCCTTAATTCCCCTCATGACATATAAAGTAACATATTCACAGGTTCTAGAAATAGGATGTGGACTACTTTAGAGGGTCATTACTCTGCTTACCACAGCAACTTGATTATTTTTTCTTTTTCTTTTGAAATAATTGTAGATTCACAATATGTTGTAAGGATAGAAAGGTATTATATACCCTTCACCCTGTGTCCCCCCAGTGTTACATCTTACACGCATATATATAGTATATGATCAAAATCATGAACTTGACATTGGAACAATGGGTGTCTTTAGTTTTATGTCATTTCATCACATGTGTAGATTTGTGTAACTACTACTACTGTTAAGATAAAGTACTGTTCCATAAATACAAAAGAGCTTTCTTATGACATTCCTTTATTTTCTTTATAGTTACATTTACTCTGCTCACTCCCACTATCCCTAACTCCTAGCAGTCATTAATCTTTTTTAATATCTATAATTTCAGCATTTCAAAAATATATAAATGGAGTCATGGAGTATGTTACCTTTTCAGGTTGACTTTTTTATCAGCATGATTCTCTTGAGATCTATCCAAGTTGCTTTATGTATAAACAGTACTTTCTTTTTTACTATTGAACAGTATTCCATGTTATGAATGTATCACAGTTTGTTTAACACTTACCTGTTGAGGAACATTTTGGTTGTCTCCAGTTTTTAGCTCTTACAAATAAAGCTGTACAGGTTAGTGTGCAGGTTTTCATGTAAATGTAAGCTTTCATTTCTTTGGAGAAAATGCCCAGAGTGTAGTTGCTGGATCATATGGTAAGTGCATATTTCATTTTTTAAAAACTGCAAAACTATCTTCCAGAGTGACTGCACATAACTTATCACTATCTACTAGTGTCAATATTTTACCTGTTTGAGTAAACTTAACCTTTTAACCCTCCCTTATTTATAATATAGTTGAATTAAGTATTTCCTCTACATATATTCAGAACCACATCAGACAGTGTTATAATTTTTGTTTCAACCATCAAACATAATTGAGAAAACTCAACAGGAGAAGCAAAGCCAATTGTATTTACTCTTCCTTTAGCTTTTTCTCTTGTTCTTCTTTCGTTCCTGAGGTTCTGCAATTCCTTCTTTTATATTTTCTTTCCATTTAGAGAACTTTCTTTTGCCATTCTTTTAGTGCAAGTTGTTGGCAACCCTTAGTTTTCCTTCATCTGGGACTTTCTTTTCTTTTTTTTTTTTTAAAAGATTTTATTTATTTATTTGACAAAGAGAGAGATCACAAGGAAGCAGAGCAGCAGGCAGAAAGAGAGGGGGGAGCCGGCTCCCCTCAGAGCAGAGAACCCAATGCATGGCTTGATCCCAGGACCCTGGGATCATGACCTGAGCCAAAGACAGAGGCTTAACCCATTGAGCCATGCAGGTGCCCCTATCTGGGAATTTCTTAATTCCCCCTTTATTCCTGAAGGGTGTTTTCACAGGATATAAGATTCTGAGTTAACAGTTCTTTTCTTTCATCACTTGCAAAAAGTTTGTGCCACTGCCTTCTGGCCTCCATGCTTTCTGATGAAAAATCAAATTGTTTTCTTCCCTTATAGTTAAAGCATCATTTCTCTCTCACTGCTTTCAAGATTATTTCCCACATCTTTAGAGTTTTCAGAACTTTGACTATAAGGTGTTGTGGCATGGATTTCATTGGGTTCATCTAGTTTGGAATATTCTCAACTTCTTGAATCTGTAGGTATGTATCTTATGCCAGGTTTGGGAAGTTTTCAGCTATTATTCCTTTGAATACTTTTTATGTCCTGCCTTCTCATATTTTATTTTTCCAGACCTCCTCTGATGACAGGAAAGTCAGATAATTTTTTTTAGTCTCACAGGTCCCTGAGGCTCTGTTTATTTTTTTTCAGTCTACTTTATTCTGTTGTTCAGATGAATAATTTCTATTATTCTATTTTCAAGTTGGCTGATTCTTTCCAAAGTCCTCTCCATTCTGCTGTGGAACCCATCTGTTCAGATTTTTTTAAGTTTCAGTTATTATATTTTTCATATCTAAAATTTCCACTTGGTTCTTCCATGTGTCTTCTATTTCTTTGTTGATCCTTTTTTTTCAAGAGTGTAATTGATTATTGAAACATTTTTATCATGACTGCTTTAAAATATTTGTGAGATAATTCTAATATCTTTGTCATCTTGGCAGAGATGACTACTAGGGAGATACGGGCAACAGGGAACTCACCTGGATAGTATGGACCCAGCAGAGTTGGTAGAAACTATATCATAGTATTAACCAAAGTTTTTCCTCTTAACTCTTGGAAGAAAGATGGAGTGGCATGCTGAAGATTCATAACAACAAATACTCCATCTCCATGACTGAAATAACCATTGATTGAGGAAATATTAACAGAAAGGGGGTATTTATTCTTTTTTTCTTTAGAATCCAGGGTTTATCTGGCATCTTTGTGGCCCCAGTGTTCTCTGCTCCTTGAAGCTTCCAGCATCTCAGCCAGGTGGGAAGCATTTGTGAAAGGACTCTGTCCTTCACAGAGCTCCATGTTAACTTCTTGTCACTTTTTGTCCAAAGCTCAGAGAATCAGCTGACCCTGTTGCACAGCTTCTTTTTTTTTAAATTTTTTATTTTTTTATAAACATATATTTTTATCCCCAGGGGTACAGGTCTGTGAATCACCAGGTTTACACACTTCACAGCACTCACCAAAGCACATACCCTCCCCAATGTCCATAATGTCCCCCTTCTCCCAAACCTCCTCCCCCCAGCAACCCTCAGTTTGTTTTGTGAGATTAAGAGTCACTTATGGTTTGTCTCCCTCCCAATCCCATCTTGTTTCATTGATTCTTCTCCTACCCACATAAGCCCCCATGTTGCATCACCACTTCCTCATATCAGGGAGATCATATGATAGTTGTCTTTCTCTGCTTGACTTATTTCGCTAAGCATGATACGCTCTAGTTCCATCCATGTTGTTGCAAATGGCAAGATTTCATTTCTTTTGATGGCTGTATAGTATTCCATTGTGTATATATACCACCTCTTCTTGATCCATTCATCTGTTGATGGACATTTAGGTTCTTTCCATAGTTTGGCTATTGTGGACATTGCTGCTATAAACATTCGGGTGCATGTGCCCCTTTGGATCACTACGTTTGTATCTTTAGGGTAAATACCCAATAGTGCAATTGCTGGGTCATAGGGCAGTTCTATTTTCAACATTTTGAGGAACCTCCATGCTGTTTTCCAGAGTGGCTGCACCAGCTTGCATTCCCACCAACAGTGTAGGAGGGTTCCCCTTTCTCCACATCCTCGCCAGCATCTGTCATTTCCTGACTTGTTGATTTTAGCCATTCTGACTGGTGTGAGGTGATATCTCATTGTGGTTTTGATTTGTATTTCCCTGATGCCGAGTGATATGGAGCACTTTTTCATGTGTCTGTTGGCCATCTGGATGTCTTCTTTGCAGAAATGTCTGTTCATGTCCTCTGCCCATTTCTTGATTGGATTATTTGTTCTTTGGGTGTTGAGTTTGCTAAGTTCTTTAGAGATTCTGGACACTAGTCCTTTATCTGATATGTCGTTTGCAAATATCTTCTCCCATTCTGTCAGTTGTCTTTTGATTTTGTTCACTGTTTCCTTTGCTGTGCAAAAGCTTGTGATCTTGATGAAATCCCAATAGTTCATTTTTGCCCTTGCTTCCCTTGCCTTTGGCGTTGTTCCTAGGAAGATGTTGCTGCAGCTGAGGTCGAAGAGGTTGCTGCCTGTGTTCTCCTCAAGGATTTTGATGGATTCCTTTCGCACATTGAGGTCCTTCATCCATTTTGAGTCTATTCTTGTGTGTGGTGTAAGGAAATGGTCCAATTTCATTTTTCTGCATGTGGCTGTCCAAATTTCCCAGCACCATTTATTGAAGAGGTTGTCTTTTTTCCATTGGACATTCTTTCCTGCTTTGTCGAAGATTAGTTGACCATAGAGTTGAGGGTCTATTTCTGGGCTCTCTATTCTGTTCCATTGATCTAGGTGTCTGTTTTTGTGTTGCACAGCTTCTTTGTGCACTGGCATAACTATTGCTTTCTGAAGTCTTTCTTTCCTTTGACTTATAGGGGTTTCCTCAATGTAGATTCAGTGTTTTTGATCTACCTTTGGGGCAGTTCAGTAACGTTTTCCTTACTGGCGATCTGTATTTGTATGTATATACCAGCGTGCTTGTTTTTATGGACTGCTTATCTACTGTACCTCTTGGCAAAGAAAGAAATATACCCACTGTTTATTGAGGCACATTGCCTTTTCCTATAACAAATCTTATATGTGCAAAGCTGTAGCCTTGACATGTTAAGATGTTTCATAAATGACATAGTCAAATCCATTTGAATAAATAGGTGAAAGGAAGAGGAATTTTGACAGGCTATAGGGAGTTTTTCAGATTTATGTGGTTTGACTTAAAGCTAAACAAAAACACATATGCATCTGAAGAGGAAGTGGTTTGGAATTTTGTGTGGTAAAGAGAAAGATAAGCATGCTTTATAAACCAAAGCCAAAGTGTTGGTTGTTAAACCCTAGGCTGTGACTTACCTAGATCCTTTCATGTGTGTGTTTGTGGGGAAGAGATGAGTATGCCTGGTCTCTTACTCAGAGATATGGAGATGATATAGTGGGCAAAACCAAAATCCCAATTTGTCGCTTTGTCTCTCAAGAGGGCTCCAATGTTCTATTTAATTCTGAAGACAATGATCACCAGTTAAGCAGAGGGACCAAAGGATCAGGATGCTGCTATACAGATCTGGGAAGAGAACTTAGAATCAACTTTCCTTGCCATTGATCTTACTCCTTTCCTATAAGCCACTGTTTTGTTTTGTTTTGGTTTGGTTTGGTTTGGTGGCCCTATTTCAACAGTTCTTTGGTAGCTACACATTTCTATATATTTAGCACTTGAATAAATGGAAAGATGAGCTTGTTTATTATTTAGATAAGACGGTGATGTCATGATATTGCTGATCCCAGTGATTCACAATTCATCAAGGCCAAGTTACATCTAGCCAACCACTGAAAGATGCTAAAGAACAGGTAGATGGACTAATCTCTTGATTTCACATCTACATTCTATCCTCAGGGATGACTTGGATATCTTCCAGCATGGAATCCCATTGAATAATGGAAGACTAAAGTGATTATGGCTAATACCAGGAATGGGGGTTCTTTATTTTCTGAAAATTCAGTTTATTAGACTGAAAAATCCACAAGACTGTCTCAGGTATGTAGGCCATATACTAGACAAAACCATCCTCAAATTACTTTCTTTTTTAAGAGAGAGAGGGAGTGAGAGAGAGGGGGCGAACTGGTGGGGTAAGGGGCAGAGGGAGAAGCAGGCTCCCACTGAGCAGGGAGCCCAGTGCAGAGCTCTATTCTGGGACTCCAGGATCATTAGTTGAACCTAAGGTGGATGCTTGACCAACTGAGTCACATTGGCATCCCCTCTTTTATTTTATTTTTTTTTTTAAGATTTTTATCTATTTGTCAGAAAGAGAGGGAGAGCAAGTGAGCACAAGCAGACAGAATGGCAGGCAGAGGCAGAGGGAGAAGCAGGCTCCCTGCCGAGCAAGGAGCCCGATGTGGGGCTCGATCCCAGGACGCTGGGATCATGACCTGAGTCGAAGGCAGCTGCTTAGCCAACTGAGCCACCCAGGCATCCCCATCCCCTCTTTTAAATGAAAAGCCATTTGGCATAATATGTACTGAAAGGAAAAGCATGATCCTACCTCTTTATTTTGGCCTCTGTCCTTTTGGACTTTAGCCTTTTTCTGACATCTGTGGTTCTGATACCTCTCCCAGTAACCCTATAGGAGGCCCTTGGTAAGGAACTTCTCCCTGGTCCACGTCATCTACTTAGGAACTGAAATGCCATGTGTCACAGGATGTCAGGTATCACTAGTCATCTGTGCCCAGAGGAGGGTGCAGGGAGGACCAGCTATTTCTAGAACCTCAGGTAGAAGGAGTACTCAAACTGTTGAGACAATCTGAGGTGGGAGAGGTTGCAGTGAACAACAAGGCAGAGAGCTGCTGTCTTGTTGCTGACATGGCCAGGTGAAGGAGACAGCTGTGTGTTTAGTAGACCTGAGGAAGTGAAAATCCAGACTGGTGTGTCTTCATTCAAGAGACTAAGTTATGTTAGTGGAGTATAGGCACTAATACTGCCAATAATACCACCTTATAATTCTATAGCCCTTCTCTTCTAAAGAATTTAATAGGCTCCAATATTTTATTTCATTTGGCCTCACAAACAACCTATTAGACTTAGGAAAGGTAAATATTGAAGACCGTGTATGACAAGTTACTTCCCAACCCTGGGCCTCAGAGTTTTTAAACTGTGAATGGGGGGCTTAGTGGAGGGCTGATCTCTAAGGTCTTTTTCCACAGTAAGTTTCCATGACGGTAACTTTTCCAAATGGGGGGTCTCAGATATTTTATATTGAGTTGTTCAAAGTCACAGTATAAATCAAGGACAGAGTGATCATTAAAGACCAGGCCCTGATCCCTCCCTTTAGAATGCCCTATCAGTGGTCTTTTTGAACAGTGAGGTACGGAGGATTCTAGTTTCTGAACACATGAAGCTTGTGCTTATCCATTCAACACTCTCTCCTACTTAACCATCTCCTCAACCTACCCCCCTCACTTATCAGCAGAAACTTTAAACTTCCCCTTGATATTGCCTGGGATCCATAGCTTATTTGACTGAAGCTGCTTTCCTTGCATATTGTGTGGCTGGATGCAAGTCACTGCTACCCATAGAGAGCAAAGTCTGGAGCTAGCACTTCAGTTACATCAGCTGAGAAAGGTTATGGCTCTTGGGTGTGGCATATGGTTGGGGCAGAGTCATTTAAAAACATCATATTGTGACGTGCCCACAAAAAGCAAGGAGGAGGGGTGCCTGGGTGGCTCAGTGGGTTAAGCCTCTGCCTTTGGCTCAGGTCATGATCTCAGGGTCCTGGGATCGAGCCCCTCATCGGGCTCTCTGCTCAGCAGGGAGCCTGCTTCCCCGCCCTCTCTCTTTGCCTGCCTCTCTGTCTGCTTGTGATTTCTGTCTGTCAAATAAATAAATAAAATCTTAATTTAAAAAAAAAGCAAGGAGGGTTTGGGGGAATGGGCTGACAAAAGGGGCCATGGGGGAAATCAAGAGATAGATAGTGAGTTGATAAAATCAAATGGATTCAGTTGTTGATCAGTATACAACAAAGAGCCAAGATATGTCTCCAAAGGCAAAGGAAACAAAAGCGAAAATAAACTTTTGGGACTTCATCAAAATCAAAAGCTTCTGCACAGCAAAGGAAACAGTCAAAAAAGCAAAGAGGCAACCCACGGAATGGGAGAAGATATTTGCAAATGACAGTACAGACAAAAGGTTGATATCCAGGATCTATA
Organism: Mustela putorius furo; assembly: GCF_011764305.1. NCBI lineage: Eukaryota > Metazoa > Chordata > Mammalia > Carnivora > Mustelidae > Mustela > Mustela putorius. The sequence continues at coordinate 1,367,701 of NW_025421575.1, read as the reverse complement.
ATGAACTCCTCAAACTCAACACACATGAAACAGGCAAACATATCAAAAAATGGGCAGAAGATATGAAGAGACACTTCTCCAATGAACACATGCAAATGGCTATCAGACACATGAAAAAATGTTAATCATCACTAGCCATCAGGGAGATTCAAATTAAAACCACATTGAGATATCACCTTACACCAGTTAGAATGGCCAAAATTAGCAAGACGGGAAACAACATGTGTTGAAGGGGATGTGGAGAAAGGGGAACTCTCTTCCACTGTTGGTGGGAATGCAAGTTGGTGCAGCCTCTTTGGAGAACAGTGTGGAGATTCCTCAAGAAATTAAAAATAGAACTTCCCTATGACCCTGCAATTGCACTACAGGGTATTTACCCCAAAGATACAGATGTAGTGAAAAGAAGCGCCATCTTTACCCCAGTGTTTATAGCAGCAATGGCCACGGTCGCCAAACTGTGGAAAGAACCAAGATGCCCTTCAACAGACGAATGGATAAGGAAGATGTGGTCCATATACACTATGGAGTATTATGCCTCCATCAGAAAGGATGAAGACCCAACTTTTGTAGCAACATAGACGGGATTGGAGGAGATTATGCTGAGTGAAATAAGTCAGCAGAGAGAGTCAACTATCATATGGTTTCACTTATTTGTGAAGCATAACAAATATCATGGAGGACAAGGGGTATTAGAGAGGAGAAGGGAGTTGGGGTAAATTGGAAGGGGAGGTGAATCATAAGAGACTATGGACTCTGAAAAACAATCTGAGGGGTTTGAAGTGGCGGGGGGGGTGGGAGGTTGGCGTACCAGGTGATGGGTATTATAGAGGGCACGGATTGCATGGAGCACTGGGTGTGGTGAAAAAATAATGAATACTGTTTTTCTGAATATAAATAAATTAATTTAAATGCTTAATTAATTAATTAATTAATTTTCAAAAGAGCCAAGATGACTGAGATTTCTTCAGAGTTGGGCTAAAATGGCATTTCTGACTGTGACAGGGATTAGGTTGGGGGAGGCCAGTAGGGGAATAAGGAAAGCTTTATCTTCAGCATGTTCAGCTTTTATAGTAAAACATTTCATTTAAGAAATGTTGTGAGCTGAGTACTGTGAGGCAATAAATTCAGAGAACCACATTTCCCATATGATTCCTGGAAACCAGTAGGAATTTGGCTGAAGAAGGGATGGCAGTAGGTGATTCATGGCATTCTAATAGTCACCTCGGAAGCTCAGATGGAAAATATGACCCTGAAAGGCTAAGCGGTTGGAGGAGACTCCCTGGAAGTTTCTGTCCAGAGAAAATCATTGAAACACAGTGGAATTTTAAATATATGGTGGAGGATGGAAGCTGAAACATTCAGGGGTTCCCATCTTATAATAGGTCCACTTGTTAAGTCTTTGGCTTATGAACTAAAATGTAAATTTGTTGGTTCCTTTTGGGCAAAAAGTTCCTGAGGTTCCCAGGGCTTTATCTAATCCCAGTGTTACCCCTCTTTCATTTTTCTTTGTCCTGTTACTTTTTTCTCTTTTCCATTTTCCTAGTTTTGAGATTAAAATAATTTGTCATTTAGCAAAACAATCCATGAACATTTCACAGATCTTGAAAAAATAGAGAAGAAATACAATCTTTTACTTTCAACAATGATTTATGGTTTTATTTTTATTTTTTTAAAGATTTTATTTATTTATTTGAGATAGAGAGAGAGTGCCCATGCATTGGTGGGGGGTGGGGAGCATAGGAGAGGGAGAAGCAGGCTCCTCACAGAGCAGGGAGCAGGTTGGAGGGCTCAATCCCAGGACTCAGAGATCATGACCTGAAATAAGGAGATGCTTATCCTACTGAACTACCCAGGGGCCCCTACAAATAATATTTCAATGAATTCCTGTGAAACTCTCTTTTCATGTTTTTTTTTTTTTTCAACATAGCTTTGTAGTAGATTTCTAGAAGTGGGATTGCTAAATCAAAGCATAAGTGCTTGGGTAATTCTGCTATATATTGACAAACTCCACTCACTGCAGAAGTTAGAAGACATCCAGATGGCCAACAGACACATGAAAAAGTATTCCATATCACTTGGCATCAGGGAAATACAAATCAAAACCACAATGAGATATCACCTCACACCAGTCAGAATGGCTAAAATCAACAAGTCAGGAAATGATAGATGCTGGCGAGGATGCGGAGAAAGGGGAACCCTCCTACACTGTTGGTGGAAATGCAAGCTGGTGTAGCCACTCTGGAAAACAGCATGGAGGTTCCTCAAAATGTTGAAAATAGGACTGCCCTATGACCTAGCAATTGCACTACTGGGTATTTACCCTAAAGATACAAACGTAGTGATCCAAAGGGGCACGTGCACCCGAATGTTTATAGCAGCAATGTCCACAATAGCCAAACTATGGAAAGAACCTAGATGTCCATCAACAGATGAATGGATCAAGAAGAGGTGGTATATATACACAATGGAATACTATGCAGCCATCAAAAGAAATATGTTTTTATTTTGAGTAATTAGAAAAATACTGAAAAGTACCAAGAATCAATGATGTAACAAACACACTTGTATCTCTACTCATAATAGATGAATGTAAGTTTTTTTAATTGTGGTAAGTACACTTAACAAATTTTTAAGTGTACAACACAGTATTGTTAAATAAAGCACTGTGTTATATAGTGGACCTCTAGAACTTATTCATGTTGAATAATGACTATTATGATTTTTTAAGTTTCTTTTATCTTTTCACCATAACTGAGATGTAATTGACAAATAAAGCTAAGACTTTTTATTCAAGTGTAATTTGACATACAATATTGTATTAGTTTCAGATGCACAGCATAGTGATTTAACATTTATGTACATTATGAGGTGATCATCACAATAAATCCAGCTATCATCTGTCACCAATACAAAATTATTATATATTATTAACTATATTCCTTACACTGTACATCATATCCCCATCTCCTATTTATTTTATAAATGGACTTTTATACCTTTTAATCACCTTTCCCTATTTCACCCGCCCCCACTCTCCCCTCTGGTAACCACCAGATTGTTCTCTGTTACCATTTTTAACATCAAGTTTGCTTTAGATTTTTTTCTAGAGATTTTTTTTAGTGGGAAAATAAAATGTTACAGACAAGTTAAATTCTGTCCCCTACTTCCAATTCCATTCCTCTCTATCCATTCCTAGAGGCAAAAATGAATTTGGTATGTATTTGTTATGTATTCTTCCATTTCATTCATGTACATATATATGTATATGTGAATACATATTATATAGACTATATATATGAATATAGAATATATATTCTATATATATATGAATATATAGACAGGATTGTTCTGTGTGTTTTTCTTAATCTACATAAGTAATATCCTAATGTATGTGTCATTTTGCAATGTGTTTCTTCTTTTATTTTATTTTTAAAGAAAAAATTTATTTGAGAGAAAGAGCACAAACAAATGGGGGGAGGGGCAGAGGGAGAGGCGCACTCCCTGCTGAGCAGGGAGACTGACATGGGACTCCATCCCAGAACCCTGAGTTCATGACCTGAGTCAAAGACAGATGCTTAACCAACTGAGCCACTGAGGTCCCCTGTTTCTTTTTTTCATTCAACATCTTGTTTGGGGTTATACTTAATTTTCCTTTTATATTCCCTTTTCCACTCTAACCATACTCTAAAAACCAATGACATGTACATTACTTTTTCATGATAAAATAATTTATAATCACAATAGAGGAAAATTGGAAAATTCTATCAACTGCTAGCTCTTAGGACCAGAGAGCTCTAAGTCCTCCTGTAGACTTTAATTTGCAAAGGCTGTAGGCAGATCAGTCAGTTCAGTGACTTTGGCTATAAAACATTAAATACCAAAATTAGAAGGGTCTCTAGGGATACCTTCTTATCAGTCTCCTACCCTATTTTATGAGAGTAATAGAGGCCCGGAGAAAGTAAAAGACTTAGCAAGGGCACACATCCATTTAATATTGTACTTGAGACTTTTGGCTTCCTGTACTGTATGTGAAACCTTTCCATGTTCAAAAAAGGAAATACAGAGAAAAGAAATGGAAAACTGTATGTTTTTCTTTATAAAAATAATTCATTTTAATAATGCAAGAGAAACAAAAGAATAGAAAAATGAAGAAATCAAGGACTGCCTATTTTAATATTTTGATCTTCTAATCTTTTTTTCTGTGTATTTTTCTCTTTCTATGGTTTTGCCCATGTTGGTTTTCTTCCACTTAACATTATAATGTCATAATGCACTGTTTTCAAAAGGCAGATTTCTACATTGAAATCTTGCCAGTGAATAATTTTTAAGACACAATTTACTATTTAGCCATTTAAATAACACAGGAAAGGACTTGTGCAGAAAAAGAAATGAGGATTATGGTATAAACCCCAGAAAGTTTGTTCCTGTCCTTTGACCAGATCTTGTTCTTCTAAAGGACAAAACAGCAACAAGATTGACATTTCCATGATTCCTGTTCCTGAAGTATTCATTCAAAACAGTTAGTTGTGCTCAGAAATGGCTTGGGGTGTGACCAAGGGATGCCCTGATAGACACCTTCACCTCCAAGCCAAGATTAAGAGGTGCCCTTGAGGCTCACAGAGAACCAATTCTGGACATGCTCAGCTCAAAGAAGCCAACCCTAAGAAAAAGACAGTGGCTGATTTCCCTGGTCAGGGTGTGGGGGTGGAATGGGGTGTGTAATTTTTCCAGAGCTGGAGCTCAAAGAGGATGATGATCTTTAAAATTTTTTCAACATTAACTGTGAAAAAGAGTAATCCATCCCTGATAAACCACACCATTTCTATGCACACACACATACATGATTAGAATCTATTGAGTATAATTTGTTTGCATTTATTGTAGTACATGCAAAACTGCATTCAACAATCAAGACATGCTGGGACAGAGGTGATGGTTTATCATCCCAGACAGTTCAATGTATTTGAAACAACAAAGCACTGAGAAATTAAGCCACTTGCTCAAGTTTGTATAGCAAAAAATCACCATGCTGAAATTAAAAAATAAATTTTTTAAAAAATGAAAGCACTGTTATTCCCGGTCTAAGGTCTTGGAAAACCAGAACTTAGTCCACAGAAGCTTGCTGTGCTTCTGGTTTTATCAGTTTAATTCTTTGCTAGCTGGCCCTTGCTGTCTTTGATTCTGTTTACATTGGTTAAGTGTCTATTTGTAGCTGTTCAGAAGCTCTTGACAGTTTCAATTTTTCAGTTCTGGGCTCTATTCTTCTGCGCAGTCATACCAGTGAGTAGCTGCATCTCTGCCCTAAACTCACTGGGGTTCTGTGTATGTTTGTTTGCATGTGCATGTATGCCTGTGAGTTAGTGAAGACTGTAGGATTGGGAATATTTAAGATTTTAAATTGATTTAAAATCAATTACTTAAGATTTAAATTTTAACCATTTTAAAAATCCCTCTTAAAAAACCCTCCCCGCTGCCAAAAGATTTTATTTCATTTTTAAAATTTTTAAAAAGATTATATTTATTTATTTGACAGAGAGAGACACAGCAAGAGAGGGAACACAAGCAGGGGAAGTGGGAGAGAGAGAATCAGGCTTCCCACCAAGCAGGGAGCCCAACGTGGGGCTCCATCCCAGGACGACCTGATCATGACCAGAGCCACCCAGCACCCCCAAAAGATTCTATTTTTAAGGATACTTATTTCTGCAGTTGATTGGGATTTAGAAATAGTGAGGATGAGGCTCAGCAAACATTCATTTCCCGGGGATATAGGGTACTATTATTCCCAGACCGTAGAACCCAATGTTGGAAAAAGTCCCAGTCGTGTTTACCCCAAGATTCAAGTTTCAATTTAAGGGAGCTTCTTTCCACCCCCTTTCCCCTCTCCCCAGCAAAAGCTGCTGAGCTAAAGCTGCTTTTAACAAGGAGTGGCTTTAGGCACCGAGTAGCATTTTCCCCTTCAAATTGGGCAGATAACCTCTCTGTGAGAGTCTTAAGTTGGGGGAACCAGGTGGTGGGTATTGGAGAGGGCATGGATTGCATGGAGCACTGGGTATGGTGCAAAAACAATGAATACTGTTATGCTGAAAATAAATTTAAAAAATGTTATAAAAAGGCTTTGGGAAATATGAAGTGGCACTTACTGCATCTAGACTCTAGAGAACTTGCCTGCATGCTGACCATCTTGGTTGTGGGAAACCTTGCAATATTTTTGCCAATCCAAAGCCCCCCCCCCTTAACCAATCAGGTCTGAATGTGTGGGTTAGGGGGCATATGTGGACTGTAGAACACTTACAGCTGTTCTCAGACTCAAGGAGGGTGGCAGACCGAGAAGTCCATTATTCATCTGTTTCTAGTGTCTCAGGTAAGTATATATTGCAGTCCTCACTGGAAAAGACAAGAGAAGTGAGATACACACACACACACACACACACACACACACACACACTATAATTTCTTATTGGTTCTGTTTCTCTGGAGAATTCTAATACAGATTTTTTTAAAGATTTTATTTATTTATTTGACAGACAGAGATCACAAGTAGGCAGAGAGGCAGGCAGAGAGAGAGGAGGATGCGGGGCTCAATCCCAGGATCCTGGGATCATGACCTGAGCCAAAGGCTTTAACCCACTGAGCCACCCAGGTGCCCCTTTAATACAGATTTTGACCAAAAGCCCCCTTCGTGACATTTACAAAAAATCTGATCATAGATGAGTCAAAGTTGTAGGCCAAAAGTGTCGGGAAGAAAGCCAAGAAAGCAACTGGCCTCGAATAGGGTAAATTTTAATCCCAGTTAAGATTAACTTTCTATTTGGCCAAAAGCCTTACTTGGTGACTCAAAAATGGAGGGGGGAGGAGCTAATGACATCAGTGATTCCCAGCCTGAAGTCTCTGGTCATTTTAATGGACTGCAAAGGTAATCATTGGAATTCTTAACTCATTTTCAGTATTTCAAACTTTAAAGAAAATAAAACACTTAACTATCATACAGCTATCCCAGTTATCTAACTGTCAGGTTTGTTTTTCCCCAAATTACACCAACCAAGCACAATAACATTGTTTATCCATGCTGATCAGGAAGTCTGACGCATAAGTGTGTGTGTGCACCCCTGAACATGGAAAAGTTACTATTTAATAAATGCAATTTTTTCAGAAGAAAAAAAACTCATTGAAGCCCTAGGCCTTATTTAAAAAAAAATATCAGAAGGGTTTGGAAAGGTATGAAAAGATTGAGAAGAACTGATCTAACTGATCTGTGGCTGAGGTCCCTTGCAATTCTTTTGGACTTCCTCATCTATTTACCTCTCTTATCTTTTCCAGTGAGGACTGCAATATATACTTACCTGAGACACTGGAAACAGATGAATAATGGACTTCTTGGTCTAGGAGAGCCAATTGTGTAAGTTCCAGTCCCAGGATAGGAAACCAGTGTCCCACCTTTATCTGTCAGGCAGAGACACTTTAATATACATTAAAGGCACACAGTGTGGTTGGGAATTGTCTTGAGATTTGAGACGGGTTCTCAGTTTCTGGAAGGTATTAAAGGAGCTATCTCATTCCATTTATCTGAAGCTCAGTTGTTCATAGATACAATATACTTAAAAAGACTACCTACTAAGTTTAAGATACTACAGCTGGGAAGAAGGTGGTAGGAGTAATCATGGAGTGGTAGGTCAGTAATGTAGCCCTCATTTCAGGGAAATTCTTTTATTAGGGAAGAAATATGTGCACAGGACTATTTGAAGGCAACATGTAAGATAGTACATGCCTCTGGGGATTGTAAATTGCGTACATAATACTTTGTTCAGCAGGAACCAAAAAAAAGATAAATGTAAAAAAATGATAGATGTATAATGGAAAAGGAGGTAAACCCAACAACTGTCCTATTTCTAATTGCCTGCTAGAAGAAGACAAATATAAGTTTTGCTTCCCTGGTGCTTTGTGCAGCAAATCACAACAAAATTTGGAAAACCCACCTTCCTTGCTATTGTATATTTATCAACTAAGTGTCACATTGATTCTTGGACACAAATTTTCTGCCTCCTGGTAATAAATAGATCATGTCAACCATTTTTATTTAATACATTAATCACTTTTCTAGATTACCTCTCTTAGACATATCTATAGATAAGCAACTACCTCCAAAGGCAGTCCTTGCCAGAACACTAGTCTTTTTTATTTTATTATTTTAATTGTGCTAAAATACACATAACATATAATTTCCCATCTTAATTATTTTTAAGTGTACAGTTCTGTGACATTAAGTACATTCACATCGTTATGCAATCATAGCCACCATCCATCTCCAGAACTCTATTCATCTTGCAAAACTAAAACTTAGTACTCACTAAATAATAACTTCCAATTTTCCAACTTTCCCCTCCCTCAATCCCCTGATGCCACCATATTATTTTCTGTCTTTATGAACTTGACTATTCTAGGTTCCTCATATAAGTGGAATCATGCAGTACTTATTTGTCCTTTTGTAACTTGCTTATTTTACTTAGCATAAAGTCCTCAAGGTTCATCTCTGTTATAGCATGTGTCAGAATTTCCTTCTTAAGGCTGAATAATACTCTATTATATGTACATATCATATTTTGTTTATCCAGTCATTTGTTGATACACATTTACTTCCACCTTTTGGCTATTCTGAAGAACACTTCTATGAACAAATACTGCTTCAAGACTCTGCTCTCAAATCTTTCAGATATATATCCAGAAGTGAAATTTATAGATCATATAATTCTATCTTTAATTTTTTTAACAGACTATTTTCCATAGCAGCTGAACCATTTTACATTCCCACCAAGAGTTGCACAAGGGTTCCAAACTATCAATATCCTTGCCAAGGTTTGTTATTTTCCTTTTTATCTAATAAGAGCCATCTTAATGTTTGTGCAGTAATATCACACTGTGTTTTAAATATCCATTTCCCTAAAGATTAGTGATATTAAGCAACTTTTTTGTGCTTATTGGCCATTTAAAAAAATCTTTCTTTGAAGAAATGTCTAAGATTTTGTTCATTTTTTATTTGGGTTATTTGGGGTTCTTTGTTGCTGAGTTGTAGGAGTTCTTTATTTTGTATATCAATCCCTTTTCAGATATATGATTTACAAATATTTTTCCCATTCCATGGATTGCCTTTTCATTTGTTTTATTTAAATTCAATCAGCCAACATGTACTGCTTCTTTAGTTTTTGATATAGTGTTCAATAACTCATCAGTTGCCTGTAACACACAGTGCTCTCAGCACATCTCATGTCCTTCTTAATGCCCATCACCCAATTATCCCAGCTCCCCGTCCAGCCCCGCTCCAGCAATGCTCAGTTTGTTTGCTATAATTAAGAGCCTCTCATGATTTTTCTCCCCTCTGATGACTTCTTATTTACTTTTCCCTTCCTTCCACTATGATGCTCTTCAGTTTCTAATATTCTGCATGTGATTGAACCTATATAATAATTTCTTCCTCTGACAGACTTATTTCACTCAGCCTCCAGTTCCATCCATGTCAAGGTAAATTGCAAGTATTAATCCTTTCTGATGACTGAGTAATATTCCATTGTGTATGTGTGTGTGTGTGTGTGTATGCATGTGTACACACACACACACATATATATTTCTATATATATCTATATATAGATATAGATATATATATCTATATATTTCTATCTACCTATCTATATATATATGCATGTGTACACACACACACACATATATATTTCTATATATATCTATATATAGATATATATCTATATATTTCTATCTACCTATCTATCTATCTATATATATATGCATGTGTACACACACACACACACACACACACACATCTTTATCCATTCATCTGTTGATGGACATTGGGGCTCTTTCCACAGTCTGGGTATTGTGGACATTGCTGCTATAAACATTGAGATGCAGGTGCCCCATCAGATCAGTACATTTGTATCTTTGGGGTAAATACCCAGTGGTGCAACTGCTGGTTTAGGGTATCTCTATTTTTAACTTCTTAAGGAACCTCCATACTCTTTTCTAGAGTGGTTGTACCAGCCTGAATTACCACCAGCAGCAGAAGAGGTTTCCTCTTTCTCCACATCCTTGCAACATCTATTGTTTCCTCACTTACTAATTTTAGCCATTCTGACTGGTGTGGGGTGGTATCTCATTATGGTTTTGAACTGTATTTCCCTGATGGCAAGTGATGTGGAGCATTTTTTTTATGTGTTTGTGGCCATTTGTATGTCTTCTTTGGAGAAATGCCTGTTCGTGCCTTCTGCCCATTTCCTGACTGGATTATTTGTTATTTGGGTGTTGAGTTTGATAAGTTATTCATAGATCTTGGACACTAGCCCTTTATCTGTCATTTGCAAATACCTTCTCCCATTCCATAGGCTGCCCTTTAGTTTTGTTGACTGTTTCCTTTACTGTGTGAAAGATTTTGTCTGGATGAATCCCCAATAGTTCATTTCTACTTTTTCCCCCTTGCCTTTAGAGATGTGTCTAGCAAGAAGTTGCTGTAGCCGAGGTCAAAGAGGCTGCTGCTTGTGTTCTCCTCCAGGATTTTGATGGATTCCTGTCTCACATTTAGATCTTTCATCCATTTTGAGTTTATTTTTGTGTGTGGTATAAGAAAATGGTCCAGTTTCATTATTCTTCATGTGGCTGTCCAATTTTCCTGACACCATTTATTGAAGAGGTTGTCTTTTGTCCATTGGACATTCTTTCCTGATTTGTTGGAGATTAGTTGCCCAGGGTTGAGGGTCCATTTATGGGTTTTCTATTCTGTTCTATTGATCTATGTGTCTGTTTCTATGTTAGTACCATGCTGTCTTGATTATTACAGCTTTGTATAGAGCTTAAAGTCTGGTATTGTGATGCCCCCAGCTTTGGTTTTCTTTTTCAACGTTCTTCTGGCTATTCAGAGTCTTTTCTGGTTCCATACAAATTTTAGCATTATTTTTTCCAGTTCTGTGAAAAATGTTGATGGTATTTTGTACCATTATTTTATACCATTATACTTGAAGCAGTATTTGTGCTTTGAATGTGTAGATTGATCTGGGTAGCATAGACATTTTAATAATATTTGTTCTCCCAACCCATGAGCATAGAATGTTTTTCTATCTCTTTGTGTTCTTCTCAATTTCTTTCACAAGTGTTCTGTAGTTTTTAGAGTATAGATCCTCTACCTCTTTGGTTAGATTTATTCCTAGGGATCTTATGGTTTTTGATGCAATTATAAATGGGATTGACTCCTTAATTCATCATTCTTCTATCTCATTTTTCCTGTATAGAAACACAACTGACTTCTGTGCATTGATATTGTATCTTCCCACATTGCCGGATTTCTTTGAGTTCTAGCAATTTTGGGATGGAGTCTTATGGGTTTTCCACATAAAGTATCATGTCATTTGCAACAAGTTAGAGTTTGACTTCTGCTTTGGTGATTTGGATGCCTTTTATTATTTTCTTTGTTTGTTTATTTGTTTTTCTGATTGTTGAGGCTAGGACTTCTAGTTCAATGTGTGAACAACAGTGGTGAAAGAAGGCTTCCATCTCCTGTTCCTGACTTTAAGGGAAAAGCTCTCAGTTTTCCCCCATTGAGAATGATATTTGCTGAGGGCTTTTCATATATGGATTTTATGATATTGAGGTATGTTTCCTCTATGTCTACACTGTGAAGAGTTTTAATCAAGAAATGATGCCTTATTTTGTCAAATGCTTTTTCTGCATCCATTGAGAGGATCATATGGTTCTTGTCCTTTCTTTTATTAATGTGATGCATCACATTGATTGATTTGTGAATGTTGAACCACCTTGCAGCCCAGAAATAAATCCTACTTCATTGTGGTGAATCATTGTTTTAATATACTGTCGGATCCTATTGGCTAGTATCTTAGTGAGAATATTGGCATCCATTTTCATCAGTTGATACTGGTCTGTAATTCTCCTTTTTAATTTGGTATTTGTCTGGTTTTGGGATCAAGATAATGCTGACCTCATGGAATAAGTTTGGAACTTTTCCTTCCATTTTGCTTTTTATAAACAGCTTCAGAAGAATAGGTATTAGTTATTCTTTAAATGTTTGGTAAAATTCCCTTGGGAAGCCCCAGCCCTGGACTCGTTTGTTGGGAGATCTTTGATTACTGCTTCAATTTCCTTGCTGGTTCTGAGTCTGTTCAGGTTTTCTTGTTTCTTCCTGTTTCAATTTTTGTAGTTTTTAAGTTTAGGGAATGTATCCAATCCATTTTTCCCAGATTGACTAATTTGTTAGTATATAGCTGCACATAATATGTTCTAAAAATTGTTTGGTAAATTTCCTTGGTATTACTTATGATATCTCCCCTTTCGTTCATGATTTTATTAATTTGGGTCCTTTCTCTTTTCTTTTTGATAAGTGTGGCTAAGGGTGTATTGATCTAATTAATTCTTACAAAGAACCAACTTCTAGTTTCATTGACCTGTTCTACTGATCTTTTGGGTTCTATTTCACTGATTTCTACCCTAATCTTTATTGTTTCTTTTGTCATGTTTGGTTTGGGCTTTATTTGTTTTTCTTTCTTTAGTTTCTTTTGGTGTAATGTTAACGTGTATTTGAGACTTTTCTAATTTTTTGAGAAAGGCTTGTATTGCTATGTACTCCCCTCTTAGGACCACCTTTGGTGCATCCCAAAGGTTCTGAACAGTTGTGTTTTCTTTTCCATTTGTTTCCATGAATTTTTTAAATTCTTTAATTTCCTGGTTGACCCATTCATTCTTTAGTAGGATACACTTTAACTTCCAAGTGTTTGAGTTCCTTCCAAATTTGATTGAGTTCAAGTTTCAAAGCACTGTGGTCTGAAAATATTCAGGGAATAATTCCAGTATTTTGGTACTGGTTGAGACTTGATTTGTGACCCAGTATGTGATCTATTCTGGAGAATGTTCCATGTGCATTCAAGAAGAATGTGTATTTTGTTGCTCTAGGATGGAATACTCTGTATATATCTGTGAAGTCCATCTGGTCTATTGTGTCATTCAGAGCCTTTGTTTCCTTGTTGATTTTCTGCTTAGATGATCTGTTCATTGCTGTGAGTGGGGTGTTAAATTCCCCTCCCATTATTGTATTATTATCAATGTGTTTCTTTAATTTTTTTATTAATTGGTTGATATAATTGTCTGCTCCCGAGTTAGGAGCATAAATAATTAGAATTGTTAGATCTTCCTGTTGGATAGACCCTTTAGGTATGATATAAGGTCCCTCTTTATCCCTTACTACAGTCTTTAAAGTCTAATTTGTCTGATATAAGGATTGTTACCCCAGCTTTCTTTTGATGTCCACTTGGATGACAAATTGTTCTCCACCCTCCTCATTTTCAATCTGGAGATATTCTTGGGTTTAAAATGAGTCTCTTGTAGACAGCATATGGATGGATCTTGCTTTTTAATCCAATCTGATACCCTGTGTCTTTTTATTGAAGCATTTATCCTATTTACATTCATTGTACCTACTGACGGATAGGAATTTAGTGCCATTGTATCCCCATTAAGTCCCTGTTTCTGTAGATGGTCTCTGTTTCTTTCTGATATATGCTGCTTTTGGGCTCTCTCTTTGCTTACAGGATCTCTTTTAATGTTTCTCACAGGGCTGGTTTAGTGATCACAAATTCTCTTAGTTTCTGTTTGTCCTGGAAGCTCTTTATCTCTCCTTCCATTCTGAATGATATCCTTGCCAGATAAAGTATTCTTGGCTGCATATTTTTCTCAGATAGTTCCCTGAATATATCATGCCAGCCCTTTCTGGTCTGCCAGGTCTCTGTGGATAGGTCTGCTCAATCTCATGTTTCTACCATTGTAGGTTAAGAAGCTCTTGCCTCGAGCTGCTTTCAGGATCTTCTCTTTATGTCTGAAATTTGCAAGCTGCACTATTACCTGTTGGTTCCTTAACCTATTTCATTGATTTTGAAGAGGTTTCTCTCTACATCTTGGACTTAAATGCCTGTTTTCTTCCCTAAATTAGGCGCATTCACAGCTCTGATTTCCTCAAATACATCTGTCCTTCCTCTCTCTTTCTTCTTCTTCTGGGACACCAATGATTCTAATATTGTTTTTGCTTTATGGTATTGTTGATTTCTTGAAGCTCCCTTCATGATCACATTGTTTTTCTTTATTTTCCTCAGCTTCCTTCCTTTCTACCATCTTGTCTACATCACTGACTCTCTCTTTTGCCTTGTACTGTAGCTATTAGAGCATCCACTTTAGACTTCATCTCAGTTACAGCATTGTTAATTTCAGCCTGATTAGATTTTATTTCTGCACTAAGAGATTCTCTGATGTCTTTTATTCTATTTTCAAGCCTAGCTAATGCATTTATAATCATTATCCTGAATTCCAGCTCTGATATTTTATTTCTATCCATATTGATTAGATGTTTGGCAGAGAGTATTACCTCTGGTTCATTCTTTTGCTGTGAATTTCTCCTTCTAGTCATTTTGTCCAGAGAAGACTAGATGAATAAGGGAATAAAATGAAAAATAGCATCCACAACCCCAGTGAAATACACATTAGACAAATCTGAAGAGTTCAGAAACCACAAAAAGAAAGAAAGAAAGAAAGAAAGAAAGAAAGGTAAAGAAAAAGGAAGAAAGAAAAAGCTAAAAAGAAAGAAAAGGGCAAAAAAAGAGAGAACATACTCTCCCAGGTGGACAAAATTGTGTGATCCACTTGGTCTGTGTGTATTTTGGTTTCTTTGTTAGAAGACATTAAGTCCCAAAATTGTAAAGAAAACAAAACTTACATATATACAAAAATAAAATTGAATATAATGAAAGGAAACCAAAAATGAAGAATATATCTCTAAAATGTATCTAAAAAATGAAAATTGGAAGACTTAAAAACAAATATTTGATGGAATAAGAAACTAACTGAAAAGGGAGAAAAAGGGAAAAAAATCTTAAACTGAAGGATTGAAGATTCATGGGAAAAAAACCTTGAATTCTATATACTATTTTCCCCTAGCCCAGGAGTTGTTCAGTTCTGAGTGATCCATAAACTTGGTATTCGTGAGATGTTCTAACTGGTCTTCTGGTGGAGGGGCCTGTTGCATTGATCTGTGGTGTCTTTGCCTCGGAGAAGTTGCACCTCCCTTTGCCAGGGTTCCAGGCTCAATGTAAGCTGCTTTGGGTGGCTCTATGTGGCTTTTGTTTCCTGAAGTCTTTCCCCACTGCTTTAGAGGATGAAAAAAAATTAAAAATATTAGTTCCTTGATCTCCAGCCCCAGAGCTGAAGGATCTCTGCCCCCACTCTTATGTGCTCCCTCAGGGAAAAGCAGTCAAATTCTTTTGTGTGCACCAAACTCTGCAGATTCCCGTGGTGCACACCGGTACCTATCCTGGGTGGGGGAGGGTTTTCTCACCAGAGCCCCTCCTTTTGCTGGGTCCCTGCTGAGGAGAGGTCTCAGGGGGATGGAGCAAAGTCTCCCAGGGTTTGTCATTTGCCCCACTGTCCCAACTAGGATTTTGCCCCACTTCTCCACCTGAGCACATTTTAGGCAAGGATGTTCCTTACAGCAACATACTTCTAATAGTTCTGATTTTGTACTCCCCTGCTATATCACCTTCCAGTAGCCAGCTTAAGGTAGTTCCCTTCTCCTGGGGTTTATCTTCTGATATATCCCCTCAGATTCATGTCACTGCACCTCTTACCTTGCAAAAAGTGGTGACTTCTCTATTTGTAGAATTGCAGAAGAGAATTGTAGGTCCTCCATTTTTTTGCCATCTTCTTCAACTCTCTGGATTGCCTCTTCAAAATATCTTTTCATGTAGATTTTTTTTCAATTTTTATGTAGTTCAATTTATCTACTTTTTTCTTTTGTTGCCCAGGCTTTTGGTATCCCAGCCAAGAAATCATTGCCAAATCCAGCACTATGAACTTTTCATGTATGTTTTCGTCTAAGAGTTTTATAGTTTTAACTGTTGCATTTAGGTCTTTGGTTCATTTTCAATTAATTCTTATATATGGTGTGAGGTAAGAGACAAACTTCATTCTTTTGCATGTGGATATCCCATTTTCCCAACACCATTTATTGAGAACAGTGTCTCTTTCCCATTGAATTGTCTTGGAACTCTTGTTGAAAAATTATGTGACTATTAATTTGAAAGCTTATTTCTGTGCTCTATTCTCTCTCTCTCTACATATATATATATATATATATATATATATATATATATGATGTATGATGCCCCCAACTCTTCTCCAACTCTTCTTTTCAAGATTTTTTTTGGTTATTTGAGGTCCCTTATGATACCATATGAATTTTAGGATTGTTTCTTCTATTTCTGCAAGAACAGTCATGTTTTTTTTTTTTTAATATATGGATTGAATTGAATCTATAGATCACTGTGGGTGGTATTGACAGCTTAACATCTTAACATTAAGTCTTCCAATCCATAAACATGAATGTCTTTTTATTTGTTGTTTTCTTTAGTTTCTTTCAGCAACATTTTGTACTTTCCAGTGTACAAGTCTTTAAGTTTCTTGGTTAAGTTCATTCCTAAATATTTTATTCTTTTTGATCCTTGTGTAAATGGAATAGTTTCCTTAATTTTTTTGGATTGTTCATTGTTAGTGTATAGGAACATAACTGCTATTTGTGTGTTAGTTTAGTATCCTACAACTTTGCTAAATTTGTTTATTAAATCTAAGAGGGTTTTTGTGGACTCTTTAGGGTTTTCTATATATAAGGTCATGTCATCTTTTTTTTTAAAAGTTTTTATTTATTTATTTGACAGAGAAAAATCACAAGTAGATGGAGAGGCAGGCAGAGAGAGAGAGAGAGGGAAGCAGGCTCCCCGCTGAGCAGAGAGCCCGATGCAGGACTCGATCCCAGGGCCCTGAGATCATGACCTGAGCCGAAGGCAGTGGCCTAACCCACTGAGCCACCCAGGCGCCCCGGTCATGTCATCTTAATAGAGAAAAATTTCTTCTTCATTTCCAACTTGAATACTTTTTATTTCTTTTCAGAAATCCTATTTTTAAACTGAGCCAAAATGTGTTTTCTTGTAGGTTTCCCTGTTTGTTTTTTAGAAGTTTTTATTTATTTATTTTGAGAGAAAGAGTGAGGGGAGAGGCAGAGAGGTAGAAGGAGAATCTGAAGCAGATTCTACACTGAGTGCTGAGCCCAATGCATGACTCGATCTCATAACCCTATGATCATGACCTGAGCCAAAATAGAGTTGGTCACTCAACCACCTGAGCCAGCCAGCTTCCCCTCCCTGTTTTTTAAAAAATATCCTTTTTTAGGGTAAATACCCTAAAGATACAAACGTAGTGATCTGAAGGGGCACGTGCACCCGAATGTTTATAGAAGCATTGTCCACAATAGCCAAACTATGGAAAGAACCTAGATGTCCCTCAACAGATGAATGGATCAAGAAGATGTGGTATATATACACAATGGAATACTATGCAGCCATCAAAAGAAATGAAATCTTGCCATTTGTGACAACATGGATGGAACTAGAGCATATCATGCTTAGCGAAATAAGTCAAGCAGAGAAAGACAACTATCATATGATCTCCCTGATATGAGGAAGTGGTGATGCAACATGGGGGCTTAAGTGGGTAGGAGAAGAATCAATGAAACAAGATGGGATTGGGAGGGAGACAAACCATAAGTGACTCTTAATCTCACAAAACAAACTGAGGGTTGCTGGGGGAAGGGGGTTGGGAGAAGGGGGGTGGGATTATGGACATTGGGGAGGGTATGTGCTTTGGTGAGTGCTGTGAAGTGTGTAAACCTGGTGATTCACAGACCTGTACCCCTGGGGATAAAAATATATGTTTATAAAAAATAAAAAATTAAAAGGCTAATAAATAAATAAATAAATAAATAAATAAAATTAAAAAATTAAAAAAATATATCCTTTTTTTTTAGAACAATTTTCGATCTACAGAAACACTGTGGCCATAGTATAGAATTTTCATATACCACATATCTAGTTTCTTCTATTATTATTATCTTGCATTGCTATGGTACATTTATCACAGCTAACAAACCAATACCAATATATTATTATTAACTAAAGCCTGTATTTGTATTTTCTTACTAATTCCCTAAAGATTTTTTCCATGTCCCATCCAAGACACCACACTACATTTAGTCATCATGTCTCTTTAGCCCCTCTTGACTGCCAGCTTCTCAGACTTTCCCTGACCACTTTTAAGGATTAGTGGTCAAGCATTTTGTAGAATGTCCCTCCTTCATGATTCCTCTGATCTTTTTTAACATGATTAGACTTGGGTAATGTGTTTTAGAGTGGAAAACCAGAGAGGTAATATGCTGTTTTCATCACACCATATCATGGGTACATACTATCAACATGACTTATCACTGTTGATGTTCACTGTGATGACTTGGCTAAGGTGTGTTTGTCATGTATCTCTACTATAAAGTTACTTTTTAAAATTTGCATAATGTGTTCTTTGGAAGGAGTTACTTTGGGCAGTCCACATTTTAAGACTGGAGAATTGTGTAACACTTCCCCAAGAATGGAGTATTTATATGTATCATTTGGAAATCTTGTGCACTGAAGATGTGCCTGTTCTCTCTCATTTATTTATTCAATCATTTATTTATATCAATATGGGTTCATGGATTTTTTATGAAATGTTTAAAATTCCAGTATAGTTAACATGATGTGTTGTATTAGTTCCTGGTGTACAATATAGTGATTCAATAATTCTATACATTACTCAGTGCTCATTAATATAAGCATACTCTTTAATCCCCACCGCCAATTTAACCCATTCCCTCACCCAGGATCTTGGGTAGTAATCAGTTTGTTCTCTATAGTTAAGAATCCATTTCCTCATTTATTTCATTCTCCTTTTTCCCTTTGCTCATTTTTCTTTATTTCTTTTTTATTAATTATTTTTATTAACATATAATGTATTATTTGCCCCAGGGGTACAGGTATGTGAATCATCATGCTTGCACAATTTACAGCACTCACGATAGCACATACCCTCTCCAATATCCATAACCCAGCCACCCTCTCCACACACCACCTCCCACAGCAACCCTCAGGTTGTTTTGTGCTTAATAATCTCTTATGGTTTGTCTCCCTCCCAATCCCATTTTATTTCATTTTTTTCCTTCCCTACCACCAACTCCCCACTCTGCCTCTCAAATTCCTCATATCAGGGAGATCATATGATAATTTTCTTTTTCCAATTCACTTATTTCACTCAGTGTAATACCTTCTAGTTCCATCCATGTTGCTGCAAATGGCAAGATTTCATTTCTTTTAATGGCTGCATAGTATTCCATTGTATATATACCAGTTCTTCTTTATTCATTCATCTGTTGAGGGACATCTAGGTTCTTTCCATAGTTTGGCTGTTGTGGACACTGCTGCTATAAACATTTGGGTGTAGGTGCCCATTCAGATCACTACATTTGTATCTTTAGGGTAAATACCCAATAGTGCAATTTCTGGGCCATAGGGTAGCTCTATTTTCAACTTTTTGAGGAACCTCAATGCTGTTTTCCAGAATGGCTGCACCAGCTTGCATTCCTACGAACAGTGTAGGAGGGTTCCACTTTCTCCACATCCTCGCCAGCATCTTTTGTTTCCTGGATTGTTAATTTTAGCCATTCTGACTGGAGTGAGGTGGTATCTCATTGGGGTTTTGATTTGCATTTCCTTGATGCTGAGTGATGTGGAGAATATTTTTCATGTGTCTGTTGGCCATCTGGAAGTCTTGTTTGCAGAAATGTCTGTTCATGTCCTCTGCCCATTTCTTGATTGGGTTATTTGTTCTTTGGGTGTTGTATTTGGTAAGTTCTTCAAAGATTTTGGATACTACCCCTTTATCTGATATGTCATTTGCGAATATCTTCTCCCATTCTGTCAGTTGTCTTTTGGTTTTGTTAACTGTTTTTTTTTGCTGTCCAGAAGCTTTTGATCTTGATGAAGTCCCAAGAGTTCATTTTTGGCCTTGCTTTCCTTGCTTTGGCAGATGTTTCTAGGAAGAAGTTGCTGTGACTGAGGTCGAAGAGGTTGCTGCCTGTGTTCTCCTCAAGGATTTTGATGGATTCCTGTCTCACATTGAGGTCTTTCATCCATTTTGAGTCTATTTTTGTATGTGGTGTAAGAAAATGGTCCAGTTTCCTTCTTCTGCATGTGGCAACACCATTTGTTGAAGATACTGTCTTTATTCCTTGGACATTCTTTCCTGCTTTGTCGAGGATTAGTTGATCATAGAATTGAGGGTCTATTTCTGGGCTCACTATTCGATTCCATTGATCCATGTGTCTGTTTTTGTGCCAGTACCATACTGTCTTAATGATTACAGCTTTGTAATAGTGCTTGATGTCTGAAATTGTGATGCCACCAACTTTGGCTTTTTTTTTTTTTTTCAACATTTCTCTGGCTATTCGGGGACTTTTCTGGTTCCATATAATTTTTTTTTTAGTTCCATATAAATTTTAAGATTATTTATTCCATTTCTTTGAAAAAAATTGATGGTATTTTGATAGGGATTGCATGAAATGTGTAGATTGCTTTAGGTAGCATAGACATTTTCACAATGTTTGTTCTAATCCATGAGCATGGAACATTTTTTCATTTCTTTGTGTCTTCCTCAATTTCTTTCATGAGTACTTTATAGTTATACTGAATACAGATTCTTTACCTCTTTTTTTTAGGTTTCTAGATATCTTATGTTTTGGGAGGCAATTGTAAATGGGATTGACTCCTTAATTTCTCTTTCTTCTGTCTTGCTGATGGTGTATAGAAATGAAACTGATTTCTGTGCATTGATTTTTATATCCTGCCACTTTACTGGATGCCTGAAAGAGTTCTAGCAGTTTTGAAGTGGAGTCTTTTGGGTTTTCCACATAAAGTATCATATCATCTGGAAAAAGTTAGAGTTTGACTTTTGCTTTGCCATTTCAGATGCCTTTTATTTCTTTTTGGTGTCTGATTGCTGAGGCTAGGACCTCTAGTACTATGTTAAATAACACGTGATAGTGGACATTCCTGCCATGTTCCTGACCTTGGGGAAATGCTCTCAGGTTTTCCTCATTGAGAATGATATTTGCTGAGGGTTTTTCATAGATAGCTTTGATGATATTGAGGTATGTTCCCTCTGTCCCTACACTTTGAACAATTTTGATCAATAAAGGATGCTGTACTTTGTCAAATGCTTTTTCAGTGTCTATTGAGAGTATCATATGGTTCTTTTTTTTAAGATTTTATTTATTTATTCGACAGAGAGAGATCACAAGTAGGCAGAGAGGCAGAGAGAGAGGAGGAAGCAGGCTCCCTGCTGAGCACAGAGCCCGATGTGGGACTCGATCCCAGGACCCTGAGATCATGACCTGAGCTAAAGGCAGCGGCTTAACCCACTGAGCCACCCAGGTGCCCCTATCATATGGTTCTTGTTCTTTCTTTTATTAACATATTGTATTACATTGGTTGATTTGTGGATGTTGAACCAACCTTCCAGCTCAAGAATAAATCCCACTTGGTTGTGGTTAATAATCCTTTTAATGTACTGTTGGATCCTATTGGCTAGTATTTTGGTGAGAATTTTTGCACCTGTGTTCCTCAAGGATATTGGTCTGTAATTCTCCTCTTTGGTAGGGGCTTTGTCTGGTTTTGGGGTCAAGGTAATGCTGGCCTCATAAAATGAGTTTGGAAGTTTTCCTTCCATTTCTAATTTTTGGAACAGTTTCAGGAGAATAGGAATTAATTCTTCTTTAAATGTTTGGTAGAATTCCCCTGGGAAGCCGTCTGGACCTGGGCTCTTATTTGTTTGGAGATTTTTTTTTAATGATTTTTATTTATTTATTTGATAGACAGAGAGAGATCACAAGTAGGCAGAGAGGCAGGCAGAGAGAGAGGGGGAAGCCGACTCCCCGCTGAGCAGAGACCCTGATGTGGGGCTCCATCCCAGGACCCTGAGATCATGACCCAAGCTGAAGGCAGAGGCTTAAACCACTGAGCCACCCAGGCGCCCCATGTTTGGAGATTTTTGATGACTACTTCAATCTCCTTACTTGTTATGGGTTTGTTCAGGTTTTCTATTTCTTCCTAATTCAGTTTTGGTAGTTTATACGTCCCTAGGAATGCATCCATTTCTTTCAGATTGTCAAATTTGCTGGCTTATAGCTGCTCATAATATGTTGTTGTAATTGTTTGCATTTCTTTGGTGTAGGTTGTGACCTCTCCTCTATCATTCATGATTTTATAAATTTGGGTCCTTTCTCTTTTCTTTTTGATAAGTCTGGTCAGGGGTTTATCAATCTTATTAATTCTTTCAAAGAACCAGATCCTAGTTTCATTAGTTTGTTCTACTCTTCTTTTGGTTTCATTTCATTGATTTCTGCTCTGATGTTTATTATTTCTCTTCTCTTGCTGGGCTTAGGCTTTCTTTGCTGTTATTTCTCCAGCTCCTTTAGGTGTAGGGTTAGGTTTTGTATTTGAGACCTTTCTTGTTTCTTGAGAAAGGCTTGTATCACTATATACTTTCCTCTCAGGACTGCCTTTGTTGTGTCCCACAGATTTTGAGCAATTGTGTTTTCATTTTCATTTGTTTCGATGAATTTTTAAAATTCTTCTTTAATTTCCTGGTTGACCCATTCATTCTTTAGAAGGATGCTCTTTAGCCTCCATGTATCTGAGTTCTTTCCAACTTTCCACTTGTGATTGAATTCTAGCTTCAGAGCATTATGGCCTGAAAATATTCAGGAAATGATCCCAATCTTTTGGCACAGGTTGAGACCTGATTTGTGACCCAGGGTGTGATCTATTCTGATGAATGTTCCCTGTGCACTAGAGAATAATGTGTATTCTGTTGCTTTGGGATGAAATCTTCTGAATATATCTGTGATGTCCATCTGGTCCAGTGTGTAATTTAAGGCCTTTATTTCCTTGTTGATCGTTTGCTTGGATGATCTCTCCATTTCAGTGAGGGGGATGTTAAAGTCCCCTATTACTGTATTATTGTCAATGTTTTCCTTTGATTTTTTTTATTAATTGGTTTATATAGTTGGCTGCTCCCATGTTAAGGGCATAGATATTTGAAATTGTTAGATATTTTTGTTGGATAGAGCCTTTAAGTATGATATAGTTCCCTTCCTCATCTCTTATTATAGTCTTTGTCTTAAAATATAGTTTATCTCCTATAAGGATTGCCACCCAGCTTTCTTTTGATGTCCATTAGCATGGTAAATTGTTTTCCACCCCCTCACTTTAAATCTGGAGGTGTCTTTGGGTCTAAAATGAGTTTCTTGTAGGCAACATATTGATGGGTTTTGTTTTTTTATCCATTCTGATAACCTGTGTCTTTTGATTGGAGCACTTAGACCATTTACACTCAGGGTAACTATTGAGAGATATGAGTTTAGTGCCATTGTATTGCCTGTAAGGTGACTGTTACTGTATATTGTCTCTGTTCCTTTCTGGTCTGTTACTTTTAGGCTCTGTCTTTGCTTAGAGGACCCCTTTCAATATTTCCTGTAGGGCTTGTTTGGTGTTTGCAAGTTCTTTTGATTTTTTTTTTTTTGTCCTGGAAGCTTTTTATCTCTTCTTCTGTTTTCAGTGATAGCCTAGCTTGATATATTATTTTTGACTGCATGTTCTCATTTAGTGTTCTGAATATATCATGCCAGTTCTTTCCTGCCAGGTCTCTGTGGATAATTCTGCTGCCAATCTAATATTTCTACTATTGTATGTTACAGACTTCTTGTCCCAAGCTGCTTTCAAGATTTTCTCTTTGTCACTAAGACTTGTAATTTTTACTATTAGATGATAGGGTGTGGACCTATTTTTATTTTATTTTATATTTATTTTATTTTTATTGATTTTGAGGGGTATTTTCTGTGCCTCCTGGATTTTGATGTTTGTTTCCTTTGCCATATTAGGGAAATTCTCTACTATAATTCACTCCAATATACCTTCTTCTTCCTCTCTCTCTTTCTTCTTCTTCTGGAATCCCAATTATTCTAGTATTGTTTCATGTTATGGTATCACTTATCTCTCGAATTCTCCCCTTGTGCCAGTAGTTGTTTGTCTCTTTTGCTCCGATCCTTTACTCTCTGTCATTTGGTTTCTATATCACTAATTTTCTCTTCTGCCTCATTTATCCTAGCAATAAGAGCCTCCATTTTTTATTGCACCTCATTAATAGCTTTTTAAATTTCAACTTGGTTAGATTTTAGTTCTTTTATTTCTCCAGAAGGGGTTTCTCTAATATCTTCCACGCCTTTTTCATGCCCAGGTAGCACCTTGAGAATTGTCATTCTGAACTCTAGTTCTGACATATTATGAATGTCCATATTTATTAGGTCCCTAGCCTTTGGTACTGCCTCTTTTTCTTTTCTTTTTTTTGTGGTGAGTTTTTCTGCCTTGTCATTTTATCCTGATAAGAATATATGAATGAGAGAATAAAATACTAAAAGTGTGGCAAAGACCCCCCAAAAATATAAACTAAAGAAGTCAGAAGAGATCCAAAACCAAGGAGAGAAGAAGGGGAGAAATAAAAAAAGATAAATAATCATACATATAATTATATATAATAATTATATTATTATTATACATATAATTATATATAATAATTATATAATATATATAATATAATATATAATATATATAATATGATATAATATATATAATAATTATATAATATAATTATTATATATAATTATATATATAATTATTTATTTTTTTATTTCTCCCCTATTATATATAATTATATGTATAATTATTTATCTTTTTTTATTTCTCCCCTTCTTCTCTTTATTATATATAATAATATATAATTATTATATATTATATATTGTATATAATAAATATTTATTTATATATATTTTTTATATATTTATACATATATATTTTTAATTTTCATCTTTACAGTCATTTCCATCCCTTCATCATGTTTACCCTTATTTTTGTATATATATAAGTTTTTCTTCCTTTAAAATTTTGGGAGGTAGTTTCCTCTAAGAGACCAAAATATACCCAAAATCAGGTGGGTGGCTCTGTTCTATTCACCAGTCCAATACACACACACATATATAGATATATAATAATCATTTATAATATATAATAATATATAATATATAAATATAATATATAATAAAAAGATAAATAAATAATTATATATGATTATTTATTATTCATATAATTTATTTGTATAAGCAATAAATCATATAAATATATATATTTATTAATATATATTATATATTATATATAAATATATAATTTATTAATATATTATATTTTGATTAATTAATAAACATATAAATATTTATTTATATGTATAACTTATTTTTATAATTTATTATTTATTAGAAGAATCTGTATCCCAAAATTTTTTTGAAAAAAATAAACCTATATGTATACAAAAAATAAGGTTCAATATAATGAAGGGATAAAATAAGACTATAACAATGAAGGTTTAGCAATATTTTTTAAGAAGGGTATTGTTAATTTAAACTTGTTAAAAATGTTAAAAGAAGAAAGAGGAAAAGTGGAAAAAATAGAATAAGAGAAAAAATAAAATAAAAAATATTATCTTCGCAAGACTAAAGGATCATGTGGATAAATCCATGAATTCTATGTGTTGTTTTCCCCTAGCTCTGGATTTCTGCTGTTCTCCTTGATCAGTGAGCTTGTTCTTGACTGGATGTTATTCCTGATCTTCTGTGGGAGGGGCCTGTTGCAGTGATTCTCAGATGTTTTTGCCGGAGGCAGAATTGCACCACCCTTGCCAGGGACCAGGCTAAGTAATCTTCTCAGGTTCGCTCTTGGAGCTTTTGTTCTCTGAACACTTTCTGTAGAGCTTTTGAGGATGGAAATGAAAATGGTTGACTCTCAGTCTCTGGCGTGGAGGAGCTGAGAGCTTAGGGTCCCACTCCTCAGTGTGCTTTTAGAGATAAACAGTCAATCACTCCTGTCTCCGTGGTCTCTGGCCACAATCTGAGTTCATCTGGCCTGTGACTGAGCATTTCTATCTCTGGGGCACAGCCCCTTTTAGAGTCTCCAAACCCAGCATATTCCTGCCATGCTGTTCCTCCTGGAGGAGGAAGGTGAGTCTCTCCAGATCTGCCAATTGTGGGGTCCCTGCTTGAAGAGAAGTGGTCCGACTATGACATGCATCATGGTTTAAAGTAATCCTGATCTGAAAGCTCACTCCTCGGCTATGTCTCCATAGTCAGCTTCCCCGCTCTGATCCCTGGCAGCTCTGCCACACTCCAACACCCCCAATCTTTCTGTGACCTCGCGGGACCTGAGACCACACTGTCCCACTGAGGACTCCACCTCCTCTTAGCCTCTGGAGTGATGTCCCTCAGTTGAGCAGACTTGTAGGTGTTTGGAATGGTTTGATACCTACTTAGCTGAACTCCAGGGATCTGATATTATTTCAGTCTGCTACTTCCTGCCATCTTGCCTTTCCTCCCATTTGTTTTATGTCTTAAATTCCACATATGAGTGAAATCATATGGTTTTTGTCTTTTTCTGATTGACTTATTTTACTTAATATTGTACTCTCTAGCTCTATCCACATCATTGCAAATGGCAAGATTTCATTCATTTTTATGGTTGAATAATATTCCATTTATATAACCACTTCTTTATCCATTTTTTTATTGATGGACACTTGGGCTGCTTCCATAATTTGGATATTATAACTAATGCTGCTGTAGACATAAGGGTGCATATATACCTTCGAATTAGTATTTCTGTATTCCTTGGGTAAGTACCAAGCAGTGCAATTACTGGATCATAAGGTAGTTCTATTTTTAACTTTCTGAGGAACCTCCATACTGTTTTCAGAGTGGCTGCACCAGTTTGTATTCCTACCAGCATTGCAAAAGGGTTACTTTTTCCACATCCTCATGAACACCTGTTGTTTCTTGTGTTGTTGATTTTAGCTACTCTTACATGTGCAAGGTGATATCTCATTGTAGTTTTGATTTGCATTTTCCCAGTGGATTTTTATTTTAAACTTTGGATTATAGTCCAATTCTACTCTATCTTATTTCTCAATTCATTCCACTTTTGACCATTAGGAGCTTTTTCAATTGGCTCCTGTGCCCCTTTGACATACCTCCACTATTGTGAATTAATTTTGTTTTCTTTTGAGACTGGTTAGTTTTTGTTTTGCCTTCTGCCTCCCACCCCAAACACACACACACACACACACACACACACACACACACATCTCTGTTATGTGTAACAACCCATCATATTTCTGAAAATAACTATCATCACCCCATCTAGTCTTCTCTCCAGACTAAACATTTCCCACCCATATCTTTAGACACTCCTCATGTGACAGATTTATTGACTCTTTTCTCTCCTTGTTGCTTTCTTCTGGAAACATTCCATTTTCTCAGTCACTTGAACTACCTCCTTTCACTCTCTTTACCTTCCACAACATTGTTATAAAGTTTGACAGAAATCAAAAGTAGTTTCACTTTTGGAAACTATTCATAATAGTACCTAGCACAAAAGCTTTATCATGGATAAATGGTCCTGTATTAGAATGAATACCTGTAGGAGAAATATAATGCTCCTTCTCTGTGCAAAGCTTAATATTTTTCAAGACAACATTTCTTTGACCCTTTTAACCCTTTTGTGAAGCAGATAGGGCAAGTAGTGGTATGTCCAGAAAAGGAAGGCTTAGAAAAGGTGCCTGGTCCAAAATAACCCTGTAAGTTAGATGGTACTGGCTTCTTCTGACACTTATTCTGGCAACATTTATATTTTGTTTAAATTTTGACTGTGTGAGCTAATATTTGCTTGTAAGCCCTTCCACGTAATCAGAATTTCCAGTATATTTGCATATGAGCTGAACTTAGCCTCCTGATATAAAATGATACATGAAATGTAAGTCTGGAAGGCAAACGTGTATAAAACGCTTTTAAAAATAAAAATCACGTTTGTATGTTTGTAGATATCAATTGGGTGGTCAAGCCAGAGCCTAGAAAAGATATGGTTAACTTTGGCAATAGAAGTGTGAACAGAACAAAAATAAATGTTTTCTAATTGTCCTTGCTTGTTGTGGATATTAGGCAGCTAGCTTTGTCTCTTTTTCACCACTTACCACATTCTAATGGAAAGGTTCTCAGGTGTAGCTAATCCCAAGCAGGGTATAATCCCTAGGTAATTTATACAGTAATATTTTGTTACACATACACACCCCAGTGCCCAGTCCCTTCTCTTCTATTTTGAAGTGTGCAGATACTGCACTGGGAGACTTGGCAAATGACACCAAGTTTTATTATTGAGATGTCTCTGCTCTTTAATAACTAGGGCAAGAAGGTAGTAAAAGCCTTGTCATTATGGGCTGGTACTGGGGTGTGGAGAAAATAAAAAAGCTGGAAAACTTTTCTCCCTTTTTACCTGATAACTCCTTCTATATCTAAACCAGTTTATTCAAACCAGAATCTTCAGTGTATACAGAATATTTCAGATCACAATTTTTGGGGATGAATTTTTGGCATACCCAAAGAGGCTGTTGCCTTCAAGGAGTCATCAGTTGAAAAGAAACAAGTAACTTTTTATGGCACCACATACTGGTATGGGGGGAATGGAAAAGGTAATTTATTTGAAAAGCTGGCAGTTTGGTTGGCAAATACAAAGTGTTATATTTCAGGGCTTGAGGGAGGGGAAGTATCTGGAGAAAGAGGCGGACAGCAAAGAGACTAAGGGCTAGACATTTTAACTCTGGTAACAAAGGATAAAGAGGAGTAAGTGAGCATAGACATAAATCCCTACTTCAAGAGTGGAGGTTGATAAAGAAGATCTCTTAGCTTTAATATTTTATGGATCTCTGAGATGGAGGGTTGATAGAGAACCTGGAAAGCATGACTAAGTAGATGAACTTGCTATAGAAAACAAGGAGAGTGGGTGGGCTTTTAATTATGTGAAACCATGAACTTTATTTCTTTGCTACCCGAAAGAGGTTCTTAGTTACATTGAATAAGGAATGTAAATTCTGCTGATATTTTTTTTAACTAGAGAAAAACTAAGTCCTTTTGAAATCTGAGTTTTGCAATCCTCCTTAATCCCCATTCCCCAAGTATTAATCATTGTAAATGTGATCAACATGTTCCTTCCCTAGATAGGGGTATCTACATTAATGGCAGAACCAGGTAATGACTATAGGTCCAAATGGCCCTGACTAGCTCTGGTTGTTGGTCAGCTTTGAGTAAATTTAGGAGAAAAGACTTTCTGGAAAGGGTCTGATGAGCCCAAAATGAGACTTTGAAGAAAAGCTTCCACATCATCCATAGACATTCTTTTATTATGGGTATATGGGTACTAATTATTTAAAATTTTTTCTAATTTATCTGAACCCAGGCCTTCCATTTCTATCTTGGGTGTCAAATTTCCTACATTATCTCATCTCTTCTTTCTCCCATGTTTGCTGAATGCACAGGATTAAGTATAATATTGCACACAAAATAAAATGGCTTGCTTAGCTGTGACTTTAAGGTCAGGTATGTGATAGTCTATACAGATCTTAGTTCCCTCCTCAGATAAACCTTTTAAGTCTTTTAAAAAATGTGAAAGGAAGAAACAAATAAACTTTCAGATTTTAATTCTTACATTTGTTCTGCAACCTTAGAACTTAGAACTAGGTGGCAAAGATAGATAGTAAACTTAAATAAAAAAAAAGGCTAAGTCCCTTTCCCCCCTTAGCTTCTAGAGTAATACAGTGAGACACACTAAGTTTTCTTTATCTGAATTCATCTTCTTTATGCTTCGGCTGTTCAGTGTCACTTCTAAAATTTATGTGTGTGTGTGTGTGTGTGTGTGTGTGCGCGTGCGTGTGTGTGTGTGTTTGTGTGACACCTGTGTCTATCTATCTATCTATCTATCTTTCTAATCTATATTTCTGAGTCTACCAGGAGAGCAGTTGCAGGGCTTAGGCATGCAGAGGTAAAGAAAAAAACATGGGGACAAAAATCAGTCCATTTTCTAGTACTTTAATTCCTTCATATCTAAGTTATCATCTTTAGTTTTAAAAATATAATTATCTAGCTCCTCCTCCTTGCTCCTCTTTTTCTTCTCTCTCTCCCTCACCCTCTTCCCTTCTTTCTCTCTTTAGCAAGTCCAGTGGACAGACTAGTCTGACACCTCAAAATACTCTAAGAAAGAAACTAAACTCTGCCTCTGACATTCTATTCCCACTGTGGTTTTAATTAGGTGTAAATTCTTCAATGCTTGGTTTGAAACATGCCTCAGGATCTTAGGGAAATTGCAGGCAGATGGGGTATTAATGCAGGGTGATGTTTCTCACTTCACAGTGCCCATGCAACATTTATTGTCATTAAAATAGTGCCATTTAAATGAGGTGGCTGATGTTAGAAAATGAATATAGAGTTGAACACTGTTCTGTGAATCCGAGCTTTGATGAAGTAGCTGAATTAAAGGCAGTCCTTCAACTCTGCTTATGCAATATGTATCTGTGTATCACTCAACAGTGAAACCCTAGAGACTCTGACAGGAGGACAAAGCCTCTAAAGCTTTATTAGGGTGGTGAGGATAAAAGTACCTGCTTTTTCTACTTTACCAGGCTGTGAGGAAAATGACAAATATACTATGTGTACAGTGGCCTGAGTGCTTAAAAAGAAAAATGTAGAAACTTTATTAGTTGTGTGTAAGATCTTTGGTTAATTCCCCACAGCCCTATAGAGTCCTGGAAGCCCTGCCACTAATATTTCTTTTCCCTCGTTGGGTTTTTGTTTTTCCCTAGATCCCAGGTTAAAGAGAAATTGATTCCTTTCTATCTTCTGCTTCGTTTTTGTCTCTCTGCATTGAAGCTTTGAATTCAGAAAGCCTCATTGGGTTCATTTGGCTGTCCATTAATGTTTAGGCTTAAGCATTGAATGACTTCACAGAACGAATTAGGTTTTATGGCCTGTGGCCAAGTCAACTAATAATGCTTTGTAGAATTTCCAAGAGGAAAAAAAAATACATATTTAGGACTTGGTAAAACTTCCCTCAAGATATATCATTGTACATGCAAGTATTGCTGAACCTGGGGAAATATTTTGTACTAGCCTAGCTTGGGAACATCCTGTTTTTTATGCTGTATTCTTTATGACTTCACTCTGGGCTGAACTGTGAAAAGGTGAGGGAGACAGGACCCATTTTGGAGAAATAGAATAGACTGAACCAAATATATAAAGAACACGGCTTGAGTAATTCAAAACTGAAGACTTGGGCTCCTCAGTCTCATGCTCCAAGGCAATAATTTCTCATTGACCAGAGACCTAAGCATCTGCGTCCAAATCCCATACTCTTTCCTGGACAATTCAAGTCAATCTTGGGTTTGCTTGGGTTTTTTTCCCCCCTGCATCATCCTCTAATTTAAGTTAAGTTTAAAAATGAGAGCCATTAAATAATAAAACAAACAAACACACAACAATAACAGGACATTATGTCCTGGTCCTTGGAAGTCAATTTAATATGATTAGCAGCATAAAACTTCACAAAAGCTTTTGCTGGAGGATTACCAGAAACAGCATCATTCAATATGTTGCCATGCATTGCCATTCTTTCACTTCGGCATTATTTATTGATTGTAGCTGAAGCACAATATTTGTACCTATTAAGCCTTTTAGTTTCCTTTCAGCTTTTTCTGAGCAAAAGTGGAACTGTACCATTATTGTTAAACCATTCTCAAGGCCAGAAAACCTCTTGAATATTGTTTACATCCCTGGTTACAAAGCCAAGTACTGAGGTGGAGTTGCTCTGCCGCTTTGATTCACTTCAAGGATAACACATGTGTGTGCGCATGCCTGTGTGTGTGTGTGTGTGTGTGTATTCACACAGGAGGGGTAGTGAGTGAGGCAAGAGTTTTAAGGAAGGAGAGGGGCTGGAAAGGAATGTAACTTTCAATGAATTGAAACTGCATAATAAAAAAGGTTCTGAAATTTAATTGCAAAAAAGTGGCTGTGTTTTTTCTCTCACCTCCTCCTCTCTCTCTTCCTTCTTCCCCACCCTCCCCAAAGCACTGAAGTAAAATGAGACTTTCAGATCAAAGCTACACACCCACTCTAGGTCTGTTTTGAGCAAAGAATTTTTTTTCTCCCCTTATTTACTTTGTGGCAGTGACAGAATGGATACTGCAAGATGCAGTTATGATGTAGAGATTTGCCACTGTTTGGTTTAGTTCCCCTTCACTGTACTGCTCTCTGGTCTGGCAAGCAAGGTCAAAGCTTCAAAAGCTTGCTGTGGGCACATTTCTAACCAGCTCTTGTGGTTTCACACTTGGCCATTCAGTATTCAGTCATTGTCCTTCTGACAAATGGCCTGAAAAAGTTGGAAGTTTAGTTTACAAGTTTGGAAATGCTTAAGTGTTGCAGTGGAATGTGGGTTTTTCCTCATAGCTGCAGGTTCCATTGAGGATTTTTGGAAAAGGAATAAGATGTCTTTTTTTTTAATATAATTTTTTATTTTTTATAAACATATATTTTTATCCCCAGGGGTACAGGTCTGTGAATCACCAGGTTTACACACTTCACAGCACTCACCAAAACACATAACCTCCCCAATGTCCATAATACCACCCCTTTCTCCCAAACCCCCTCCCCCCAGCAACCCTCAGTTTGTTTTGTGAGATTAAGAGTCACTTATGGTTTGTCTCCCTCCCAATCCCATCTTCTTTCATTTATTCTTCTCGTACCCACTTAAGCCCCCATGTTGCATCACCACTTCCTCATATCAGGGAGATCATATGATAGTTGTCTTTTTAATTTAGTAATCAAGAATATGTTTGTGAGCACATACATAATTCAAATAATGTATTTTGGAGCATGCTTGCATTATTTAATACTGGGGTTTCTCTTTTAACTTTTATCTAGGACTCTTTAGAGTGCCTATACCTGATTCCCTTAATGTGTTTTCAGGCTAGTTGTCAGTTTTCAGTTGCTCTAAAATGTAGCTTCTGGATTTTCTTTCTCCTGGCTTCTCTTCTCTTCTAGTTTGTGTTTTCTTTGCAAAGTAAAATTATGCCTTATTAATAAGGGTAGATGGGTATTCAGTTTCAACACTGTGCGTGAAAACCTGTCTCCCATACTTGCTCTTTTAGGGGTATCTTTCTCACTTAGAGCATAAACCTCTCCCATAGGTGGTTGAGAGAAACATGTAGGTCTCTGATCAAAGTCCTAAAATAGGATCAAGATCATCAGACATGTAACCAAGATGAATACAGAGGTCCATGGGACAAGAGCTGGAATGTGAAATGTAGTGAGCTATGGGGAGGAGAAAGAAACTAAGTGTGAGTTTGGTTGAGAGAGGAAGAGGGAAACAGAGAGAGAAACTGGGTCAGGAAGAACCTGAAGTAGGAAGGTAGAGAGGGAAGCTAAAGCAAACTCAGGAGAAGTGTGTTTTTAGTTATGGCTGTTCACTGAACACCCCTCACTGCTCTCTCTTCTTATCTTTCACCTGACTCTGAGATATAAACAATGTAGATCTTTCAACTCATTTCTTTAATGAATTCATCATTTTCACAGTCTTTTTTAGCTCTCTCTTTTTCATGGTATTTGGGAGTTCAAAACTTGATGTGCTACCTCAAGAAAAATTTGATCAGTGATCTGGGAGGATAGATTTACCATGCTTTTTTGTATTTGTAACATGAAACAACATGTACACTCAACAACAACATTGACTGACTCATTTTCTTTATAGTCCATTGTGATCCTGAAATCCTTTGAGTGTTACATGTCTCAATTGGATCTTAACAGAAATATAAATAAATGAATGAATGAGTGAGTGAATGAATGAATGAATGATAAATAAGAAATAGATTTCTCAAGTCAAATGTATTTAGGAAATAATGGATTAAACCAAGTAAAACAATTTATTTACTAAAAGTGTTCCAGAGTCTTCCTGTTAATGTATATTGTGTATCTGGGGAGATGTAACTTCTCCCAAACTCATTTGCTGAAAATTCCTTTTAGTAATGTTTTGAAACATACTTGTTGAGTTCTTTTTTTAAATTTATTTTTTATTTATTTTCAGCATAACTGTACTCATTATTTTGCACCACATCCAGTGCTCCATGCAATCGGTGCCTTCTATATTACCCACCACCTGGTACCCCGACCTCCCACCCCCCGCCCCTTCAAAACCCTAAGATTGTTTTTCAGAGTCCATAGTCTCTCATGATTCACCTTCCCTTCCAATTTCCCCCAACCCCCTTCTCCTCTCAATCTCCCCATGTCCTCCATGCCATTTGTTATGCTCCACAAATAAGTGAAACCATATGATAATTGACTCACTCAGCATAATCTCTTCCAGTCCCGTCCATGTTGCTACAAAAGTTGGGTATTCCTCCTTTCTGATGGAGGCGTACTACTCCATAGTGTATATGGACCACATCTTCTTTATCCATTCGTCCATTGAAGGGCATCTTGGTTCTTTCCACAGTTTGGCGACCGTGGCCATTGCTGCTATAATCATTCAGGTACAGATGGCCCTTCTTTTCACGACATCTGTTATCATTGGTGTAAATACCCTGTAGTGCAATGGCAGGGTCATAGGGAAGTTCTATTTTTAATTTCTTGAGGAATCTCCACACTGTTCTCCAAAGAGGCTGCACCAACTTGCATTCCCAACAACAATGGAAAAGGGTTCCCCTTTCTCCATATCCCCTCCAACACATGTGGTTTCCTGCCTTGCTAATTTTGGCCATTCTAACTGGTATAAGGTGATATCTCAATGTGGTTTTAATTTGAATCTCCCTGACGGCTAGTGATGATGAACATTTTTTCATTTGTCTGATAGCCATTTGTATGTCTTCATTGGAGAAGTGTCTGTTCATATCTTCTGCCCATTTTTTGATATGATTGTCTGTTTTGTGTGTGTTGAGTTTGATGAGTTCTTTATAGATCCTGGATATCAACCTTTTGTCTGTACTGTCATTTGCAAATATCTTCTCCCATTATGTGGGTTGCCTCTTTGTTTTCTTGACTGTTTCCTTCGCTACAAAGCTGTGATCACCAAGACAGCCTGGTACTGGCATAAAACAGACACATAGACCAGTCTAACAGAGTAGAGAGTCCAGATATGGGCCCTCAACTCTATGGTCAAATAATCTTCGACAAAACAGGAAAAAATATACAGTGGAAAAAAGCCAGTCTCTTCAATAAATGGTGCTGGGAAAACTGGGCAGCTATATGTAGAAGAATGAAACTCGACCATTCTCTTACACCGTACACAAAGATATACTCAAAATGGATAAAAGACCTCAATGTGAGACAGGAATCCATCAGAATCCTAGAGGAGAACATAGGCAGTAAACTCTTTGATATCAGCCACAGCAACTTCTTTCAAGATATGTCTCCAAAGGCCAAGGAAACAAAAGTGAAGATGAACTTTTAGGACTTCATCAA
Source organism: Mustela putorius furo (assembly GCF_011764305.1). Lineage (NCBI taxonomy): Eukaryota > Metazoa > Chordata > Mammalia > Carnivora > Mustelidae > Mustela > Mustela putorius. Next base: position 1,332,309 of record NW_025421575.1, on the reverse strand, counting down.
AATCAAAAGCTTCTGCACAGCAAAGGAAACAGTCAAGAATACTTGTTGAGTTCTAATGTATACAGTTTGAGAAACACTGTTTTTGAAATTTAGAGGACTTGAAGCTTTTAAATCAAATGCTATTTCCTTTATAATTTTGGTTTCCATGCTCATTTTGTCTTTGTCACTTCTGTGCCCCAACAAAAGAAAGCCTTTTATCATCTGATGTTTTTACCTAGCATCTACCCATCTCACTGTAGTGTTCATTTCAAAGCCTAAAAAGTTGCTTTCCCATCCCGTTCCATTCTTTCTTACTTTTTCACTTTGGCCCTGGAAATTAAAGTATCCTATCCTGCCCACAGAGCTGATTTCATCTTAGTTTTGAAGAACTGGACATCAATGGAAACAATAAGAACATTATAATTGTATTTTCGAAGTACCTTCACATCCACTATCTCATTTGATTCTCTTCACACTTCAGTAGATAGGCAGAGCATACCCCATTCTAGCTCAAGGCCATACAACTAAATAAGGATAGAGACAATAAGATTTTTAGATGAATAACTTTTCACTCTACAACCCACCCATACATATATATGTATGTTTGTGTGTGTGTATATATACATATATATGTATATATACACATATACATACATACACATATGTATGTATATACACATACATATATGTATGTTTGTGTGTATATACATATATACATATATGTATATGTATGTGTATATATACATATATATGCATGTTTGTGTGTGTATGTATATATGTGTGTATATACACACACAAAACATGCATATATATGTATGGGTGGGCTGTAGAGTGAAATGTATGTGTATACACACACACACACACACACATATATGTGTATATATATACACACACATATACATATATATAATGGATTTGCTTGGCAAATGTGAGAACTTGCTGAGAGAGCAAATGTGGAAAATTGTTTGACAGGAAATCACATGTGGAGGGGCCCAGCTGTGTCGCTTGATTCTCAAACACTATGTGGGAAGTTATGTCAGAAAAGAAGCCAAGACAATCCTAGATTAGGCTGTCACAGAAAAGACTCATTACTAGCTGTCAGGGACCCTTTCCCATTGCTGAGCAGGACTTCTGGTCATGAAAGTCTCTAACCTCCTCCCTGACTCTGTACGGGAAGGACTGACTAGTTTATCTTACATCTATTTTTTTTTAAGATTTTATTTATTTATTTGGCAGACAGAGATCACAAGTAGGCAGAGAGACAGGCAGAGAGAGAGAAGGAAGCAGGCTCCCCACTGAGCAGAGAGCCAGGTGCGGGGCTCAATCCCAGGACCCTGGGATTATGACCTGAGCCGAAGGCAGAGGCTTTAACACACTGAGCCACCCAGGTGCCCCCTTACATATATTTTTGTGATGTATTTTGTAATGTGTCAGTTTTCATGCTGACTGGAGCCATAGTGGAGGAAACCTTCTAGTCTAAAGCAGTGGTATTCATTTATTATTATTTTTTTATTGTGTTATGTTAGTCACCATACAGTGCATCATTAGTTTTTGATGTAATGTTCCATGATTCATTGTTTGCGTATAACAACCAGTGCTCCGGGCAATCCTTGCCCTCTTTAATACCCATCACCAGGCTCACCTATTCCCCCACCCCGCTGTCTTCTAAAGCAGTGGCCTTCAAGGCAGAAGGAAGAAAATTTGGGACATTTGTTAATGTCCGGAGACATTTTTGGTCACAAGTGGGGGGTGGAGAAGATGTTAAGTGGCATCTAATGGGTAAAGCCAGGAATGCTTCTAAACTTTATACAACTCATAGAACCCTTTGTCCTCACCACACAAACAAGACAAAAGATTATCTAACTCACCATATCAGTAATGCCCAGATTGAGAAACTCTTGACCTAAGTAAAGATTCTGGATCCCATAAGAGTTGTTTTGATTTACTCTCCGCTTCTTTTCCCTGTACTTGTTCTTTGTGTGTGTTTCTCTGTGTGTGTATGTGTGTGCGCACATGCATACATATGTTGGAGGCTTATCTAAGTAAATGTAGGAAAAGCTCTCAGAACCTGCATAATATTATTGTGCTGTGAGGAAATGATTGTGTATCACAGTCCACTTGAGGGGAGATTCATGAAGGTTATTGGGCTCCTCTGGGGTTGTAGGTACAGTGCACACATCCAAGGACACAGAATCAACCGACATTTGTCTGAGAGTGACTGTTTTTTATGTCTTGCTTCTAGCAATTCCCAGACTCCATACACCTCAGTACTTACTTGCAAATTAGGCATCAGCATTTCCTGTCAGCTTTAGGAAACAAATCTGGCCGGAAGTGTCTAGAAGCTGTCTCAAAAAGTGCTCTTGAGGTTTGAGAACGAATTGGGTACTTTCATTTAGGTTGAGTTATTAGGAAAGTTTGGGGGTGGGTGGCTTTTGTGATGGTTGCCTAGGGTTTTCTCTGATTGTCTTAAGTGGAAGAAGATATTGTGATACACTCAGCTGCTACACATGTGAGCATATGGGATCCAAATAGAGAGCAGTGCACATGGGAGGAAGGGGTATAGCTATTTGGAGTGTTAAAGGGATGCCTGAGCATTTGGGTATGTGTTTGTGGTTTTATATTTGGGCTTCAATTCAAAGCCCCTTCATTCATGTGGTAAATAATTTGCTATCCACTCCTAATTTCCACTGACTAATGTTGATTAACTTTTTCAATTTTGACATTATAGATAACAAATGAAGCTCATTCTTCCAGGGTTTACCACAGTGTTTGTGTTTGAGTAAAAACAAAGGCTGGAATAAGCATTCTTCAGTGCATTCAATGTGTCCCTTAAAGGAATTGCAAACTCATAAAACCTCTACTTGCAGTGTGCAGAATATTAAGTTTTGTAGTGTAGGGGTAGGGTTCTGCAAATTACCGAATGTAATCAAGGGCAAGTGTTGATAAAGTCCTGGAAGCCTGGCCTTTTTCAGTTTTATCCTTCCCTCTTCTCTTAGGCCCTCCTTAGTATGTCAGCGAAATTCACTGGTGGCAGACACTATGCTGAGGTTTGAGCTCTGTTGCTTTTGAAAGAGGGAGTTAAGGTCTATGGCCTTCCTTGGGAAGCTGTGTTTGATTTCCATTCTTCCTCCTTTGCTGTTCCCTCCAAGTTTGTGTAGGGATTATGCATTGGGAAGTAGGGAGTGTTTTCTCAAAAAGGGTGTAAGATAAGGTAATGTAGAAATGAGATAGTCCTCTAATTGTAGTTCACCTTGCATAAAATCTCTGCCATTTGAAATAGATGTATTTAAGTTCTTAGAGGTTGAGTTAAGCCTGGCAGCCATTAGCAAATGTGATATGGTTCAATGGTGAATACTTATGAATTTATATATGTACACATAATGTTGGAAATATTTTATTGGTATGTTAATTAGAAAATACATTTGAATATCAATATGTGATTATTTCTCCATTATCCATGACTAGGAAGAAAAAAAGTGTTTCAACTTGTCCCAAGCATCAGATGATTTTAAAATCTTTCCTGTTGACTTTTCAAGTAGATTATTATGATTTTTTTTATATTTGCTATTCTTTTTTTTAATTTATTTTTTATTTTCAGCATAACAGTATTCATTATTTTTTGCACCACACCCAGTGCTCCTTGCAATCCGTGCCCTCTATAATACCCACCACCTGGTACCCCAGCCTCCCACCCCCTGCCACTTAAAACCCCTCAGATTGTTTTTCAGAGTCCATAGTCTCTCATGATTCACCTCCCCTTCCAATTTACCCCAACTCCCTTCTCTCTAACTCCCCATGTCTTCCATACTATTTGTTATGCTCCACAAATTTTAAGTGATAAATAATTCTTTAAATATCTTAGCATTTTCCTCTTTGTTTTTTCTTTATTTCTTTCATACTAGCCACTTTTCTCCCATTTTATACTATCATCTAAATAAAATGATTCCTGATGAATTTATCATAGATGTCTGATATGTCTAGGTGTAGATCTCTTTTTGTTTATTGTTTTGGAATTTGGAGCCATGGGGATTATTGATTAATGTTTCTTATCAAATTTGGAAAGATTTTGGCCATTATTTCTTCAAATATTCTTTCTGTCTCTGTTTTCTCTCTCTTCTTCTGGGGTTCCTATCATGTGTATGTTGGTATATTTGATGGCATTCCACAGGTGTGTAAAACTTTGTTTAATTTTCTTCATGTTTTTGAGTTTTGCTTTGACTTGTTAATGTAAATTAGCTTTTCTTCAAGTTCATTGATTCTCTCTTCTGCCTGCTCAAATGTGCAGTTTTGCCCTCCTAGTGAATAATTTTACACTTTTTGGCTCCACAATTTCTATTAATTTATTTTTACAATTTCTCTGTTTTTATTGATATCTTTACTTGGTGATGCATCATTCTCATAATTTTCTTTAGTTCTTTAGATATGATTCCTGTTAGTTAATGAAAATATTTATAATAGCTGATTTAAAGTCTAGTAAGTTCAACATTTGGGCTATCTCAGAGACAGTTTCTATTGACTGCTTTTTTTCCCCTGTGTATAAGCCATACTTTCTTGGCTTTTTGCATATATGGTAATGTTTTTATTGGAAATTGGATATTTGAAATAATAGCGTGGCATATCTGGAAATCAGATCCTCTACTACCTCCACAGGGTTAGTTATTGTTGATTTTCTGAACTAATTTGATAGAGTCTGTATTCTTTGTCATATATGGCCACTGAAGTCTCTGCTTGACTAACTTAATGGCCAGCTAATGATTAGACCGAGATTTCCTTAAATACCTTGAACCAATGAATCTCCCAGTCTTTGGCAAGGAGCTTTGTGTGCATGTTGGGGCTGCGTCTTCAACACTCAGGCAGTTAATTGACAACTTTACCTTAGCTTTTACCTCTTGTTTGTATAGAAATTTGAAGTCAGCCAGAGGTGAGAACTTAGACCCTTCTTGGGTATTTCCTGAGCATATATATAGCCCTGGGCGTGTGTGTGTGTGTACATATATATGTATATATGTGTGTGTGTGTGTGTGTGTGTGTGTGTATGGCCCTACACATGCATATATGGCCATTGAGATTCCCAAGAATATGTCAGAGTATTTCAAATCCTTATACATATTTCTCCAGCTTTCCTTTTAAGCTTTTTGGTTAGCCTATTGTTTGCCCCATCTGTTATCCACTGTCCCAAACAGCCATCTTGTGAAACAGTTGCCACTGATTGTTTTTAACAAATGCCTCTGGGGGAAAGGCTATTTACACTGGGATAAGTCCCAGTCAGGTCAAATAAAGATGTAGTGAAAAGAAGGCTTGTAATTGGGATCTTCCGAACCACCAGACAAATTAAATAATGACAGTTCTCTGAAAATGAGGGTTCTAAGGGGCTCCAACTTCATTCTACCCCCTGTAGTAACTACTAGATTTTGCTGTGATTATGGGGTATTTGTTTTTAAGGTAATTTAGCATTGCAGAAGGGAGACAGGACTAGGAAAAGTTAAAGAAAAGAAACTACCAAAGTTCACTGTTCTTACTGTGATACAACCATTTTTCTTGAATAAATACTCCCTGAATTGCTGCAGACCTTTAATATTAATTCTGACACTGTTTGCCAGTAGTGTCATTGGATAAAGGAGAAGCTTTTCCTGCTGATGTCACTCTAAATTCCCAGATATGTAATTTGACTTTTCTGGTGCTGGTAGAGAGATAGTCCTCTTAGTGGGACTTTAAAAAAAAAACTTTTTACTTGGAGGGGCACCTGGGTGGCTCAGTGGGTTAAATCTCTGCCTTCAGCTTGGGTCATGATCTCAGGGTCCTGGGATTGAGCCCCACATCGGGCTCTCTGCTCAGCATGGAGCCTGCTTCCCCCTGTCTCTCTGCCTGCCTCTCTGCCTATTTATGATCTCTGTCAAATAAATAAATAAATAAATAAAATCTTAAAAAAGACTTCTTACTTGGAAATAATTTTTAATTTACAGAAAGTTTGGAAAGAATAATACAAAGAATAACTGCATACTCTTCATCCAGATTCATCTATTGTTAATATTTGGCCCCATTTGGCATATCATTTTTTCTCATGCATATATATTTATGTAAAATCTTCTTCCTGAGCCATTTAAGAATAAGTTGCATATATTATGGCCCTTTAACCTAACTGCTTTAGTGTGTGTTTCCAAAGAGTTAGAAAATTCTCTTAAATAGTTACAGATCAGTTATGAAATTCGGTATATTTAACACTGGAGCAATACTTTATCTTCTGTATCCTTCTTATTTCGTCAATTGACCCAATAATGTCCATAGCATTTTTTTCTCCATTTCAGGATTGTTTCTAGAGTCATGTACTACATTCATTTGTTATGTGTTTTTAGTCTCCTAAATAGATCCCTCTATTTGCTTATAAGTTTATAAGAGAGAAGAGTCATGGTAGTTTCTCTAGAAATAATATTTCAATAAATAAGCCTAAATAGTGGCTTGTGAAACTGTCTTTATTTCTCCTTAATTCTGAAATCTTCCAACCCAGGTCCAAAAGTGGTTGTAAAGTTAACAAAAAGGTGAGATATGTAACTTTCTGAATTACTGTAAATGATGAGAGTACCCCTAGCCATTGACATTCTTCTGCCTCTCTCATTTAGTTTAATGTCAAACTCATCTCCTTCCCTTTCTGACTGTTCTCTCTTTGGTACCTAGCATGAACAGATATGATTTGTAACCCAATGTTTATAGCATCAATGTCCACAATAGCCAAAATATGGAAAGAGCCCAGATGTCCATCAACAGTTGAATGGATAAAGCCCTGAGAATGGAAATTTTATTTATCAATGTTACCCAATTCTTTGAACTCCTGTCAAGTTATTTGACACAAATTAAACTGATCTATTACCAAAAATTATTTTAATTATATATAAGCTGAATATCCTTTAATTGTGTTTAAAGTAAAAAATTAGATGCTATCTGCCCGGCAAAATATGCATTACCTAGTTAACAGAATAATTGACTTTCTCAACTGCTATGATATTTGAAATTATTCCTGTATTTAATGACTTGGAGACTTTTTGACCTGAAACTTTGCACATATTAAGATTCAGAATAAGTGAGAAGTATACATTTCTTGAGTAGAGACAAGGAAAGGCCATAGTGAAATGAACTCCTTAACCACAGATTCTTTCTCAGGCAGTTCATATTGAAGAAAGAATATGTATGGAATTCAAAGGAATTCCCTTGAAACTATCATTGCCTTCTTATTTACTGAAAAATATTCGTGATACAAGCCACAATTTTAAGACCACTACCATATAGCACTTAACACATTCCTATGTTTGCTGAGTACTCCAAAATGAGTAACTGTACACTTAAGTTTATTAAAAATGTGGAATGGACGTGTTACTACTAAAATCCTTCGGTTGGTGAGTCATCATCCTTAAGGTGTGCTGAAGATAATCCATCTTTATCCCAAACTGATAAGAATATCACTGTTTTTAAAGATAGTATTTTTTAGTTCACTGTTTTTAGGTATCTTGCTTCCCATACGTATGCTTATCATCTTCCACTCTCAAGATAACCTCTTATTAAATGTTCATGGTTTTAGGTAGCTCAGTTGGTTAGGCACCTAACTCTTGATTTCAGCTCAGGTCATGATCTCCCTGTCACGGGATTGAGCCCTGTGCTGAGCTCCATGCTGGGTATGGAGCTTGCTTAAGTTTCCCTCTCCCTCTGCCTCTATGCCTCTCCACACCCAGCTTATGCTCTATCTCTCTCTAAAAAAAGAAAAGAAATCTGTAGTTTTATAGGCTTATATTTATTATTTTAAACATAGTGACACTGTAAGTTGTACTTTTTTTGAAATCTCTGTGCCCACCATGAGGCTTGAACTCATGACCCTAAGATCAAGAGATGCATTCCCTACTGGCGAGGCACCAAGGTACACCAAGTTGTATAATCTTACAGGCAAAAGTAACTGAAAAGATGAAATTTGTGTCTGTTTGCATATTTAACTAATATCCTTATTGTTTTTGTAAGCATATTAATAATTGCCATTTTTTATTTTTTAAATTTTTTTATTATGTTATGTTAGTCCCCATACAGTACATCATTAGTTTTTGATGCAGTGTTCCAAGATTCATTGTTTATGTATAACACCCAGTGCTCCATGCAATATATGCCCTCCTTAATACCTATCACCATGCCAACCCATCCCCCCCTCCCCTCTAAAACCCTCAGTTTGTTTCTTGGAGTCCACAGTCTCTTATGGTTCATGTCCCCCTCCACTTTCCATGCCCTTCATTTTCCCTTCCTTCTTCTAATGTCCTCCATGCTATTCCTTATGTTCCACAAATAAGTAAAACCATATGATAATTGACTTTCTCTGCTTGATTTATTTCACTCAGCATAATCTCTTCCAGTCCCATCCATGCTGATGCAAATGGTGTGTATTCATCCTTTCTGATGGTTGAGTAATATTCCATTGTATATATGGACCATATTTTCTTTATCCATTTGTCTGTTGGAGGGCATTTGGGCTCTTTCCACAGTTTGGCTATTGTGCACATTGCTGCTATGAACATTGGGGTGCATATGGCCCTTCTTTTCACTACATCTGTATCTTTGAGGTAAATACCCAGCAGTGCAATTGCCGGGTCATAGAATAATTACCATTTTTAAAATATTCAGCTCTTTATCAAGACCTCCTTATTAGTTTTTCAGCTATTCTGAATTTGTTAAGTAGGTACCAATAATGGTTTTTATTTTTTAAACATTGATTATTGTAGTGGACTGAATAGTAGCCCTCAAAAGGATCTGTCAATGCCCTAATCCCCAGAATCATGAAAGTTACCTTATTTGAAAAAAAGAGCTTTTGTAGGTTTAATAAAGTTAAGGACCTCAAAATGAGGAGATCACCCTGTATTATTTGGGTGGAGCCTAAGCACCATCACATGTGCTTTATAAGAAATGAACAAGGGAAAATACCACAGGTACACAGAAGAAAAGAGACATGTAGAGGAGAAAGCAACATGAAGATGGAGCAGAGAAAGATGCAGGCACAAGGCAAGAATTGGCAGTAACTACCAGAAACTGCAAAAAATGAACTCTCCCCTGGAGCATCCAGAGGAGAGTGTGACTTGCTGACTCCTTGATTTTAGACTTCTGGCCTCTTAAAATGTGAGAGAATAAATTGTTATTCTTTTATGCCACCATGTTTGTGATAATTTTTTTTGAGGACATGAGCCCAATCATTATTAAACATCTTGTTTCTTTGTTTGGTGGCTTGAATTTGGTTTGTTTATCATGGAGGAGTAGGTCATTTGTGTTAATTACTTGCCCAACCAGTAGTTTTGCTTTCTTGATTTTTCAAATAAGTAAGAACACATATTTTTGACCACAGGAGAAAAATCAGGCATAGATAATAATCATAACCTGTGAATGTTATTCAACAGGAAGGGCTTTTGTGGGAATGCAGACTAAAATTGGTAAATAAGCAATCCAGACCAGACATGAATTGTATCAATGATTATAAGGCAAATAAATATTTCAGTTGTGGGATTGAACAATTCAGTAGCAGGAATGGGGAGGAGTCAGTTAAGTCTGAGTTGTCAGACCATTTAGTTGATCGATGAGCCATTTAATGTGTGAAATGAATCTATATGCTCAGCAAGTGTCTTACACATAGCATGAACTTAAGTTTTAATTTTAGATTGTTATTATCATTACCATCAATTATCTTGTAACTTTGTGTTGACATAATTACCTTTTAAGAGCTATGAAGAGGGTGTTATAGGCTTTGCACACTGCCACCTAGAAAGTGTCCTTGCCAACAAGCACTTGTAATTGAGGTGGAGAGAGAAGGAAATAGAGGCAACCCATGGAATGGGAGAAGATATTTGCAAATGACAGTACAGACAAAAGGTTGATATCCAGGATCTATAAAGAACTCCTCAAACTTAACACACACAAAACAAACAATCATATAAAAAAATGGGCAGAAGATATGAACAGACACTTCTCCAATGAAGACATACAAGTGGCTATCAGACACATGAAAAAATGATCATCATCACTAGCCCTCAGGGAGATTCAAATTAAAACCACATTGAGATATCACCTTACACCAGTTAGAATGGCCAAAATTAGCAAGGCAGGAAACAACATGTGTTGGAGGGGATGTGGAGAAAGGGGAACCCTCTTCCACTGTTGGTGGGAATGCAAGTTAGTGCAGCCTCTTTGGAGAACAGTGTGGAGATTCCTCAAGAAATTAAAAATAGAACTTCCCTGTGACCCTGCCATTGCACTCCTGGGTATTTACCCCAAAGATACAGATGTAGTGAAAAGAAGGGCCATCTGTACCCCAGTGTTTATAGCAGCAATGGCCACGGTCGCCAAACTGTGGAAAGAACCAAGATGCCCTTCAACGGACGAATGGATAAGGAAGATGTGGTCCATATACACTATGGAGTAGTATGCCTCCATCAGAAAGGACGAAAACCCAACTTTTGTAGCAACATGGACGGGACTGGAAGAGATTATGCTGATGAAATAAGTCAAGCAGAGAGAGTCAATTATCGTATGGTTTCACTTATTTGTGGAACATAACAAATAGCATGGAGGACATGGGGAGATAGAGAAGAGAAGGGAGTTGGGGGAAATTGGAAGGGGAGGTGAACCATGAGAGACTATAGACTCTGAAAAACAATCTGAGGGTTTTGAAGTGGTGGGGGGTGGGAGGTCAGGGTACCAGGTGGTGGGTATTATAGAGGGCATGGATTGCATGGCACACTGGGTGTGGTACAAAAACAATGAATACTGTTATGCTGAAAATAAATTAAAAAAATTTTTTTTTAAAAGTCAGCAAGAAGAGCCAGAAAAATCCTGGAAAAAAAAAGATAAGGGGAATGAGATATTATCTTATCATATTTTCAAAAATTCAAACAATTTCTATATATAAAATAGTTAAACACTGACTCATGAATGGAGTACAAAGAACAGAATAGAATATCCGGACATAGATCATATGGAATAGAGAAATTTTGTACAGATTAAAGGCAGTGTTCTCAAAAATAAATAAATAAATAAATAAATAAATATTTGCTTTTAAAAATAGCATTTGCATATGGAAATGCATATTGCCCCTTTCCAAATCAATCATTTTAGGAAACATACTATTTTCACAAAACTGCCATTGCTTAAAGGTGGTTTTGGCACTTCTTCCTTGAGTTTATCTTCAAAGCCTGCAACAAATTTCTTGAAATCTACTCTGGGATGGCAGGTCTTTGTCCTTTGAGCAGCTTTATCATTTGGGATCAAGCTCAAGTTTTCTAGGGTGACTTCTTTGAAGTAGAACACATGTATATGCATGCACTTGTATTTGTTTTCTAAACACAGGTTTGTTTCATTACTTTATGGACAGACCCCATATAACATCAGCATTGAAATGGGACATTTTTTAAAAAATTTGAGTTTACCTCCCACAGTTCTGATGAAAAGAACTGATTACTTTGTAAGATACACTATTCCCTTGTTACCTAGTTATATTGTTAGAAGAACCTCCAGTAGTTAACTGATACAAGATGTGCATATGTGCCCAATTTAGTACATGGAACATAGTACATGATAAACATTTATAACTTATTCATGTAGTCCTCAAATGTACTTCCTACAAACTCTACCTTCTGGAGCAGCACAGGTTAATTATTAATTCTTCTTCTATATGACAAAACTTTAATTATTTAAAAATATATTTACTTAATGTTGCCCTGAAACATCTCTTCTGTAGACCAAGGAGGTCCTTCTGTCATCCTCACATATCAGAATTTCTAGACAGGAGGATATGGATATGGTTGAAATAGGTAATAGGTAATAGCTATTACCTATAGCTATTACTATAGGTAATAGTACTAGCTAGTGTATGATAAGGGAGAAATGCGTGATACAGAAAACTAGTAAAATATTCTGTAAATGGGATATCCATAGGCCAGAATGGTCTTGAGGTTTTATGATGGAGATAGAACCTACACTGGGCTTTAAAATTCAAGTAAAATTTAGACAGATTGAAAACAGAATGGAGTATATCTCTTAAGTGAGGTGAAGGGGCTTTTGATTAAATCCTATACAGTGATGAGTAGGCATACTATTTGTTCTATCTGCCTGGGAAAGGAGGACTTGTTTTAAGAGGTGTGGGGAAAAATATTAGTAGATAAAATTGAAGATGATTTCATCCTTTAAAACTGGGCCTTTTTGCCTAGCAGCTACAGCAGTTCAGGGTGGCTAGGAGGAGAATCAACTGTTTCTGGCAGAGCAGAACTGCTAGTTTTGGGAAATATGTTAATTACAATGGGTGCTAATTGTTTCTATTTGAAAATTCTTGTAGCAGGTTTTCTGAAAACACTTATGTTAAGTAAGGATTAGGTGAGCAACTAAATTGCTGCCAGTAAAGTTTCTACTACTTATGTGTAAAGACTCAGCTGCATAATGAAATTAGCTTGGTGCCTCTTCTGTTATACTGTTCTTGGGAGCTGATAATTAGAAATGTTTTGAGAGAGAAGGTTATAGTTAGGTCTTCAGGAGTTTGTTGTATAGGTTCTTTCCCTGCCTTTTGATTTTATCATTTTGTTTTAAGACAAATTGTAACTCACTTTAAGGAGGAAAGGCTGAGTTTTTGTTAGTGTTCAAATAAATACATTGTCCACTTGAATTCTTGAATTACATTACAATTGTGTTTGTGTGATGTTGAAATAACACTGTGAATACTGGGAACAGTAGAACTTGATTCACTTGTTACTTTAATGGCCATATAGGCACATCTTCACTTTCCCTTCCTCTATTCTCACTGTCCCCTTCATTCTCCACCCCCCACCAATACAACCTGAGCTCTTAATCTATATCTGTTGCATGCCAACATGCTTGAATCTATATCTGTTGCATGCCAAGATGCTTAAATTGGAGTTTCTAGTTCTCACCACAAATAAGGACATGTAATGTGAGTTATTTTAAGTGTCTCAAGTGAGACCCTGTAGATGGGCTTTTTTGTGGAAACAGAACTTTTATTTGTGTATCCTCATAGGAGATCATCCATTTCCTGAAGCAGAGAAACAAGACATAGCATATTAGTGGTAGAGCAAGGACCTCTGTTGGCCTCTATTTTATACTAGAGGAAAAATTGTAATTCTCTCATCTTTATTTAGCATGACTTCTACTTCTTTATGTAGCTCCTCCCCTTCAGCACCAATTACTGAGTAATGTACATAGTACATTAAATAAGGTCGAGTTTAGCAATCTTAATTCCTGTGGCTAGGGAGCATTTAAGCACTTAGTAGTTAACAAGTGATATATGTAGATGACCATTAATTATCTTTGCAAATAGGTGCTCTGAGGGAGTTTGTTTGGGTTGTTTGTTTATCTGTCTATCCATTGCTGTGTCTGCCAACCACCAAGCAATCAGGGCAAGCAAGCCCTGAGCCCCTTTTAAAACATTTATGTCCAACTGGTTTTGCTGAAAAAATGGTGGTAGATGTATTACTAGATACAGCTAAGTTAATATTTCAGTCTCTTAAGCTTGTATTTTTTTCTTACCTCACCTTGTACATAAAAAGCATTATAAAAATGCTTATTTGAGGGTGCCTGGGTGACTCAGTTAGTTAACCACCTGACTCTTGATTTCAGCTCAGGTCATGATCTCAGGGTCATGAGATCAAGCCTCAATTCAGGCTCTATGCTGGGTGTGGAGCTTATTTAATATTCTCTCTCTCTCTCCCTCTGCTCTCCACTCTCTCTCTAAAAAATGCTTATTGAATTGCTGAGTTTAATCAGAGATCTAATAACTATCAAATCAGCACCAGCATCTCTTCCAAAATGTTTTGGAGCTCTGGTATAATTACAGCCAAAAGTAGAGCAAAGGTCTGTTATTTTGGTTTAGATGAGTAACCAAGACACCTGAGCTCACTTAAAAAGAAATCAGACAGGTCATCTGTGGACTAGAAATCTCCTCAGTCTCTCCTCTCTAGCCCCCCTGTATTAGTGTTCATGAGGCTCGCCAGGGGAGTTGAGGAGGTTTACTGAAAGCAACTATTCTTTGTTCTCTTGAGGTAAATGATGTGGGGAGGAAGGAGACTTAGGAGGCAGTGGAAAGTATTGAAACCCAAAACAGGACCCATTAGTTTTGAAAGCTTTTATTAATGATAATAATTTTGAAATCTTAGGTTAAGCAATGATGAATGCTTCAGTTATAAATAGAAGGCTCACCCAAGTGATGCAGCACAAAGAAGAGTTGGAACCTGGGATAGTTTTCTTAGATCTCTAGGAGAGTGCCTGAAGTGCCTGAAGGATCATTCTTACTACTGTGGGTAATGCAGAGTTAAACAGAATCCCGCCCCCTGCCACCATCTAGTTTTTAGTTTAATTAAATGAAGAGAAATAAAGAACAATATAAGGAAAATTATGTTAACTGTCCTAAATGGTATAAGGTGCTGAGATGCAATAAAAGTGATCTGTAAATAACTTTGAATGAGACTATCACAGGGTAGGGAATACATGTTCCACCTACCCCACCCCCAGGATAATTATTTTTAATAGCTACTGGACTTAATTAATAGTGACAAGAGACTGCACTCCTTTGAGAAAAGAAGGATAATTTATATCTTAAGTAAAAATTGAACAGGTACTAGAATTTAGCCACAAAACTATACAGAAGAGTTAAAATTATGTTTATTTTTGTATGTATTTACAGGTTCTCATTAAATTTTTGCCATTCCATGCTCTCTTTATACCATAATGATATACGGCGATAGTACTAAATGATGTATGAGAACCCTGTTTTCCTTATACCTGGATATGGTAGGATGCAGTTTGTAAGGGAGAGCTCTTCACTTATGGCATGACTGAGAACTTAAAGAGCCTCAAAAACCCAACAGTTTAAAGAAAAGCCGGGACCTTGGAGCAGAGCAAAAGCTGTGCACACTGTCTGGAGCTTTCAAAAGACATTCATGTATCATTTCCATGTGTTGTTAATAGCACCTATCCAAGGAATAGCCCATTGGCAAATTGGGAGTGACCAGTTCACGTACAGAGGATTCTTCATTGGGAGCATAATAAAATATTAATCAAAAGATATTGTTGCTTGTTTTTAAAACATGCCTTGAAAAATAAATTTAATGTAAAATTAAGATTTTAAAAAAAGATTTTATTTATTTATTTGACAGAAATCACAAGTAGGCAGAGAGAGATGGAGAAGCAGGCTCCATGCAGAGCAGAGAGCCTGATGTGGGACTTGATCCCAGGAACCTGGGATCATGACCTGAGCTGAAGGCAGAGGCTTTAACCCACTGAGCCACACAGGTGCCCTAAAATTATACTACTTTGATTCTATTTTTAAAATTATTTTATTTTATTTTATTTTAATTCTGGTATAGCTAACAGTGTTATATTAGTTTCACTGTACAATATAGTGATTCAACAATTCCATACATCACCCATTGCTCATCATGACAAGTGTCCTCCTAAGCCCCATCACCTTTGTAATCCATTCTCATATCCATCTCCCCTCTGGTAACCATCAGTTTGTTCTCTATAGTTAAGAGTTTGTTTTCTTGGGACGCCTGGGTGGCACAGTTGGTTAAACAGCTGCCTTCAGCTCAGGTCATGATCCCGGCGTCCTGGGATCGAGTCTCACATCAGGCTCCTTGCTTGGCGGGGAGCCGGCTTCTCCCTCTGCCTCTGCCTGCCACTCTGTCTGCCTGTGCTCGCTCTCGCTCCTCTCTCTCTGAAAAATAAATAAAATTTTTAAAAAAAAGTCTGATTTCTTGATTTGTCTCTCTTATTTTTTAACTTTTGCTTATTTGTTTTGTTTCTTAAATTCCACATATGAGTGAAATCATAATAGCATTTTTCTCTGACTTATTTCACTTAGCATTATACTTTCTAGCTCCATCCATATTGCAAATGGCAAGATTTCATTATTTTTATGGCTGAAAAATATTCTATTGTAGATATATACCACATGTTCTTTATCCATTCATCTATTGATGGACACTTGGGCTGCTTTTCATTGCAAGTGTATACAAATACAACTTATTATTATTATTTTTTTGTATATTGGCCTTTGTCCTGGAATGTTGCTGAACCCATTTATTAGTTCTTGTGCTTTTAGAAGTTTCTTGGGATATACAAATACACACACACACACACACATATAAAATCTATGAATAGAGATTGCTTTATTTCTTCCTTACCAATCTAAATATGTTTATTTTTTCTTGCCTAGTTGCACTGGATAAAAATTCCAATATAATGTTAAAATTATATAAGTGGACATTATTGTCTTGTTCCCAATTTTAGGGGGAATATATTTAGTCTTTCATCATTAAGTGTGACGTTAACTATGGGGTTGTTGTAGATGCTCTTTTTTTTTTAATTTATTTTTTATTAATTTTTAGCCTAACAGTATTCATTATTTTAACACCACACCCAGTGCTCCATGCAATCCGTGCCCTCTATAATACCCACCACCTGGTACCCTGACCTCCCACCCTCCGCCCCTTCAAAACCCTCAGATTGTTTTTCAAAGTCCATAGTCTCTCATGGTTCACCTCCCCTTCCAATTTCCCCCAACTCCCTTCTCTTCTCTATCTCCCCATGTCCTCCATGCCATTTGTTATGCTCCACAAATAAGTGAAACCATATGATAATTGACTCTCTCTGCTTGACTTATTTCACTCAGCATAATCTCTTCCAGTCCCGTCCATGTTGCTACAAAAGTTGGGTATTTGTCCTTTCTGATGGAGGCATACTACTCCATAGTGTATATGGACCACATCTTCCTTATCCATTCGTCCATTGAAGGGCATCTTGGTTCTTTCCACAGTTTGGCGACCGTGGCCATTGCTGCTATAAACATTGGGGTACAGATGGTCCTTCTTTTCACTATATCTGTTATCATTGGGGTAAATACCCTGTAGTGCAATGGCAGGGTCATAGGGAAGTTCTATTTTTAATTTCTTGAGGAATCTCCACACTGTTCTCCAAAGAGGCTGCACTAATTTGCATTCCCACCAACAGTGGAAGAGGGTTCCCCTTTCTCCACATCCCTTCCAACACATGTTGTTTCCTGCCTTGCTAATTTTGGCCATTCTAACTGGTGTAAGGTGATATCTCAATGTGGTTTTAATTTGAATCTCCCTGACGGCTAGTGATGATGAACATTTTTTCATTTGTCTGATAGCCATTTGTATGTCTTCATTGGAGAAGTGTCTGTTCATGTCTTCTGCCCATTTTTTGATATGATTTTCTGTTTTGTGTGTGTTGAGTTTGAGGAGTTCTTTATAGATATTTAGATCTATAGATCTATAGTTCTTTATAGATCCTTTTGTCTGTACTGTCATTTGCAAATATCTTCTCCCATTCCGTGGGTTGCCTCTTTGTTTTGTTGACTGTTTCCTTTGCCTGTGCAGAAGCTTTTGATTTTGATGAAGTCCCAAAAGTTCATTTTCTCTTTTGTTTCCTTTGCCTTTGGAGGCATATCTTGAAAGAAGTTGCTGTGGCTGATATTGAAGAGATTACTGCCTATGTTCTCCTCTAGGATTCTGATGGATTCCTGTCTCACATTGAGGTCTTTTATCCATTTTGAGTTTATCTTTGTGTATGGTGTAAGAGAATGGTCGAGTTTCATTATTCTAATATACTGTCCAGTCTTTTTCAAGTTGAGGGAATTTTCTTCTTCTTAACTGTTGAGTGTTTTTTCAGAAAAGGGGATTAGACTTTGTCAGATACTTTTTCTGCATCTATATAGATCATCATTTGGTTTTGAACACTCTTCTGTTATTATGGTGTATTACACTGGTCGATTTTGGGAGGTTATGCCAACTTTGCATTCCTAGGATAAATTCCACTTAGCCATGATATATAATTCTTATATGTTGCTGACATCAGTTTGCTAGTACTTTGTTGAGGGTTTTTGTGTCTATATTCATAAGAGATACTTAGACCAGTTATTTTTTATACGTCTCTCAATTTGGGTTTGTCTATTTGTTTTTCTAATGATTAGATACAGATTATGTATTTTTGGCAAGAACACCTCAGAAGTATTTTGTACTTCTCAGTGTATCATGTCAGAAAGTACATAATGCCAATTTATGTTATTACTAGTGATATTAATTTTGATCATATAAGTGTTTCTTAAATGGGTCTCTTGGAATTTTACCTGAGATGAGCAGTACTTGAAGACCAGAATAGCAAAGATATATCTGCATAAATAATTAGCAAACCTCTCTTTGACCTTTGGGGGGCCAAGGACAGCAAACTATTAAAAATGTTTTTTCGGGGCACCTGGGTGGCTCAGTGGATTAAAGCCTCTGCCTTCAGCTCAGGTCAAGATCCTGGGGTCCTGGGATCAAGCCCCATATTGGATTCTCTGCTCTGCGGACAGTCTGCTTCCTCCTCTCTCTCTGCCTGCCTCTCTGCCTACTTGTGATCTCTGTCTGTCAAATAAGTAAAATCTTTTAAAAAATGGTTTTTCAAGTTGCTGATTACTGCTATTTTGTCATATTCAGTTGCTTGGAGAGAGTCACTATGATTATACCAATTTTCTGGAGTATTGGGTATAGCTTTGGACAATGAAGCACAAAGAAGGTGAACTCTGGAATCTAGTTGTTTGTGTTTAAATTTTAGCTCTGCAATTCATAATTTTGTGACGATGGGTAAATTAATTAGCTTCAGTAAGATTTAGTTTTCTGACTTGTGAAAGAGGCTAATAATAGTATATACTTTGTACAGATTATAAGGAATAAATGAAATAATGTTCAGTGCTTAGATTTTAATGAACACTCAAATGTTAACTATTGATGATAAGAAGATAAATGTATAGCATCTGGCCCACATACCAATAAAAGTAAATCCATTTTATTTGCAAATAAATGTCAAAGATTGCCATGCCACTCCCTGCCCTAAGACTTTCAGTTCCAATCTTTCCCAAGCTTTTATTATATTCTGAAAGTAAGTATGCTTATCTTTTTATAAGATACCTCTAAGAAGCAACATCTAGAATTTGAAGAGGTCAAACATTTTAAGGAAGCCCACAAGAAGGTACATAATGAGGCACAAAGATGACTTGTGCCTAATTTTCAATCACTTTAAATTTTATCAACATATTGTTTTGTTTTTCATATTCTTCTGTGGTTGCCTCCCACTTTGTCCTTCTAACACCTCCACAAAGGAAAGAGTAGAGAGAAATAAGGGAAAATGAAATCAGTCAAACTTGTTAGTTTGGCAATAGAGGGGAAAGAAGAAGGTTGAAAATGAATGAGTTAAATGAGGTTTGATGTAGTTTTCATGATTAACTTTTTCTCTGTCCCCTAACATCTTAAGATATTGAGAGCTGATTGTCTGTAGGAATAACAGAAAATGAGGAAGTGCTAAAGAAATACCTCATGGCAAAGGCAAAGTACTTTTTTCCCTTTCAGGAAACCCTGACCCAAAATAAATAAAAGTAAAAAAGAAACCTTAGTTATAGCTTTTTTCTAGATTTATTGAGATATAATTGATATATAACATTGTGTAAGTTTAAGGTATACAACATGATGATTTGCTACACATATATGTTGCAAAATCATTGCCACAATAAGGTTAATGAACACATCCATCTCCTTACATAATTGCCATTTCTTTTTGGTGGTGAGAATATTTAAGATATATCTTTTAGAAACTTTCAAGTATATGCTACAGTATTGTTAACTGTAATCACCATGATGTACTTTAGATTCCCAGAACTTATTCATCTTATGACACTAAATTTGTACCTTTGACAAAAGCTCCCCATTTCCCTCACCTCACAGCCCCTGGAAACCACCTGATTTTTTTTTTTTTTTAGATTCCACATATAAAAGCCTCATAAAATCTATACAAAGACAAACTCACCTACCATATTTTAAAAATTTAGAATGGGAATCAAGTATATATCACAAATAATTTAAATGTTCTTCACTTTTATATCATGGTCAGTTAAAAGAGGAAAAAGAAGAGAGGGGGAGGAGAGAAAGAAGATAATTAATGTTGGGAAAGGAATGGAGGAGGTATAGGAAGAGAAGACAGAAAATGTTCCTTCTTTTAAAAAGCAGACAGTTGTTCTACTAGAGCTCCATGATTGAAGGTTAATATTTCTACTGTGTAAGATCACTTAGGACTAAATAAATTAGGGATATTAATATTAAGAAAGTAGTGTTGTAGAAAAATTGAAGAGGATTGTTTACCTAAAAAAAAAAAAAGACCACTGAAAAGAAGTGGCATGATTTCTTTCTTTACATATTTTAAAGACTTAAAGAAAGAAGAATCGGACTTCTATTATATGGCAGAAGCTATACGGAAAAAAAGTTTGTTTCAACATAGGTGAGCATGGATAGGGTGACTACTTTTAGGAGTCAACTGGAGGGGATTATGTTAACTGAAATAAGTCAAGCCGAGAAAGAGAGTTTTCATTTGGTTTCACTCATATGCAGAACATAAGGAAGAGCACAGAGGACCACAGAGGAAGGGAATGGGAAGAAATCAGAAAGGGAGACAAATGGGAGACTCTGGACTCTGGGAAATAAACTGAGGGTTACAGAAGGGTTACAGGGTCTGGGGGATGGGGTAACCATCTGATGGGTATTAAGGATGGCATGTGTGGTGATGAACACCAGGTGCTATATGCAACTAATGAATCATTGAACACTACATTAAAAACTAGTGATGTACTATATGCTGGCTAGTTAAACATAATAATAGAAAGAAATAATAAAAGAAGGCTATAAGGAGGTACTTCAGCATCAGATGAACCATCAGATGAGGCTTTAGTTTAGGTGACTTTTAAGGTCTTCCTGACCCCATGGTATGTGTGTTATTAAAGTAATCTGGTGTGTTACTTTCCATAATTCATTAAAGTTTGTGTGGAAAGCTTGTTGTCTTGCCTTAATTTTCTGGAAGGTAGGCTATGATGTTGTATGAACTGTAGGATGATGAGCATATTGTGGGGCTTCTTCAATAGGAACTAACAGTTTAAGACTTAGGCAACAGCATTGATGTTACAGTAATCTTCCATTCTGAGAGTCCATTTGTAATGAATAAGATAAGAAACAAAGAATAAAAATAGCAAATTAATGTATTAAATTCTGTTTAGCTTTCTATTTTCAACACTAGGTATTGGTTTCACTGTGAGCTTTTGCTTAAATTAGAAGTTTAGCTAAATAAAAACATCTCTGAATCTCTAAAGTTCTTTTATTTCACACCAGGGAACGAAATACACTTTTATATTCTCCATCAACCCTTAGTTTGTTCTCTATTATTAAGAGTCTCCTATGGTTTGCTTCCCTATTCTAATGGTACAAATAAATAAGGGTGAATAAGAATCAATCATTTAAATGGATAAATCACATTTCAAATTGGACTTTAAAGTGTATAAAATGCATTGTGTAAGAAATCTGTACAAAGTATGTGTTAATAAGTTAACGTTCACAGATTTTATTACATTATCATTTAAGTTATTGGGAAGAGTTTAATAAGTCACAGAAGATGCTATGCTATACCCATTTTCTGGCCAAGTCCTCAACTGCTGGAGAAAAGGAGTTACTTGTGATACGGATGTTTTGCTTACTTTTAAATAAAAGTAAGAAATTTTAGGGTTAAGTATATATTCAGGAAATATATGTTTACTGATGTGGTTTTAAAGAAAGTCATATCAAGTGAAGGGGGAAGCACTTAAGCAGGAGGATCATCAAGAACTATTAAAGTGTTGGGGCACCTGGGTGGCTCAGTGGGTTAAGCCGCTGCCTTCGGCTCAGGTCATGATCTCAGGGTCCTGGGATCGAGTCCCGCATTGGCTCTCTGCTCAGCAGGGAGTCTGCTTCCTCCTCTCTCTCTCTCTCTGCCTGCCTCTCCACCTACTTGTGATTTCTCTCTGTCTGTCAAATAAATAAATAAAATCTTTAAAAAAAAAAAAAAAAAAAAAAAAAGAACTATTAAAGTGTTAATCTAGCTTTTAAAAGTAATGCTTTTATCTCTAAGTGTAAAGAGGTTGTTTGTTTATTCGTTACCTATTCATTCTAAATAGAATAAATCATTTGGGAATTAAGAAAGCAGGAACTCATCTTTTCCAATCTATAAAGAAAATGATTGACTAAATTAGCTACAAGAGCCAATATTTTAGTTTCTTTTCATATTGACTGGGCTTGAATTTCTTTAAAAAAAACCTTACCTTAGATTTGTAAGTTTCAAGGATATGTTCACTTAATTTAACACATAGATAATTTTGCTCTAAATAAAAATAGCATAAGTGCTCATTGTTTTTGGTGAGAAACAATCGACAAAATGAAAAGGCAGCCTATGGCATGAGAGAAAATATTTGCAAGTCATATATCTGATAAGGGATTAATATCCAAAATAAAGAACTGACACCACTCAATGGCAAATGAAACAAAACAAAACAAAAAATCCAATTTAAAAAATGGACAGAGGAACTAAACAGACATCTTTCTAAAGAGTATGTACAAATGGCCAACAGATACATGCAAAGGTGCTCAACATAACTAATCATCAGAAAAATGCAAATTAAATCCATGATAAATTATTACTTCACACTTGTTAGGGTGGTCATCAAAAAGGCAAGAAATACCAAGCGTTGTCACGAATGAGGAGAAAACGGTATCCATGTGCACTGTTGGTGGGAAAGTAAATTCGTTCAGCCACTCTGCAAAACAGTATGGTGGTTCCTCAAAAAATTAAAACTAGGACTACTCTATGATCTAGAAATCCCAGTTCTTGGTATATATATATATATATAAAAAATCCTATCAGGGTCCTGAAGGAGTTATCTGCATTTCCATGTTCATTGCAGGATTGTTCACAATAGGAAAGATATGAAAATGATCTAAGTGTCAGCAGAAGAATGGATAAAGATGTGAGATGTGTGTGTGTGTGTGTGTGTGTGTGTGTGTGTGTGTTATTCAGCTATAAGAAAGAAGGAAATCCTGCCATTTGGACAACATGGGTAGAACTTGAAGGCATTGTCCTAAGTGAAATAAGTCAGACAAAAATAAATGCTGTATGATATCATTATGTATGGAATTTTAAAAAGCCAAACTCATGGAAACAGAGTAGAATGGTGGTTGCTAGGATCTGGGGGTTGAGGGAAATGGGGAGATGCTGGTGAAAGGTAATGTCAATTATCTCTCAATAAAGCTGAAGAAAAATTTTAAATAAATAAATTTAAAAAGGAACCTAGAGGTCATTGCGAGCTGGGGTAATTGAAGAAAACTTTTTGAAAAAGGTATAACTTGAACAGGATAATGAAAGGAACTCGAATTTAAGGAAAATAATGTAATTTCCTATTTGATTAACGAACGGTGTTAAGGTGCAGAGACAGAAATGGAAATAATGCTGTATGGGGGAGCCAGTAATGCAGCAGTTTGTTTAAGGGGTAAGAATTAATATTAGGGAAAAGTGGCAGAGGATGTTGAAATATATTAGCTTCAGATCATGAAGTGGAACCACTGATGGTTTTTGAGTAAGGAGATAATGACATGTGCAAAGAGGATGTTTTTCAAGAGAGAGTTTTTGCTAAGCAGTGTAGAAAATGTTTTGGAGGCACAGAGAGCAGCTGGAAAGCTCTTGCTCTAACCCAGCTGGGGGAGAATGAGGGCCTAGCACCTAGCACAGGCATTGCAAAAAGATACAATAGTGATTAGATTTGGTGACGCCGATAGAGTTAGGGCAAAGGAATGGCTCTTAGTTGCTCAGATTTGAAACCCTGAAATGATTGTGACTTTGACAGAAATAAGATAGTGGTTATAATTCCAGACATTTTTCAGTGATCCTGAAAGGATTTATTTCTGTCAGCTTTGATATATAAAATAAGAAATCATTCATTTTCATGATGAAGCTGAAAATTAATATTAAAAATGTAAAATAGAAGTCACTATTTTAATTATATACCTACATATCTTCTAAAAATAAACTCTGGATCTGAGTTGGAAAAATATGTATATTAAGGTTGAATCAAACAAGCGTACATTTTTATAGAAATATTAATTAAATTGAGTTGTCTTGATTAGTGATTTAAATCAACATACTTTATTCCATTAATGCAAAGATTTTGTGCCCTCTGTGGGGGTCTCTGGAAAGGCAAGACAGCTTACTGACAGCAGGGTCTGGAACATTGCCAAGCCAGTTCCAGAGCTCAGCCCACTTTGTCTAGAAATTAAAGCCAATAGAAAGTTCCCTGAAGCTCCACAACAACACAAATATGTGTGGGGTGTCATTTATGAACCAACATAGAGTTGAAAAGCAAGAAGTCAATTATATTCAATCTCACATTGTTCTGTAATTGTTCCATGTCAGTTATATATTCAGTTGCGTATTGTTGGCTAATTGTTTTGTGTCAGTTACATATTCTTCCTTCCATTATTGTTGAATTTCTTATTTCACATACATTAGACACAGTATTCCTAGGTAAACTGGAAGCTCCCCAGGGACAGAGACTATGCGTCCCTTTTGTTCCCTCCAATGAATAGCATGATACTTGGCACATAGCTAAGAGTTGAGGTAGAATAAGGCATATTAAAATATTTGTCTGGATCCATAGTACTATTGTACACTTCTGTAGCACTTTAGGTTTCACAACAGTACTGTAAATGTTGACTTTATACCAGCAAGATGATTTTATATTCCTAGCACAGCTAGTCCCAGATATACTGGGATGTTTATATATAATCATGCAGACACAAACTAAGAAGTAGAAATATATACTTCTCTGTCAAATGAGTGGATCTGACCAATTAATGACCTGTTCTTGGCTTTTCCACTCAGGCCTGCTAGTTAAATTCACTGAGCTCAGAATTTCCTTAACTGCAAAATAGGATGAGAATATTTCTACTGTGGCAACTAGTTGTGATGATTAAATACAATAACAGGTAAATATCCTGGCAGTACCAGTTCCTGGGAGTGAGAACAAATAAACCATTGTCCATTTTGTTGAGATGTGCTAGAGGGATGGAAAAAAAAAAAAGAAAAGAAATCCCTTTTTTAAAAAATTTTTTTAATTTATTTTTTATTTATTTTCAGCATAACAGTATTCATTATTTTTGCACCACACTCAGTGCTTCATGCAATCCGTGCCCTCTATAATACCCACCACCTGGTACCCCAACCTCCCACCCCCCCCGCCACTTCAAACCCTT
The DNA here is from genome assembly GCF_011764305.1 of Mustela putorius furo. Lineage (NCBI taxonomy): Eukaryota > Metazoa > Chordata > Mammalia > Carnivora > Mustelidae > Mustela > Mustela putorius. The sequence continues at coordinate 1,307,161 of NW_025421575.1, read as the reverse complement.
CAGATTGTTTTTCAGAGTCCATAGTCTCTCATGGTTCACCTCCCCTTTTTTTGACAAATCTATTCAGAAATTCTGGTTCTGAGTTACGGTATCTGTGGCCAATATTAAGGTACTGTTAAGCTCTAAAATACTGTGATTATAATGTTCACGATCCCTCTTCATGTATATTGTCATTTATGGTAAACAAAATGCTTTCACAGCTCTTATCTCATTTGATCTTCACAACAGAAAGAAATGTGTTAAAAGCATTAATCTATTTATTTAGTCCTTAATACATGCTAAATCAATTCATGTACTCAATAAAAACATTGAGTACTAGTGATGTGGCGATGTATCAGTGAAAATACAGATGATACAGATAAAAATTCCTGCTGTCATGGAACTCATATTCTGGTGGATTGAACTCTGAGTGAAGAAATCTGGCCACTAGTTCTGATGTAGTTGTTAACTCACCAGTTTTAAGAGAAATATGTCTGTGTTTACATTCGTATATGCGTGTGTTCTTATACAAATGTTTTCCCAAGACTTTTATTGTTTCAAATAGATTATTGTCTCCAATAGAATATTGGTTTAATCCCACACAAAGTTAACAAAATTTGTTTTTAGAATGCATAGTATTGGTCTGGTCTCTGGTAGCATCTCTGGCCAGCACTTGGTAAAGTGCTTTGTCTCCAGGAGGGTTCCCTGGAACTCTCTCCAGGAGAGTTGCTGTGTTTTTTCCCAGCATGTTTTTTTATACATCTGCTTTTCATTTTGCTTTTTGTTTTGTTTCAGTTTGGAGTTTAATGAAAAGTAATGTAGAGCCTCTGTATTGTTTGCTTTCCTTTTTTCTTTTTTTAATTAAGGCTGTACCATCTAATTAATACAGCTCCTTAAAGATTATCAATTGAATAAAATAATTATTTTCTAAGTGTTTTCTCACCTCTCTTCTTTATTTTCACATCCTTCCTAGGAATTTGGGGCCTGTTATTATGATTGCTGTTTGACAGCAGGAGGAACTAAGGTATAAAGAAAGTAAATACTCTCTAGGATTAAAAAGCTGTAAGTGTTACTTGTAGACTTGTGCTCTGTTCACTATAGCAGCTTTCCCCAGCTCAGCCAGCCAGTAATCTATCACACCAAGAGAGAAGGCAGCAGTTATGCTGAACTTGGAGCCAGAAGACTTGACCTCTGGACCTAGTTCTGCCTCTTTTATGATCTTGGACAAGCAGCTAAGCATTCTGGATGTCAATAAAATGGGATAAGTGATAAGCTTTTCTAAAACTCTCTTTTTGTATACCTTTCTCTAATCGTCTCTTTTTTTTTATTTTTAATCTCACCTTTTCTTTCTTCTATTTATTATTAAGCTGAGACTAGCTTTGTCTCTTGTATCCTTGACTGATTTTTCTTTGTATTTAGAGAGAGAGAGAGAGTGAGATCAGGGAGAGAGAGAATCTTAAGCAGACTCCATGCCCAGTGTGGAGCCAGACACAGGGCTCAATCTCAGGACCCTATCAGACCTAAGCTGAAATCAAGCCAGACACTTAGCCAAATGAGCCATCCAGGTACCCCTGACTCTGCTTTAGTCTGCCCCTCAACCTCTTGGTATCATTTTGTCCTATGTAATATTTATTTGTCTGTTTCTTGCATCATCCTTGAATGAACAGAAAGTGAACCTAATTTGGCATCTTTACAAAGGATATAATATCTTAATTCATTGCTTATCAAAAGAATATGAAATATTAAACACAATGAAGATTAAAGATCCTAAATAACTTGGTAAAGATTTATTTTACTTTAAGGAGCTAATGAAGAAGTTTATTTAAATACATTTTTAAAAAGAGGCTATCAAGCTAAGGAAACTCTATACTACATTAGTGTGGGGGATACATAGATATATGTGTATAATTTTAATTAAGTTTGGATGTTATTTCGATCTGATACATGTACCAAAGGAGTTATGTGTGTACCAAAGGAGTTATCGTTAGTGATTAATAGTGAGTAGAATAGCTTTTGAAATGTGTAGGTTACTGTTTACTGAGTCTCAATGCTAGACATACTGATAGCATGAAACTCTACCTCCTAATTACTCCCAGGGTCCAGTTCTGCTTTCTGTCTAATCTTCACTAAATCATAGAATATTTTTCAGAACATTATAATTTAGATATCTGATTGAAAGGAGAGGTTAGTCAAACAACACAAATGTTCTCTTTGAAGCTAGATTTTTCCTTCTTCTATACCCAACCCCCCCTTATTTTAAGATTTTTCTAGATGCCTGAGAGGCAAGGGCAAAGAGCACAGAGTCTTTCTTCCTATCACTTAATTTAGCATCCTGGGACCTTGTGGGAAATAAAGGAATCTTGTTACTGTGCTGTGGGGAGTCAAGAAAGTGGGAAGCTGGCTTATAAGATGCTGCTAGTCTCTCCCAGTCTGGAGGAGGTTGGGTTCAAAGAATTTAACTAACCTACTGGCTCAGAGAGATGGCTAAGTGATGGTATGTGAACTTAGTCTTACCCCTCATTGCTAGTCTCCTCAATTTACACTCTGTGACATCTGCTGCTAGCTAAGGAATGAGCTATAAGTGAATACCTGAAGCTAGTGGAGGGTTTGTATTTGTCTATAGGATTTCGCTAAATAGATGAATTGTAGTTGTAACACCAGACACAAGAGAATGTTATCAACAATGAGGCCCTGAAATGGAGACAGCTTCTACTTCAGGTAGGATGCTTTCTTACACACTTTCTATGGGAAGGAGTCATTCCCATGCCACATAGCCTACAGATAATATATGGAAAGAAAGGGAAAATGAAAGGAGAAATAATACTGAGAGATTACATTAGAAAGTAAACAATGTACATCTTATCTTGGAAGATCTTGGATACCAGGCTGAGGAACCTAAAATTTATAGTTTACATATATAGTTAGAACAAGTCTTTATTGTGATCTGGGTTATAAAAGAAGAGTGTAGCCTTGAGATTTAAACAAACCTGGCTTTGAATTACTCTTTCTGATACTTACTATGGGATTTTCCCTATGTTGCTGCTTCTTCAATGTGCTTCAGCTTTCTCTTTTGTAGAATATGGGTAATAATAATTTAGCTTAAATAATTATTAATATTAAATGTTGCAAATATTAAGTGAGATAATGTACTTAAAGTTTAGTGCCTATCATGTTTTAGGTACTCAATAAATAATACCTATTATGAGTAATCTTTGGACCTCCTTATAGCCCTTTGATTCCAGTTTGGTGAATAAGCTTTGGAAGAAGGAAATGAGGTTGGTCTCTGTTTAGCCATTATATCACTTCCAATCTGTAGAGCACTTGATAACACAGAAAATTGAAGTCTGGAGGAGAAATAGATAGCCTAAGGTGACATAATAATGTCAGAGCTAGGACTAGAACCCAGATCTCCTAATGCTAAATTCAGTGCCCTTTTCATTGCACCATAGTCCTCAAAATTGGAGCTTAGGTCACTTCTATGATTTGTTTCTACCAAGGCTATGGTAGTCGATACTGAGTAGCTTTTAAAGTTATAGCTATATGAATGGCACAAGATTAAGCAAGAATAGTTATTTGCATACTAATGTACATTGTTTATGGTAAACCCACTAGAAAAACTGCACGCTTCTCTCCCCATTTTGTCCTTAAAAACCAGTATTTATTAAAAATTAATATAACCGGGGCCCCTGGGTGGCTCAGAACGTTAAGCCTCTGCCTTTGGCTCAGGTCATGATCTCAGGTTCCTGGGATCAAGCTCCGCATCGGGCTCTCTGCTCAGCAGGGAGCCTGTTTCTACCTCTCTCTTGGCCTGCCTCTCTGCCTACTTGTGATCTCTTTGTCTGTCAAATAAATAAATAAAATCATTAAAAAATTTAATATAATCAAAAGACCTCTAATCATCAAGACAATCTTTCATAATGGTAATTTTCTTTAAAAAATCCTAATTTCAAAGGAATGCAGTTTTCAAGTTGTACAAGGATGATTCATTTTATAAATTGCAGCCATTATCTTACTCTGTCTAGAGAAAAAATACATTGAAATTTTCTTTGTTTCAAAAGTACCAAAACAGCATTGATATGTTTTCTTTTTTCTTCTGGATAAAGCCTACTTTCATTGAATTATTTTGTAATTCAATTTATTTTTTAAGTTTTTATTTAAATTCTGGTTCATTAACATACAGTATAGTATTTGTTTCAGGTATACAATACAGTGATTCAACACTTACATCCAAAACCTGGTCCTCATCTCAGCAAGTGCACTCCTTAATCCTCATCACTATTTCATCCATCCCTCCACCAACATCCCCTCTGGTAACCATCAGTTTGCTCTCTATACACGACTCTGTTTCTTTGTTTGACTCTCTCTCTCTCTCTCAACCCCCCTCTCATTTTACCTCTTTGCTCATTTGTTTTGTTTCCAAAATTCTACATATGAGTAAAATCACATGGTATTTGTCTTTGTCTTACATATTTCACTTAGCATAATAATCTCTAGATCCATCCACATCATTACAAATTACAAGATTTCATTCTTTTTTGGTGGTGGAGTAATATTCCACTAAATATATAAATAACATCCTTTTATATTTTCATCAGTCAATAGAAACTTGAGCTGTTTCCATATTTGGCTATTGTAGATTTTGCTGGTATAAACATTAAGGTGTATGTAGCCATCTGAAATAGTATTTTGGGGGTAAATACCTAGTAGTGCAATTGCTGGATAATAGGGTAGTTCTATTTTTAACTTTTTGAGGAAGCTCAATAATGTTATCCAGAGTGGCTGCACCAGTTTGTATTCCCACCAAGAGTGCAAGAGTGTTCCCCTTCCTCTACATCCTTACCAACATATGCTGTTCCTTGTGTTGTTGATTTTAGTCATTCTGACAGGTGTGATATGATAACTCATTGTAGTTTTAATTTGTATTTCCCTGATAATGAGTTATGTTAAGCATCTTTTCACGTGTCTGTAGGCCATATAGATGTCTCGGAAAAAATGTTTATTCATGTTTTCTGCCCATATTTAATTGGATTACTTGTTTTTTAGGTACTGAGTTTTATAAAGTTCTTTATAGATTTTGGATACTAACATTTGATCAGATATGTCCTTTGCAGCTATCTTTCCCATTCCATAGGTTGCCTTTTCATTTTCTTGACTGTTACCTTCCCTGTGGAGAAACTTTTTATTTTTATGAAGTCCCAATAGTTTACTTTTTGCCTTTGCTTCCCTTGCTTCAGGAGATGTATCTATAAAGAAATTGCAATGGCGGTATCAAAGAAGTTGTGGCCAGTGTTCTTTTCAAGGATTTCAATGGTTTCCTGTCTCACATTTAGGTCTCTAATCCATTTTGAAATTATTTTTTTGTGTATGGTGTAAAAAAGTTGTTCAATTTCATTATTTTGCATGTTGTTGTCCAGTTTACCCCCCCACATCATTTGTTGAAGAGACTGTCTTTTTTCCATTGGATATTCCTTTCTGTTTTGTGGAAGATTAACCATAAATTTTTGGGTCTATTTCCTAGTTTTCTATTCTATTCCGTTGATCTATGTGTCTATTTTTGTACCAATACCATACTGTTTTGATCACTACAGCTTTGTAATATAATATGAAATCTGGAATAGTGACGCTTGCAGCCTTGCTTTTCTTTTTCAAGGTTTCTTTGGTTATTTGGAGTCTTCTCTGGTTCCATACAAATTTTAGGATTGTTTGTTCTAGCTTTGTGAAAAATGATGGTGGCATTTTGATAGAGATTGCATTAAATGTGTAGATTGCTTTGGGTAGTATGGACACATTAACAATACTTATTTTTGTAATCCATGAGGGTGGAATGTCTTTTCATTTCTTTGTGTCCTCTTCAATTTCTTTCATTAGGGGCGCCTGGGTGGCTCAGCCACTGCCTTTGGCTCAGGTCATGATCTCAGGGTCCTGGGATTGAGTCCCGCATCGGGCTCTCTGCTCGGCAGGGAGCCTGCTTCCCTCTCTCTCTCTCTCTCTGTCTGCCTCTCCATCTACTTGTGATTTCTCTCTGTCAAATAAATAAATAAAATCTTAAAAAAAAATGATATGCTGACTTTAAAAAAAAAATTTCTTTCATTAGTGTTCTGTAGTTTTCAGAGCACAGGTCATTCCCCTCTTTGGCTAAGTTTATTCCTAGATATCTTATTGTTTTGGGTTCAGTTGTAAGTGGGATTGATTTCTTAATTTCTCTGCTGATTCATTATTGATGTGTAGAAATGCAACAGGTTTCTGTATGTTGATTTTGTATCTTCCAACTTGACTTATTTGTGTATCAGTTCTAGCAGCTTTTTGTTGGAATATTTTGGGTTTTCTATATAGAGTATCATGCCATCTGCAAATAATATAAGTACTACTACCTCCTTGCCTATTTGGATGCCTTTTATTGTTGTCTGATTGTTGTGGCTAAGAATTCCAGTACTCTGTTAAATAAAAGTGGAGAGAATGCACATGCCTGTCTTGTTACTTACTATAGAGGAAAAGGTCTCAGTTTTTCCCCATTGAGGATGATATTAGCTGTGGATTTTTCATAGATGGTTTTTACTATGGTGAGATGTGTTCCCTCTAACCCTACTTTGTGGGAGGGTTTTTATCATGAATAGATGCTATACTTTGTTAAATGCCCTTTATTCATCTATTAAAATTATCACATTCTTTTTTTTCCATAGGCTTTTTTTAAATTAATTTTTTATTTTTTATAAACATATATATTTATCCCCAGGGGTACAGGTGTGTGAATCACCAGGTTTACACACTTCACATTCTTTTTAATTAATGTGATGTATTACATTGATTGATTTGTGAATACCAGACCACCCTTGCATCCCAGGAATGAATCTCACTTGATTATGGTGAGTGGTTTTTTCAAATGTATTATTGATTTCAGTTTGCTGGTATTATATTGAAAATTTTTGTATCCATGTTCATCAGAGATATTGGATTATAGTTCTATTGTTTAGTGGAGTCTTTATCTGGATTTGGTATCAGGGTAAAGCTGGCCTCATAAAAGAAATTTGGAAGTTTTCTTTCCATTTCTATTTTTGGAACATTTGACAAGAATGGTATAAATTCTTCTGTAAATTTTAGGTAGAATTCACCTGGAAAGCTATGTGGTCCTGGATTTTTTGTTTTGGGGATTTTTTGATTCAATTTCTTTGCTGTTTATTGGTCTGTTCAAGTTTTCTATTTTTTCCTATTTCAGTTTAGGTAATTTACATGTTTCTAGGAATTTATCTATTTCTTCCAGTTTGTCCAATTTGGTGGCATGTATTTTTCAATAATATTCTCTTATATTGCTTATATTTCTGTGGTGTTGCTTGTGGTATCTCCACTATCATTTGTGATTTTATTTATTTGGGTCTTTTCTCCTTTCTTTTTGATAAGTCTGGCTAGGAGGCTATCAATTTAAATAATGTTATCAAAGAAATATCTCCTTGATTCATTGATTTGTTCTACTGTGGGTTTTTTTTTTTTAGTGTCTGTATCATTTATTTCTTCTCCAATATTTATTATTTCCTTCCTTCTGCTGGCTTTAGCCTTTGCTTGCTGTTCTTTTACTAGTTCCGTTAGGTGTTTGGTTAGGTTATTTGAGATTTTTCTTGCTTCTTAGGTAGGCCTGTGTTGTTATACACTAACCTTTTAGGACTGCTATTACTGCATCCCAAATGTTTTGGACCATTGTGTTTTCATTTTCATTTGTTTCCATGTATTTAACAATATTTTCTTTGGTTTCCCAGTTGACCTATTCATTATTTAGTAGCATGTTATTTAACTTTCAAGTGCTTGTGGTTTTTCCAGATTTTTTTCTTGTGGTTGACTTCTAGTTTCATTTCATTCTGGTCAGAGGAGGTGCATAGTATGAAATCAGTCTTTTTGTTCTTGTTGAGGCTTAATTTGTGACCCAGTATGTGATCTATTCTGGAGAATGTTCCCTGTGCATTTGAAAAGAATGTGTATTCTGCTACTTCAGGAGGAAATGTTCTGAATATATCTGTTAAGTCTATGTGGTCCAGTGTGTGATTCAAAGCCATTGTTTCCTTGTTGATTTTCCTGTTTGGATGATCTGTCTATTGATGTAAGTGGGGGTGTTAAAGTCCCCTGCTATTATTGCATTATTACCAATTAGCTCCTTTATAATTGTTATTAATTATTTCATATTTTGCTTACTCCATGCTAGATGCATAAATATTTATAGTTGTTATATCTTCTTGTTGGATAGTTCCCTTTACTATGATATAGTGCCCTTCTTCATCTCTTTTTACAGGCTTTGGTGCAAAGTCTATTTTGTCCGATATAAGTATTGTTACTCTGGATTTCTTTTGACATCCATTTGTGTGGTAAATATTTCTCCATTCCCTCACTTCCAATCTGCAGGTGTCCTTAGGAATAAAATGAGTCTCTTGTACGCAACATACAGATGAGCCTTGTTTTTTCATTCATTCTGATACCCTATGTCTTTTGATTGGAGTGTTGAGTGCATTTATATTTAAAATGATTGATGATAGATATGTATTTATTGCCATTTTATTACCTGTTTTGTCATTGCTTCTGGAGTTTTTGTCTGTTCCTTTCTACTCTTTGTCAATTTTGGTCTTCCTTTCCACTCAAAGAGTCCCCTTTAATATTTCTTGCTTGGTTGGTTTAGTGTCATGAACTCCTTTAGTTTTTATTTTTCTGGCAAACTCTTTATCTCTCCTTCTATTCTTAATGATAGACTTGCTGGATAGAGTATTCTTGGCTACAGAGTTTTCCCATTCAGTACTTCAAATACATCTGCCACATCTGCCATGCCAAATTTCTGTTAAGAAATCTCCAGCTAGGCTTATGGGTCTTCCCTTATAAGTTAAGAGCTTCTTTGGTCTTGATACTTTTAAGATTTTTTTTAATAATCTGACTTGGTGTTGGCCTTTTTTGTTGATTTTGATGGGGGGTGGTTCTCTATGCCTGCTGCATCTGGATGTCTGTTTCTTTCTCCAGATTAGCAAAGTTTTCAGCTATTATTTCTTCAAATAAATTTTCTTCCCTCTTTTCTCTCTCCAGTTCTTCTGGGACTCTTATGATAAGAATATTATTACATTTGATGGAGTCACTTAGTTCCCATAGTCTGTTCTAATGTTGCATACTTCTTTCTTCTTTGAGCTTCTTTACTTTCCATTACTGTCTCTTTTAGGAGACTGATTTGCTCCTCTGCTTCTTTAAGCCTGCTGTTCATTGCATCAAGTGTGTTTCTAACCTCATTTATTTCACTCTTCATCTCTGATTGACTTTTTTTAACCAATTATTTTTTTTATTTCTTTTCAGTGTAACAGTATTCATTGTTTTTGCACCACACCCAGTGCTCCATGCAATCCGTGCCCTCTCTAGTACCTACCACCCAGTTCCCCCAACCTCCCATCCCCCGCCCCTTCAAAACCCTCAGATTGTTTTTCAGAGTCCATAGTCTCTCATGGTTCACCTCCCCTTCTCCTCACCATCTCCCCTTGTCCTCCATGCTATTTGTTATATGCTCCACAAATAAGTGAAATCATATGATAAGTGACTCTCTCTGCTTGACTTATTTCACTCAGCATAATCTCTTTCAGTCCCGTCCATGTTGCTACAAAAGTTGGGTATTCACCCTTTCTGATGGAGGCATAATACTCCATAGTGTATATGGACTACATCTTCCTTATCCATTTGTCCATTGAAGGGCATCTTGGTTCTTTCCACAGTTTGGCAACCGTGGCCATTGCTGCTATAAACATTGGGGTACAGATGGCCCTTCTTTTCACTACGTCTGACTTTTTAAACTTTTTTTTATTTCTGTAAGTGTCTCGCTGATATCATTTATTCTTTTCTCAAGCCCAGTGAGTATCCTTATGATTGTTGCTTTAAATTCTCCATCAGGCATTTTATTTATATCTGTTTCACTTAGCTCTCTGGATATGGTCCTATCTTGTTCTTTCATTTGGGATAAATTCTTCTGTCTTCTTATTTTGTCTAAGTCTCTGTCTTCTTCTGTGTTACAAAAGCAAGACATGTTTCCTGTTCCTGGAAGTAGTGACTTTATGAAGAAGTCATGGCTACAGCTCCCCACTCTCCACAGCAACTGTAATCCATTTCTTCCCTACACCACATCTCTGTACTTCCTACATTTTTGATGTGGCCTTCTCTCTCCTTTTATTGGTAGAGTTTGTTCTGTAAGTCATAAGGTTTATTTCTGGGATATTTAGAAAGATTTGATAGTTATCTAGTTGTGTTTGTGGGATGAAGCAAGCCTAGGGTCCTCCTACTGTGCCACCTTCTTCCTCTCCTTCATGTATATGACACTTTGGTTGTCTATTCATTTACTGATGTACATTTGACTATTGTGAATAGTGTTATTGTGAGTAGTACTGCCATGAATATTCAAACAAGTTTTTGTTTGTACAATTGCTGTCAGTTCTTTTAGGTATACACCAAGGAGTAGAATTACAGGATCATGATAGTTTGATGTTCAACTTTTTGAGGACCTATGAAACAGATTTCTATAGTGGCTATAGCATTTTCCATCCCCACCAGTGATGTTTCAGTTTTCCAGTTTTTCCACATCCTCACCAACACTTGTTATTTTTCTTATTTTTTGTTATAACAGCCATCCTAGTAGATGTGATGTGATATTTCATTGTACTTTTGGCCTTCATGTCTCTAATGACTAACGACATTAAATATCTTTTCATGTGCTTATTAGTCATCTGTATATTTTCTTTGGAGAAATGTCTGTTCAAGTCTTTTGCTCAAGGTTATTTGTCTTTTGGTTGTTTAGTTGTAAGCTTTCTTTATATATTCAGGATACCAGAGTACATTTTGTGGATTATATTTTCTCTTTCTTGATAGTTTCCTTTGAGGCACAAAAGTTATTAATTTTCATGAATTCCAGTTTAGTTTTTCTTTTGTTGCTTACACTTTTAGTGTCATATATAAGAAACTATCATCAAACCTAAGGTAATAAAGATTTACCTGTATAGTTTTCATCTAAGAGTTTTATAGTTTCATCTCTTATACTTAAGTTTTTAAACCCTTTTTAGTAAATATTTTCCATATGCTATGGTAGAAATATATGTCATTCTTTTGCATGCTGATATAGTTGTCTTAGCAACATTTGTTGATGAGATTATTCTTTCCTGATTGAATGTCTTCCCTATCCCTGTCAAATTTAATTAACCCTAGGTGTATGGGTTTATTTCTGAAATCTAAATTCTATTCCATTGATCTATATTTTTATCCTTATGTGAGTATCACACTGTTTTGTTTACTGTAGCTTTGCAATAAGTTTAGAAATTAGGAAATGCAAGTCCCCCAATTGGTTGGGGTTTATTTTCAAGATTGTTATGTTTATTCTGAGTCCCTTAAAATTCCAAATGAATTTAAAGATTAGATATTTTTTCCCACTTTGTCAAATATTATTTGACCATAGAGTTTAGGGTCCATATCTGGGCTCTCTATTCTGTTCCATTGGTCTATGTGTCTGTTTTTGTGCCAGTACCATACTGTCTTGGTGATCACAGCTTTGTAGTATAGATTGAAGTCTGTCAACATTTTTCCCCACTTTGTTTCTCTTTTTCAACATTCTCTTAGTGATTCAGAGTCTCTTCTGGTTCCATACAAATTTTAAGATTGTTTGTTCCAACACTTTAAAAAATGCCATTGCTATTTTGATTGGGATGGTGTTAAAAGTGTAGATTGTCTGGGCAGCATAGACATCTTAACAATGTTTATTCTTCTGATCCATGAGCATGGAATGTTTTCCCATCTTGTGTCTTCCTTGATTTCTTTCATGAGTGTTCTGTAGTTCCTAGAGTATAGATCTTTTACCTCTTTGGTTAAGTTTATTCCAAGGCATCTTATGGGTTTTGGTGCTATGATAAATGGAATTCTCTAATTTCTCTTTCTACAGTTCCACTGTTAATGTATAAGAAAGCAACTGATTTTTGTGTATTGATTTTGTATCCTGCCACATTACTGAATTGCCGTTTGAGTTCTAGTAATTTGGGAATGGACTCATTTGGGTTTTCCACATAAAGAATCATGCCGTCTGCAAGGAGAGAGAGTTTGATTTCTTCTTTGCCAGTTTGGATACATTTTGTTGTTGTTGTTGTTGTTGTTTGTTAGCTATTGCTAAGGCTTCCAGCACTATGTTGAAAAATGGTGGTGAGAGTGGGTATCCTTGTCCTGTTCCTGATCTAAAGGGAAAGGTTCTCAGCTTTTCCCCATTGGAATGATATTTGCTGTAGGTTTTCTTAGATGGATTTTATGAAATTGAAGAATGTTCCCTCTATCTCTATACTCTGAAGAGTTTCAATCAGGAAATAATGCTGTATTTTGTCAAATGCTTTTTCTGCATCAATTGAGAGGACCATGTGGTTATTCTCGCCTCTTATTAATGTGTTCTATCACATTGATTGATTTATGAATGTTGAGCCACCCTTGCATGCCAGGGATAAATCCCACCTGTTTGTGTTAGATAATCCTTTTGGTGTACTGTCGTATCCTATTAGCTAGGATCTTGTTGAGAATTTTGGCATCTATATTCATCAGGGATATTGGTCTGAAATTCTTTTTGGTGGTATCTTTGCTTGGTTTTGAGATCAAGGTAATGCTGGCCTCATAGAAAAGTATGGAAGTTTTCCTTCTGTTTCTACTTTTTGAAACAGCTTCCAGAGAATAGGTATTTCTTCTTTGAATGTTTGGCAGAATTTCCCAGGGAATCTATCAGGCCCTGGGCTTTTGTTTTTTGGGAGGTTTTTGATCACTGCTTTAATCTTGCTACTGATCTATTCAGGTTGTCAATTTTTTCCTGTAGTTTATAGGTTTCCAGGAATACACCCATTTCTTCTAGGTTGCTTAATTTATTTGCATATAGCTGTTGATAATAATTTCTGATTATTATTTCTATTTCCTTGGTGTTAGTTGTGATCTCTCCCTTTTCAGTCACAATTTTATTAATTTCAGTCCTCTTTCTTTTTTTTTTAATAAGATTTTATTTATTTATTTGATGGGGAGAGACACAGAAAGAGAGGGAACACAAGTAGGGGGAGTGGAAGAGGGAGAAGCAGGTTTTCTGCTGAGCAGGGAGCCTGATGCAGGACTCTGGGATCATGACCTGAGCCAAAGGCAGATACTTAATGACTGAGCCACCCAGATGCCCCATCCTTTTGCTTTTGTTTTGGATAATTCTGTCCAGTGGCTTATTGGTCTTACTAAATCTTCAAAGAACAAGCTTCTAGTTTTGTTGATGTGTTCTACTGTATTTCTGGTTTCTAATTCATTGATCTCTGCTCTAATCTTAATTATTTCTCTTACTGTGCATGGGTTAGGCTTAATTTGTTGTTGATTCTCTGGTTCTTTAAGGTGTAAAGAAAGTTTGTGTATTCAGAATTTCTCTCTCTCTCTCTCTCTCTCTTTTTTTTTTTTTTTTTGAGTGAGGCTTGGATGGCTATGTATTTCCCCAATAGGACCACCTTTACCATATCCCATAGGTTTTGGACCAGTGTGTTTTTGTTCTCATTGGTTTCCATGAAATGTTTAAGATCTTTTTTTTTAAATAAACATATATTTTTATCCCTAGGGGTACAGGTCTGTGAATCATCAGGCTTACACATTTCACAGCACTCACCATAGCCCATACTCTCCCCAGTGTCCATAACCTAGCTACCCCATCCCTACCCCCCACCCCTCAGCAACCCTCAGTTTATTTTCTGAGATTAAATGTCTCTTATGGTTTGTTTCCCTCCTGATCCCATCTTATTTCATTTTTACCTTCCCTACCCCCCAAACTCAAATTCCTCATATTGGAGAGGTCATATGATAATTGTCTTTCTCTGGTTGACTTATTTTGTTCAGCATAATACCCTCTAGTTCTATCCATGTCGTTGCAAATGGCAAGATTTCATTTCTTTTGATGGCTGCATAGTATTCCATTATACATATATATTTATATATGTATATAGCAGATGTGAGATAGATTCTATCTATCTATCTATCTATCTCACGTCTTCTTTATCCATTTGATGCAAACATTCTTGAGCAGGATGGTCTTTAGCTTCCAAGTGTTTGAATTTCTTCCAGACTTTTTCTTGTGATTGAGTTCCAGTTTTAAAGCATTGTGGTCTGAGAATATGCAGGGAATAATCTCAGTCTTTTGGTATCAGCTGATACCTGATTTGTGACACAGTATGTGGTATAGTCTAGAGAAAGTTCCATGTGCACTCAAGAAGAATGGGTATTCTGTTGTTTTAGGGTATATGTTCTGTATATATCTATTAGGTTCATCTGGTCCAATGTGTCATTCAGAGTTCTTGTTTCTTCGTTGATTTCCTGCTTAAATGATAACTCCATTGCTGAGAGTGGAGTGTTGAGGTCTTCTACTGTTAACATATTATTATCAATATATCTCTTTTTTTTTGTTAACCATTGGCTTATGTAGTTGACTGCTCCCATGTCGGGGTCATACATATTTACAATTGTTATATCTTCTTGTTGGATAGACCCTTTAAGAATAATATAGTGCCCCTCTGTATCTCTAACTAGTCTTTAGCTTAAAATCTATTTTGTCTGATATGAGAATTGCTACCCTAGCTTTCTTTTAAGGTCTGTTGGCAGCAAAAAGGGTTCTCCATCCCTTCACTTTCAGTCTTTAGGTTCAAAATTAGTCTCTTGTAGATAGCATATGGATGGGTCCTGTGTTTTTATCCAGTCTGCAACCTTGTGCCATTTCACGGGAGCATTTAGGCCTCTCTCATTGAGAGTGATTATTGAAAGATACGATTTTATTGTCATCATTTTGCCTATGAAGTCCTCATTTCTATAGATTTTTTTTTGTAAATTTCTGTTCTATATAACTTTTGGGGTCTTTCTCCTTTTGTAGACCCCCCCTTAATATTTCTTGCAGGGTTTTCTTAGTGGTCACATAGTCTTTCAGTTTCTGCCAGTCCTGGAAGCTATCTTTCCATCCATGCTAAATGACAGCCTTGATGGATAAAGCATTCTTGGCTGCATGTTATTCTCTTTTAACACCCTGAATATGTCTTGCCAGTTCTTTCTGGCTTGCCAGGATGCTTTGGGCAGGTCTGACGTTATTCTGGTGTGCCTCCCTCTGTATGTAAGGAATCTCTTGCCCCTCACTGCCCTTTAGATGATTTCCTTGCTTCTAATATTTGTGAGTTTTACTATTACATGCCTGGGCATTGGTTTGTTCTCCTTGATCTTGGGAGGGGTCTTCTCTCCCTCTAGGACATGAATGCTTATTTCCTTCCCCAGATTAGGGAAGTTCTAAGCTAGGATTTGCTCAAATATATCTTCTAGTCCTCTCTGTCTCCACCCCTCAGGGATCCCAATAATTCTGACATTGGAACATTTCACTCCACCATTTATTCCTCCAGTTCTGTTTCCATGGATTTTAGCTGTTTGTTCCAGGCCTCCTCCTGTTCCTTATTTTCTATCAGTTTGTCTTCTAGATCACTAATTCATTCTTCTGCCTTATTTACCTTACCTGTTAGAGTATCTAGATTAGATTGGATTTCATTGATAACATTTTTTAGCTCTGCCAGATCAGCTCTCATTTCTGCCCTTGAAGAATCTATGTTGCCCTTAATGGTTTTCTCCATCCTAGGTATTGTCTGAATAACTGTTTCCCTGAAGTCTATTTCTGACATCTTGCTTATATCCATATTCATTAGCTCTGTGGCAGAGGTCACAGTCTCTGAATTTTTCCTGTGGTGGGTGTTCCTCCTCTTAGTCATTCTGTTGAGGGGTGGTTGAGGGAATGTACAAAATCCAAATTATTGATCACAACCCAAGCAAGATGCACCTGTTTTATAGCGACCCTGGGGTTGTCAACCTCTTGTTCTTCCAGCCTGTCTTCTGGAGGAGGAGCCTGCCATGCTGTTACTCAGGCAACACTTTTTTGGCAGAGTTGCCCTGCCCCCTGTGTGTGTGGAGGGGTTGGGCTCAGTGAAAATTGGTTTTTGGAGGGCTTTTGTTTTCTGGCGGCTTTCTCTGGTGGCTTTCCATGTCCCTCACCCCACCCAAGAGTCAGAGCAGAAGTGACCATATCCAAACTTCTGTCTCAGAACAGAGATTCACAGTCTGCCCTTCAGTGCACTCTCCAGGTCACACTGTCTCCTTTTCTGTCTGTGATGCTAAAAACCACATTGTCCTGGGTTGTGCCCCCACAGCAGCACTCCCAGCCCTTGCTTCCAGGTCCAGGCATGTCTCTGCCCTTTGTGCTTCTAAAACCGCTAGTCACCCCCCATTTGTACACAAACCCCTGCAGCTCCAAGTTTCAGTCTGGGGGGCTGCCCTAAAGTCCTTTCCCCACTGCTACTGGTCTGTGAGTCTGTGCCCAGTTCCCATTGAAGGAGGCTTTTGCATTCTGGTGGCACAGCATCCCAGAGGCTCCCTCCTCCTTTCATTTATCTTCTAGTATCTGCCTGCAGAATAACAACTCCCTGCTTTATACCTTTTGACCAGCCACCTGAGATATTCTGTTTGGAGAGATCCAAATATATCTTCTTACATCTCAGTTGATTTCATTGGTATTCAAAATGGTCTGGTAGATATCCAGCTCAATTCAGGGGACCAGTTGAAATAGGATCCTCTACTCCTCCACAACTTCCCCCCAACCCCCTGCCATTCCATATGTTGCCTTTTAGTCTTATTGTTCCCTTCACTGTAAAGAATCTATTTATTTTATTGATGTTCCAATAGTTTATTTTTGCTTTTATTTCCCTTGCCTCAGGAGACACATTTAGTAAGATGATGCTATGGCTAATATCAAAGAGATTACTGCCTGTGTTATTCTCTAGGATCTCAGTAGTTTACTGTCTCACAATTAGGTCTTTAATCCATTTTGAAATTATTTTTATATATGGTGTAAGAAAGTGGTCCAGTTTCATTCTTTTGTATGTTGCTGTCCAGTTTTCCCCCACACCATTTGTTGAAGAGACTTTTTCCCATTGGACATTCCTTCTGGTTTTGTGGAAGATTAATCAACCATATATTTATGGTTTCATTTCTGGGATTTTTATTCCATTCCATTGATCTATGTGTCCATTTTTATGCCAGTACCAGACAATACTGATGACTACAGCTTTGTAATATAGCTTGATACCTAGAATTGTGATGCCTCCTGTTTCGGTTTTCTTTAACAAGATTGATTTGGATATTCAGGGTCTTTTGTTCCATACAAATTTTAGGATTGTTTTTTTCTAGCTCTGTGAAAAATGCTGGTGATATTTTGATAGGGATTGAATTAAATGTGTAGATTACTTTGGGTAGTATAGACATTTTAACAATCTTTGTTATTCCAATCCTTGAGCATGAAAAATTTTTCTATTTCTGTGTGTCCTTTTCAATTTCTTTCATCAGTGTTTTTGTTTTCAGAGTACAGGTCTTTTATCTCTTTAGTTAGGTTTATCCTAGGTGTCTTATGGTTTTTGATGCAGTTATAAATGGAACTTATTCCTTGACTGCTCTTTCTGCTGCTTCATTATTGCTGTATAGAAATGGAACAGGATCTCTGTATGTTGAATTTTTGTCTTGTGAGTGACTGAATTCATGTATCACTTCTAGTAATTTTTGGTGGAGTCCTTTGGGTTTTCTATATGAACTCTCACGTCATCTGTAAATATGCAAGTTTGACTTCTTCCTTGCCAATTTGGATGTCTTTTATTTCTTTCTGTTGTTTGATTGTTGAGGCTAGGGCTTACAGTACTATGTTTAATAGAAGTAGGGAGAATGGACTTTTCTATTTTATTCCTTACTATAGGGGAAAATGTCTGTTTTTCTCTTTCAAGGATGATATTAACTGTGGGTTTTTCATATATGATCTTTATTATGTTGAGGTAAATTCACTCTAGTCTTTGCTTTTTCTGCATTTATTGAAGTGATCATACAGTTCTTATACTCTCTTTTATTAATGTGATATATCATATTGATTGATTTACAAATAGTGAACCATGCTTACAATTCAGGAATGAATCTCACTTGATTGTGGAGAATGATTCCTTTAATGCACTGTTGGATTTACTAGTCTATTATTGAGAATTCTTGCATGCATATTCATTAGGCATTTTGGCCTGTAGTTCTCCTTTTTAGTGGAGTATGTCTGGTTTTAGTATTAGCATAATGCTGGCCTCATAGGATGAATTTGGAAGCTTTCCTTCCATTTTTATTTTTTGGAATAGTTTGACAATAATAGGTATTAAATTTTCCTTAATATTGGAAAAACTCACTTGTGAAGCCATGTGGTTCTGGACTTCTCATTATTGGGAAATTTTTGATTACTTATTCAATTTCTTTGCTGGTTGTTAGTCTGTTCAAGTTTTTTTTAATTTCTTCCTGTTTCAGTTTTGGTATTTATCCATTTCTTCCACATTGTCCAATTTGTTAGCATATATTTTTCAATAATATTCTCTTATAATTATTTTTATTTTTGTTGTGTTGGTTGTTATTTCTCCTCTCTTATTTATGATTTTATTTATTTGTATCTTTTCTCCTTTCTTTTTGATAAGTCTGTCTAGTGGGTTATCAATTTTATTAATGTTCCAAAGAACGAGTGCCTGGACTCTTTGATCTGTTCTATGGTGGGTTTTTTTTCTTTGTTTGTTTCTATATCATTTATTTTTGCCCTAGTCTTTATTATTTCCTTCCTTCTACTAGTTTTAGATTTTGTTTTTTGTTATTTTTCTAGCTTCTTTAGGTATAGAATTAGATTGTTTATTTGAGATTTTCTTGCTTCTTGAGGTGGGCTTGTATTCTCATATATTTCCTTCTTAGGACTGCTATTGTTGCATCCCGAGGGTTTTGGATCATTGTGTTTTCATTTTCATTTGCTTCCATGTATTTTTATTTTAATTTTTATTTTATTTATTTATTTAGAAATGTTTTATTTTTTATTTGACAGAGAGAGATCACAAGTAGACAGAGAGGAAGGCAGAGAGAGAGAGGGAAGCAGGCCCCCTGCTGAGCAGAGAGCCCAATGCAGGACTCGATCCCAGGACCCTGAGATCATGACCTGAGCCGAAGGCAGCGGCTTAACCCACTGAGCCACCCAGGCGCCCACTTCCATGTATTTTATTTTTTAATTTTTTATTTCTTATAAACATATATTTTTATCCCCAGGGGTACAGGTCTGTGAATCACCAGGTTTACACACTTCACAGCACTCACCAAAGCACATACCCTCCCCAATGTCCATAATCCCACCCCCTTCTCCCAAACCCCCTCCCCCCAGCAACCCTCAGTTTGTTTTGTGAGATTAAGAGTCACTTATGGTTTGTCTCCCTCCCAATCCCATCTTGGAACTAGAGCGTATCATGCTTAGCAAAATAAGTCAAGCAGAGAAAGACAACTATCATATGATCTCCCTGATATGAGGAAGTGGTGATGCAACATGGGGGCTTAAGTGGGTAGGAGAAGAATCAATGACACTTCCATGTATTTTTAAAATTTCTTCTTTAACTTCCTGGTTGACCCACTCATAGTTTAATAGCATGTTGTTTAACTTCCATATATTTGTGGTCTTTCCAAGTTTTTTCTTTTGGTTGATTTCAAATTTCATAGCCTTGTGATCAGAAAAGATGCATGATATGATGTCAATCTTCTTGTATTTGTTGAGGGTTGATTTGTGACCCAGTATGTGATCTATTCTTGAGAATGTCCCATGTTCACTTGAAAAGAATGTGTATCCTGATGTTTTAGGATGGAATGTTCTGTATGTATCTGTTAAGTCCATCTGATCCAGTGATGCCTAGGTGACTCAGTCAGTTGGGCTTCTGCCTTCGGTTTGGGTGATGATCCCAAGGTTCTGGGATTGAACCCCATGTTAGGCTTCCTAGAGCCTGTTTCTCCCTCTGTCTACTTCTACCTCTGCCTGCCACTCCCCCTGCTTGTGCTTTCTCTTATCTCTCTGACAAATAAGTAAATAAAATCTTAAGAAAAATGTCCATGTGATCCAGTGTGTCATTTATTTTTTTTAAGATTTTTTTAATTTATTTGACAGACAGAGACCACAAGTAGGCAGAGAGACAGGCAGAGAGAGGAAGGGAAGCAGGCTCTGCAGAGAGGCGATGTGGGGCTCGATCCCAGGACCCTAGGATCATGACCTGAGCTGAAGGCAGAGACTTTAACTCACTAAGCCACCCTGGCGCCCCTCCAGTGTGTCATTTAAAGCTATCATTTCCTTGTTGATTTTCTGTTTTGATGATCTGTTCAGTGATGTAAGTGGAGTGTTAAAGTCCCCTACTATTATTGCATTATGATCATTTAGTTCCTTTATATTTGTTATTGATTGTTTTACATGTTTTGGTGCTCCCATGTGGGGTGCATAAATATTTGCAGTTGTTAGATCTTCTTGTTGGATTGTCCCTTTTAGTATTATATAGTATCCTTCTTTATCTCTTTTTAAGTCTTTGTTTTAAAGTCTATTTTGTCCAATATAAGTATTCCTACCCTGGCTTTCATTTGAAATCCATTTGCATGATAAATGTTTCTCCATCCCTTCACTTTAAATCTGCAGCTGTCTTCAGGTCTAAAATGAGTCTCTTGTAGGCAGCACATGGATGGGTCTTGTTTTTTTGGTTTTGGGGTTTTTTTGTTTTGTTTTTATCCAATCTGACACCCTGAGTCTTTTGATTGGACCATTCCGCTCAATTATATTCAGAGTAATTATTTATAGATAGGTATTTATTGCCATTTTATTACTTGATTTGTCATTGTTTCTGGAGATTTTTCTCTGTTCCTTTCTAGTCTTTTTCACTTTGGGTCTTTCTTTGTGCTCAAAATATCTTTTAATATTTCTTGCAGGACTGATTTAGTGATCATAAACTCCTTCAGGTTTTTTATGGGAAGCTCTTTATCTCTTTTATTCTGAATGTTAGGCTTGTTGGACAGAGTATTGTGGGTGCAGATTTTTCCCATTTGGCACTTTGCATATATCATGCCACTTTTTCCTGGCTTGCCAAGTTTTTGTTGAGAAATTTCTAGTTAACTTTATGGGTCTTTCCTTGTAAATTAAAAACTTCTTTTGTCTTGGTGTTTTTAAGATTTTTTTTGTCACTGTATTTTGAAAATTTACTTATAATATGTGTTGGTGTTGGCCTGCTTTTGTTAATTTTGATGGGGAGTTCTCTGTGCCTCCTCGATATGGATGTCTGTTTTCATCCCCAGATTAGTTAAGCTTTCAGCTATTATTTATTCAAACAAATTTTCTGTCCCCTTTTCTTTCTCTTCTGGGGTTCCTATAATATGTGTGCTGTTTTGACTGATGGAATCACTGAGTTTCCTATGTATTTTTGTGCTAACTTTTTTTTTTAATTTTTTATTTTTTATAAACATATATTTTTATCCCCAGGGGTACAGGTCTGTGAATCACCAGGTTTACACACTTCACAGCACTCACCAAAGCACATACCCTCCCCAATGTCCATAATACCACCCCCTTCTCCCAAACCCCCTCCCCCCAGCAACCCTCAGTTTGTTTTGTGAGATTAAGAGTCACTTATGGTTTGTCTCCCTCCCAATCCCATCTTGTTTCATTGATTCTTTTCCTACCCACTTAAGCCCCCATGTTGCATCACCACTTCCTCATATCAGGGAGATCATATGATAGTTGTCTTTCTCTGCTTGACTTATTTCGCTAAGCATGATACGCTCTAGTTCCATCCATGTTGTCGCAAATGGCAAGATTTCATTTCTTTTGATGGCTGCATAGTATTCCATTGTGTATATATACCACATCTTCTTGATCCATTCATCTGTTGATGGACATCTAGGTTCTTTCCATAATTTGGCTATTGTGGACATTGCTGCTATAAACATTCGGGTGCACGTGCCCCTTTGGATCACTACGTTTGTATCTTTAGGGTAAATACCCAATAGTGCAATTGCTTTTATATCACTTATTCATCTCTCTGCTTCTTCCAGACTTCTGTTCATTGTATGAAGTCTGTTTCCAATCTGTAATTGCGTTTTTCATTTCTGATTCTTTTTTAACTCTTATATCTGTGGTATGATATTCCTGATATCTTCCATTATTTTCTCAAGTCCAGCTAGTATCCTTATGATTTTTCTTTTAAATTTTCCATCAACATTTTACTTATATTTGTTTCATTTAAATCTCTGACTGTGACCTTATCTTGTTTTTTCATTTAGGATGAATTCTTCCATCTAGGTATTTTGTCTAAGTCTCTTGCTTCTTCTCTGTGTTATATAAACCCATTATGTTTTGTAGTCCTGAGAACCATGGCTTTATGAAGAACAGGTCATATAATGTCCAGGGCGTGGCATTTTAGGGAGGGTCTCATGTGTGCTGCATGGACTCTGCTATTGTATTTTGGCTGCACTATCCTTCAGGTCAGTCTTCTGCAGAGGTTCTTCTTGCCTGCAGTGAGGAGTACTTGGTCCTTGCCCAGAACATGGCATGTTTAGACTAGGTGTACTCTGGTCTGCTTATTAAATGAGAGCTGATATTACTTCCACTAGAACTGAAGTGCTGCAGAACTCTCAAGTTGGGAGACTTGGTGTGGGCAGGGATTTCTGCTGGTCTTATGGGAAAGGAGCCCATCATGCTGGAACTGAGACAAACTGGAGTCTGAGAAGAGTGCAGGGGTGTAAGACTTGGTGTAAGCAAGTTGAGTTAAGCAGATTAAGTGTTTATGCTGAAGAGTGATGGAGGGAAATGGTGCCATCCAGGTCCTATGTCTACAGAGAGGTTTCTCTTTGAACACTGCTTCTCTCAGGAGCACTCCAAGAAGAGGAGATAATCTCCCCACTGTACACCCTAGGCACTCTTCAGATTGCTGTTTCCACAGTCTGCCTCTAGGTTGTTTCCTGTCTTCTCTTCAGGATTAGGGCAGTGGCCTTAGGGTTTTATTCCAGCCAAGCCTGCTGACCTTTCAAACTCCAGCCTCTAAACCTTGCTTGTTGTAAGAACTCAGGAAAATCAGCCCCTCTTGTTTTCCCAACCAATGGCTTTGGGAAAATATTCTCCTTGTGCATTCCTCTGTGTTCTCCTCTCTCTTGTTTTTCTCCATGACCACAGCTCCCTCTCCTCCATAGCATCCACAATCTGTTTCTCCCCTAAATCACATCTCTGCACTTCCTACCTTTTCAGTGTGGCTTATTTCTCTTCATTTAGTTGTGGAGTTTGTTCTTTCAGTCTTCAGGTTCATTTCTGGGTTATTTAGGATGATTTGATAGTTACCTAGTTGTTTTTGTGGGATGAGGCAAGCTTAGGTTCTTCCTACTCTTCTGCCATC
This sequence comes from Mustela putorius furo, assembly GCF_011764305.1. Classification (NCBI taxonomy): domain Eukaryota; kingdom Metazoa; phylum Chordata; class Mammalia; order Carnivora; family Mustelidae; genus Mustela; species Mustela putorius. Next base: position 1,283,894 of record NW_025421575.1, on the reverse strand, counting down.
ATAGTTTTGTTTTTTCCTTTATTCTATTAATGTGGTATATTATATTGATAGGTTTTTGAACATGAAACCACCCTTTCATTGCTGGGATAAATCACACTTGGTCGTGGTATATAATCCTTTTAATATGATGCTGGATTCTATTTGATAGTTTTTGGTTGAAGATTTTTCCATCTATATTTATAAGAGATACTGGTTTGTAATTTTTTTCTTGTGATGTCTTCATTTGGCTTTGGTAATGGCCTCATAGAATGAGTTAGAAATTTTTATTCTATTTTTTTGAAAACCTTGAGAATAGTTTATTCCAATTTTTCTTTAATGTTTTACAGAATTCGCCAATAGCTTCATTCAAAAGTCTTACACTTTTTTTTTTTTAGGAAGGTTTTGGCTCAAACTTATTAGTAGTAATCAGTCTGCTTAGATTTTCTATTTCTACTTGAGCCACTTTGTGTAGTTTGTGTTTCTAGGAATTTGTACATTTTATCTAGCTTGCCTACCTTTTTGGCATACAACCGTTCATAATATTCTCTTATAATCTTGTTTATTTCTGTAAGGCCAGTAGAACATCTCCACTTTAATTTATGATTTAATAATTTCACTCTTGCCTTCTTTTTTCTTAATCAGTCTAGCTAATGGTTTATGACCTTTGCTGATCTTTTCAAAGAAAAACTTATAACTGCAATGATTCTTTTTTTGACTAATATCTTCTATCCTGAATATAGAAGCATTTTTATTTTAAAAATTTTTTAAGTTGAATTAGGCAACATATAGTACATCATTAATTTTCTAATGTGATGTTCAGTGATTCATTAGTTGTGTATAACACCCAGTGCTCATCACATCACATGCCCTTCTTAATACCCACCACCAGGTTAACCCATCCCCTTACCCCCTTCCTTCTGCAACCCTCTTACACTATTGGTGGGAATGCCAACTGGTAGAGCCACTCTGGAAAACAGTATGGAGGTTCCTCAAGATGTTAAAAATAGAGCTACCTTATGACCCAGCAATTGCACTACTGGGTATTTACCCAAAGACACAGATGTAGTGAAAAGAAGGGACACCTGCTCCCCGGTGTTCATAGCAGCAAGGTCCACAATAGTCAAACTGTGGAAAGAGCCAAGATGTCCTTCAACAGACAAATTGAAAGAAGCTCAACATCACTCATCATCAGGGAGATACAAATCAAAACCACAATGAGATACCACCTGATACAAGTTAGAATGGCAAAAATTAGCAAGATAGGAAACAACAAATATTGGTGATAAAGTGGAGAAAGGGGAACCCTCTTCCATTGTGGGTGGGAATGCAAGCTGATACAACCACTCTGGAAAACAGTATGGAGGTTCCTTAATAAGTTAAAAATAGAGTTGCCCTATGACCCAACAATTGCACTGTGTATTTACCCCCAAAGATACAGATTTAGTGAAAAAAGGGGCACATGCACCCCATTGTCCCAATGTTCATAGCAGCAATATCCATAACAGCCAAACCATGGAAGGAGCCCAGATGTCCTTCAGCAAATGAATGGATAAAGAAGAGAATGTGGTTCATATACACAATGATTCTCTCTTTTGATCTTATGTTCTTTATTTTATTTACCTGCACTGTGGTCTTTATTATCTTTCCTTCTGCTATCTTTGGGCTTAGTTTGCCTTTCTTTTTATAGTTCCTTAAGTTATGTATGTGGATTAATAATTTGAGCTACTCCTTTTTAAATATTGGTGCATCCAGCTATAAATCTCACTTTGAGCAATGTTTTTGGTGCCTCCCATAACTTTTAGTATGTTGTTTTGTTTTCATCTTAAAGTATTTTCAAATTTCCTTTGTGACTTCTTCTTTGACCCACTGATTAGTTAAGAGTGTATTGTTTAGCTATAAAGATGGTGGAAGGGTGGGGGGCCTTGTTTCATCTGGTCCCTTGAATTCAGCTAGATAACTATCAAATCATTCTGAACACCCATGAATTAAACTTGAGATATAAGAAAAGAATTGCTGGAATTCTACAAATAAAAACGTGACCACTTTTTGCAAGGCAGAAGGTGTGGAGAAGTGACTCAAAAGGGATATATTGGAAGATAAATGGTGGGTGGAGGGAGCTTCCTTTGGCCAGATACCAGAAAGTGATACAGTCCCAGAGTGCAAAATCAGAACTTTTAGAAGTCTGTTCCAGTAAGAGATATCCCTCCCTGAAAGGTGCTCAGGTGGCAAAATAGGGCAGAATCCTAGGTGGGATAGTGTGGTCTCAGGATCTCAGGGTTCACAGAAAGAACAGGAATGTCTCAGTGTGGCAGTTCCAAAGCACTGGAGTGGGGAAGCCAACTACAGTTAGCGAGCTCGAAAGTGGCAGCATTTATCTAGGTGTGGCCCTAAACCATGAACCATGGCAAGACCAGGTGCCCACTCTCTGAGTGGGGGCCCTGAAAGTGGCAGGCATGCCTTGATCCTCCTTCCTCCCCTGGAAGGATCAGCACTCGTGTGCACTGTAGGAATCTGCAGAGTTTGGGGCACATGAAAATGAAGGCCATATTTCCCTGGGGGTTTAATGAAGAGAGGGAGCTGCAATCTTTCAGCTCTGGGTCTAGAGACTGGGGCATGGCCATTTTTATTTTCATCCTCTAAAGCAATGTGGAAAGCCTTCAGGGACCAAAGCCACACAGAACAATACAAAGCAATTTACACTGAGCTGACTCCCTAGCAAGGGACAGCAACTCCACCCAGGCAAAGATAGGAGAGAATCAGTGCAGCAGGCCCCTTCCCCAGAAGATCAGGTGGAACATTATGCAAATACCAAGTTTACCAAACACATAGAACTGCAAAACTCCACTGCTAGGGGAAAATGGTATATAGAACTTAAGGTTTGTTCTCATGATTCTTCTAACTTTTTGTTTAAAATTTTCTTTTCCTTTTTCTTTTTTCCCCTTTTTCAACTAGTTTCTTATTCCATCAAATCTTTGTTTTTAAGTCTTTTAATTTTCATTTTTCTAGATACATTTTATAGATATATTCTTCATTTTTGGTTTCTTTTCAATATGTTTGATTTTATTTTTCTTTACAATTTTGGGACATAGTGTCTTCTAACAAACAGACCAAAATATACCCAGGTCCAAGTGGATCACCCAGTTTTGTCCACCTGTGGGATTATGCTCTTTCTCTTTCCTTTTTTTTTTTTTTTTTTGGCTTCTGTACTATTCAGATTTGTCTGGTGTGTATTTCACTGGGGCTGTGGTTGATATTTTTCATGTTATTCCCTTGTTCATCTATTCTGCTCTGGACAAAATTACAAGGGCTTTGAATGACAAACTGGACCAGATGGACTTCACAGATATATACAGAACATTTCATCCTAGAGCAACAGAATACACATTCTTCTCAAATACTATGGAACATTTTCCCTAATAGATCACATACTGGGTAACAAATCAGGTCTCAGCTGGCACCAAAATATTGGGATTATTCCTTGCATATATTCAGAGCACAACTCTTTGAAATGTGAACTCAATCACAAGAGGAAGTTTGGAATGAACTCAAACACCTGGAGGTTAAAGAACATCCTACTAGAGTAAATGGGTCAACTAGGAAATTAAAGAAGAATTTTTAAAATCATGAAAATGTCTATGCTACCTAAAGCAATCTACACATTTAATGCAATTCCTATCAAAGTACCATCCATCTTTTTCAAAGAAATGGAACAAATAATGCTAAAATTTATATGGAACCAGAAAAGACCTCAAATAGCCAAAGGGATATTGAAAAAGAAAGCCAATGTTGGTGGCATCACAATTCCGGACTTCAAGCTCTATTACAAAGCTGTCATCATCAAGACAGCATGGTACTGGCACAAAAACAGACACATAGATCAATGGAACAGAATAGAGAGCCCAGAAATAGACCCTCAAATCTATGGTCAACTAATCTTCGACAAAGCAGGAAAGAATGTCCAATGGAAAAAAGACAGCCTCTTCAATAAATGGTGCTGGGAAAATTGGACAGCCACATGCAGAAAAATGAAATTGGACCATTTCCTTACACCACACACAAAAATAGACTCAAAATGGATGAAGGACCTCAATGTGCGAAAGGAATCCATCAAAATCCTTGAGGAGAACACAGGCAGCAACCTCTTCGACCTCTGCCGCAGCAACATCTTCCTAGGAACAACGCAAAAGGCAAGGGAAGCAAGGGAAAAAAAAACTATTGGGATTTCATCAAGATCAAAAGCTTTTGCACAGCAAAGGAAACAGTTAACAAAATCAAAAGACAACTGACAGAATGGGAGAAGATATTTGCAAAAGACATATCAGATAAAGGACTAGTGTCCAGAATCTATAAAGAACTTAGCAAACTCAACACCCAAAGAACAAATAATCCAATCAAGAAATGGGCAGAGGACATGAACAGACATTTCTGCAAAGAAGACATCCAGATGGCCAACAGACACATGAAAAAGTGCTCCATATCACTCGGCATCAGGGAAATACAAATCAAAACCACAGTAAGATATCACCTCACACCAATCAGAATGGCTAAAATCAACAAGTCAGGAAATGACAGATGCTGGCGAGGATGCGGAGAAAGGGGAACCCTCCTACACTGTTGGTGGGAATGCAAGCTGGTGCAGCCACTCTGGAAAACAGCATGGAGGTTCCTCAAAATGTTGAAAATAGAACTGCCCTATGACCCAGCAATTGCACTATTGGGTATTTACCCTAAAGATACAAATGTAGTGATCCAAAGGGACACATGCACCCGAATGTTTATAACAGCAATGTCCACAATAGCCAAACTATGGAAAGAACCTAGATGTCCATCAACAGATGAATGGATCAAGAAGAGGTGGTATATATACACAATGGAATACTATGCAGCCATCAAAAGAAATGAAATCTCGCCATTTGCGACAACATGGATGGAACTAGAGCGTATCATGCTTAGCGAAATAAGTCAAGCAGAGAAAGACAACTATCATATGATCTCCCTGATATGAGGAAGTGGTGATGCAACATGGGGGCTTAAGTGGGTAGGAGAAGAATCAATGAAAGAAGATGGGATTGGGAGGGAGACAAACCATAAGTGACTCTTAATCTCACAAAACAAACTGAGGGTTGCTGGGGGGAGGGGGTTTGGGAGAAGGGGGTGGTATTATGGACATTGGGGAGGGTATGTGTTTTGGTGAGTGCTGTGAAGTGTGTAAACCTGGTAATTCACAGACATGTACCCCTGGGGATAAAAATATATGTTTATAAAAAATAAAAAATTAATAAAAAAATCATGAAAACAAAAATATAACTGTTCAAAACCTTTAGGATGCAGCAAAGACAGTCTTAAGAAGGAAATACAAGCATTTCTTAAAAAATTAGAAAAGTCTCAAATACACAAGCTAACCTTATACCTAAAGGAACTAGAGAAGAAAACAGAAAATAAAGCCTAAAGCAAGGAGGAGAAGAAAAATGATAAAGATAGAGCATAAATCAATGAAAAGAAACCAAAAAAGAAAAAAAAAGATCTATGAAATAGAAGCTGGCTCTTTGAAAGAATTTAAAGAATCAGTAAACCACTAGCCAGACTTATCAAAATGAAAAGAGAAAGGATTTAAATAAATATATATATAAAATCATGAATGAAAGAAGAGAGATAATGACCAAGGAAATACAATTTTAAGAATGTATTATAAGCAACTATATGCCAACAAATAAGCAATCTGGAAGAAATGGAAGCATTCCTGGAACTTATAAACTACCAAAACTGAAAGTGAAAGAAATAGAAAACATGAACAGGCCTATAACCAGCAAGGAAATTGAAGCAATAACCAAAAATCTCACAACAAACAGGAGTCTGGGGCCAGATGGTTTCCTAGGGTAATTCTACCAAACATTTGAAGAACTAATACCAGGATGCCTATGTGACTCAGTTGTTAAGTGTCTGCCTTCACTCAGGTCATTATCCCAGGGTCCTGGGATCGAGCCCTGTATTGGGCTCCCTGCTCAGCAAGAAGCCTGCTTTTCCCTCTCTCACTCCCCCTGCTTGTGTCTCTCTTAGTCAAATATATAAATAAAGTCTTTTTTTAAAGACTTCTTCTGAAGCTGTTTCAAAGAAACAAAATTGAGAGAAAACTTCCAAACTCATTGTATGAGGCCAGCATTACCTTGATCCAATACCAGAGGCCCCGCCAAAAAAGAGAATTACAGACCAGTATCATTTATGAACATGGGTGCCAAAATTCTCACCAAGATACTAGCCAATAGGATCCAACAGTACATTAAAAGGATTATTCACCATGACCAAGTGGGATTTATTCCTGGGCTCCAAGTATGGTTCAGAATTCACAAATCAATCAATGTGATACACTGCATTAATAAAAGAAAGAACAAGAATTATATGATCCACTCAATGGATGCAGAAAAAGCACAAAATAGAGCAAACTTTCTTGATTAAAACTCTTCAAAGCATATGGATAGAGGAAACATTACCTCAATATCATCAAAGCCATCTATGAAAAGCCCACAGTGAATATCATATTCAGTGAGGAAAACTGAGAGCTTTTCCTGAAGGTCAGGAACATAACAGGGATGCCCACTCTCACCATTATTGTTCAACATAGTATTCGAAGTCCTTGCCTTAGCCCTCAGAGAACAAAAAGAAATAAAAAGCATTCACGTTGGCAAAGAAGAAGTCAAATTTGCAGTCTTCATAGATGACATGGTACTTTATGTGAAAAACCCCAAAGACTTCACCCCAAAATTACTAGAACTCATAAAGAAATAAAGCAGTGTTGCAGGATACAAAATCCATGCACAGAAATCAGTTGCATTTCTATACAGGAACAATGTGATAGAAGAATGATAAATTAAGGAATGGATCCCATTTACAATTGCACCAAAAAATTATAAGATATGTAAGAATAAACCTAACCAAAGAGGTAAAGGATCTGTACTCTAAAAACTACAGGACACTTATGAAAGAAATTGAGGAAGACACAGAGAGGTGGAAAGACATTCCCTGCTCATGGATTAGAAGAACAAATATTGTTAAATTTTCTATGTTACTGGGATGTCTGGTGGCTCAGTTGGTTAAGCATCTGACTTTAGCTCATGTCATGATCCTAGGGTCCTAGGATCAAGTCCCACATCAGGCTCCCTGCTGAGTGGGGAGTCTGCTTCATCCTCTCCCTCTGCCTGCTGCTTCCCCTGCTTATGCTCTCTGTCAAATAAATAAAATATTTTTAAAAATGTCTATGTTACCCAGAGCAATCTACACATTCAATGCAATCCCTATCAACATACCATCAACATTTTTCACAAAGCTATAACAAATAGTCCTAAAATTTGTATGGAATCAGAAAAGAACCCAAATAGCCAGAGGAATGTTGAAAAAGAAAACCAAAGCTGGTGGCATCACAATTCTGGACTTCAAGCTATATTACAAAGCTATAATCATCAAGACAGTATGGTAGGGGCACAATAGCAGACACATAGATCAATATAACAGATTAGATAACGTAAAAATGAACCCTTAACTCCATGGGCAACTAATCTTTGACAAAGCAGGAAAGAATGTCCAATAGAAAAAAGACAGTCTCTTCAACAAATGGTGTTGAGAAAATTGTACATCCATGTGCAGAAGAACGCAACTGGAACCATTTTCTTACACCATACACAAAAACAAACTCAAAATGAATGAAAGACTAAATGTGGATAGGACTCCATCAAAATCCTCGAGGGAAACAGAGGCAGTAATCTCTTTGATCTTGGCCATAGCAACTTCCTAGACACATCTCCAAAGGCAAGAGAAACAAAAGCAAAAATGAACTATTGGGACTTCATCAAGATAAAAAAACAAAACAAACAAACAAAACCTTCTGCACAGCAAAGGAAACAGTCAACAAAACTAAAAGTCAACTTATAGAATGGGACAAGATATTTGCAAATGTCATATCAGATAAAGGGCTAGTATCCAGTATCTGTAAAGAACTTATCAAACTCAACACCCAAAAAACAAATAAACCAGTCAAAAAATGGGTAGAAGGCATCCTGGAGGAGAACATAGGCAGTAACCTCTTCGATATCAGCCACAGCAACTTCTTTCAAGATATGTCTCCAAAGGCAAAGGAAACAAAAGCGAAGATGAACTTTTGGGACTTCATCAAAATCAAAAGCTTCTGCACAGCAAAGGAAACAGTCAACAAAACAAAGAGGCAACCCACGGAATGGGAAAAGATATTTGCAAATGACAGTACAGACAAAAGGTTGATATCCAGGATCTATAATGAACTCCTCAAACTCAACACACACAAAACAGAAAATCATATCAAAAAATGGGCAGAAGATATGGACAGACACTTCTCCAATGAAGACATACAAATGGCTATCAGACACATGAGCAAATGTTCATCATCATTAGCCATCAGGGAGATTCAAATTAAAACCACATTGAAGTATCACCTTACACCAGTTAGAATGGCCAAAATTAGCAAGACAGAAAACAACATGTGTTGGAGAGGATGTGGAGAAAGGGGAACCCTCTTCCACTGTTGGTGGGAATGCAAGTTGGTGCAGCCTCTTTGGAGAACAGTGTGGAGATTCCTCAAGAAATTAAAAATAGAACTTCCCTATGACCCTGCCATTGCACTCCTGGGTATTTACCCCAAAGATACAGATGTCGTGAAAAGAAGGGCCATCTGTACCCCAATGATTATAGCAGCAATGGCCACTGTCACCAAACTGTGGAAAGAACCAAGATGCCCTTCAACGGATGAATGGATAAGGAAGATGTGGTCCATATACACTATGGAGTATTATGCCTCCATCAGAAAGGACGAATACCCAACTTTTGTAGCAACATGGACGGGACTGGAAAAGATTATGCTGAGTGAAATAAGTCAAGCAGAGAGAGTCAATTATCATATGGTTTCACTTATTTGTGGAGCATAACAAAAAGCATGGAGGACATGGGGAGTTAGAGAGAAGGGGGTTAGGGTAAATTGGAAGGGGAGGTAAATCATGGGAGACTATGGACTCTGAAAAACAATCTGAGGGTTTTGAAGTGGCGGGGGGGTGAGAGGTCGGGGTACCAGGTGGTGAGTATTATAGAGGGCACGGATTGCATGGAACACTGGGTGTGGTGAAAAAATAATGATACTGTTATGCTGAAAATAAATAAATGGAAAAAATGGGTAGAAGGCACGAGGAGATATTTCTCCAAAGAAGATATACAAATGGCCAATAGACACATGAAAAAGTGTTTCATATTGCTTGGCATCAGGGAAATACAAATTAAAACCACAATGAGATACCATCTCTCACAAGTCAAAATGGGTAAAATTAACAAGACAGGAAACAATAAATGTTAGCTAGGATGCAGAGAAAGGGAAACCCTTTTATATTGTTTGTTGGAATGCAAGGTGGTACAGCCACTCTGGAAAACAGTATGGAGGTTCCTCAAGAAGTTAAAAAGAGAGTTACACTACAACCCAGAAATTGTACTACTAGGTATTTACTCCAAAGATACAAATGTAGTGAAAAGAAGGGCTCCTTCATCCCAATGTTCCTAGCACCAATGTTCACAATCGCCAAACTGTGGAAATAGCTGTGATGTCCACTGACAGATGAATGGACTAAGATGTGGTGTGTATACAATGGACTATTACTCAGCCATCAGAAATAATACTTACCTTTTACATCAATGTAGGTCAAACTGGAGGTTTTTATGCTTACCGAAATAAGTCTCTCAGAGAAGGGCAGTTATCATATGCTTTCACTCATATGTGGAACATAAGAAACAGTACAGAGGATCATAAGGGAAGGTAGGGAAAACTGATTGGAAAGCCATCAGAGAAGGAGAAAAACCATGAGAGACTCTTAATAGGAAAAAAAAAAACTGAGGGTTGCTGGAGGTGGGTGGGAGGATAAGGTAATTGGGTGATGAGCATTAATGAGGACGTGTGATATGATGAACACTGGGTTTTATACACAACTGATAAATTATTGAATACTACCTCTGAAACTAATGATGTACTCGATGTTGGCTAACTGAATTTAAATAAAAAACATACATGAAGTCTCTTCAAACTATCTTTAAAAAGTGTGTTTAAGTCAAGCAGAGAGAGTCAATTATCATATGGTTTGACTTATTTATGGAGCATAACAAATAGCATGGAGGACATGGGGGGATAGAGAGGAGAAGGGAGTTGGGGGAAATTGGAAGGGGAGGTGAACCATGAGAGACTATGGACTCTGAAAAACAATCTGAGGGGTTTGAAGGGGCGGGAAGTGGGAGGTCGTGGTACCAGGTGGTGGGTATTATAGAGGGCACGTATTGCATGGAGCACTGGGTGTGATGCAAAAATAATGAATACTGTTATGCTGAAAATAAATAAAAAATAATTTTTTTAAGATTTTATTTATTTTATTTGACAGACAGAGATCACAAGTAGGCAGAGAGGCAGGCAGAGAGAGAGAGAGAGAGAGAGGAGGAAGCAGGCTCCCTGCAGAGCAGAGAGCCCAATGTGGGGCTCGATCCCAGGACCCTGGGATCATGACCTGAGCGGAAGGCAGAGGCTTTAACCCACTGAGCCACCCAGGCGCCCCAATAAAAAGTAAATTTTTAAAATAAGTGTGTTTTTAAATTTCCAAATATTTGTGAGATTCTAATTCTCTATTTTTTATTTGTGGTTTAGAGAAGGTACTTTGTATGATTCCAGTTTTTTTCAGTCTATCGAGACTTGTTATGTGGCCTAAAAAGTGGCCAATCCTGGAGAATGTTCCATGTGCATTTGAGAACAATGTGTATTCTGCTGTTCTGGGGTTTAGTTTTCTCCATATTTCTGTTAGGTCTTAGTTTGGATTGTTGTTAAAGTCCTCTGTTTCTTCATAGATCTTCTTTTCATTTGTTTTATCTGTCACTGAAAGTTGAGTAATGAAGTCTCCAGCTATTTTTATACAACTATCTCTCATTCTAATTCTGTCATGTTTTGCTTCATATATTTGGGGGCTCTGATGTTAGGTATGTATATGTTTTTGGTATATCTTTTTGATGAATTGACTCTTCTTTTACTGGATTTTGAGAGTTTTTATTGTTTGGAGCCAACGAAATTCCCCAATTTGAGGAAGTGTGTGTGTGTGTGTGTGTGTGTGTGTACATGTGTATTCATATGCTACTGGCTGGTAGGGAAAAAAAGCTTACTTGATCTTTAACTCTGTGAGATGTCAGAAGCATTTTTGGTTGGCATCTCTGAAATGAGCTTGTATCATTAACTTCCTACTCTAATAAAATCCTATACTGGGTTGAGAATGAGTCCATGGATTTATTGTGAAGGAGAGCCAAACCTTCATTTAGGCTTTTGTGAAAATCTCCCTGTACACAGAAATGACAACTGGAATTAAATCTATTCCACACTCAGCAACAAATATCTTAGGTCTACAGTATTACTACTTGATAAAATTAGAAATAAGTGGCAATTTGAGGCTTTTCTTCATTGTTTTCTTGTTTCATTGTCATCTTTTTTTAAATGCTTCTTTTTCTTTCTTTTTCTCCAGTCATTTCGTTTTCCATCTTTCTTTTTTCTTCTTCTTCACTTCCCCTTTTCTTGTCCTTATCTCTTGCATTTCTCTGATTTCTTCTTTCCTCTATTATTTCCTTTACCCTGTTACCATTGCATTATTACACACTGGATGTGAAACTAAATATTTTAAATTAGCATCAATAGAGAATGTTAATAGAAGGAATAAACTAATTTTGTCTTGTGGGGGAAAGGTGTACAAATTAAAATAAAAAGCCTATGCTATCTCACAAACTGGAGTTCAGTGTTGACAGCAAGGTTTAATTTTTTTATGTTTAAGAAAGGTTTAATTTTTTAAAAAACCTGTTAAGAAAATTATATTATCTGGACCCAAATGTCCACATTGCTCTTTATGAAAATTATCTAAATATAAAGAGGGAAGCAAGACTCTTCTCTAAGAAATACCTTCAGCATAAATCCCCTTTGGCTTCAAAGCAGCGAAATTCTAGCAAAAGCCAGATTTCCTCAGGTTGTCTGTTACACTGACAGAACTGTTGACTGATTGGGGGAAAGAATGAAATATAATAGCAGCTATCGGGTTTAAGCACAGCTAAATATGGTGGTGGCAGTAATAGCCATGTGTTCCTTTCTGAGTAAAGCACTCCTTTAATTCTCTTGCAGGTTGATAAGATTTGGAAATATCCATTGAATTTTGGTTCATTTTCTATTTCTATTAATTTAATCGTTCCCTTCCTGCCTAGGCTGTAGGCAGGCTGGAATGAGCTAGAAATAGTTTTGGTGGTTCAAATTTTTATAAGACTTTATCTATCCCTTCAGTTTTGAGGTTGGTGTACTGTGTGTTAGTATATATATCTATATAAATATATATAGATATATATTTATCACATGCAGTCACTATCTTAGAAAGTGAGGGTGCACATCTTTCTCTCTCAGCCATCTCTTACCTGTAAAGCCATTGAAGTAATTTCAAGGTCTGAAACTAGCACATTCTGATTCTAGGCAGTCAAGGCTTGTTTCCTTGTGAAGTCTGACCTGACAAAGGTCCTTTATGAATAATGAATAAGGAGTAATATTAGTGTGATTGCCATGAGTGGCCTCACCTCTTCCTTGGGAAGTAGGCATTGCTTTCAAATATTACTTCCCCACATCTGGTGAATAGAAAGAGTAACATTTGGGGGTACCTGTGTGGTTCAGTCAGTTAAGCATCCAACTCGATTTCAGCTCAGGTTCTGATCTATAGGGTCACGAGACCAAGCCTTGTGCTGTGCTCCATGTTCAGTGGGGAGTGGGCTTCTGTCTCTCTCTTCCTCTCCCTCTGCCCCTCCCCTATTCTAAAATAAATAAATAAATATTTTTTAAAAAGGAAAGAAAGTGACATTTTGAAGGCAACTTGGTTTACTTGCAATATGCCTTTACTTAGAGTGATTGAGAAGTGGTGGCTCAACAAGAAACAACTTATCTCTTAACCATACAACTACAAGTTTTGGTTCATTTTCTCCTTTTCTTAAACTCCACCTATATATGGTTTTCACATTGCCCTCATTTCTTGGAGAACACAGAACTTTTCTCAGAAAGGAGGCTTCTACCATGCTCAGTTCCATCCTGCTTCTTACTGAACCCATCTCTCTGGGATTACTAGCAATTAGAACTCACATGGAACATTCCACTTTGAGCTTGTGTTGCTAAAACAGCTGGTATTCTTAAGCAAACCCAAGGGAAGCTTTTGGGTTCTGTTCCTGCCTCCCAAACAGCTAAAAAGGAGTCCAAACTAGGTAGATTTGAAAGGGCCTTTGGAGACCATCTGGTTCAACCCCTCATGGTACAGATGGAAAATTCAAACTCAGAGTTGAAAAAAGGAACTCACTTAAGATTATAGGCAGGTAATAGTGGACCTCTGACCTTCAGAAGACTGTTCTAATCCTTAACTGAGTGTTAAGGAACAATCTGACATATATTTACATATATGATTAAACTACTAATTGTGTGTGTGTGTGTGTGTGTGTGTGTGTGTGCATTTCCATATATTCCATATAATTTAAGTATTTAAAAACTTTATTTTGGATTAATTTATATTTACAGAAAATTTTCAAAAATAGCAGAGAACTCCCATACATTCCTCACCCATTTATGTTGTCAGCTTACATTACTATGCAGCATTTATCAAAACTAAGAAACCAACATTGGTATATTACTGTTAACTAAACTTCAAACTTCATTCAGAGGTCACCAGTTTTACCATTAACATCCTTTTTAAAATGGCAGGATCCAATCCAGGTTACCAGGTTACCACATTGCATTTAATCATCATGTGTCTTCAATCTTCTGTGGTCTTTGTCAGTTTTTCAGTTTTTCATGATTTTAACGTTTTTGTAGAATACTGGTCAGTTGTTTTGCAAAATGTCCCTCCCTTTGTGTTAGTCTGATGTTTCTGATGTTTTTCTCATGATCACAGTGGGGTTATTGGTTTGGGAGAATACCAAAGAGGTTGAGGTTAAGTACCATTTTCATCACATTTTATCAAGGGATACATAGTACAAACAAGAGTTGTCACCAGTAATTATCACTACTTAATTGTAATCACTTAGCTAAGATAGTGTTTGCCATGTTTGTCCACTGTAAACTTATTATTTTTTTGTTTTTTATATTCTCTATTCTTTGGAAGTAAGTCACTAAGTCCAGTTCATACCCCAGTTTACACTTCTTGAAGGGGGAGTACACACACACACACACACACACACACACACAATTTGGAATTATCTATGAAGAGGATATTTCTTCTTTAGCATTTATTTATTCAATCATTCATTTACATGTATGGACTCAGGGTACCAGGGTACTTTCTGGTGCATAATATATTTATTATGTCCTTTGAGTTTTCATTCAGTACTATCTCATTTATTTTGTTGCTCAAATTGTTCCAGCTTTGATCATTGGGAGTTCTTTTAGATTGACTTCTGTGTGCCTTTGAAATGCCCCCTCTTCCTTTGGTCTTTTCACTACTTCCTTATTTTCTGGTACTACAAACTATTCTGTAGTCATGTTGTATTTACCCTTTCCTCATCTTAGATTCAGCCATTACTCCAAGGAACACAAGTTGTTTTTATTTAGGATTTATTTAGAAATTAAAACCTGGGAATGGCCATTGTTACTAAGCTATCATTGCTTCTAGGTTTCTAAGTGTACAGATCTAGGAAATATATATTTGTATGTTAACCCATGTAAACATATATATCCATAATCTCTCTCTCTCTCTCTCTGACTAATATTCCATTGCAAAGGTGTTTATCCATTATCCTGTTGAAGGATGTCTCGAATACTTATAACTTTTGGAAATTATGAATACAGTTGCTATATACATTTACATGCAGGTTTTTGTAAAGACATAAGTTTTTAATTCACTTGGATATATACCTAGGAGAGCACTTGCTGGATTGTATGGTATGTCTATGTTTAAACTACAAACTTTTAACATTATCCCTTTCAAAGAAGTATGGCTTGACTGAACTCAATTGGAAGAGTGATCACTTTCATGCCATATTCCATGTGGATGGAAAATGGAATACCCACAGTATGTCTACTCCCCAACATAGAAGGAGGTAAAATTCCTGGAAAGGATCAGGGTACTTGCTGGTGTCCTGGGAGCTGGAACTCTTTGGAAGATTCTGGGAGATTGTTAAAATTGTATCTTCCTCTTCTTTTTTATTGATAAAGGATATTTGAACAAAATTAGGAAATAATAAAAGATTTCTGTCTCCTAGCATGTGCCTCCCTACTGATTCAAGAAGATAAGCCTGAAGGTACATAACCTCAATATCATAAAAGCCATATATGAAATACCCACAGCAAATATCATCCTCAGTGGGGGAAAATTGAGATCTTTTCCCCTAAGGTCAGGAGCACAACAGGGATGTCCACTCTCACCACTGTTGTTCAACATAGTACTGGAAGTCCTAGCCTCAACAATAAGACAACGAAAAGAAATAAAATTCATCAAAATGGTAAAGAGGAAGTCAAACTCTCACTCTTCACAGATGGCATGATACTCTATGTAAAAAACCAAAACACAAAGACTTAACCCCAAAATTGCTAGAACTGAAATAGGAATTTAGCAAAGTTGCAGGACATAAAATCACTGCCCAGATTTCAGTTGCATTTTTATACAGGAACACTGAGATAGAAGAAAGATAAATTAAGGAATGGATCTCATTTACAGTTGCACTAAAACCCATAAGATAAGTAGTAATAAACCTAACCAAAGAGTAATGGATCTGTACTCTGAAGTCTACAGAACCCTTACAAAAGAAATTGAGGAAGACACAAAGAGATGGAAAAACATCCCTTATTCATGGATTGGAAGAACAAATATTATTAAAATGTCTATGCTACCCAATCTACACATTCAATGCAATCCCTGTCAAATTACCATTAACATTTTCCGCAGAGCTGGAACAAACAGTCCTAAAATTTGTATGGAACCAGAAAAGACCTTGAATAGCTTGAGGAATGATGAAAAAGAAAACCAAAGCTGGAATCATCACAATAACAGACTTCATGATGTATTACAAAGCTGTAACCATCAAGACAGTATGGTACTGGCCCAAAAACAATCACATAGATCAATGGAACAGAATAGAAAATTCAGAAGTTGATCCTTAGCTCTATGGGCAACTGATCTTTGACAAAGCAGGAAAGAATATCCAATGGAAAACAC
Source organism: Mustela putorius furo (assembly GCF_011764305.1). Classification (NCBI taxonomy): domain Eukaryota; kingdom Metazoa; phylum Chordata; class Mammalia; order Carnivora; family Mustelidae; genus Mustela; species Mustela putorius. Next base: position 1,267,668 of record NW_025421575.1, on the reverse strand, counting down.
ACAGTCTCTTCAACAAATGGTGTTGGGAAAATTGGACAACCACATGCGGAAGAATGAAAATGGACCATTTCTTACACCATACACAAAAACAAACTCAAAATGGATGAAAGACCTCAATGTGAGACCAGAATCCATCAAAATCCTCAAGGAAAATAGAGGCAGCAACCTCTTCAACCTCAGCCACAGCAACTTCTTGCTAGCCACATCTCCAAAGGCAAGGGAAACAAAAGCAAAAATGAACTATTGGGACTTCATCAAGATAAAAGCTTCTGTACAGCAAAGGAAATAGTCAACAAAACTAAAAAGCAACCTACAGAATGGGAGAAGATATTTGGATCTGTCTTATCAGATAAAGGGCCAGTATCCAAAATCTATAAAGAACTTCTCAAACTCAACACACAAAAAACCAAAGAATCCAGTCAAGAAATGGTCAGAAGAAATGAACAGATACTTCTCCAAAGAAGACATACAAATAGTCAATAGACACATGAAAAAGTACTCCATATCACTCAGCATCAGGTAAATACAAATCAAACCCACAATGAGATAATACCTCTGACCAGTATGGGTAGCTAAAATTAATAAGACAGGAAACAATGAGCATTGGTGAGGATGTGGAGAAAGGGAAATCCTCTTCCACTGTTGCTAGGAATGCAAACTGGCACTGCCACTGTGGAAAACAGTATGGAGGTACCGCAAAAAGTTAAAAATAGAGCTTCACGAAGGCCCAGCAATTGCACTACTAGGTATTTGTCCAAAGGATACAAACATAGTGATTCAAAGGAGCACATGCACCCCAATGTTTATAGCAGCAATCTCCACTATTGCCAAAATATGGAAAGAGCCCTGATGTCCATCAACAGATGAATGGATAAAGAAGATGTGGAATATATATACAATGAAATATTACCCAGCCATCAAAAAGAATGAAATTGTGCCATTTGCAATGGCATAGATGGATCTGGAGAGTATTAAGCTAAGTGAAATAAGTCAGTCCAAGGAAGACAAATAACATATAATTTCACTCATATATGGAATTTAAGAAACAAAAAAGAACATAGGGGAAGCAAAGGAAAATAAAATGAGAGGAAACAGAGAGGCAGCAAACCATTAGAGACTCTTAACTATAGGGAACAAACTGAGGGCTGTGGAGGGGAGCTGGGTGGAGGGATGGGGTAACTGGGTGATGGACATTAAAGAGGTCACTTGAAGTAATGAGCACTGGGTGTTGTATGCAACTGATGAATCACTGAATTCTATTAATTATACAGTATATGTTAATTAAATTAAATTTAAATTTAATTTTTTTAAAACTTAAAAGAAAGTTAAGTTTGGGTTTCATGTTGACAGGCATTCAACAGGTAAACTTGTGTGAAGATAAACCTTGGTTTAGGTAAAAAGCTTTGAGCTGGCATAGGGTATGCAATATCGTCATGTTTATGTCCCTTGCTGACCTTACCTCAAAGTAGGAAAAGCTTGGAATCTTGATGCCTGGATTCTAATGCCAGTTATCTAGTACTCAACCTCTTTCAGCTTCCTATTCATCATCTGTAAAACAAGGATAATAACACATACCTATTTACACTTATAGGACTGTTGGCAGAGATCAACATAAGATAAATAGTATGAAATATGCTGGAGTACTTTATAAATATAGCATCACAAAAATGTGAATTATTAATTATTAATTATCAAATCAGAACATAAAATGTTAACATTTTAAGTTGTATCATACATTAATAAGTCAGTCTTGAAGATAAAATCTGTTTCCCTACCTCAGAAGTGGTAGACGTTTAGTTCTTAAAGTGACCCAGTATTTCTCTCAGAACTTAGCTGGTAGGTAATTTTTTATTTTAGCAGTTGTAGAAAATACATTAATTTGAATCCAGTTTGAGCTGATTTATTCTTTGCCCCCACAAAATACACTTTATTTCAGTTCACGTAAACACTAGCACATTCAGTAAATATTGCATGATTATCATGTGAATATTTTGGGTTTCCATTGGGATTCTTGATTGACTCTGGTCCTTTCGGCCCAAGTTATTTATTCCCTTACCTTTGGTGTACACCTTTGGTATGTATCGGGGTCCAGCAAATCTCAGCCTTAGAAGTGGCTTAATCTTCAGCCTAGAAATTATCTGTAGTTTATGTGACTCAAAGATTTGCCATTCAAGGAGAAGGAGGAGTGTGCTCTTTCTCTTCACAGCCACACAGAAACCAACAGTCATCAAAGGACTGTCATAATAACTGTGGTCTAGATTCCTTTAGACCTTGCCGTTATAGCTCAGCATTCCTCTCTCCCTTAAAACAGACAAACTGGAGGTAAGATTAATTATAATCTTCTCAGCTTGTTTACCTGCATTTGAAAAATCCATCACTCTCTGGGCCCCGCTACCTTTCTGAGCCAAAAAGAAAAGCCCCATGTGTATGTGTGGGCCTGCATATAAGAAGTAAATGTTGAAAGCATTCTTAACATCTGTCTTGTGGCATATAGCACATGTTGTTTGCGATGGAATCAAACAACCACAGAGTATTAACTGGCTCGGTAGGTCCACATCTGTCCCTTCATTTTAACAATTGGGAAAACTGAGACCCAGACCAAAAAGTGATAGCTCTAATTTTCTAGGTAGCTCTCACTCTTTTACTGGTCAAAATGAGTGAATCTTAACCACTGTAGGTATGCATTGGGCAAGTAGAAAAGATACTTTGAAATGCCCATGGCTCTGATCTTTATCTTCGTCCAGTGAAAGGGGTATAGCTTAATTAGAAATAGCTAATACTATAGAGCACTGGAGGGATGAATTGTGTATATGTATGTGTAAGCAACCTTGTTTTCAATTACCTACTTTCATTCTGCATCATCCTCCTATCCTGTCAGAACAATTTGTTGAATATGTACTTTTTGTTTATAAATGAAGGCAGAGTTAAAGAGTATCTAGTTTAGGAATGCTGTATACACATCTGGGTAAGTGTATATAGTTGTGTACGGGGGCAGTTGCTGGATACGGGTTAATAATAGTTCCTCAAAACTACAGCTTTATATTAAGTATAAATGCTCTACTTTTTGTCTTGCAAAGCCTGTTTTTATTAATGGATATGATACGCTGTGTGCTACTCTATGCCTAAAAATATCTTCATAAGTAATTGAGCTGCCTCTTCCTCCCTTCTCCCCAAATATTCCTTTCTATGTATGATAACAAACAAATCTTGATGTGTTTAGCTATCCTGTAGTGCTTTCTTAGAGATTTTTTTTCTCTCTGGACAAGCCAAATTCTATCCCCTCACATTGCAATCACCACACTGTACTCCACGTAGGCAATCATGCTTTTTTTCTGAGTGATATAAATATGTGAAAACTCTCACAAATTACAGTGGAAACTGGACCGGCTGATGCCAAATGTAGAGCAGAAAGACACTTTAGGAAGCCATTGCCAAGGATAAGATTGATTGTTACAAAGGTGGGTGTCTATCCACTCTCATCTCTCAGCAGAAATTTCGCCTAGACTGGTAAAAAAAAAAAATCTAAACCAAGGGCCTTGAAATTCACCTGGTGATATTTTTATGTTGGAGATAAAAGCAAGGCTTCAGCCTAATTCATTCGTTTGCTTTATTGTTCTCTTTAAAACACATAAGGTATTTTATGCATATTAAATTTAATGAAAGGGGGTTCATTTCATATGTTTTATCTGTTATCCTACCTAGTCACAATGTCTCTTCCATCATTTGCAGAACATATAACTTTGTGAGACAGACTACACAGATGTATAGAGAGTGTTGAGTAACAAAGCCAGTCCTTGGGGGCGTTTAGAACAAGGCAAAGTTATGTTGGTATTATCAGGTTGGAGAAGGCTATAAATTTTCCCTTCCATTCTTACCTTAGTAATGACAATGAATAAACCCAATCAAAGTCTTTTTCAAATCCATTTGTAAAGTTTTATTTTTCGAGAACTAGGTAGATAGCTTGGGTAAAAGTATGCTTTGTAGAACAAGTCATTCCTTGAAGTGTAATTTTTTCCCTTGCCTACACATTGTTAGAGAGTGTCAGTAGAGCCCTGTATATCCTAGGACAGAAGTGACATATGCAAAGGGGGCATAGGTAGAGGTGACCTGGAAAAACTTTGCATTATTTTTAGTTGTACTTCCCCCTTTATTTCCTTCCTTCCTTCCTTTCTTTCTTTCTTTCTTTCCTTCTTTTGTTTTCGTGTGTGCTTCTGCACATACAGTTATGGATTTTCAGAGCTGAAGGAGACCTCTGATACTACTTTATCTACTTCTCCAACCTGAACAAAATTTATAGAGAGAATTTAGTATAGTAGAAAAAGTGTGGGATTTAGCAAGAGTTATGTTCTAGTTCCATTTCAAGCACTAACTTTATTCTTGGTGAAGTCATCTGATCTCTCTGAAATTCAGTTTCCTGATATGTAAAATGGAGGTGATAATAACACTTATAACATTGCAAGACTGTACTGGTGGTTCCCAAGGCCACTCTCAGGCTCATTGGTATGCTAGAATGACTCACAGGACTTAAAAGTCATTATAATCAGGCTATGGTTTATTACAGCAAAAGGATAAAAAGGAAGACCAATAAAGGAAAAAGGCACAATCAGGCAGAGGCTAAAGGACACCAGGTGCAAGCTTCCAAGAGTCCTTTCTTAATGGAGTCATACAGGATGTGCTTAATCCCCCAGCAATGAACTCCAGAAACATGCAAAATGCCAGAGAGCTTGCTTGAGCCTAAAAATCCAGGGTTTTTATTGGGGTAACTGCGGTGATTGATTACAGTTATGGAAACTCCAGGCCCCCCAGGTGGAAAGCAGGTGTTCACCATAAATCACATTTTTAATATAATCTAGACAAGTTGGTACAGTGTGGTTCAGGGCTTTAAGCATGCACAGTGCCCTTATCAGTTAGCAACATAGGGAATTCTATTACCTCAGTTCCCAGGAGCCAGCCAAAGTCCAGTCTTAAAAGTAGGCCCTTCTGAGAATGTACAAGATTTGAACAACTCAACTATGCTGAGTTAACTCTTTTCTTCCCAAACAGACATTAAATTTTTGTGAATTTAATGCACTGCTTTATCATATATAGAATATGTGTGTGTGTATCTGACATGTCAAATATCACATATATAATAAAGTACCACATAAAATATATTAAATTATTATTAAATATAAATAAATATATACCATAGACAACATATGATATATACATGATATATATATACATACATATATATACATGATATATACATGATAAACAGTATATTACACATGAAGGATTATTATTACAATTGAGTAATGAGGGCTAGAGTTGTTTTAGGATTTGACTGAGAGCAGTAAGAATGGAAATTTTGCAAGACAACTCAATAGAGCAGTGAATGGGAGGCTATTAAAAAAAACTCACCAAGGATTTTATTTTTTCTCTGTGATGGAGATAATTTTGTCATTGGATCCATTCCTTTCTAGTTTGACATAGTACTTTCTTATCAGTAGCTTTTTATTTCTAAGGGGGAAGGTATGTTGCACAAGCCAAATTGTTCCACCATCCATAACAGAGTTTTGGGAAGGATGTTTCCCTCCCAAGAAAAGTGCTGAGTTGAGCCTCTGGAGAAAGGCATAGACGGGTGTTTCCCAGAAAGCCCTGATCCAGGCCCAGTGAAAAACTATGACTAACAATATAACTCATACCAACAGTGAATTTGAATCTGAATTGAATTATGATGAATCTATGTGAACCTGAATACTGTTGGGAGTATCAATATGAGCTATACTGGGCTATATGTCCAGCTAAACCCTGATTTTTTTTTAAATTGCCTTCTAAGGATGAAGAAAAATGCTATGGAAAGGAAGCTTGGGCATCATGCACCAGGATGATTTCCTTACGTGGAGGGAAACCTGGAGGGTCATTTTGAGGAGACACATATACTCATACCTAAAACTGCTAGATGCTTATACCAAAGGATAGTTTTATTTTCTGAACCCTGGTGGTAATGGCAGCCAGTAGATTGGAGAATAGCTTGGAGGTGAGTAGATCTTACAGATGGACAAGCCCCACCCATGATGGAACTTTGATAAGTGAGGGCCTGTTAAGAGTATTTTGGCTACTGTCAGACTCCTCCTTTCCTTTATACCCACATAGCTGCTATAGTTCCCTGCCCCCAAACCACCCAAAAGTGAAACCGGAGGCAGTTGCCTTTATTTATTTAAACTAAAATCAGCTCATTTGTCTTGTTGGTATGTTCTTTTACCCTTTATCTCTGAGGTATATGAGTCATGTCAGTAGTTCTCCTCAAATTGGTCCTGTGCTGCCAGATTTTACGAACATTATCTAAGGCTCTTTTTGAGCCCCCTGCTCCAGGTGGCCCTGGAAAGTTTTCATGCACGATGTAATATGGATCTTTTGTGTGCTGGCAGAAAAGGACAGAGAATAGATGGAGGCCCTGCCATCAAGGGAACCCATTGCTTCTTCTGAAGTAACAGATTTGGCAGGGTTTGCCTAAAGATTTAAGGGATTGAAGTGCTCCTTGTTCCACCTCATCATTCCTTAAACAGTTTCTTCTAACACTCACCACAGTTAAAATACTAGTCTTCACATTTGTATGACATCTTATACTTTTCTAACACTTCCCTGTATATTATTTGATCTTTAGAATATTTTTGTTCACCCTCCAAGACCAAGTTCAAATCCTATTTTCTAGAAAAGGAAATTTAATTTTAATTTCCTCTGACCTCTAGGGGATCTTTCTATGATGCTTTCTTGATACTTAACCACGTTTCCTATTTTTGTTCTAATTATATATAAAGTTTATTAGACTATAAAATCTTCAATGGGAAGATCTAGATAGGATTCAACAACTTAGCCTCTATCAGACAAGTAATGAATAATGGAGTAGAAATAGTGTAGAAAACAAATGCTTGAAGCTTAAATAACTTTGCCAAAGCCATTTATTTACTTATGTTGGTGAAAGCCATGAATTTCAACTCAATTTTTTTCCTAATTTTATAGTACTATTTTAAATTCTCTGCCACACTGCTTCCCTTATCCTGACTTCTTACTGCAGATCATACTCTTCAGAAGGAGGAGGATCATCAAAGTCCCTAATAGTTGGGGAAGGCTTTAAAAAGGAAGTGGATTTTGACACCTGGGTATAATTTCAGTAGGTGAGATCCAAAGGGGAGGATGTTCCAGACAGAACTAACAGTAAAAGCACAAAGGTAGGAAGAACATCTGTGGAGATGCCAAGCTTAATCAGGTCATCAGGACTCGTTGGGGCTGGGTCCCATGAAAACCATGCAGAAATTTTAGGATGTTACGTAGTAGGAAATAAGGACCCATGCAGGCAGCCTCATATGAGGGAATGGTCTGTAGTAGGGAGGGCGTAGGGTTTTCTGGTCTGCTAACTCTTTTGGAAGTTAAGAATGATGGCAGGGACCTAAGCCCCTGAACTTTCTGCCTCCTGGCTTGGTCAGCTCTGAATATAAAATATATTTTATTAAAATATTCTAACTTGCTCAGTGTATAAAATATTAGTTGCCAGATTTCTAAACCTCAGCCCAGAGAGGGCCATCTTACAAGTCTGAAAGAGTTTCAGAACTTTTTGTCATGGTAATATGGATTTTGCCTTGCCTAGGAGCCACTGCTAGTTTCTAGAAGCCTCTCTCTAGTACTCTAATTAGAAGAGTTTAAAGTAAAGGAGTTTCTGAGACAGAGGATACCTCCTTAAGCCACCCCTCTCAACATTTTAATATCTGGATTTAACCTCTGGGGAACACTATCATTCAGCCACCATTTGGCTCATGGCACTCAAGTTCTTACCTACTGTCCAGGCTTTCAAATGTCCATGTCATCTGGTTGGTCCTCTGTACTGCAAAGTCTTAACAAATTTTTAACCAGTCTATTACTAACCTGTCCTCAAGACTAGCAAGTATCAAAAACCCAATGGCTTCCACTAACAATACTCCATCACACCTGCTAAGAAGATAAATCTTTTTTATTTATTTAATTTATTTTTTAAAATTTAGTTTGTCAGCATATAGTACATTGTAAGTTTTTATTGCAGTGTTCAATGATTCATTAATTATATATAAGATGAGAGGATAAATCTTAATATAAATTCCATATAAACCAAGTCTGTGGGTTCTTCCTCCCTCTTTTCCTCCCTTACTTCTCTTTTCCTCTACTCTTCTTCTACCTCCTCTGAAGCATACTTCTTATGGTTTGGTTTTTGATACAAAGTACATATTTGACAATGGATATAAATACAAACATCCTACTCTCATCTCTTCATATCCCTAACCTCCTGGTTTTGGTTTTCTTTGCAAAACATCATAGCAACCCATCCTAATATTTCTTTCCAACAAATATGCTCTTATCCTTTATCTGAAGAGCCATGGAGCTTCACCAAAATCTTTCTTAACTCTTCCAAAAGGCAGGCTCTGAAAGCTAAAGGGAGAAGAGACAGAAGGTGGTTAGTAGGATTTGAGCCTTTGCAACAGAAATGTGGGAGATAATGTGGAATAATAGAAGAGGCATAGGTTTGAAGACTGCACTTTAGACTTAGTTTTCTTTTAACTAACAGTTATCTAGGCTTTACATATATTTCTCACACATTTATGTGCCTTTAAGGTAAGGATTATGATTAATGTTTGTATCATCTAGCAGTACCTAGCACAGAGTAGATAGATGTTCTGTTGAATCCTTAGGGTCTCCACTGTGCTGTACCCTACCTTTCCTGTTCAATTTCTCTATTCTTCAGATTTAGGTTTTTCTTCTACCACTTCCTAGCTTTGAGGCCTTCGGTAGTTTTCTTAATTTCTCTCATTATGAATTTGTTTCACCTTACACAAAAGACACATAATACTTTCTTTACAGTTTTATTACAGATCAAATAGAATAATAGATATGAACTGTGAAAAATGTGAAGTGGCTTTATCATATTAGTCAAGAAGTATCAAAGAGCACAAAATTTTGTCACATCTGTGGACTGTGCTTCCAAACAGATTATGTTGTGTCATTCCAAGCCCATTTTACAGACCCAGGTTTGCTTAGTTTCAGCTCATTTGGACACTTTGATTAAAGTTAACATTAGGAAAGAGAGAAGTCCAGTCATTATCTGTGTTTGATAAAAAAGGCCAAGAGCCATTACATCACTTGAATATAGTTCATTTTCCATTGGTTCTTGGTGAAATTCCCAAATGTATACCCAGGAGTAATTAAAGCAACTCATACTAGTGGAGAAAGTACATTAAAAGCAATTAGTAAAATTTTAAAAACTTAGATAAAAACTGAATCGGTACTCTTTCAGCCATTTCAAAGTGTGAACTGTGTAAATCTGTGTTCTCAATTATTCAAAGGAAATACTTTGGGGGAATAAAGAAACAAGAATTTACTGATTCCTTGTTGATGTTCAGTTCTGCTAGGGGCATGATGGGTGGTAGATGTAAAATCCTGAAAGCCTACTTTCCAGGAGCTCAGATTCTGTTTGGGTCCACAAAATATAGGAAAAATAAGGTTTTTTTCTTTTGTGGGTTAGGCTTTGGGAGGTAGAGTTTAGAGAGGCAAAGAAGAAGGCAAGGAAACCTTGCCTGTTAGGATAGTAAGCATGTCAAGTGTTGTGCATGGTGCTAGGTAGGGCTGCTGAGGTACGGTGGAGTCAGATTATAGAAGTCCTTGAAAGCCTTGTAGAGGGGACTGCATTTGGTATGATTCACAGTGATGATTCATTGTGAGCTCCTGAGCCTGGACACTGAAAAAAGAATAGTGTGTTAGGAAGCAATGAGCAAGTTTAACTATAGACAGACACCTACTACCAAAAGCTCATTTATTGGTTCCCCTTGTAGGATGTTGTGGTAGGCATGGAGGAGGACTATGGAAAACAAGATGTGGCTAAAAAAAAGAAAACAAGGACAAAGGGGGTCAGAAGGTCAGAGGACATTTTATTTAATCAGTCAGAACTCTGGCATCAGTGATTTTTATGAAAAAACATTTCTGTCAGAAACAAATAATATTAAATTGTTTATAGGCTTAAAATGTAGTGGGTTCCCCAAAAGTAGATCATCAGATGCAGAGGAATGTGTCAGTGATACTGAAGACAATGTAGTGCAAAACACCCAAGCCAAATAACAAAAAGAAAGAAAAAATTTGAATTAGGGTACATTAAGGGGTTTCTTAGACAACATCAAGCAAGCAGACATTCACATTATTAAGGTACCAGAAGAGGAGAAATAAAGGCATCAAAAATTCATTTGAAGGAATAATAGCTGAAAACATCTCTAACCTAGTAAAGGAAATAGACATCCAGATTCAAGAAGCACAGAGTTCCAAACAAGATGAACTCATAGATGTCTACACCATGACACACAATAATTAAAATGTCAAAGGTGATCACAAAACAAACTGAGGGTTGCTGGGGGGAGGGGGTTTGGGAGAAGGGGGTGGGATTATGGACATTGGGGAGGGTATATGCTTTGGTGAGTGCTGTGAAGTGTGTAAACCTGGTGATTCACAGACCTGTACCCCTGGGGATAAAAATATATGTTTATAAAAAATAAAAAATTTAAAAAAAATTTAAAAAAAATCTTACAGGAAAAGGGGTCCTAAGAGGGAAGTATATAGCAACACAAGCCCACCTCAAAAAGCAAGAAAAATCTCAAATAAACAACCTAACCTTACACCTAATAAACTTAGAAAAAGAACAACAAATGAAGCCTATGCCCAGCAGGAGGAAGCAAATAATAAAGACTAGAGCAGAAATAAATGATATAAAACCTGAGGAATAAAAATAGAACAGATCAGTGAAACCAGGAGATGGTTCTTTGAAAACATTAATAAAATTGATAAATGCATAGCCAGACTTATCAAAAAGAAAAGGGAAAGCAGCCAAGTTAATAAAATCACAAATGAGAGAGGAGAAATTAACAACCAACGCCACAGAAATATACACAATTATAAGAGAATATTATGAAAAACCATATGCCAACAAATTGGACAACCTGGAAGAAACGGATAAATCCCTAGAAACATATAAAAAGGCAAAACTGAAACAGGAAGAAATAGAAAACTTGAACAGACAATAACCAGCAAAGAAATTGAATTAGTAATTTTTTTTAAATCTCCCAATAAAAAGTCCAGGGCCACATGGCCTCACAGGTGAATTCTATCAAATATTTTAAGAAGAACTAGTATCTATTATTTCCAGTTTATTCAAAAAAAATTTGAAAAGGAAGGAAAACTTCCAAATTGATTCTATAAGGCCAGCATTACCCTGATACGTAAATCAGATAAAGACTCCACTAAAAGAAAACTACAGGCTATATCCTTGATGAACATGGGTACAAAAATCCTCAATAAAATACTAGCAAACCAAATCCAGCAGTACGTTCAAAGAATCTTTCACCACAATCAACTGGGATTTATTCCTAGGTTTCAAGGGTGGTTCAGTATTCACAAATCAATGAAGGTGATATACCACATTAATGAAAGAAAGGATAAGAACTATATCATCATTTTAATAGACGCAGGGAAAGCATTTGACAAAGTACAACATTCATTCATGATAAAAACCCACAGTAAAATAGGTTAAAAGGGACATACTTCAACATAAAAAAGAGTCATCTATGAAAAACTGGCAGCAAGTATAATCCTCAATTTGGAAAAACTGAAAGCTTTTCTTCTACAGTCAGGAATATGGTAGGGATGTCCACTCTCACCACTATGATTTTAGGTAGTACTGGAAGGCAGAGAAATAGCAATTGGACAACAAAAAGGAAAAAAATCCTAATCAGCAAGGAAGAAGTCAAACTTTCACTATTTTCGGATGACATGATACTCTATCTAGAAAACCCAAAAGATATCTACCAAAACCTGCTAGAAACGATACATGAATTCAGTAAAGTTGCAAGATATAAAATCAACATACAGAAATCTATGGCACTTCTATACACCAATAATGAAGCAGCAGAGAGAGAAATTAAAGAGTAAATCACATTTATAATTGCATCAAAAACAATAAGGTCTCCCTAAAAAAACAAAACAAAACAAAAAACAAAAACAAAAACAATAAGGTAACTAGGAATAAACCTAACCTAAAAGGTGAAAGCCTGTACTATGAAACTATAAAAGACTGATGAACGAAACTGAATATGACACACAAAAAAATGGAAAGACGTTCCATGATTATAGATTGGAAGAACAAATATTATTAACATGTCTATACTAACAAAGGAATCTACACATTTAATGCAATCCCTATCAAAATAGCTACAGAGTTTTTCACAGAGCTAGAATTAGTGTAAAACCCCAAAACACCCTGAATAGCCAAAGTAAGCTTGAGAGAAAAAAAAAAAAAAAAAGCAAAGCTGGAGGCATCACAATTCCAGAATTTAAGTTATGTTGCAAAGCTGTGATAATCGAAATAGTGTTACTGGCACAAAAATAGACACAACGATCAATGGAACAGAATAGAAATCCTGGAAATAAACCCACAATTATATGGACAATTAATCTTCAACAAAGCAGGAAAGAATACCCAATGGGAAAAAAGCTAGTCTCCTTAACAAAATGTTGGGGAAACTGGACAGCTACGTGCAAAAGAGTGAAACTGGATGACTTTGTTACACCATACAGAAAACTAAATTCAAAATGGATGAAAAGACCTAAATGTGAGACCTTAAACTATAAACCTCTTAGAAGAGAACACAGGCAGTAACCCTTTTGACATTGGCCATAGCAACTATTTTCTAGATATGTCTCTTGAAACAAGGGAAACAAAAACAAAAAGAAACTATTGGTACTTCATCAAAATAAAAATCTTCTGCACAGCAAAGGAGATAATCAACACAACTTAAAAGCAACTTGTGGAATGGGAGAAGTTATTTACAAATGACATATCCAGTAAAGGGTTAGTATCCAAAATATATAGTATAATGAAACTCAACACCCATAAAACAAATAATCCAATTTAGAAAATGGGCAGAAGACATAAACAGACATTTCTCCAAAGAAGACATCCAGTTGTCAACAGATATGTGAAAAGAAGTTCATCATCACTTCCCATCAGAGAAATGCAAATCAGAACTGCAATGTCACAATGGCTAAAAACAACAACACAGGAAACAACAGGTGTTAGCGAGGTTGTGGAGAAAAAGGAACACTCATGCCGTGTTGAAGAAATGCAAACTAGTACAGCCACTATGGAAAATAGTATGAAGATTCTTCAAAAAGTTAAAAATAGAACTATCCTATGATCCAGCAATCGCACTATGGGGTATTTACCCAAAGAATACAAAAACACTAATTCAAAGGGATATCTACCCTGATGTTTATAGTAGCTTTTCTGACAATAACCAAATTATGGAAAGAGCCCAAAGGTCCATCAACTAATAAATTGATAAAGATGTAGTGTGTGTCTCACACACACACGTGCACGTGTGTGCGCGCGCGCACACACACACACACACACACAGTGGAATATCACACAGCCATATAAAAAGAATGAAATCTTGCCATTCGCAATAACATGGATGGTGCTAGAGAATACTATGCCAAGTGAAATAAGTCAGTCAGAGAAAGACAGACAACATATTACTTCACTCATATGTGCAAGTTTGGAAACAAAGCCAATGAGCAAAGTGGGGAAAAAAAGAGAGAGAGGTACAAACCAAGAAACAGACTCTTAAGTATGGAGGACAAGCAGATGGTGACCAGAGGGAGGGTGGGGGAATAGGTGAAATTGGTGATGGGTATTAAGAATCATGCTTGTGATGAGCACTGGGTGTTATATGGAATTGTTGGGTCACTATATTGTACTCCTGAAGCTAATACTACACTGTATGTTAACTAACTAGAATTTAAATAAAAACTTAAAAAAATATTCACAGACCTGTACCCCTGGGGATAAAAATATATGTTTATAAAAAATAAAAAATTAAAAAAAAATATGTGTCAGAAAATGTAGTGAAAAAGGCAAAATCAAACCACATTCTTTTTTTTTTCAAACCACATTCTTAACTATAGAGAAAATGCTGATGGCTCCAGTAGAGAAGGGGATGGGGGAATGGGTGAAATAGCTGATGGGATTAAGGAGTACACTTGTCATGAAGAGCACTGGATGACATACGGAGTTGTTGAATCACTCTATCATGCACCTGAAACTAATATACCATTCTATGTTAACTAACTGTAACTAAAACAGAAAGTTACAAGGCCAAAAAAAAGCTGAAGAATTACAATTCTTGATTTCAAAATATGCTACAAAGCTGTAGTAATCAAAACAGTATAGTACTAGCACAAAAATAAACATATAGAACAATGAAAGAGAATACAGAGTTCAGAAATAAACTCACAGTTATAAGGTCCATTAATCTATGGAGGCAAGACTCTACAATGGGGGGAAAAAGTTTCTTCAGTAAATGGTGCTGGAAAAACTGGAGAGCTTCCTGCAAAAGAATGACACTTTCTAACACCATACAGAAAAATAAACTGACAATGGATTAAAGATCTAAATGTGAGACTTGAAACCATAAAAATCCTAGAAGAGAACATAGGCAGTAATTTCTCTGATATCAGCTTTAGCAACCTTTTCCTAGATATGTCTCCTGAGACAAGTGAAATCAAGAATATTGAGACTAAATCAAAATAAAAAGCTTCTGCACAGTAAAGGAAATAATCAACAAAACTGAAAGAGAACCTACTGAATAGGAGATGATACTTTCAATTGTCATATCTTATAAAGGGTTAGTATCCAAAATATTTAAAAAACTGATATAACTCTACATGAAAAAAAACTCAAATAATCCAGTTTAAAAGTGAACAGAAGGGCGCCTGGGTGGCTCAGTGGGTTAGGCCGCTGCCTTCGGCTCAGGTCATGATCTCGGGGTCCTGGGATCGAGTCCCGCATCGGGCTCTCTGCTCAGCGGGGAGCCTGCTTCCTCCTCTCTCTCTCTCTGCCTGCCTCTCTGCCTACCTGTGATCTCTCTCTGTCAAATAAATAAATAAATAAAATCTTTAAAAAAAAAAAAAAAAAAAAAAAAAAAAAAAAAAAAAAAAGTGAACAGAAGACACAAACAGACATTTCTCCAAAGAATACATACAGATGGCCAACAGACACATGAAAAGATTCTCAGCAACACTCATCATTAAGGAAATTCAATTCAAAACCATGAAGAGATATCACCTCACACCTGTCAGAGTAACTAAAAAAAAAAATACAAGAAACAATAAGTGTTGGTGAGGATGTGGAGAAAAAGGAACACTCATGCACTCTTGGTGGGAATGCAAACTGGGGCAGCCACTGTGGAAGACAGTATGGAGTTTCCTCAAAATTTATTAAATTATATATTAAATTCATCTCTTTTTTAAATATAGAACTACCATATGGTCCATAATCACATTACTGGGTACTCATTTATGCCAAGAATATGAGAACACTAAATTGGAAAGGTATTTGCACCCCTATTTTTTTTGCAGTGGTACTTACAATAGCCAAATTATGGAAGCAGTCCATGTGTCCATCAACAGTTGTATGGATGAAGTAGAAGTGGAATATATATTCAATGGATTATTAATAAGCCATAAAAGAGGATGAAATCCTGCCATTTGCAGCAACATGGATGGAGCTAACCACTATACTGGTAAGTGAAATAAGTCAGTCAGAGAAAGACAAATACCATATGATTGCACTCATATGTGAAATTTAAGAAACAAAACAAACGAGCAAAGGAGAAATAAGGAGAGAGAGAGAGAGAAACTAAGAAGCAGACTCTTTTTTAAAAAGATTTTATTTATTATTTTTTAAGATAGAGTGTAAGTGTGGGGAGAATCCAGGGTAGGGGAGAGGGCGAGGGACAAGGAGACTGCACTGAATGCAGAGCCACATGAAGGGCTTGATTCCACAACCCTGAGATCACAATGAGTCAAAACCAAGAGTCCAATGTTTAACGGAGCCACCCAGGCACCTGCAGGCTTTTTTTTTAAATTCAATTTAGTTAACATACAGTTTAGTATTTGTTACAGGAGTAGAATTTAGTGATTCATCACTTACATATAACACCCAGTGCTCGTTCCAACAAGTGCCCTCCTTAATGCCCATTACCCACCCACCACTCCTCCAGCAACCCTCAGTTTTCTCCCTGTAGTTAAGGGTCTCTTATGATTTGCCTCCCTCTCTGTTTTTATTTTATTTTTCTGCCCCTTCTCCTATTTTCATCTGCTTTGTTTCTTAAATTCCATATATAAGTTAAGTCATATGGTGTTTGTCTTTCTCTGACTGACTTATTTTGCTTAGCATAATACAATCTAGTTCCATCCATATCATTGCAAGTGGCAAGCTTTTGTTCATTTTTGATGGCTGAGTAATATTTCATATATTTCATATATATGAAATAGTATTTATTATATTATATATAATATTATGTTATTAATATATTATTGATTAGCATAATGCAATCTAGTTCTATCCATGTCATTGCAAGTGGCAAGATTTTGTTCATTTTTGATGGCTGAGTAATATTTCATATATATATATATATATATATATATATATCACTTCTTTATGCTTTCATACCACTTCTTTATCCTTTCATCTTTTTTTTTTTTAGATATCTGTGCTCTTTCCACAGTTTGGCTATTATAGATACTGCTGCTTTAAAAATTGGGGTGTATGTTCCCCTTTAAATCTATAGTTTTGTATCCTTTGGGTAAATATCTAGTAGTGCAATTTCTGGATCATAGGATAGTACTATTTTTAACTTTTTGAGAAACCTCCATACTGTTTTCCAGAGTGACTGTTCTAGTTTGCATTCCCACCAACAGTGCAAAAAGATTTCCCTTTCTCCACATCCTCACCAACATCTATTATTTCCTGAGCTGTTACTTTTAACCATATTGACTGGTGTGTGGTGGTATCTCATTGTGATTTTGATTTGTATTTTCCTGATGATGAGTAACGAGCATTTTTTCATGCATCTGTTAGCCATTTGTATGTCTTCTTTGGAAAAATGTCTCTTCATGTCTTCTGCCCATTTCTTAACTGGATTTTTGGATGTTAACTTAATTTTTGGATGTTGATTTTGATGAATTCTTTGTAGATGCTGGATACTAGCCCTTTATCTGATATTTCATTTGCAAATATAAGAAGCAAACTCTTAATTATAGAGAAAAAATTGATGATTATTAGAGGGGCAGGGGATGAGAGGTTGGGTGAAATGGGTGATGGGGAGTAAGGATTGCACTTACCACGATGAGTACTGGGTGATGTATGAAATTATTGAACCACTCACACATCTAAAACTAATATTACACTGTATGTTAACTAACTGGAATTAAAATAAAAATTAAAAAAAAAGAAACAGAACAAAGGTAAAAAAGAGACAAAGCAAAAACAAAGTCTTAACTGTAGAGAACAAACAGATGGTTACTGGAGGGGAGTTGGGTGGGTGGAGGGGGTGAAGGGGATTAGGAGTACATTTATCTTGATAATCACTGAGTTATACATGGAATTGTTGAATCACTATACTGTACACCTGAAATTAATATAACATTGCATGTTAACTATGCTGGAATTAAAATAAAAAATAATACCAATAATAAAGTAAGCTATTGGGACTATGTCAAAATAAAAAGATTTTTGTACAGCAAAGGAAATCATCAACAAAACAAAAAGCCTACTTATTGGGAGAAGATATTTGCAAATTATATATCCAATAAAGGATTAATATCCAAAATAAAGAAAGAACTTATACAACTCAACACAAGAAATAATATGATTAATAAATGGGCAGAAGACCTGTATTGACTTTTTTCTAAAGAAGACATGCAGATGGCCAGCAGATATATGAAAATATTTCAACCTCACCAATCATCAGGGAAATGAAGATCAAAACCACAATGAGATATCACCTTTAACCTGTCAGAATGGCTAAATCAAAAAGATAAGAAATAAGTAGTGTTTAAAAAAAAAAGAAATAAGCAGTGTTGGCAATTATGTACAGAAAAAGAAACTTTCATGCATTGTTGGTAGAAATGTAAACTGGTAGAGTCACTATAGAAAACAGTATGGAGATTCCTCAAAAATTTAAGTAGAACAACCATATGATCCAATAATTCTACAACTGGGTATTTACCTAAAGGAAACAAAAACACAAATTCAAAAAGATATATATATCCCCATGTTTATTGCAGCATTATTTGTAATATGCATATGTAGAGGAAACCTAAGTGTCCATTGATAGATTAATAGATAAGGGATACAAGGTTTATATATGTATCTACAATGGAATAGTATGCAGCCATTGATAAGGATGAGTTCTTGCCATTTGTGATAACTTGAATGGACCTAGAGGGTATTATGCTAAGCAAGGTAAGTCAGACTGAGAAAGATAAATACTATATGAGTTCACTCATATGTGAAATCTAAAAAAAAAAAAAATCAAATGAGTAAACAAACAAAAAGCAGAATTAGACCAATAAGCAGAGAACAAACTGATGGTTGCCAGAAGGATGGGAATAGGGAGTTAGAAAAAATAGGTGAGGGGGGTGGGAAATACAGGCTTCCAGTTACAAAATAAATAAATCATGAGGTTGAAAGATACTTAAGGAATATTTTCAATGAAATTTTAATAGCATTTTGTGGTGACTGATGGTAGCTACACTTGTGAGCATAACATAAGGACAAGTTGAATCACTATTTTGTAAAATTGTGTGTCAACTATATTCAAATTTTTTTCAAAGAAAAAATGTGGTGGGTTCCCAGAGTTGAATCAGTGAATGGCTTCTACACCTGACCTGGTTTCAGCAGCAAGCATGTGCAAGAATTTCTCTTCTCTAGGCATTCCCAGAGCTGGTGGGTCTAGCATTTATGTTATTATGGCTGAATTAAAATGAAGGTCTCTATTGTCTCTCAGGAGAAATTAAGAAAGTGCCAGAAATGAACAAAATATTAGCACAAAAAGACTGTAAAGGAAGTGGAAGTTATATGAAGATAAGAGAAAAATATTAAAGCAGCAATTTGTTCTTTTTTTAAAAAAAATTGAAGTACGGTTGACATACTGTGTTAGTTTTGTGTGTGCGACATAGTGATTTAACAATTATATACATTATGAGATGCTCACCACAATAAGTGTAGTTACTGTCTGTTATTATGCATAGTTATTACAATATTATTGACTATATTCCCTACTCTGTAGTTGCTCATGAAACTACTGTTCCCTTTTACACACACACATGCACACACAAACACACACAGAAACGTCTCTTTTATCAAAATTTCTGCATGTAACCTGAACATATTGACCTAGAATGATGGTAATAAGGCTGTGTGGTTTTTAGCAAGTTACTTAAACTCTCTGAGAATATTTAGTTTTCTCATTTATAAAATAGCAATGCTAATTCCTACCTACTTTACAGGGCTTTTTAAAGGGTTAAATACAAATCAATATAATGCTTCTAGTACATAGTAAGTAATGCATAAATGTTAATAACCTTATCATTAGACATCATGAGGTGATAGCTTAGCTTAGTGTTGGGACTTAGCAAAAGTTTTCCCTAGCTAGCTGTTTAAGTAGTTGCTAACGTTTAGAGTTTAACCCAGTTGCATCGGCAGCTGCTTAAATACTAGTCTGGCTTTCAGTTCACATATCTGCCTTCAATTCGATTTAGATTATATTGGAGTAATGGTCAGCAGCTAGTAAATCCAATGTATAACTTGTTCCTGGAAATACTTTATTTTACCCTTAAAAATTGGCTTATTTATTGTAATACAAGGTAATCCTACTCTCTAGGAATAAAGTGAGCCCATGTCTAAGGGTGATGTGACTCCAGTTTAACTGGTTCAAAATCTACATCCCCGTATTTCCTCATGAATCTTAACTACGGTGTGACTTCATTTGGCAGACCTCAAAAGAGAATGAAAGATATCATATGAGAGGTGTTGACAGTGAGAGCTGTTTATTGCCATTCACCTGCAAGAGCTGTCTATGGCACCTGTTCATGCATATCAGACACATGAACACTCTCCTTTTATTTGCAGTACATGGAGCAATGATGGCATGCTCATATTTTGAGAGAAATTCCCCTTCTGCTCGGATGAGTTTCCTTCTCTGTTCAACAGGGCCAGGATTTTATCTAAGGGAGTGCAAAGGTCACCAGGCCTTTTCCAGGTAAAGTACTCTACACATCTTGCCCACTTGTCCTTGATCACTTTTATAGTTAAATATATAAATGTGATTTTTAGTATAAATAAATTGTATGGAAAATGCCAAAGAAATCACTTATATGAAATTAAGTGTTTAGAAATGATGAGCTCTAGGGTACCACCCAATTCTCCTCAGTAACTTAAGTAAATAATACAATGCTGAGCCTACTGTGGCCACTCATCAAAACGGAATTGAATCACAATATTGTCTTATCACTCCAAAGTGTCTGGGTAACACCTGGGTGACTCTAGAAATTTTAGATAGTGTCAGCTGCTAGAGCTGCCACCCTGAGGTGACAGCATTGAGCCCTAGTATATTCAAGTTGGAGGCAGAGGAAGAAATAGCAACATATTCTGTCATGTTAACCACCCTGAAAAACTTTCAAGTTTCCATACCCATTGATTGGAAAACTCCAGTTCCTTACTCTCAGTTCTTCACATTCCAAGAATTCAAGACTACTTCCCTGGCAGAGAAAACTCAGTAATGAGCAAGGCATTAGCAAAATGACTGGCTCTAAACTGATTCTATGCTGTGTTTGTAAATGGAAACTTTTATTAGATAGTCTCAGTAGGGGTTCTGAATTATTAATTATTTGATTACATATTGGACCCTGTCTTTATAATGGTGCTGTCACCCTTTCAAGTCCAGGCATCCTGGCAAAAACAAAGACAAAGCACAAATTCAGACAAACTGTAGAGTAGGGCAGAGATGGGAACACCCTATCTGAATGTGGCACAATTATTTCAGAACTGTTGTAAATATGTTGGAACATTTTGTGAGCAGAAGAGGTGGATGATAGCACAAACTGGTTGAGACAATAAAATTGGAAAAATGGAAAGGCAGGAAGAGGGTAATATAAAAACATGGGTTAAGATAACAATCTCCTTTTTTTCCAAAAAAACTTGTCATAGGTGCCAAGATGGTGCTGCTTGCCTACAGTCCATAGGAAGACATAATAGTTATCATTTGATCTAAGTATATACTAATATTTTTATCTAGGTATATATTGAGAGCTAATTAAACTGTTTTTGGCACTGTGAAACAATCAAAATGTGTGTGCAATTTTTTTTTCTTCACCCCACCTCATTATGGAGGCATTTTGTTGTATTTCTCTCTTCTGTGACTCATAAGCTCACAGTTCCTGCTTTCTTTCTTATATCTTGGCCTTTAAATGAGGCTGTTTCTTTAAGATCCTAGTGGTCCTTAGAGTTCAGAGGAAATTTGGGTTGAGTAAAGAGGTAGCCAGATAAGGGAAGAATCAGCAATTCTATCACATCCATCTTATTCTTAACTAGTTCTAGAAAAGTACCTAAAGTATCCGAAAACCGTGGAGCATATTTTCAGGTAAGTTATTGTCTTATTTCTTCACTAAAAATGTTTTAGGTTGGCACAACAATATTCATATGCACCATAAGTGTCAACAGAATGGATGATCCTCAGAATATTTATTAAAAACTAACTTTAACTCTCATGGTCACCAAAGGTCTAATTTATTTCAAGATATCTAATGACCTATTAAGCACTCTTATATCCATTATTTCTTTCATTTGAGTCTCCAACAGTTTTGTTAAATAGAAATTACAGGGATGTTTATCTTTATTTTATAGTATCATGCATTAATAAAGGTGATAAAACCATGACTAGAAC
The DNA here is from genome assembly GCF_011764305.1 of Mustela putorius furo. Taxonomy (NCBI): domain Eukaryota; kingdom Metazoa; phylum Chordata; class Mammalia; order Carnivora; family Mustelidae; genus Mustela; species Mustela putorius. The sequence continues at coordinate 1,245,832 of NW_025421575.1, read as the reverse complement.
CCAGAGCCTCCTGATCCCTTGCCTAGCATTACTCTAGTCTACAGTTCTGAACCTCATGATTCATTCTGAGTCAACTAGTATCAAGGTATTACTTTGATAATGTTTGCTCCCCTACTTAAAAATGTATTAAAGAAAGGATGCTATTCATGACTTCAGGACCCACCCAGCCCCATCTCAACAACTTTATATCATTACTTCCCTGGTCCTCAGTTTTCTTATTCATAAAGAGAGATGATGACACTTATTTTCCTGATTCGCAGTGTGGTAACATTCAGGTGTCAGGATGGGTGTTGCAATTTTACTAAATTGTAAAGCCTTCTGTAGTCCTGTTACCCTATTCATTTAATCCTTTAACTTTAATTAGAACTAGCAGTGGAAAAATAATATGCATGACTTTCTTAAATGCAGATTTGTTTCTGGGTGACACTATTGTGTTAGTTTTGTTTTGCTTTTTTAAGCTTGACCCAACAGAAGTACACAAATGCTAACTCTCAGTTTCAGATTGTCTTCAGATTGGCAATCTACTGCAATCTCTTCTCTCCTTACCTTCTTACTTTTCCTACAAGGATGGTTGATACATAAAGAATTCAACTTAAATATTTAGAGAAACATGTTATGCAATTGGAGCTGTCCTATCAGTCTTGGGGTAAGTCAGTCCACTTTTATGGTCCCACCAAATACCAAAGACTGTGAGCCTTGGAGTAACTCAGTCCTAGGTTTGAATCCTGATTCCCCTCCAACTAGCTAGTTGGGCCTGAAAAAGCCGCTTAAATTTTTCTGAGTCTCCATTTCCTTACCTATTGACAAAGATAATAATACATATCTCATTATGACTGCTATTTAAATTAAAGTAATAAGTGTTTTTATTTATTTGTTTATTTATTTTTAATATTTCACAGTACTCAAAATAGTGATTATTAAATTTTTTTTAAAGATTTTATTTATTTTTTTGACAGAGAAAGATCACAAGTAGGCAGAGAGGCAGGCAGAGAGAGAGGAGGAAGCAGGCTCCCTGCTGAGCAGAGAGCCCGATGTGGGGCTGGATCCCAGGACCCTGGGATCATGACCTGAGCCGAAAGCAGAGGCCTTAACCCACTGAGCCACCCAGGCGCCCCGATTATTAAAATTTTTAAATGGCATGAAAAAGGCTTCTGGTAAACTGTCAAGTAGAACACAAATTAAATATACATACAGTCACAATTATAGTTCAAAAATAAAAAATAAGCTCAATAGGAAATACATTTAAAAAGTTAACATGATAATATTATGGGTAGCTATTTGTTTTTTCTTCATGTTTTGTAATTTTTTATTTGCTAATAAATATCATTTTCATTTGGGCTCTTGAGTTCTTACTAGGTGAGTACTTATTTTTTATTAAAATGTAAGATGCAACATGGAGGCTTAAGTGGGTAGAAGAAGAATAAATGAAACAAGATGGGATTGGGAGGGAGACAAACCATAAGTGACTCTTAATCTCACAAAACAAACTGAGGATTGCCGGGGGGAGGGGGTTTGGGAGAAGGGGGTGGGATTATGGACATTGGGGAGGGTATGTGCTTTGGTGAGTGCTGTGAAGTGTGTAAACCTGGTGATTCACAGACCTGTACCCCTGGGGATAAAAATATATGTTTATAAAAAATAAAAAATAAAAAAAAATAAAAAAAATAAAAATTAAAAAAAAATGTAATATATTATTTGTTTCAGGAGTACAGGTCTGTAAATCATCAGTCTTACACAGTTGACAGCACTCACCATAGCACATAACCTCCCCAGTGTCCATCACCCAGCCACCCTATCCTACCCCCTGCCAGAAGCCCTCAGTTTGTTTCCTGAGATTAAGGGTCTTTTATGGTTTGTCTCCCTCTTGGTCCCATCTTGTTTCATTTTTCCTCCCTTCCCCCCATGAGCCCCCACCCTGCCTCTCAAATTCTTCATATCAGAGAGATCAAATGATAATTTTCTTTCTCTGATTGACTTTTTTTTTAAGCATAATACTCTATAGCTCCATCCATGTCATTGCAAATAGCAAGATTTCAGGGGGGTTTTGATGGCTGCATTGTATTCCATTGTGTGTGTGTGTGTGTGTGCACATGCGTGCATGTGTGTGTATACATGTATATATGTGTATATAAGTGTATACATACATATGTATATGTGTATACATATGTATATGTATATATGTGTATATATGCATGTATATATTTATACAAGTGTGTGTGTGTGTATATATGTGTGTGTGTGTATACACACCACAGCTTCTTTATCATTTCATCTGTTGATGGACACCTAGGTTCTTTCCATAGTTTGGCTATTCTGGATATTGCTGCCATAAACATTCAGGCGTAGGTGCCCCTTCAGATCACTACATTTGTAGTTGTACCATACATGTTTAGGGTTAATACCCAGTAATGTGATTGCTGGGTCATAAGGTAGCTCTGTTTTCAACTTTTTGAGGAACCTCTATACTGTTTTCCAGAGTGGCTGCACCAGTTTGTATTCCCACCAACAGTGTAGGAGGGTTCCCCTTTCTCTGCATCCTCACCGACACCTGTTGTTTCCTGACTGGTCAATTTTAGCTGTTCTGACTGGTGTGAGGTGGTATCTCATGTGGTTTTGATTTGTATTTCCCTGATGCTGAGTGATGGTGAGCACCTTTTCATTGTCTGTTGGCTATTTGGATGTCTTCTATGCTGAAGTATCTGTTCATGTCTTCTGCCCATTTCTTGATTGGATTATTTGTTCTTTGAGTGTTGGGTTTGATAAGCTCTTTATAGATTTTGAGTACTAGCCCTTTATCTTATATGTCATTTGCAAATATCTTCTCCCATTCTGTAAGTTGTCTTTTAGTTTTCTTGACTGTTTCCTTTGCTGTGCAAAAGTTTTGATCTTGATGAAGTCCCAAGAGTTCATTTTTGCCCTTGCTTCCCTTGCCTTTTCTGATGTTTCTAGAAAGAAGTTGCTGTGGCTGAGGTCCAAGTAGTTGCTTGATCCAAGTTGTTTTTCTCAAGGATTTTGATGGATTCCTGTCTCACATTGAGGTCTTTCATCCATTTTGAGTCTATTTTTATGTGTGCTGTAAGGAAATGGTCCGGTTTCATTCTTCTTCATGTGGCTGTCCAATTTTCTCAACACCATTTGTTGAAGAGACTATCTTTTTTCCATTGGATATTCTTTCCTGCTTTGTCAAAGGATTAGTTCAACATGGAGTTGAGGGTCATCTCTGGGCTCTGTACTCTGTTCCATTGATCTATGGGTCTGTTTTTTTGCCAGTACCATACTTTCCTGATGATTACTGCTTTGTAATAGAGCGTGAAGTCTGGAATTGTGATGTGCCAACTTTGGTTTTCTTTATCAACATTCCTCTGGCTATTCGGGGTCTTTTCTGGTTCCATATAAATTTTAGGAGTATTTGTTCCATTTCCTTGAAAAACGTTCATAGTATTTCTGTAGGTATTACATTAAATGCATAGATTGCTCTAGGTAGCATAGACATTTTCTTTTCTTTTATTTTCTTTAAAAGATTTTATTTATTTGACAGACAGAGATCACAAGTAGGCAGAGAGGCAGGCGGTGGGGGCGGGGAGGAGCAGGTTCCCTGCAGAGCCAAGAGCTCAACGTGGGGCTCGATCCCAGGACCCTGGAATCATGACCTGAGCTGAAGGCAGAGGTTTAACCCACTGAGCCACCCAGGCGCCCCAGCATAGACATTTTCATAATATCTCCTTTTCCAGTCTATGAGCATGGAATGCTTTTCCATTTCTTTGTGTCTTCCTCAATCTCTTTCATGAGTATTCCATAGTTTTCTGAGTACAGATCCTTTTCCTCTTTGGTTAGGTTTATTCCTAGGTATGGTTTTGGGTGTAATTGTAAATGGGATTCACACCTTAATTTCTCTTTCTTCTGTCTTCTTGTTGGTGTATAGAAATGCAAGTGATTTCTGTGCATTGATTTTATATCCTGACACTTTACTGAATTCCTGTATGAGAGCTAACAGTTTTGGAGTAGAGTCTTTTGGATTTTCTGCATAAAGTATCATGTCATCTGCAACAAGTGAAAGTTTGACTTCCTCTTTGATGGTTCACATGCCTTTTATTTCTTTTTGTTGTCTGACTGCTGAGGCTAGGACTTCTAGTACTATGTTGAATAGCAGTGGTGATAGTAGACATCCCTGCCATGTTCCTGACCTTAGGGGAAAAGCTCTCAGTTTTTCCCCATTGAGAATGATACTCATGTGAGATGGGTTTTTCATAGATGGCTTTGATGATACTGAGTTATGTATCCTCTGTCCCTACACTGTGAAGAGTTTTGATCAAGAAAGTGTGCTGTACTTCATCAAATACTTTCTCAGCATCTATTGAGAGTAGCATATTGTTCTTGTTCTTTCCTTTATTAATGTATTATATCACTTTGGTAGATTTGCAGATGTTGAGCCAGCCTTACAGCCCAGGAATAAATCCCACTTGGTCATGGTGAATAATCCTTTTAATGAACTGTTGGATCCTATTGGCTAGTATCTTAGTGAGAATTTTTGCATCACTGTCCATCAGGAATATTGGTCTGTAATTCTTTTTGGAGGGGTTTTTGTCTGGTTTGGGGGTCAAGATAATGTTGGCTTCACAAAATGAGTTTGGAAGTTTTTCTTCCATTTCCAATTTTTGGAAAAGTTTTAGGAGACTAGGTATTAGTTCTTCTTTATATGTTTGGTAGAATCCCCCTAGGAAGTCGCCTGGCCCTGGGCTCTTGTTTTCGGGGAGATTTTGATACCGCTTCAATCTCCTTACTGCTGATGGATCTGTTTAAGTTTTCTAATTCTTCCTGGTTCATTTTTGGTAGTTTTTATGTCTCTAGGAAGGCATCCATTTCTTCCAGATTATAAAATTTGCTGGTGTATAGTTTCTCATATTATATTCTTATAATTGTTTGTATTTCTTTGGTGTTGGTTGTGATCTCTCCTCTATCATTCATGATTTTATTAATTTGGGTCCTTTCTCTTTTCTTTTTGATAAGTCTGGCCAGGGGTTTATCAGTCTTATTAATTCTTTCGAAGAACCAGATCCTAGTTTCATTGATCTGTTCCACTGTTCTTTTGGTTTCTATTTGCATTGATTTCTGTTCTGACCTTTATTATTTCTCTTCTTCTGCTGGGGTTAGGCTTTATTTGTTGTTTTTCCTCCAGCTCCTTTAGGTATAGAGTTAGGTTGTATATTTGAGATCTTTCTTGTTTCTTGAGAAAGGCTTATAGTGTTGTACACTTCCCTCTTAGGACTGCCTTTGCTGAATCCCAAAGATTTTGAACAGTTGTGTTTTCATTTTCATTTGTTTCCATGAATTTTTAAAATTCTTCTTTAATTTCCTGGTTGACCCATTCATTCTTTAGTAGGATGCTCTTTAGCTTCCATGTATTTGAGTACTTTCCAACTTTCCTCTTGTGATTGAGTTCTAGCTTCAGAGCATTATGACCTAAAATATGCAAGGAATGATCCCAATCTTTTGATACTGGTTGAGACCTGATTTGTGACCCAGGATGTGATCTATTCTGGAGAATGTTCCATGTACACTGGAGAAGAATGTTTATTCTGTTGCTTTGGGGTGGAATGTTCTGAATATATCTGGGATGTCCATCTGCTCCAGTGTGTTATCTTGTTATTTAAAGTCTTTATTTCCTTGTTGATCTTTTGCTTAGATGGTCAATCTGCCCATTTCAGTGAAGAGAGTGTTAACATCTCTACTATTATTGTATTATTGTTGATGTGCTTCTTTGCTTTTCTTATTAACTGGTATATATAATCGTTGCTCCCATGTTAGGTCACAGATATTTAAAATTGTTTGATCTTCTTGTTGGACAGATCCTTTAAGTATGATATAGTGTCCTTCCTCATCTCTTATTATAGTCTTTGGCTTAAAATATAATTTGTCTGATATAACGATTACCATGTAAGCTTTCTTTTGAAGTCCATTAGCATGGTAAATTGTTTTCTACCTTCTTACTTTAAATCTGGAGGTGTCTTTGAGTCTAAAATGAGTTTCTTGCAGACAGTATATCAATGGGTCTTGTTTTTTTATCCATTCTGATACCCTGTGTCTTTTGATTGGGGCATTTAGCCCACAGGGTAACTATTGAAAGATATGAATTCAGTGCCATTATATTGCCTGTAAGATGTCTGATACTGTATATTGTTCCTTTCTGGTCTGTTACTTTTAAGCTCTCTCTTTGCTTAGAGGACCCCTTTCAATATTTCCTGTAGGGATGGTTTGGTGCTTGCAAATTCTTTAGTTTTTGTTTGTCCTGGAAACCTTTTATGTCTCCTACTATTTTTTTAATAATAAAAATGATTCACAGACCTGTACCCCTGGGGATAAAAATATATGTTTATAAAAAATAAAAAATTAAAAATATTTTTAATTCTCCCAACAAGAAAATTGCATTATACATTGTGGTACATTTGCTTGCACTCTTTTTTTTTAATGTTTTATAGATATAATGTTATATAGATATATCTATATATATCTATACTAAACATTTTAGTCTATAAAGTTATTTGTAGAACATCTTCCTTTTCTTTTTTTTAAATTTTTTATTTTTTATAAACATATATTTTTATCCTCAGGGGTACAGGTCTGTGAATCACCAGGTTTACACACTTCACAGCACTCACCAAAGCACATAGCCTCCCCAATGTCCATAATCCCACCCCCTTCTCCCAAACCCCCTCCCCCCAGCAACCCTCAGTTTGTTTTGTGAGATTAAGAGTCACTTATAGTTGTGGTATATATACACAATGGAATACTATGCAGCCATCAAAAGAAATGAAATCTTGCCATTTGCGATAACATGGATGGAACTAGAGCGTATCATGCATAGCGAAATAAGTCAAGCAGAGAAAGACAACTATTATATGATCTCCCTGATATGAGGGTGATGCAACATGGGGGCTTAAGTGGGTAGGAGAAGAATAAATGAAACAAGAGGGAATTGGGAGGGAGACAAACTATAAGTGACTCTTAATGTCTCCTACTATTTTAAATGACAGCCTATCTGGATGTAGTATTCTTTTCTGCATATTTTTCTCATTTAGTGCTCTGAATATATCATTGCCAGTCCTTTCTGTCCTGCCAGGTCTCTGTGGATAGATCTGCTGCCAATCTAATATTTCTGCTATTGTATGTTACAGACCTCTTCTCCCAAGCTGCTTTTAGGATTTTCTTTGTCACTGAGACTTGTGAGTTTTACTATTAGAATACAGGTGTTGTGACCTATTTTTATTGATTTTGAGGGTGCTTCTCTGTGCCTCCTGGATTTTGATGCTTGTTCCCTTTGCCAAATTAGGGAAATTCTCTGCTATAATTTGCTCTAATAAAGCTTCTTCCCCTCTCTTTCCTCCTGGGATTCAAATTATTCTAATATTGTTTTGTCTTAATGGTATCACTTATTTCTCAAATCCTCCCCTCTTTGTCCAGTAGTTGTCTCTCTTTTGCTTTCCTTCTTTATTCTCTATCATTTAGTCTTCTATAGCACTGATTCTCTCTTCTGCCTCATTTATCATAGCAGTAAGAGCTTCTATTTTTATTGCACCTCATTAATCTCTTTTTTTATTTCAACTTGGTTAAATTTTAGTTCTTTTATTTCTCCATAGAGGGATTTTATTTCTCCCGAAAGGGATTCTCTAGTATCTTTTATGCTTTTTTCAAACCCAGGTAGCATTTTGATAATTGTCATTCTGAACTCTGGTTTTGATATCTTACTAATTTCCATATTGATTAGGTCCCTAGCCATTGGTACTGCCTCTTGTCCTTTTTTTTTTTTTTGAGGTGAGTTTTTCCACCTTATCATTTTATCCAGATAAGAATAGATGAATGACAGAACAATATACTAACAAGGTAGCAATGATCCCAGAAAAATATACACTAACCAAATCAGAAGAGACCTGAAACCGTGGGGAGAAGAAAGGAGAGAGAGAGAGAGGAAAAAAAAAATATATATATATATATAGAGAGAGAGAGAGAGAACAGAGCCACACACTTGATTTGAGGTGCATTTTGGTCTGTTAGAAGAAACTGCGTCCCCAAATTTTAAAGAAAGAAAAACTTATATAGATACAAAAATAAGGGTAAACATGATGAAGTGATGGAATATCACCATAAAGATGAAAATTTTAGAAATTTCTAAAGCAGAAATCAATAAGATATGAAGTTGGTTGAAAAAAGATAAAAGAAAAAAAGGAGAGAATGTGATCAGGCTAGAGACTAGAACAAAGCCATAAGCTAGATTTAGGATATATTTTGATCTGTTAGAAGAAATGGTATCCCCAAATTTTAAGGCAAGAAAAACTTATATGTATACAAAAAATAAGGTTAAATACAATGAAGGGATAGAATATGGCTATAACAACGAAAATTTTAAAAAATTAAAAAGGTATTGATAAGATAAAATAGCTTAAAAAGGTTAAAATAGGAAAGAGGAAAATTTTTTTTATAATAGAATAAGAAAAAAATAAAATTTGAAAAATTTAAATTTGAAAGACCAAAGATTCTATGTGCTGCATTTCCCCAGGTCAGGAGTTCCACAGTTCTCATTCATCAGTGAACTTGGTCTTGGCTGGATGTTCCTGCTGATCTTCTGGGGGAGGGGCCTGCTGTAGTGATTCTCAACTGTGTTTGCCTGAGGTGGAATTGCACTGCCCCTGCTAGGGGCTAGACTAAGAAATCTGCTTGGTTTTGCTCTTGGTAGCATTGTTCCCTGAATAATTTCTGTTCAGCTTTGGAGGAAGAGAATGAAGATGGCGGACTCCCAATCTCCAGTCCAGAGGAGCCAAGAGCTCAGGACCTACTCCTCAGTGAGCCCTCAGAGAAAAACAATCAATCATTCCTGTCTCCCTGGTCTCCATGTTCACCTGGCCTGTGACTGAGCATTTCTATCTCTGGAACACTGCCCCAGTTGGAGTCTCCAAACCCCACCGATTCCTGCAGCAGGCTCCCATGGCACTCCTCCTGATGGATGAAGGGAGCTCTCCCCAAATCTGCCTCCTGTGGGGTCCCTGTTCAAAGAGCAGTGGCCCAACATGTTTTAGGGCAACCCCAAGCTGAGAGCCCACTCCTCTGCTCTGTCTTTGCAGCTATTTCCCTGCTCTGACACCTGGGAGCTCTGCCACACTCAGGCACCCCTGGTCTTTCTGTGACCCCAAGGGACCTGAAACCACACTGACTCCATGAAGGCTCCACTCCCCACTTAGCCTCTGGAGCAATGTCCCTCAGTGGAGTAAACTTCTAAAAGTTCCAATTTTGTGCTCCACTGCTCTACCACTTGCCAGGAGCTGGCCCCTCTGCCCATCGTCTATCTTCCCATATATCAGCTCGGATTCACTTTTCCACATGTCCTACCTTCTGGAAGGGTCACTTTTCTGTTCCTAAAATTGCTGCTATTCTTTTTTTCATTCTTATGTTGAGTTTATAGGTGTTTAGAATGGTTTGCTAACTATCTAGCTGAATTCCTGGGACCTGATTAAATTTAGGTCTCCTACTCCTCTGCCATATTGCTCCTCCCTCTCTAAATTAAAGTAATAAATGTATTTAAAGTGCTTAGGATATCACTTAATAAGTGTTAGTCTCCTTCCCTTCCCATACTGTGGACATAAAGAGAACCAGCTGGACTTGTGGATTGATCAGTTTAGAATCCCCCACTCCTAGAGAACGTCCTTCTGAATATATATCTTAGGAATGGGAAGGGCTACCAGCATTATATCTGAATACTAGTGACAGAATTATTATAGGTATACACACATAACAAAGATCCTGGGATTTCATCACCATTTATTTTTTTCTGGCTAAAGAGTATAATTGTATCTTGGTTCCCCCTATCTTCCTGCAGCCTCCCCCCTCACACACACACATCCCAGCTATCCTCCCAAGAACTAGATGCCTTCTTAAAATCTGAATAAGTATCTGGGTAAGCATTTGAAGAACATGAGGACAGTGGATACCTGAGGAGCTAAGGAGCTCAGGACTTCAGAATGAAAGCTCATGACTTTTTTTCATGACTTTTCTATTTCCTTCATATCTGCAGGGAATAGATTTTGCTTGAGATAGTACATCAAAGTTTGATTCTTCCTCATTGCATTGCTGAGTAAGGCAATAAGCAAGACAGAAACTGTTATTGAGTAAGGGAAGCTAAGTGGAGAAGGTAGTGGAAATAAATAGTTTTCTCTTTTCCCCAGGAGGGGCTGGAGAGGAAAAATAGTAAAGGCTTTGTCAACTTTTGGGGGCCAGAAACCTCTAGTTCTTCTCCCCTCTGTCCTCTATCTCCAGCTAAAAACCCAGATGAATTCTGGATTCTACCCCTGGCTCTTTTAATATTTGACAAAACAAACCTGTCAAGATGTGGGGTGGAGGCAAGATACAGTCACCAGGATAGCCTTAGTGGGGAGGGGCTAGCAGGCAGGGAATAAAAAGTATGAGTATATTAGAGTCATGTAAAACCATCCAGTGTGCAGTGACGGGGCAGTTCATCTGCATGGCAGAAGGCAAAGTTTTTCACTTTAGCAGCCCCCTCTGCTCAGCAACACTTTGACGGCACCAAATAGATTGTAGAAACTTTAATACTCTCATTGCTTTTGGTTCCACAAAATGTCTTAGAGATCAAGAAGAAAGATAAGAGAAGGACCAGACTGCCCCATTCAAGTAGTTTTCCCCTATCAAGCTGTTCAGTTACTTGGAACACTGGTTTCTGTGCACCCTGTCTTGAACCATCTCAAGATCCTGGCGATTCCACCTCCCAATTTAAAAGTATCCTGTCAAGAATTGTTTAAATGGCATTCTGAGGTGGGAAAAAGAAAAATATTAGAACTATCACTTTTGATGACCCACTATGAGCCAGGTGTTGTATTACTTTATATATGTAAACCATTTAATTCTCATACTAACATTATACAGTAACTATTACTTTTGACATGAGGAAACTGGAGTTCAGAGAGTTTAAATGATGTCCCCAGCATCACAGACCTAAGTGGCAGAGCTGGGACTAGAAGCCAGCTTACCTGCTTCATTTAATACTAATTATTTTCCCCACCCCTACTTCTACTCATCTCTAAAGGAAGATAGCACTATTATTGTCATTATCACTATTATTATTATATCATGTACCACTGCCCTCTGGAACTAAATTAAGTGTAGAAGTGAAACAAACATTTACTAAACTCTGTATTAGGGACTGAGAGGACATATAACAAACAGTAACAGGTAGATATTTTTGATCTATAGCCCTTTTTTAAAAATTTTTTAAAGATTGGTTTATGAAATCCAGGATTCCAAGCCAACCAATTCTAATGGTAGTCACTACTACCATCATGCTGGAGCCATTTCCTAGACCACAAAGCGCCTCTTGTCCTATCAACACATAGGTGAGAACTGAAAATTGTGGACAGTCATAATTTATTGGGTGGCTGGGGCAAAGTACATTTGTTTTCTTGGAAACCTAGAGCAGATATATGCCACTAAATAAGATTTATGAAATTAACATTAAGATATATTTGTTATAAATGCACTGAAACATAAACAATGATACAATATGCAGGTACAGGAGATCATGGGATATTACATAATAGGAATGGGGCTGCATTGCTAGGTTAAAAGCAGTTTTTTCTTCTTTTTTTTTTTTTCCTCTCTGTATTTCTTCATCGTTTCTGAGGAAGCTGGTAGTATCTTCATAGCATTGGCATTTGATTTTCATTTTAATTTTCAGGATATATTTGAACTCGTTTAGAACAATGGCAGTTTCACTGCATGTAGTTTTCCTTTTGCAAACCTTGATTATAATTAAGTCTGTGCTAAAAGAGAAATAGAAGAATACAGCAGTCAATAAAATCTAATCAAGTGGAGTGTCATGTCACTGGGCTTTCAGTCTCTGGGCAGAGTCCTAGAGAAATGTGGCAAAGCCTTCCCGGAGAAGTTTTTTTTCCCCCTCAGTTTGGGAGGGGAGGGAGTGCCAAGATGTTAAAGGCAAGAACCCTCATTTACCTAAGCCAATTTGCATAACTCTTAGTGGTTTTGAAAAACTGTCATGACGGTAGCTGAGAAAAATTATATAAGATTTAAAAAAATTTTTTTAACTATAGTATTCTTTCAGAGGTCAAAGCCCCTTGTTCCCACAGAATCTCTCTGTCCTTTATAAAAACGTGCCTCAACATGGCTAGAATCCATGGGCAGGTCATGCTCCTTGTTGCTACAGCACTTGGTGTGATAGTGTGGGAATGTCTTCTGTTGTTCTCTTTCTCACACATGACTGGAAAGCTTGAGTAGGACCTAATTTTATTAGCTTTGCTGTATGTTCTTTCACATCTTTCTAAAAGCTTCTTGAATTTGTTTCAGATTTGTACAACTAAATTTCTTGTGTTCACATTTAATCATAAAGTATTAGAGTCTAGTCCAGCTTCTTCATCCGGTGTTTAAATTTGTTCTTTACTGTTACCTGTTGCCCAGCCTTTGTTCAAATACTGCTAGTGGTAGGGAGATTGCTTTTTTTCCCCCATCCCCTTCCCCCATGACCGGTTTCATCTTTGTATATCTCTGTTGATTCACGTATTGAGCTATAGTCTTTCTTTTTTAAAAAAAATTTATTTATTTTCAGCATAACAGTATTCATTATTTTTGCCCACACCCAGTGCTCTATGCAATCCGTGCCCTCTATAATACCCACCACCTGGTACCCCAACTTCCCACACCGCCCCCCCACCACTTCAAACCCCTCAGATTGTTTTTCAGAGTCCATACATAGCCTCTCATGGTTCACCTCCCCTTCCAATTTCCCCCAACTCCCTTCTCCTCTCTAACTCCCCATATCCTCCATGCTATTTGTTATGCTCCACAAATAAGTGATAGTCTTTCTATATCAAGTAACTTCCCATTGTGGTCCAACTAAACAAGTTTAGTTTCACTTTTTTTGTAATAGCTCTTCAAGTATTTGAAGACAAGAAACACATTTCTTAAATTTTCTTCCCTGAGTTTAACATCAGTTTTAGGTTCCCTTCTTCTGGATATTTCCCTCTAAATGAGTTCCAGTTTTTCTATATCCTCTATCAAAGTTGATTGGAACATATATTTGTTTTCTTTCTGCTGCCTTAAAGACATCAAGTGTCCCCTGTTTAATTTTTTCTTTGTATGCATGTAGATTAATATATTTATGTATTATATATAATTATTTAATTACATAATTATAATATTAATTTCATAATTATAATTCTATATAATATATTAATAAAGTTATAGGATATATAGTATAATTAATATAATGTATTAATATATTGTATTACATATCAATATATTTTAATATATTTTTAATGTTAGATCATTAACACTGACAGATGATTAAAACATCCTCAACCCCTCCTTCTGACCACCCCTCCCTCCTTCCCCAGGAGACAAACATTCTAATTTGGTATGACATTATCTGCCCTAACAGTGCCTGGTATATGAAGTGCCTAAAATGTCATCCTCTGTTGTTTCCACTTTCTGGAGTAGTTGAATTAAATTCAAACTCAAGATGTTTTTGAAATCTTAAATCTCTCTGGGGATCTTTTTCATAACATCTTCAAACTGGATAGCACTGTAATAAATGAAGTATACTGCACTGGATTAAAAGGTTATTTCCCTTGTGTGTCAAGATAACACTTCCCATTAGGCCCTGGATGTCTCTGGCTGTCAGCACAACAATCCTGTCTCCATTAGATTCCTAAACCTCCACTACTCAGTGAAAACTTTTGCCAGAAAACTACCCATCAACCTGAATCCTGAGTGACACCAAGGCAAATTATAGGAGCCACAGGGAGAATCAGAAATAAATAGAGGAAATAAGGGACTTTATAAACTAATAACCTGACTCCAGGTAAGCAGAGCCAAAGACCAATGGAAAACCATTATTTGAAGTTAAAAATAAGGATGGAACTTCATATAAGACCAGAGCCAAACAAAAAATGGACAATGATCAATAACAGGCAGAGTGATACAAGTTAGAATATTGAAAGATAGCACAAAGATATACATTCTAGGGGTTTAAGAAACCCTCAATTAAAGGTCACATACTAAGATTATAAGTACTTTTGTTCGTTTGTTTGTTTGTTTTTGAAGATTTTCTATAAAGCCAGAAACTTCTACTAAGAGAAAAAGTGTTAAGCCAGGAATCCTGGGTGTCTATCATAATTAAAACAGAAAGATAAAATGTTACATGCTATAGAGAATTATGCACCAGATAAAAGCAACAAATTAGATACATGTATAGACATATGACTGGGTCTTTAATAGCATGATTTATAGTAAAAATTAAAAGAAATTAAAAGAATAAGATATGTAGCATGATACCATTTATAAATTTTAAAAATATACACATAAAACAGTATACCTTTTAAAATAATACATACCAACACATACATATTCACCACATTAGAATAGCTATGTTTGAAAGAATGTATGAATAAATGGAAATAAGTGAATAATGGCAAAAAAGAAACTTTTCTTGGATTACTGATGAATTGAGGAATATGATAACATCAATCCTGTCTGCCTGAGAGTGCAAGACAGTGCAGGACACTGACTAGATCATTAGGAAATAAGAATAATAGTGCTATCTAATAGACTTTTCTTTGATATTGAAAATGTTCTGTGTCTGTGCTGTCCAATATGATAAGCACTAGCTGCCTGTGGCTAGCACATGAAATATGACTAATATGATAGAGGAACTGAAATTTTAGTTTACTTATTTTTAAATTTTTAAATTTAAATTTTTAAATTTAAATAGCTATGTGTTGCTAGGGGCTACTGTATTTGACAGTGCAGGTTAGAGGTTGCAAAGAAGCCCAGATATTGGCACAGAAAAGGTAAATAGATGCTGTAGTTGCAAACAACACTCCTTCTAAGAAACACTCAACCCTATCAGTAGATGAGAAGATAGCAAAGGAAACTGAGAAAACCAATATCACTAGGAAGGAACAACACTCATTCTTGCCCTCTGCAGGACTTGTTTTTCTCATCAGTAGTCAAACCTCCAGAAGCCTGGTAAGTTCTTCCCTACTCTTGACTTGGCTGCTGGAAGTGGGAAGAACTCTGCTGCTGCTGTTTAGCAAATGTGAGCTTTGGAATTTCACATGCAATGGGTGCCTCCTAAATAGACTTTAATGAGCACAGGGCCCCAGAATGCTATCTGTATGGCTTTGGCATCAGCCAGGCTGGTGTGAGCTGGGTGTTAGAGAATATATCCCAGGGGGCTATTTCAGAGACTCTGGTACTATAAAGGTTTTTTGTTTTGTTTTGTTTTGTTTCGTTTTTCTGAATTGGCTATGGGTGACAGTAACAGATTGCTAGGGGTCAGAGTAGAGAGATAATAGTAATAGATGATCCCTAGGTTATTGGAGAACTCTAACTAGAAAGACATCTTACCTATTCTTGGGCCCAACCTCTCTCCTTTTCTGATGTCTCCATCTTATCCCCTATCCTTTCCTTTGTTTTTAGATAGTCATTCCTGGTACCATGTAAAATTAAAGGAGTATAAGAAAAATTTTTCTGATGGGAGGGGGGTGCATGACCTTGTAAGTATATGGCATTGGTTTCCTGGGTGATTTTGTGGAGTTATTGAATTTTCCTTTCCTGTATTGAATTTGACTTCTGTAGCAGTCAAAACTACGTATTTTTATAAATAGTTTAACTCATCTTAAAGTGTCTCTCTTTACAAATAAGTAGCTACACAAAGAGATAACTTGTGGAGTGCACTTACTTGTGGAGAATGTCTAGGCCCTCTGACCTTTGGTAATGACAGGTCTGGTTGTTAAAAGGTCCAAGCATCTATCAGCCTATCAGTTTAACAGTAACTGCTGAACTCTTATGTCTGCAAAAGGAGTTTGTTGAAGATGGGGTAAGATCTGAAACAGTAGTCTTACCACTTGTTAGGGGTTGCTTAGCAGCTATGCATTTAATAGGAACAAGCTCAGACTTGAGTGGGAAGTTACACTTGTCTTCATGAAGTGATCAAAGATGGGTTCATTTTTACTAAGCCTTGGACCTGTGGACCAGGAGGATTTTTTTTTCTTTGATAAAAGAAATCCCAGTTGCACCAATATCTGGAAAACCTATCCTGGAGGTTAACAAAGCTAGGAGAATAATTGGAAAGTAAAATCAGAATACAGAAAAAAATATTTGAACCAATCTAAGATTTACGACACTGAAAGATACCTGCTATGCCAAGTATACTCTTTTTTTTTAAATATAATTTTTTATTTTTTATAAACATATATTTTTATCCCCAGGGGTACAGGTCTATGAATCACCAGGTTTACCTCTCCTAAACTCTAAGTGCCTTGGCTGTAGAGCTTGTGTTTCTCATTTTGGTTTTCCTCATGGCATCGTCTAACATATAAAACAAGTATTTAGGGACACCTGGGTGGCTCAGTTGGTTAAAGCCTCTGCCTTCGGCTCAGGTCATGATCTCAGGGTCCTAGGATCGAGTCCCACATCGGGCTCTTTGCTCAGCGGGGAGCCTGCTTCTCTCTCTGCCTGCCACTCTGCCTGCTTGTGCATGCTCGCTCTCTCTCTCTCTCTCTCTCTCTCTGACACATAAATAAATAAAATATTTTAAAAAAGTATTTAATAATTGCAGAAGTAGTTAATGTATGTTCATATTCTTGTGACACTTCCAGCCTTCCAATCAGCTGTTTATACTGATCTCTATATAGCCAGGAGGGGTAAGGAAGTAGGGCACTCAACTAAGCCCGGGATGCTCAGATTTTCATCAGTGTTGAACTTCACTGTTCTTCTTATTCTTCACTGCTTAGACTAAAAGACAGGTGCCCCTCTTCAAGTTCATATGTTGAGAAAGCCTTGGGCCTATTTCTGAAATTAAAAAAGAAGGCCAGGGGGTGCCTGGGTGGTTCAGTGCGTTAAGCCTCTGCCTTCGGCTCAGGTCATGATCTCAGGGTCCTGGGATTGAACCCCGCATCGGGCTCTCTGCTCAGCGGGGAGCCTGCTTCCCCCCTCCCTCTCTCTCTGCCTGCCTCTCTGCTTACTTGTGATCTCTGTATGTCAAATAAAAAAATAAAATCCTGGGGCACATGGGTGGCTCAGTGGGTTAAAGCCTCTGCCTTCAGCTCAGGTCATGTTCCCAGGGTCCTGGGATCGAGCCCCACATCGGCCTCTCTGCTCAGCAGGGAACCTGCTTCCTCTTCTCTCTCTTTGCCTGCCTCTCTGTCTACTTGTGATCTCTGTCTGTCAAATAAATAAAATTTTAAAAAATCAATAAAATATATTTTAAAAAATAAAATCCTTAAAAAAAAAAGAAAAGAAAATAAGGTCAGGGCATGTATTGCATGGAGCACTGGGTGTGGTGCATAAACAATGAATCTTGGAACGCTGAAAAAATAAAATAAATTTTTTAAAAAATGTAAAGCCATTAAAAAAAAGAAGAAGAAGAAGGCCAGGGATTTAATGAATAATGAAACCAAGATACCCTTTATCTGTAGCAGCTAGCTCAGCATCCCCTGGGAAGATTCTAATAGGACTAAGATTGATTCAAAATTCCTGGGCCGGGTTAACAGTATCACTTTTGCTCAAGGGATGGTTTGGATTTGTTTATGTGTTGTTTTCAGTTTACTTTATAGATGATTCTTGTCTACTTACCTAAAAATAGCTGACATTTCAGAAGATGAATAAATATATTTGTAATTCTGTAGGGATTCAAAATATATTAATTAATTTGATGTTTATTTCTTTATATTCTTATTTTCTGCTTTCTTACTATGAAGTAAGAGATAAGTCCAAGACTATAGAAGAAAACTACTGTGATCACTTGGGACTTCTTCAAAAATTTTTACTTGTCATGGTATCCCTGGTCCTTCAATCTCCCATTCAAAATTTCAAGTAGCATTTTAACTAGGCATTATCAAATGGTTGAATTTATTTAGTATTTTCAGATCAAATGAACTCCCAGCTCCTCTTGTCTTCCACTGGTCCAGTATGCAACATCCTGCTTCCACAATAGAAGAAGGCACTATGATTCTTGAGTGTACATGAACATTCTGTGAGTGTGTGAATGGGAGAAAGATGGTGTTTGGACTGGTACACCTCAGGCTGACAACACTGAGCTCTAGAATCCAGAGGCTAAAAGTTCAGTGCCTCCTTTCCAGGTGGATTTGGAGTTTGACCTTTTCCCCACCCCCTTTGACTCCCCCCTTGTGATAAGCAAGGACATTTCTCCTATTTTTGACAGCATTTCCTCCAATAAAGACAAAAAGTTAGTAGTGCTTTAATTAGTGGTTATTTTTCTTTATAAATTCTATTTCTCCTGATGTATAACATGGTGCCATAGGGAATATTTCCAAGGATGTGTATGTATTACTAATTCACTGTCTGACTCTGGGCAAGTAGTTTCCCCTTACTGGGACTTGGAGTTTGGGATTGGACTATCTTCTAAGATCCTTCTAACCCTGTTTTTTTAATGATTATGTTTCTTTTTTTTTATTATGTTCAGTTAGCCAACATATAATGCATCATTATTTTTTGATGTAGTGTTTAATGATTCATTAGTTATCTATAACACCTAGGGCTCATCACAACACATGCACTCCTTAATACTCCTCATCCAGTTACCCCATTCCCCACCCCCTCCCTTTTATAACTATCAGTTTGTTCCCCAGAGTCCAGTCTCTCATGGTTTATCCCCCCCCCCTTTGATTTCTTCCTATTCAGTTTTCCATCCCTTCTCCTGTGGTCCTCCATGCTATTCTTTATGCTCCACATATGAGTGAAGCCATATGATAATAGTCTTTCTCTGCTTGACTTATTTCACTTAGCCTAATCCTCTTCAGTCCCACCCATGTTGATGTAAATGGTGGGTATTCACCCTTTCTGATTGCTGAATAATGTTCCATTGTATATATGACTTCAGTGATTATGTTTCTGAGAAGAATTTAATAGTATTTTGAAAATTCAATTAACAGTGTAAGGGTTCCACTTTCTCCTGTCCAACATTTGTTGTCTCTGGCCTTGTTCATTTTTGCCATTCTAACTGATGTAAAGTTGCATTTCAATGTGGTTTTGATTTGAATTTCCCTGATGGCTAATGATGTTAAACGTTTTTTAATGTGTCTGTTAGTCTTTTGTATGTCTTCTCTGGAAAGTGTCTGTTCATGTCTTCTGCCCATTTTTTGACTTGATTATTTGTTTTTTGGGTGTTGAGTTTGATAAGTTCTTTATAGATCTGGGATACCAGCCCTTTATCTGTTATGTCATTTGCAAATATCTTCTCCCACTCCATGGGTTGTCTCTTTGTTTGGTTGACTGATTCCTTTGCTGTGCAAAAGCTTTTTGTCTTCTTTTTATTATTTAGTCACCATGTAGTATATCATTAGTTTTTTTTAATTTATTTTTTATTTTCAGCATAATAGTATTCATTATTTTTGCACCACACCAAGTGCTCCATGCAATCCGTGCCCTCTATAATACCCACCACCTGGTAGCCCGACCTCCCACCCCCTGTCCCTTCAAAACCCTCAGATTGTTTTTCAGAGTCCATAGTCTCTCATGGTTCACCCCCCCTTCCAATTCCCCCTAACTCCCTTCTCCTCTCTAACTCCCCATGTCCTCCATGCTATTTGTTATGCTCCTCAAATAAGTGAAACCATATGATAATTGACTCTCTCTGCTTGACTTATTTCACTCAGCATAATCTCTTCCAGTCCGGTCCATGTTGCTACAAAAGTTGGGTATTCATCCTTTCTGATGGAGGCATAATACTCCATAGTATATATGGACCACATCTTCCTTATCCATTCGTCTGTTGAAGCATCTTGGTTCTTTCCACAGTTTGGCAACCGTGGCCATTGCTGCTATAAACATTGGGGTACAGATGGCCCTTCTTTTCATGACATCTGTATCTTTGGGGTAAATACCGAGGAGTGCAATGGCAGGGTCATAGGGAACAGTCAAGAAAACAAAGAGGCAACCCATAGAGTGGGAGAAGATATTTGCAAATGACAGTACAGACAAAAGGTTGATATCCAGGATCTATAATGAACTCCTCAAACTCAACACACACAAAACAGACAATCAAATCAAAAAATGGGCAGAAGATATGGACAGACACTTCTCCAATAAAGACATACAAATGGCTATCAGACACATGAACAAATGTTCATCATCACTAGCCCTCAGGGAGATTCAAATTAAAACTACATTGAGATATCACCTTACACCGGTTAGAATGGCCAAAATTAGCAAGACAGGAAACATGTGTTGGAGAGGATGTGGAGAAAAGGGAACCCTCTTCCACTGTTGGTGAGAATGCAAGTTGGTGCAGCCTCTTTGGAGAACAGTGTGGAGATTCCTCAAGAAATTAAAAATAGAACTTCCCTATGACCCTACATCATTAGTTTTTGATGTAGTGTTCCATGATTCTTTGTTTCTGTATAACACCTAGAGCTCCATGTGATCTGTGCCCTCCTTAATACCCGTTACCAGGCCCACCCATTCCCCACCCCCCTCACTTCTAAAACCCTCACCCCAAGATAAAGAAGCTTTTTATCTTGATGAAGTCCCAAAAGTACATTTTTGCTTTTGTTTCCCTTGCCTTTGGAGACACATCTTGAAAGAAGTTGCTGTGGTCAATGTCGAAGAAGTTACTGCCTATGTTCTCCTCTAGGATTTTGATAGATTCCTGTCTCACATTGAGGTCTTTCATCCTTTTAGAGTTTATCTTCGTGTATGGTGTAAGAGAATGGTCGAGTTTCATTCTTCTGTGTATAACTGTCCAATTTTCCCAGCTCAATTTATTTTTTTAAAGATTTTATTTATTTATTTGACAGAGAGAAATCACAAGTAGTTGGAGAGGCAGGCAGAGAGAGAGAGAGAGAGGAGGAAGCAGGCTCCCTGCTGAGCAGAGAGCCCCATGTGGGACTCAATCCCAGGACGCGAGATCATGACCTGAGCCGAAGGCAGCGGCTTAACCCACTGAGCCACCCAGGCGCCCCCAGCTCAATTTATTGAAGAGACTTTTCCATTGACTATTTTTTCCTGCTTTGTTGAAGATTTGTTGTAGAGTTGAGGGTCCATATCTGGGCTCTCTATTCTGTTCCATTGATCTATGTGTCCATTTTTCTGTCAATACCACTGCTGTCTTGGTGATCACAGCTTTGTTAAATAGCATGAAATCAGGCAATGTGATACCTCCACCTTTGTTTACACTGCTGGTGGGAATGCAAGTTAGTACAGCCACTTTGGAAAGAAGTATGGAGGTTCCTCAAAAAGTTAAAAATAGAGCTACCCTATGACCCAGCAATTACATTACTAGGTATTTACCCCAAAGATACAGATGTAGTGAAAAGAAGAAACACATGCACCCCAATGTTCATAGCAGCAATGTCCATAATAGCCAAACTGTGGAAGGAGCCGAGCTGTCCTTCAACAGACAAGTGGATAAAGAAAATGTGATCCATAAATACAATGGAATATTACTTAGCCATCAGAAAGGATGAATACCCACCATTTGCATTGACATGTGTGGAACTAGAGGGGATTACACTAAGTGAACTAAGTCAAGCAGAGAAAGGCAATTATCATATGGTTTCAGTTATATGTGGAACATAAAGAATAGCATGGAAGACATTAGAAGGAAAGGAAAAATGAAGAGGGGAAATCAGAGAGGAGGACAAACCATGAGAGACTCTGGAGTCTGGGAAACAATCAGAGGGTTTCAGAGGGGTGGGGGTGGGGGGTATGGGTTAACCCACTGATAGGTATTAAGGAGGGCACATATTGCAGTGAGGACTGGGTGTTATATGCAAACAATGAATCATGGAACACTACATCAAAAACTAATGATGTACTACATGGTGACTAACATAATATAAATAAGTAAATAAATTTAAAAATTTTTTAAATAATAAAATTCAGTTAACAGGATAGATGAGTAGTTAGAAAAGAGGTTAGAAACTGTATGATGAAACTCAAAGGACTACTCAGCCTACAGTTATTGCACTCAAGCATCAAATGTAACTCAATGTTGCCTGTCAGTGAAGGCACTTGGTGACTAGGACACAATCCTTGTATAAACCCATTCTAACCAAGTGCCAGGCTACAGTGTTATATACTCCTTCTAAGGACTCACTATCTTTTTTTTTTCATTTCATTTATTTATTTGAGAGACAGAATGAGAGAGAGAGAGAGAGAGCAGGAGGGGGTAGAGTCAGAAGGAGAAGCAGACTCCCCAGTGAGCAGGGAGCCTGATATGGGGCTCGATCCTGGGACTCCAGGATCATGACCTGAGCTGAAAGCAGTTATTTAACCAACTGAGCCACTCAGGTGTCTAGAACTCACCACCTTGTACACACCAGTGGGTATATCAGGTTCGTGTCTCTGCACTTACTATGCCATTATACTGCCCATTTGGGCCTGGGAGAAAGAAGAAAGAGTCTTTTTGGAAATACCCATTCTTTATCTGAAAAACAGTGATTGGTCTTATCTACCACTTATTCTTTGGACTTGAGAGAGAAAGTAAGCAGGAAAAGGCCTAAAAATAAAATTAACTTGCAAAGGCAAAGGTGCTCAGATGTGCCCGTGAAATGGAGCTACCTATGGTCTAAAAGTTTAGAAATTAAAACTAGTAAGGAGGTTGGCTATTCCTGACTTGAGTGCATGAGTACCTCTGTTTATTTTTTTCTAACTCTACTTCAAGTCTTATTGAATATTGGGTTTTATGGCATTGGCATAGAGCTTTAACATAGACAATGCATTTTACATACTTTCTCAATGATTTATGGTCTTATGCACTTGTTCTTTTTGGAAATCTCTTTATAGTGATGTCCCAAAGGATGGTTCAGATAAGAACAATAGGTGAAGGGAGAAAAGAAAAGTTGGAGAAGAGACCCCCAAATGTGGAGCCTCTGTTCTAGGACAAAAATGCAGTCACTATAGCTACTGTGCAGGAGTCTGCCAGCAAAGAAGCCCTCCCCCCAGATTGGTGGCTGCCAAAAATGAAGGCATGTGGAATATACAGAGCCCTGTCACCACCAGCAGCACCCTATTTGCTACCTCTGATAGGACTAGGGGTAGGAATGTACAAAAATCAGAGGAACACAGGAAGGGATATGAGATGGAAGACAGTAAAGAGTTCCCTCAGATATACATCATAGGCTCATCTCAGAATCATACAAAACTTAAGTCAGAACTCTTCTTATGTGAGAATTTTTTTCTTGCACATGTAATTTTTTTTTCACATGTAATTTTAATCTCAAATAAATAAATAAATTTTAATTTTTAAAAAGCTAGATGAGCTCTTAGATATAATCTAATTCAATTCCCTTAATGTATAGCTAATAATATTTAGTACCAGCGAGGGGAAGGAGTTTGCCTGAGGACACCCAACTAATAAGTGGTTGTACAACATACAACCCTCTGTAAGAGTTGTTTTGTGTATATCTTTTGAGTTTGGAATCTTTATAATGAAAGATGAAATAGATTTATACTATACTTTTGAGATATATAGTATTCTTTAGTTTAACTGTGATTATCTCTTTTTCGTCCATCTCTCACCCTTAATAT
The DNA here is from genome assembly GCF_011764305.1 of Mustela putorius furo. NCBI lineage: Eukaryota > Metazoa > Chordata > Mammalia > Carnivora > Mustelidae > Mustela > Mustela putorius. The sequence goes on along the minus strand of NW_025421575.1, from coordinate 1,222,267 downwards.
TTTTAAACTTACATGGCTCCTCATTTAAGCATGTTTTCTGTACTTAAAAGCATCATACCTCCATATTTCTAACATAGTATCTTGAAATCCTGGCAAGTTTAGAAAATGGAATTAGTTAAGCAGCATTATGGATATAAATGTGTTCTCTGAACTATTGCTGATTCTGTCATCCATCATACTCACTGAAGTTAAATTGGGAAGTCAGACTAGACAGAGTTTGGCAAGGATAGCCTGCAAACCTTCTCTGGACCTGTTTGCTACAGCAATATCATCTCCTTGTTCCATTTAAGTCCCTAACTAAACTTGTAGATTCCCCATCTATAACAACTTGCTGGTCAGTTTCCTCCTTTTCAGTATGACAGCTTCATTACCCATGTTGGACCTGATGATCGGACTTACTGCTTACATTATTTTATTCTCATGAAGATACTGGCATCTGTATTTCTGAGGCTACTCTGGCCTGAAATCCAACAATCTCTAATGCGCCTTTCACAACTATATGTTAACTCCTTGATCTCTCCTTTCTCTGTATATGCTGACTCCTGCCCCCTCACCTCCCACATTTATTTTCCAAACACAACTCTACAATATAACTTAAATATAACATCTTCCCATTCTTATTTTCTCCTCCTTAATTCTAATTTTCTTGACTTCTTACACCTTAATATTGTCTCCTAACCTATTTCCCTACCTCTCTGATTCTCCTACTCTCACTGGTCCTAATGTCCTACTCAAAACATTCAGTGTCTTCCTGAATTAAGATTGAGGTGGCCTCCACAGTATAGCTCTTTTCAGTTATATCTTCTTGTGTATACCTATTATTTTAGCCAAATGCTTATTATTCACTGAATTTCCTCCCATTTTTTTCTATGATTCAACATAAGTGTCTAATCAACCTTTACAGAGTACATACAATGTGCTAAGCACTGTGTATGAGCTGTGGAGGTGAAGGGAGCTAAGTCTATTGAGGGAATCAGATATAAAGAGGTCATGTTTATATAAGGTGATCAAGACAAAGATCAATGTTGTTTGGGAATGCAGAGAAGATACTAATTTTTTTTGGGTGGGGAGAATCAAGGAAGGTATCAAGAAAAAAATTGAGTAGGGAATAGAAAAGGGAGGTGAAAGGAAGGCTAGAAGGAGAAAGAATAGAAGGCATAGGGGAAGGGATGTGGGTAGGGGAAACATTCCAGGTAGAGAGAATATCAAGTGCAAGATACTTGGAAGCAAAAAATAATCTATCATATTAAGGGGGGCAGAGATGGCTAGAATATTTGGAAATATAAGGAGAGGTAAAGAAAATGAAAGGAAAACATAACTTGAGAGCTTGAGGATTGATTGAAAGGGGTGTTATATTCAAGTCAAAACAGAAATATTTAAAGCAAGTTGTCAGACCTATTAATTCTGCAGCAGTTGTTTAGAGGATAAAGTAGAGTGGGTAGAGACTCATGGCATTTCATGAAGTTCCTTCAGTCTGGGAAGTCTTTCTTCTATACTTTCCCATCCTCACCTCCTGAAAGACCATCCATGAAGGTCCATCTCAAATGCTGTTGCTACTGGTAAAGCTTTCCCTGATTACCCTCCTCTCTAGAAGTGGAAGAGTTCTCTCCATTTAGAACTCCTATAAAAAATTTTGCTTCTCTTTCAGTGTATTATACATTTATTGGAATTTGTTTATGGCTTTCTTCCCCCAATAGATGCTGAGAGCCTTGAGAACAAGGATGTAGTTTCATCCACCTGTCTTTTCCACTGCAGTGCCTGACACACTACCATTACCACAAAAGGTACCTAGTCAATTTGTTGAATTGATTTAAACTGATATCCTGAAGATCAGCACTACTCAAACCCCAAAGATTATCTTATCCCAGGTCCATAGGCAGAAACATGATTTACTTTCTTGCCTTGCTTTTTTTTTTTTTTTTTTTTTTCCAAAAGTCAGGGACAGCACAAATGCCAGGGCAGGTCATTTGGACTCTGAGACCTGAGGCTTAAAGAACTTTAGAAAGGAACATAGCAGCTGACTGGGGCAGGATACATGAGACCACATTCAGGCCCAACTGAGGGGAAGGAAAGTTAGGCAGGGTTGCTTTTCCAGTTTAATTGAACATTTCCTTGCTTCGAAATACCAGTCTCCATGCTAATGTTATTCCATTGCCATTACTCTGCATGATTTACCATGATCAGCAAAGCAAATTTTTGTACATAATTCCAAAAGTGCTAATCTATTTTAGCTCAAAATAGATTTTTAAAGCCCCACAAAATTTGTTGTTCCAAAATGTTGAACAATGGGGAAAAGCTAAAGCAAACCAAGAGCTGTTTGTATACTACTATACAAAATTATAATCCCTCTCCCAAATCATTTTTATAAGCAGCCAGGTTATAAATAAATAAAAATATGGGAAAATATTTGATTTAAGTTGTCTCACAGCTGAGCTTTGAAAAGATATGGAAAAGGACCATGGTTTAGCCTTTTAACTCTGCAGAACACAGGTCCAAATAATTGATAATCATTAAGTTTAGTATCTATAATAGTTTTCTCTTTCGAAGAAAATGTGAACCTACTAGAGCTTATCCTACAAGATAATTATAAGTATAAAATGAGATAACATCTGTAACCTAGCACCTGGTGGGTATTCATTCATTCTCTTACTCTCTCCTTTCCAACTCATGAAGCTCCCATACTCCTATCCGCGTCTTCTTTATTGCATGCCAAAGTGTATTTCTTCTAATCTCAACCCTTTATGATTCCCTTTAACTTAGAACCATAAATCCTGGGTACTTGATCAGTTTTCTATTAGAGGAAAATTATGTTCTTAGAAATATAATACCCCAGAGAAAACTTACAATGGCACTAACATGTCCCCTGACATAGTGTTCTTGTCCTGTGTGACAAAATTGGATAATTATTGACACTTAAATATATTGCTCCTGCATATATTTTATGATATATTAATTTTACTAATAATTAATTAATAAATTAACTTGACTGAAGCAGCTGTCTTTATTTTATTACCTGAAAGAGGGTGAAAGTATAAATCAATAACATGTGAAAACTTATATTTCTACATCTTTGTTTTGGCCAGGGGTTGGAAGGGGTAAGATTTATAGAGAAGGCATTTTGTGTTTTAAGAAAAAAACACTTGGTCTCTTGGTCAGGATACTTGAGTTTCTGTCATAGATCCCTATTATGTTATTTTGTGATTTTATTTTATATTTTTTTTCTGTGCCTTGGTCTTCCTGGTGATAAAAATAGTCTTCCTTGTAATTAGCCTTAGGCATAAGGGACAATAAAGCACTAAATGGTTGAAATCCACAAATAATTTGACCTTTATCAAGTCCTGCCAAAATGGAGTTAGTGAACGGGAGGTGTTAAAGAAGAGTAAAATGATACCTGAAGTTCAATTGAGTTTGTTTTTGTTTTATTTTGTTTTGTTTTGTTTTAGAGAGAGCATGCATGAGCAGGGTGGCACTGAGGGAGAGGGAGAGAACATGGAACTGGATGCCGGGCTTCATCTCATGACCCTGAGATCATGACCTGACCTGAAATCAAGAGTTAGACACTTAACCGAATGAGCCACCCAGGCACCCTCCAATAGAGTTTTGTTTTTATTTTTTTAATATTTTATTTATTTGATATATATAGAGAGAGAGCACAAGCAGGGGGAGCAGCAGGCATAGGCAGAGGGAGATGGAGGCTTCCATACTGAGCAAGGAGTCAGATTCAGGGCTCAATCCCAAGACCCTGGGATAACACAAGCTGAAGGCAGACACGACTGAACCACCCAGGAGCCCCTACAACTGAGTTTCTTAAAAAGAAAGTTTCACAGAGGAATCCATGATACTAGTATGATTCCATCTGAGCCATATGATTCTATCTTTAGCACAGGCTCAATCAACTGATCTGTTTATTCAGTTCCACCACAAATGAGACCTTCTTGCCAAGGGATGGGGACTTTGGATTTGCTAGCCACTCCTCTCCACTTTTTTGAAATCTCCAGCCCTTCTTTTTGTGTAAATACAAGTAAGCATATCTTACTCCTTTCCCTGTGGTTTATTGGCTACTCTCAAGTCAGGTCTTGTACAAAATGAGAAGAAAGTTTGGCAATTCCAACATATAAATATTCCAGAAAACTCAGGACTATCTGACATTTTTAAAACTGTGGTTGCTTAATACAGACTTCTTATTTTACAGGTAGAGAAATAGGTAAAATATCATAGAGATATGAATCATGTAAAATTCTTCTTACTGCTTCTTGTTTCATCAAATTTGTACCTACTATTCATGGTTTATTCATGTAATAGGATAAGTGAGTATACGATTGAGATTTTTGTAATAGCTGCTTGGCCATCAGCAGTCTCTCCTTTTTTTTTTTTTAAGATTTATTCATTTATTTGAGGGAGAGAGAGCAGAGTGAGAGGGAAAGAGAGAATCCTCAAACAAATTTCCTGCTAAGTACAGTGGCCAACGTGTGGCTTGATCCCAGGACCCTGAAATCATGACCTGAGCCAAAATCAAGAGTTGAACACTTAACCAAGTGAGACACCCAGGCACCCTGAAGTCTGTGTTTTTAATACAGGGATGGATATTTTGCTGAGAAGAAGGTCTAGGAAAAAGGGGGGCTATAATAAATAAAGATTTATATGTCTACCACACGTTGTGATGGCATGTGGTAGACAACTCCATTTCAGGTGGCCTTGTTTTCTATTCTTTTTCATATACTTACCACCCAGTAGGTGGGCAGGAGAAAAGGGGCTATAGATAGGTATTATATGCCCTAAAAATACCAGGTGATGTAGGGACCTTTTCAGAAATTTCAGATTTTCTTTGTAGCAAAATTTTAAAATCCTGCTGGGCTCAGAGGAATATTTAAGTTGAGAAACCGAGAAAGAAAGTCTCTACCTCTTTCCATCCTTAGCAGTCAAATTTTAAGACAGAGAGAGAAAAGCTGAGTGTGATGTATATGTGTGTGTATGTATGAATTGCCTTGTTTTTGAAGAGTTTTAGATCATCTGAAGTGGAAATGAGGCAAACAGAAATAAACCCAATCACTACATGCATACATTTGTTATCTCAGGTCACTCTGGACTTCATTTTGCATCCTTTCTAACTGGATGGCCATGATTAGGTTAAATACATTCTTATCTGGAAGAAGGTGTAAGTTTGCCTGCTTTTTCAGATTTCCATTATGAGTAGTATGGTAGCCTAGAGAGGATAGAAGTATTTAGGATGTATGAATGAATTATAAGTTTAAAATTGAAATAAGATAGAAACAGAGAGTGAGGAAAACCATAACATATTGTACAGTTAAGAGAAGAAACAGGGTGGATGGAGGGGGGTGGGTGGAAGATGGGCTAAGTGGGCAATGGGTGTTAAAGATGGCACTTGTTGGGTGTTATACGTATGTGATGAAACCCTAAATTCTACTCCTGAAACCAATACTACACTATATGTTAACTAATTTGAATTTAAATAAAATTTTAAAAACTGATTTATATAGTGGGTATAAACTATGAAACAAACAAAAAAAAAACAATAGAAACAAAGTCTGGAAATGTAAATTCCAGTGAGCCTTTTAAGACCTCTTTAACTGAAATAACTTTAAAACAGAGAAAAAATACATTAATGACTAACATTATATATTTAAAATGTGCAGGTTGAACAGCATTTGGACTTGGAATGAAACAATAAGAGGTTACATTCATGGATAACCAACAAGATAAGGCTGTTGTTGCCTCAGCCAATGGAGAAAACACTCTGATTAATGGGGTCAAAGAAAATGGTAAGAGAATTTAATTATAGTATATACTATTTCTCCTAGTAGTCCTTTGTTATTACTGTAGATTTTTAGTATCCACAAAACAGACACTTGGAGCAGGTTAAGTCTAGGGTGCCTCTGAGATTGATATTAATCCTAAATTTTATTCCACCAAATTTCTAACTGGGATAGAAGGGTCTGTAAGGGCTATCCAATCCAGACACTTTGCTCTTGCAAATCATCTCTGTCAGATGAATACTTGAGTTCCTCAGAATTCATAGTGAATTAGAAATATGCTCTGATGTGTGGCTTGGAACATCTAGATACAGAGGAGCTTCCAGAATAGAAGTCTGAATGATTGGACTAAGCTTTATAGCTTAAAACCACAACTATCCCACCTGATCATTTTCCCACCCTGAAAACCTTGACTTTCCAATTAATCAAGCAGTCCAATTATCTCCTTATTCCGAGGAGAACTCTGTGTCTAAAGAAAAAGCTTACTCTAAAGAAATACTATTTTTCACTTGGTTGAATGTTCAATATAAAATCAGGGTTATTCTTTAACTTTGTAGTTTTTAGTTATAAAGCCAGAGAAGTTGAGCCTTAGCTTATATAAGATCAAGCTTATATAAGCTGATCAAGGGAAACTGATCAAAGGAAAGAGAGTTCATGAGTGTGGTCTAAAACTGTCATTTCTTTACCTTTTCTCCAGATTCAGAGAACCAGGATGTGACAATAAAATCATTGGCAGCTTTAGAAGCAACTGCACCAATCCAGCCTATACCAGTGGTTCAAAAAGAGACCCTGATGTATCCCAGGGGTCTCCTGCCTCCACCTTCTAAGAAACCTTGTATGCAGAACCCTCCATCTCCTTTGGGGCTAATTGAAGCACCTGAGCATGCTGCTAATAGTGCTTCTGTGAATGCCATTTCCCTTACATCTGGTGTTGCAAAAAGCCTGCATACATGGTCACTGCCCAATGAGTGTGAGAAAGCTCCATTTGCCATAATGGAGCCTGCAGGCATGTCAGCTCTGAATGGGGACTGCCTCATGCAGCCAAGCCGGACTTGTTTGGGCTGCTTCATGGAATCCAAGGATGCAGTAGATCCTGAGCCTGGGATCAGTCTGAAAGTTGGTGATCTAAATAAGGATTATGAAACCTGTGCAGTTTCTGATATAGGGATTCAGTGTATTAATGCTGGAGAAAACATGAAATATGGAGAGCAGCTGCTCTCAGACCAGCTCCTAGGCTTTCCTCTGCACAAATCAAGGTCAGGAGAAAAACGGGAAGCTGAGAAGTCTGACATCGACTTGGAGGATCCAGCTCAGAAAAGTTATTATGAGGCATTACTGTTAGACAAGTGTAATACGGAAGAGGCTTTGCTGGCAAATTCCAATCAAGATTGGGGTTACTTTGAGACTTTCATTAGTGAGAGTAAGATTGAACTACTTGACCTCTGTTCCAAAAATGAGCTGTCTGTCAACTTATTCTCTGAAGAAGATGTGGATAACTACATGTTCGATGATGATGAGTCAACTCTGGGCAGTGATGTCTGTTCCTTGAAAATTCGATATGAGTCCTTCCAAGACAATGTTAGAGACAAGACCACCCTTCTAATGCAGGAGGATGCCCAATTCAACTTTTTCCCCAGTGTTTTTACTACCTGTCCCAAGCGAGAGTCTAAGAGTGGGGTCCTGAAGCAGAACAGTGATCTTTCCCAGTTCAAGGTCCCTGATGTGAATATCATCTGGGGGGAGGAGGATAAAAACTTGGACAAGAAGAAAGGCAAAGAAGAGGGACAGGAAGACAAGGGTATAGGGAAAAAGGATGAAAAGGATAATGGAGAAAAATCCGCCTTAAATAAACCATGCAGTGGGACTGAAGTAGGGCAATTTAAGAATCCAAAGCACAGCCATCTTGCCAATTCCTTGGAGGCATCAGGGAATTTCAGTGATGACAGTTCCTTCATTGAGGTCTCTTATGATGCCATGGGGGAGATCAAGGACTGTAGCCGCTATATGGCTCGGGACACTAATTCTGGCAGCACCTCCTCCCAGCAGAACTATGGGCTGCGAGCCAAGAGAAAAGTCAGGTACAGTGAAGATTATCTATATGATGTTGACTCACTAGAAGGTGAAAAAGTAAATGAGAGGAAGGAATGGCTGCCAGGTGGTTCCAAAGAGGAAGATGATGATGAATGGTGTCCCAAAAAGAGAAGAAAAGTAACCCGTAAGGAGCCTCCTGTTATTATCAAATATATCATCATCAATCGCTTTAAAGGTGAGAAAAATATGCTGGTGAAGTTGGGTAGGGTAGATTCCAGTGAGACAACAGTTAATTTAAGTGAGAATCAGCTCAATAAATATGCCAAGCTGGCCCCCTTGAAGGGCTTCTGGCAGAAGAAGAAAAAACAAAGAAACAGCAACACTGACTCCAACAAGATACCCTTATGCCAAAAGCAAAACTTTGAAACAGGTAGCTTTGAGGTGTCATTCCTGCCACCTGCTCGCAAACGAAAATCTAAGCTTGGCAATAGGCACAGGATTCAAAGAATCCCATCTGTGGAAACTCCAGCAAGTGGTAAGCAGATTTCATTCTGTAGTGATCAGAGGCAAGGTAGTACTCATAAAGAAGATGGAGGCCTGAAAGGTACAGTGAAGTCAGCACCTTTAGCTGCCCCCAGCTGCGCAAGTGGATCACATTTAAATGATGTGACAGGCCCTGACTCAGTGAAAGTCAAAGCCCAAGATGCAGGATTTAAGGGACCAGAGAGGAAAGTGCTCAACAAAATCAAATTTAAAAGTGAAGCCAGGTTAAAATCCAAGAAAATCAAAGTTGGACAAGAAAACAAGCCAATTGTTCAAATCAGCCCTCTTTTGGAAGATCAACCCTCTACAGCTGATTTAAAGAATGAAGATATTCCTGGGACCTCAAACAGTTCTCATCTATCTGAATTTCATGAGGCAAAGGTTAAGAATTCTCCTTTCTTACCAACCACCTGCTCTTCTGAAATGCCTTTATCATCTGCTAATGTTGCCACCAATATACCTGTTATCCCTGGAGGGTATCTGCAGACATTGTTAGATGCTTCTGATTTGTCAAATAATACTGGTATGTCATACTTTGCTCACCATTCTCCAGAGCGACATGAAGGCAGCCTCACTCAAACAGAAAAATCTTTTGTGCCTCTCCAGCCTGCCCAGGACTGTGTGCTTTCCTCACCCTCTGAGTCTGAGCTGCAGCAATCATCCCAAAACTTCAAAATAGAATCAAGCAACTATGGAAATATGTGGCCCAACAAGCCTGCTTCTGGCCCCCAGGAATTCGTGGCTGAAGTCTCAAGGGAGATAGCTCCAACCCAATCTAATGAATTTGGAGTCTCCCAAGTAGTCTCCATGGAAAATAACCTCACAGCTACAACATACAATCGAACCTGCCTCAATAGTGGTGGCAGTAATTGCAACAAGGTCCTGTATGCCTCTGTGCAAGACACCCAACTCCCATCTGATGACTCTTATCAATTATGTCACTTTAGTAATGGAGAGATATGCTTTCCTTTCCAGCAGGGCCCAGCCAATATGGATGATGACCGGCTCTTTAGCTTTGATTCAATGGCCCCACTCTCTGTCAACTCAAGCAATTATTGCTCCTTAAGCTTGAAATCCTGTGAAAAAGATGGTGATGATGATATTACTGATGACTTCCTGGCCCACTGCAGCCCCAAGCTGGTGATCCAGCAGAGCACTGATGAGATAACACCATTAAAGGAGTCCACTGACCTCCTGGATATCTCCAACTTCACTCCTGACAAATTCCGCCACTCATCTCTCTCAGAGATGTCTCCACCTGATACCCCCAGTCTTTCACCTCAAATTACCAGATGTGAGAGTATCAAGACACTAGGAACACTGAAGGGGTTCCAAGAGGGTGTCCCAGGACCATTGAGCAATATGGAGAAAATCAAGTGGGACTGCAGTACCCTTTCACGGCAGGTCCAAGTGGATGATGGATTTACTTTAAATAACCATCAGTTTCAGTTCCATATGTTCAATGATGAGGATTCTGTCAGCTTGCTCCAAAAAACTCCTTGCCTATCAACACTTAATGATCCATCTGGTCAAATGAGTACTAACAACAAAGTGTCAAAAGCAAGAAAGAAAAGTTCACCCAACAAGAGTGGGGCTATGAACCAGAGTTCTTCTCAGAAAAACACCAGGAAAAAATCTCTCAAAGCCAACAACAAAGGGATTGAAAAGCCACCTGGCAAAACCTCCCGCCAGACCCCTAAGTCAACAAAGAAAGGGAAATATGTGGCTGCAATCAATGGAGAGAAAATGCAAATTGGCATTGGCCGTGGGGGAGGCCAAATCAACAACATATCTTCCACAGGGAAGACGTTGGCTGAATGTATCCAACATGGTAGCCCTGTGGCCTCCATGAAGATGCCAAGTCAAAAGGGACTTTCTGGAGATTGGACTTTGGGGAAAGAGAGTAGCCCTGTCTGGAGTGACCTGAACATGGGAACCAACACCAATAACCTCCTTGATGATGATCAACGGGAATTTCAGGAGCCTTCCTATATCTTGTCCAACATTGCCTCTGGTATGGCAGATGTACAGAGATTCATGATGGCCTCCATAGAGCCCCTTTGGGAACCCATGGAGCACCATGGAGACCCCAACATATTTTACTCCCCAGAGTCTAATAGCCTAAAATTAAAAACCCTCAAAATATTGGCTGGGACACCACAGGAATCTAAGAAAAAGGTCAACAGTGGGTCGCCAGGAGCCATTAAGAATCACAGGTCCATCAAGGGTGTGAGTAAAAGCAATGGGAAAGCAGCGATAGGTGATCCTGGTCGTGCAAACATGCATGGTTATGAGGACTCTCGCTCTGCCTTCTTTGATAAAAAGTATAATAACCCGAGCACTTTAGGCAATAATGGACCAACACACAAAAAATTATATCGTCACAAATCCAGCTCCAAGGCCCTGAGAGATGAGAAGTGTAAGGGAAAGTGCATGGAGCGAGAACAGGTCCACAAGGATGAGGCTGGGACAGCTTCTTTTGAAAAACTGAGGTAATACTGCACCAGAATGGCTGAGATGGTGTACCCTTAGCTTTCCTACTACCTGCTAAGCCCACAGTCCCTCATTTTTTCCTTCTTGAAAGCAAAAGTTTGCATGAAAGAAACTGTCCCATTCCCTTCTTTTTCAAATTAAAAAGAAAAAAAAGTGCATGAAAATCCCTATACCTTTAAGCCACCCCCAAAATTGGGCAATTTTGTTGTGGCTTAGCTAGGGATAAACTCTAACAAGTCTACTTTTTCTGCGATTCAGCATTAGTTTTTACTAATTGAGAAAATAGAACTAAAATATGCTCTTGAATGATTTTGGGAAGGGAAGGGCTTTGCAGGAAAAAAACATTTTGAACAACAGAATCAAAAAGTTATATAGACAAAAGGGCAAGATCATTTAAGCAAAAAGAGCATAATGTGGAAAACAAAACCTCATCGTGTGGCTATTAGGAGTGCTTTCTAGTGCCCCCATATCTATATCTCTTTCTGCATCATACAGCATTTAGTATGATGTAAACAAATTTAGGTTGTATGATCCCTTTTGGGGACATACACTAAAGCTAACTAAGGTGGCATAAATTGTTTGGTTTTTCTGCAGGGATTCCGACTACAATCTCCTAAAAGCAGAAACAGCATTTTGGGTTTTACCTGTGTTTGAAGAAGAAACTCACATTTTCCAGAAAGACATTTGATGTTTGTGTTTTATTTCTTTCAAAATATGCCTTGTGGTATGTATGTTGACATGTAAGTGCTTAAAGAAAAGAATTTTGAAGTGTGGGAATAAGTCTTTGGAAGCAAACTTTTAATCTAATGTTCTATGTAAAAGACTTCAAAAGTCATACAGTTGCACAAGTAGTTTATGCACTATTTACCCAAGGAAGAAAAGGAAAACATTGTGCCAAACTACAAACAAGTGACTGTATTGTATATATTTTTACTTCTATAGCAACATTTGGTTGTGAGTATTTGGGGATCTTGTCCCTGTTGATTTATTAGAAACATTCCAGTGATTCTTGCTATTAACCACCCCCACTTATGTGGATAGCACCTATAGATCACAGTGGAAAATTATGTTGTGTTACACAATTTACCAAAACTTAAATGATACTGTTTGAAATGTGCCAAATTTCCTTACCTCATCTCACAGATTCACCCCACAGTTTAAAGCTCCTTAACGGATATATATATATATATATATATATATATATATATACACACACACACACACACACACACACACACACATTATTTTGAAATTTTAAACTCTGCTGTCCTGTGTGGAAACATAAACAATTAAATAAGGCACAATAAAGTTTTGTTTGTTCCATTGTCTAACAGTTCAATTGTTGAGAAAGTCTGGAAGTCACAACAGCTAAGTCCATCAGGGACCTACTATATGCATTTACAGAACCTTTTACAAGGAAGCAAAACAGCTGCTTTAAAGTTTGTTTTCTAAAAGCAAAATCTGTAGCTGAAAATTATTTAAAGTGCAAAGTTATATTGCTGATACTTTATATCTCAGTTTTATATATTTTATAATAGTCTGGGATAAATTATAAAATAGCTATAAAATCAACACTAATGACAAATGAAGTACATAGATTGCTTTTATTTAAGTAGTTTCATAAATGTTTTGTCAAAAGTGCATTCATATCATGGCTTTATTGTTCTTTCAATGTTTAATCTTGCAATGCCAATGTCACTTAAAGAAAATGTTAAGGCATCTCAGTTCAACTCCTATGAGTTATGTACACATATTAGCTAAGCTGAACAATTTGTGGTAACAACTAATCAGGGCCATACATACTTAGTCTGAGGATGACTAGTATTTGATGCCAAACACTAAACTTAAATTGCAATTTTATATACATTTTTGAAATCACATTTTTATTCTGCCCTTCCCCCTTTTGTCTTTAAAGTTCACAGCTTCAACACTGCTAGTGTTGCTTTTTCTTCCCCTTTATTCACCACTTGACTTCTAACATTTGATCTATTTTCCTTGCACAGTTGAAGGCCTGTGTGTCTGATGACTGATGCATTATGGCACAGATGAGATAATGGATGTAAAAGCGCTTTGTAGATCATAAAGTGCTATACAGATATAGGGGATTAATATTATTAATGTTGTTGGTTGTTGTCGTTGTTACTCTTACTATTCTTACTAATACTGTTACTAACCTATTAACTTGTGAATATATAGGCTGTGGGTGGGAGGGTGGAGAATAAGTGGGTGGGGGAAAGGGAGATTTAAAAAAAAAAAGGAAGATGTTTCAAAAGGAAAAATTTAAGCAAAATATAAACCTACCTAGTCATTGCCACCTAAATATATTCACAAACAGAAAAGCAACATTTGAAAGTAGTCAGAGAGAAATGGAAGGAAGTCTGTCACATATATAAGTTCATACACTTCCCAGTCCATGATTCCTTTCACCAGCCTGCTCTACTACTTATTACTAGGTAGTAAAATGAACAAGCCTGTGTTCTTGGTGATGTGATTGTGTGTGTCTGTGGGAATGAGTGGGTGAGGAGCATTTTGTGAGGTTGCTTCAGGCCTATTCCTAGGCTTTGATGCTTGTGTGTGGTGAGTCTTCGAAAATTACTTAATGGAAAGGCACGAGATGAAACATGTCTCCTACTCTACAGCTGCCATCCAGAATGGAAAACAATCAGACTGGAACATTTTCTTCTATTTCTCCACTCTGATAGCTAGCTGTTTATGCTTAATGCTATGCCTGGTTCTTAGGAACTAGATTTTGTTTTATTTTTGTTTTTATTTTGTTTGTTTATTCAGTTTTGCAGCTACTTTAGGTTTGGAATCACCAACTCTACCTGTATTATGATCCCCAAAACTCCAGACCTCAAAGTCACTTACAGGAATGGAGTGCTCTCTATGTAATCAAAAGGTGGCAATTAAAGAAATAAAGAAAATGTTCCATGGATACAATGTGCTTTATAAAAAATTATGGGAGAAGTTGTCCCAGTTTTTCTCAGTTCAGCTTTGGAAAATGGGGTGGGGGGGGTAGAAGGACAACCTGAAACTTTCAGAAACAGTTTCCTTGTCAGAACTTGTTAGCACAAGTCCTTTGGAATGGATACTTTCAGTTGCTCCTATGGAGCCCATTAGGGACCAGTTCTAGGGCATGGTTCATCCCTTTCTCCAAAGAGAATTGACATGTTAAAGTACCAGTTTTAATGGCCTACTACAGTACATTATATGTTTTTTACATATGTGTCAGTGACTTGTAATCAATTGCTTTCTACTAAAACATAACAAGAAACTAAATTTGATTAATGAATAATAGGACAATGCAGAAGATGATTATTCTCTTAATTTCACTTAATATCCTCTCAGTACATTGTGTTCTGAGTGTTTCCGTTTTTATGGATTTTTTGGTCCTGTCACTGCTCATATTTTTTTTCTTCCTGTCACAACATAGTAGGCCTGGCTTTTTGGAGACCCCTTATTCAACCATCTGCCTTAGTGGAGTGAGGACCACTGATACAAAAATAGTGTTTTGCCCTATCACTGACATTTTGAGTCAGATATATGGAATTTTCCTTGTTCTGAAATTTCTGATTGCCACTCCCTTCTAACATCTCTCTGAGACACTGTTTCCTATTAATGCTTCCTCAACAGAATCCCATTTATTATTTATTTTCCTGGAGATAGTATTCTCCATTATTCTTCTTATTTAATTTCAGTCCTTGATCTTGGAATTTTTCTTCTTTTATAATCTTATACTCCACCTCCTCAAAGTGTCAGAGTTTAAGAACCTTAGCCAAGCTACTTCTAGAATTTCAGAGGGCAACCTTCTCACCCTTAATTACCTTTAATTATCTTGGCTACTTTCAATGCACACACACACAGAGAGAGAAAGAGAGAGAGAGAGATTGAGAGAGAGGGAGAGAGAAAATAATATCACATTACTAAGGAAAGTTGGAAACTCCTTTTCCTTGGAAGTCTGTAAAAATATGTCTGATCCCCTTTCTGCCCTGGTTAGGTGCTAGACTATGTGGAGAGGGTGCTGAAATAGTAGCCTTGACCAAGGTTCTTTGAGACTTCGGGGGTTATGTTTGGGCTGTGATAACTGGCTTAAACCAATGGCCTCTCCAGCGTCTCATATACCAGCTTCCTCATATATGCTGCTTCCTCTCAGCTTTCTCTTCTGACTTATTATTCTGTGCAATTATGTGTTAAGGCCTTACCTTCTCCTAAATCTTTTCAAACCTCCTGCACTACCTTGACCATCACTTCTTTAGCCATCTCCCTGAAGTCTTTGGTGCTAGGTGGGCTTTTGTGACAACTTTCACCTTCTCTGAACTTTTTCCTTGCTGAGATGCATCTGTATGTGTGCAGGGGGGAGGGAGGGACAGGGAAGGGGTTGAGCATGTATGTAAGAGAGAAGCATAAAGGAAGCTTTAAAAGCTGTAAACAGCTCTGGTTAGCATCCTATGTCCTGTTATGTGAGGTTCTGCAGTTCTAGTGAATTTCTGTTTTAGTGGGTCCTGATGAGCATTTTTTGCCTAAAGGAGAAAAACCATATCCAAGGACCTTTTAAACAAGCTTGCTCTTACCAAGTTGAACCAGTCTGATGCAGATCTGCCACATCTTCAATTTACAGATGCTCTCAGAACAGTTCCAAGAATTGAAGAGAGCTGAATTTCTGCCCTGAAGAGGAGAATGGAGCACTAGCTAGTCCTAACTAGTGCTAGAACTATAAATGTTTGTTTTCTCCTGGATTATTAAGAAGTTATATAATTTCTGGAGTTTTATTTTTATTTAGGATTTTTTAATGATAGCTTATTATAGGAATATGTCCTTTTATGAAATAAAATTAATATGAGATTTATTTTCTAATCATAAAATTCACCAAGCCCACCAGTATGTTTAGAAGGCTTAGTACAAAAACCAAACATTTTAGTAACTAGGGATAAATAGGAATCTTGTCAACACAATGTAGGCCAGGGATTTTTGTAAAGGTTTCTCAAGGACCCGAATAAGGGGGAAAAATTTAGCTGTGCTTTTTAACTTGGGAAACACTGCCATCAACTTGAAGGTCCTCAGCCAGCATGGGATTATTTTGATGGCAGTACGCAGGCTACACTTCAAGGCACATTTTTTACTCAGAGCATTAAACAGTAGCTACAGTCATGAAGCAGAGCTCCCATTGCAGCTACATGATACTTGAGATGTACTCTTCATTTAGAATCATAACTAAGAGATGAAACATTGGAGAAGGACAATGTAAAGGAAAGAAGCTTAGTACAAATTGTATGGTGTGAATGAGGCTTCAAAAATCAGTATTTGGGTAAGTAGAAAAGAAATAGTCAACATAAAATGGAGAGGATGTCTCTCCATCTATCAGGCTCAGTGGTTTCTGAGTCTTAGACATCCCCTTCAGAAAGAAGAAAGAAGATGTTTAAATCACTCTGCTTCTGTCAGAGATACCTGGTTTTACAGCACAAAAGAAAAGGCTTAGAATAAAAACTAGAAGAGGGCTTTTGGTTTTGACTCCCAGTGAGGAGGGTAGAAAGCTTAAAATGCTCTACTGGGATACCTGTAGCACTGACTAGAGTTTGCTGCCTACAGTTTTGAATGTACTAGTCCTTAATTTAATTTCCATAAAACTGAATGCACCTCTTTGGTAAAATACTGATTTATGGTGCTAAAGAAACTATTATCTCCATTGTTGTCCTCTCCCAAGCCCTTTAAACATTTAAGGAAATTCAAAATAAACATGTTAGAGGCCCTTTTTATGAATGTAACTTAAGTTTCTGTTTGACATGTGACACTGCAACTTTAAAATGTTAGGAAATTGTTTGCCTTTTCTTTTCAGAGTTAAGCTTTATAAATAATCTGTAGAGTCAATTGAAGTATAAAGCCTAAGGATCACTCTTAAGACGCCTACAAAATCTTGTATATTTTTAAGTGTGCCAATTTGTAACATATTTTGTAAGTGTATATTTTTCTTAGAAAAGTGCTGTGAAGTGTCTGTATGTGAGAGTTTTCCTTTTTCTGCACCACTGGGTGCTAATAAAAGGATATTTACTTCAAAGTTTCTGGTTTTAGAAACCATAATACAAAGAAAAAAATACACTTTTGTTGGGAATTTTGTAACACAAAACATGTTGTGAAAGAGTGTAGTGATCTTGTGCAAATGAAAATGAATATTTGTGAGCTTCTTGCTGTTTTATAGATTTTCTTGTAAATTATTCTTGTAACACCTCTGGTTTTGTTGTTCTTGTTGCAAAGTTTTTAAATATTTGTGACTGAGTGTATGGTGAAACTGTCATAATGTACCTAGCTGAGTTTTGTTATTGTTTATGGAATAAATAAAAAGAAAAGTTTAAAAATACTGCTTTGGAATCATATGTAACAAATCAAACCATTTTTAAATAAATTCTAAGTCCCAAATAAAAAATTCTTCATTGTCTAGAAATTGATGGATCTAGACAGTATTATGCTATGTGAAGTCAGTCAGTCAGAGAAAGACAAATACCATATGATTTCACTCATATGTGGAATTTTAGAAACAAAGCAAATGAGCAAAGGGGGAAGAAAAGAGAGAGAGAGAGAAAGAGAGAGGGGCAAACTAAGAAAAAGACTCTTAACTATAGAGAAAAACTAATGTTTACCAGAGGTTAAGTGGGTGGGAGGATGGGTTAAATAGGTGATGGGGATTAAGGAGTTAACTTGTTGTGATGAGCACTGGGTGATGTATGGAAGTGTTGAATCACTATATTGTACATCTGAAACTAATATTACACTGTATGTTAACTAACTGGAATTTAAATAAAAACTTAAAAAAAAAAGTTCTTTGTTGTTGTCTAGAGCAGTGTTTCTCAAACTATCTGTGGTGAAGGACCGATTTTTTTCTCTGTCCATCACAAACTGATACTATTATAAAACACAATAGGAATAAATTTCTTTTAAATTGAAATGGGAAAAAAAATGATATACAAAATAAAAACCCTAATGTATTTGATTCAACATGCAATATTACATTTCAAAACAAACATAACGAGGAAAAAGGAAAGAATTGCAAAGACTTGGTACTCTATTTAAGACAAGTCCATTGATCCATGTTAAATTGCCATAGAAAGTTCTAACCCTGCCTTGAGTAACACTTTGAGTAGGAGCAACAGCATTACTATTATCTGGAAACTTGTTAGGAATGCTGTATGCCAGGCCCTACACCAGTTCTACTGAATCAGAATCTGAATTTTAACAAGATTCCTAGATAATTTGTGAGCATGTTAAAGTTTGAGAAACACTGGGCTAGATTTTTTTGCATAGGATTCTTCTGCCCCTCAAACTGGGGAATCATTTTCTAGTATGTCCCATCTTCAAAGACCTGAGAAAAAATGGTGTCCTTGTATTGTGGTCTAGATGGATTTTGCAGAGACGTAGTCCTCTCAAAGTGTTAAAAGTTGTTTATTGAAAGTAATAAATGCTAATTTGCTTGGTTCCCCCAAAATGTCAGATTTTCCATAAATCTCTATAATTCCTGCATCATTTACCACCCACCCAAAGACCCTGTCTCCTTTAATCAGTACTTGCCCAAGCTCTATCCCCACTGGGCTCAGTATTTTAAAATCTGGTATATATAGAAAAACTGGATTTTGCTCCCAAGTGCCCAGATCATGTGAACCACCCATCAGAGCCTGGAGCCCTGGTCATTGTGGCATACATAAGCCAACAGTCACTTACTTGTTTTATAAATATCACTACTCAAATAAACTGAAAAATCTGTATGAGAGAGTAGCCTTCTATTCTCACTGAATGATCTCATTCACTTCCACCACTTCAACTACCACCTAGATTTTGAGAATCTCTCCTGAGTCCCTAGCCTATATTTCCAGTTATAGGCTGGCTATATCCACTTGGACATTCTTCAAGTTCCTCAGACTTACCTATTCAAGATCATTTCATAATCCCTTTACCCTCTGAGTGTGATTTAACTCAGTGAATGATGCTGCCATTCATCCAATTAGTGACCCAAGCCAGAGACTAAGGTTCATCAGCAACTCCTTTCTCTCCATTTGCTCATTTAATTGGTGCTTCTCAGTTCTCCTGCCTTTCTACCCCCATTGGCACTGCATTAATTTAACAGTTCATGGTACTTCACCTGGACTATTGCAACACTGTCCTAATTCAGCGATTTCTAGGATTGGTTTTCATATCCTGGAAAGTTTCAATAAAGAGAAAGAAATGGAGAGGGGAGTCTCTATAGAATTTTCAACTTTTTATTTTGTTTAATGAAGTCATTTCAAAAAACTATGAAAAAACTATTACTAATTCCACAGAAGATCATTTTAATACCAAAATACAATGAGACAGTGCTTTATTAAATACACAGTGTTGTCTTTCTTTGAAGATTTTTTTTTTGCCTTAGTATCATTTTATTTTTTCTTTTCCCTTTAAAATAACATCATTTTAGACAAGGAACAGAGCAGTTGGAACTAGGGAAATTTTAAGAGAGTTGAATGTACCAAAGCAAAGATCACTCTATGAGAGTACTCTCCGTGGATAAAATGCAGAATATGCAAATTTGAATATCATTGGCAGTTTGGAACCAGACTGAATACTAGTATAAGTCAAAGTTTTCTCTTTCATGTTTAAAGATCTGAACTTGTTTTCCTTCAAATGTACATTTTTTTAAAAAGACACCAAAAATTCTCTTCAATACAATCTCATTAGGTTGACACTTAGCTAAGCAACTCTGCTTAGGTCACTAGTGTCTTCTATAGAACTTCAATTAATGAAAGTATGGTGGCTTTGCAACAAATAATTTGAAACTTGGGTGAGTTATAAATTTGCAAAAACCTCTCTTTTCCTGGGTGTGACAATGTGTGCTCCTTCCTGGTATACCTGCTGTACTCAATAGAATCTGTCAAAAGGCTGCTAAAGAGTTTTTTATTTATTCATTTGATACAGAGAGAGAGCATGAGTAGGGAGAGAGGCAGAGGGAGAAGGAGAAGCAGACTCTCTACTGATCCAGGAGTCTGAGACCAATACAGGACTTGATCCCAGGATCTGGAGATCATAACCTGAGCCAAAGGCAGATACTTAACCATCTGAGCCACCCAGGCACCCCTGCACTATATTGTCTTTTTCTCTTCATCATGGATGATAAGAGACTCAAGCCAAGCTTCAAACCCTTACTTTAAACAGTAAAAAGAAGTGTTGAATTTCAGGGCTAGAGGAGTGGGGGAGGACAAAGAATGATAGGCAGAGCAGCTAAAACCCTCAGGATTGGACCCGTCTAATGCTCTGATGCTTTCTCCCAATTTCTATGACTTCCCTATGTGATGGAGATAACCAATGTATATTCTTCACACTGTGCATGATTCAGAAGTATATTCTGGTGAACATGGCCCTAAAAAAGATTTTCTTGAACTAAAGTAATGGTAAGGTTGGAATAGATGAGTGGTTCCATTCTTTTCCCAGTGGTCTTATATCCTTTTTTTTCTTTCTTGGCCAAAGTTGAGAAAGTACCAGGGTTTATGGTGAAGATGGTAGGTCCTTTGTCTAAAGACATTTGACTTGTCTTGGAACTGAGCATTTGATGGGCTTAGAGGAAGAGTGATTATGACATTGTTTTAACATGGTATTCTATTTGAAGTAATTAGAGTTGTGGTTATTAAATCTTTCAGGTTACATAGGACTTTGATAATCTAATGAAATCAATGGGCCTTTACGCCAGGAAAATGAACATACTCAAATTTTTAAATAAAATTTTGGAGGATTCACAAATTAGGAAATTCTGTATTGAAGGGCATCAATTTCCCAAAACATCTTCCCCACATCATAGTGGAGTTTCTTAGTCTATCTCCTCTTCTCCAATGACCCAAGATAATACTATCATTTATTTATTGTTTACTCTGTGCCAGGCACTTTACATGTATTATTATTTCTCACAACCACCTTGCAAGGGAAGTAGTTTCCCTATTCTACATTTAAGTAAATCAGGACACAGGTGAAATAAACTTTCTTAAGAACACACAACTAATAATTTTCAAAAACCTTCACCAGAGCTGACTATCAGACTTGCCCCATCAAATGCCCATGTCTCTAACTCAAGACATTTATTTCTAGCATAAACCATATTGTCTATGCAGGGGAGTAAAATGTTGCCTGCCAGCTCTTTTTTTTTTTTTTTTTTTTTTTTTTTTTTAAAGATTTTATTTATTTATTTGATAGAGAGAGATCACAAGTAGATGGAGAGGCAGGCAGAGAGAGAGAGAGAGAGGGAAGCAGGCTCCCTGCTGAACAGAGAGCCCGAGCCTGCCAGCTCTTTTGTCCTTGAAGAGGCATCTCTGTGAACACCACCTCTTACACATGCACCTCAAGAAGAGTGAACGGTCTCTCCTCATGTGCCTTAGGTGATCATCAGATCACACTATCTGCCCTGGGGTTGTACACCAGCCTTCTCTCCAGGAGTAGGACAGTGCCCTCAAGGCTCTAAATCAGCCAAGCTTGCCAATCTTCAAAATTCCAGTTTTTAAGCCTTGCTGGTTATAAAACTCAAGGAAATCAGCCCTTCTCATTTTCCCAGCCAATGGCTTTGGGAAAGTGTTCTCCCTGTGCATATCCTTGTGTGTTCGACTCTTTCTCATTTTTCCCCATGACGGGAGTTCCCTCCCCTCCACAGCACCCGCAGTTTGTTTCTCCTCAAAACCACCAAAACTCTAAACTTCCTACATTATTCGATGTGGTCTCTCCTTTTAGTTTTGCAGTTTGTTCTGCCAGTATTCAGGTCAATTTCTTGGGTATACAGAATGATGCAATAGTTATCTGGTTGTGGTTAAGAGATGAGATAAGCCTAGAGTCCTCCTGCTACACTGCCATCCTAAATCCCCTCTCAGAATACATAGTCTTTTCAAGTGCACATAGAACATTCTCCGGAATAGTTCACATACTAGGTCATATAACAGACCTCAAGAAATACAAAAAGATCGAAACCTCACCATGCACCTATACTGACCACAATGCAATGAAACTAGAAGTCAACTACAAGAAAAAAATTAGAAATGCCACAAATACATGGAGGATAAACAACATGCTACTAAATAATGAATGAGTCAACTGGGAAATCAAAGAATAATTTTTTAAAAACATGGAAATGAATGAAAATGAAAACACAATGGTCAAAAACCTTAGGGATGCAGCAAGTGTAGTCATAAGAGGGGAGTATAGCACAATACAGGTCCACCCTGAGAACCAAGAAAAATCTCAAATAAAAAAAAACACCTAACCTTATACCTAAAGGAACTAGAAAAAGAACAACAAACAAAGCCTACAGTCAGCAGTATAAAGGAAACAATAAACCTTAAAAAAAAAAAGAACAGAAATAAATGACATATAAGCTAAAATTTAAAAAAAAAAAACACAATAGAACAAATCAATGAGATCAGGAGCTGGTTCCTTAA